>NW_027176506.1:2305237-3002737 GCF_023349555.1 Cebidichthys violaceus | reverse complement strand
CAGAGCTTTATACTTTCCTCCCTCAATGTTGAATACATTCTTAAGATTCAACATTCACACCCCACAATTCTTTACTTTATTCTTTAACTTGTCTCTCTATGTGTTTCATACTTCTGTGACATAACATGTTCAACCGTTTCTTCTCCACCACATTCACAGACCTGACGAATGTGTTCAACCCTCTGCGCTCTACCTCAGTCTTGCTATGATTGTATGCTCTCATCCTCCCACTTATTGCTTTATTTCATATAGATGGCTCCCTTCGTTTCCTTCATACCAATGCCTTGCAGGTAGTCATGTTTCTACGTATTACTGCTTTGGCTTTGTCTTTACTCAAAGCTACATCCATGATTGTGTCCCGTTTCAGAGCTCACTTAGCTAGAGAACCCATCATGTCATTCCCTACAAGGCCACTATTGATCCACATAAACCTGACTGCTGTCTCCATATGATGTCGTCTGAATAGAGACTCATGTATTTCATAGCGTATATCTGGCCATGTTTCTATGGTAGCCCAAAGCTGACAAACCAAAGACTAGCTCTTAGTAACGGAAGCCGCCGTCTGACTTGCTTTGCTCCTACAGTGGTGTTGGTAAGGATGGCCTCTGAGCAAGGCTACACACAGGGTTTTGCACACTGCGACTCGCAAGCTGGCTTGGAAAGGGTGGAGTGAGCAAAGGCTGGTTCATGTGGTTGCGATCTGAAAATCATACACACTGTCCCTTTTAAAGCAGCCTGAACAGCAGTGATTTACTGACCCCTCTGGTTGAAAGTTTCAAACCAATTGCACCTTTGGGTGTGGTCAGGACCGGGCTTCTTGTATGAGGAACTTTTACGCTCACATCAGAGGTTGAACCACTGGAGGTCAGCAATATCAAAGTTCCACGCACATATCAGCAACACAATCCACAAGTCGGGTGATACGAGCACACACTCGTTTAAACACAATACACACACACTATACACAGGAAGCGTTTCAATATAAAATGTAACATTCAACTCAAAGTGGCTTGAAAGTAAAATGAGTATTAACACAACATTAACACAACTTTAAGATTGTTGTATAATGATACACATACAGTATTACAATTACTTAAAATGACAGTTTGCCTCCTCTAGCACAATGTAGAGTCTATAATAGAGCCCTTCATGCCAAATAAAATGGAAGGCGTTCATGAAATCAATGAAATTAGAGAATATTTTACAGTTTTTGTTTGGTGTATGCATTTGTTAATTAAAGTGTGACGGGCATATACACGGTCAGTGTTTTGGGAGGAAGCCAATTTGACTTTTATGGAAGATGGAGTATTCATTAAGAAAATCTATGATACTTTAATTCAGATTACTATTGAGTAATTTACCTAGACAACTGCTTACACAGGTACTTGATTGATTTGTCTCCACTCCTACAAATGGAGGAAATGAGATGTCAGGAAAACATCCTGACCGCAATACGCTATTGAACAACTTCAACACTACACCCTGCATCTCTAGAACGCTGCATTTGAGCATTTCGTTTTTAGTGTTGTCTGGGCCACAAGCGTTCCTTGGCCGGAGAGATTTTGTCAGTGTGGTTAATTCTTACCAGGTAACCGGGAAATCAAGGGGGGTTTGGTCTTTAACCGCTTCTTCTAATGTTTGGACTTTTTCCTTTTACAATACATTGATCTGAAGTAATTAGATTCATTGGTTTGTCTTAGTACAGATTTTCTCTCCAGATGTCACCAGTTTGGATGGTATTGCTTGTGGTGGTTTTATGTCGGAGTTGTTCCACATATCCCAGAATTGATTTTGATAAATGACATTCTCAATATCTTCAAGTTTCATGAGGGGATCATTTGTTTTTTATTTAAATAAAATTGGTCTTTCATTTGGTTTTGGATCCTTGATCAAACCTTTTATCAGCCTTCCGTTTTTGTTTTATAAGGTCAGCTTTCATATCTGCCTCATGAAGTATACTTATATCATCAATGGCCCTGTTTACACCATCTCTGCTAGGGACAGATTGATTACATTGACATTTCATTCATTATATCAGGTGGGTTGGAATGCTTTTTTATTATTAACTTCACTTAATTTTTTTTTGAGAGGTGAGAAATCCACTGTTTATTGCTTAAAAAATGATCAGAAGTGAATTTTTGATGAAGATGGTAAATATATATATATTTTTTAAATAGACTCTGGACATGGTAGCCTACCTTAGTACTATGGGAACAAAAACATGAGCTGCAATGGCTGAGTCTCAGCGAGGCTAACGTTAGCATTTAGCAGTCTGTAGCCAATCAGAGGTGGAGTCCCAAGAGCGGAGAAGAACCTCTGAACCTACAGCGTACAGGTCTATGGCCCGACAGAGCGGCGCCATCTCCCTGCCCCTTTGATTTATTTCAGAGTCGACGTTGTTGACAGGTGGCGGTTGGTGTGGTAAACAAGGGGGCTCACCAAACACATGGCGGTTGCCCTGTGGGTCAAGGATATCAGGTTCAATCCCTGTTCAGATCTACAGTTAGACCTACATTTCCCTGGGCCTGCAAATGGCACATTCAAAAACTTCTTAAAGATAAGAGGATACAATGGGGGTAGATGCGCAGAGATATAGATTTATATCAGTTATGCTCAGGGATTGATCTAACGTTAACCACAAGCGTCACAGTGGGGCCAAAAGGCAACAGGGGATGGACCCAAACGCAGGTAGACACGGGAACCAGAAAGATGACAGACAGTGATTTTAATAAACAAATATCTAAAACAAAACTTACTAAGCAGGTGAGTCCAAAAATGAGTAACTGAAAATCCAACAGGCAAAACAATACAGGACCAGGTAATGTGCACAAGGGATGACAACAGGACCATAGCAAACAAACCTGCAACCAGCAGAAGACAAGACTTATAAATAGACAAGAAAGGAATCAGACAACGAGACACAGGTGGGCAGACGCCAGGGCAGCCTGGAAGCTGATTGGTGGAAGAAACACAAAAGAACGGAGCAAGGCTGATGAGACTAATACAACACAGGTGATCACAGGACAAAAGGAGGGAAAAACCACAAGGACAGGAAGTCAAACCAGCACAGGACACAGGAGGCAGGGAATTTCAAAATAAAACAGGAAACAAACTAAATCAAAACCAAGATGGCGACAACGTGTGTGATTTACTCAGTGTTACTGGTGAAATCTGGCAGCAAAGATCTCATTTATACCAAGATCCCCCTCAAATGTTATAGAGTCCTGGAGGATAGTGAGTGAGCAGATCATTTTGACACCATGTTTCCGTTTGTATAGTTAAATCAACGGTTTTGATGTATTCATGAATTCAGGGTTTCTTCTTCAGTTTGAGGAGTTGAGACCCTGAATATTCCAACAGTTTATATAGAAATGTAAAACAATCCAAATGGACCTCTAAAGTGAGACAGATCTGAATTGATCTGAATTCCATGTACCACTTTCACTAATATTACAAAGTACTGACTATTGCTATAACAATATATGTCCTTGTTGTTCTTATAAAGTACGGAGCAGAGTATTGAAAAGTAAATTATAACGTTATCATGATGTGTTCCAATGCAATCTTGTAAAATGCAATTTTTGGAGGCAAAAAGAAGATGTTTTCACTTCAACATAAAATAAATATATATTTTTATTTTATTTTTAATCAATAAAAATACAATCTTTTATTTCCCAATCACTTGAATTGTGTGTTTTTATGTATGTATTTACATGCACTTATGAAAAGTATAAATTACTCACAACTCCAGGGCTTGACAATAAGGATTGCCTGGGGCAGATTTAAATAGTTGGAGTAGAATTTAGTGATACTGTTGAACTGTGAGAGAGGTATGATTTGAACCTATACAGGGTAATGCCAGTGATACAGAGGCAGGACTCAAGGTAGGTGAGGACGATGGAGTGATTGATAGTTTCAAAGGGTGCTTTTCAATATGCAAACTTATGCTTCTTAACTCACTCTCTCCTCCTGTGACCCGGAAATTTGTTCCCCCTGGGCCATCATGGAGGATCTTCCAATCCCTTAAACTCATCTTGAGGACACAAGGAGAGAGGGGCTTCCAGATGAGCTGAGAACAAGGAAACACTGACGTGACACACAGCTTTTCCAGACTAAGAAAATTATTTTATTTCTGACAGAGAAATCAAAGGGCTTGTGGGTGAGGTGATCCCTGAACACTTGTTTCCTCCGAATTCTTCCATTTACTCAGTCCTAATAGATAGTATCTATCATGCAGCGTTAGACATTATACCAGTGTCACTGCAGTATTTATGTTTACAGCAGTCAGACTGATCGCGACAATCAGTGGTATCCAGCACTGTGCTCAAATTTAATTTGAGGTTTGAGTTGGTTCATATATTTTACAATTGAAATGTGCTTATGGAATAGTAATGGCTCACTAGTACAAGCACAAGTAACACTGCTGGTTTGAACGTTTATGATAAAGAGAATCTATAAGTGCAAAGTAACACGTGATATGAAGTTAAATCAAATATGTGAGAGGCATCATTATATGTATATTGATGACTCTCACACATTCAATTTCTACAATCCGACTTCTATTCACCGCTTCACCATCTGCATCTCCAAAATGTTTGTACGCACGGGTCAGAGTTTCCTTACAGGTGCACTTTCTTCCCCCCTATTCGTTTGTTTCCTTTAATGCTATTCAAGAGGCATAGAGCAGGGGTAAGACCAACACCAATACCTAAGCTACCACTCATCTTTTACATAACCCTCTGCCAGCAGGTAGCAAGGTTATGACAATTTAGCACCATATGGACAATATCACGCTGTTCTGTTTGACAACACTGGAAGAGGTTTGAATGATTCAGTCCTTGCCTATTCATTCTCACATGTGTCCAGTATAATCTGTTGAGTATTTTAAATTGAACAAGTTTAGACCTGGTGTCTCTCATTGGATTAAGCAGCTCCTTATAGATCATTCTAGTCACGATCATCATATGCTATTCTTAAGCTTTTAAGCCTATTGTGCCATTAAATCCATCATGCAATAGTTGTAGATTTAACCTCCCAGATGTTGAAGACCACTAAACAATTTCAATTTAGAGTATATAGGAAATTGGCCAACTCAGCACCCGCTGGGCATGCCCTATCCTAGACAGACAGTCCCTAAATTGGAGAAATCTCCAGAAGTCCTTTCTATGCTGATTACAGAGGAGAGGTAAGTAACACAAAATGAAACAGGAAACACTGACTGGTGATAAAATAAGAAAAAACATAACTTAGGAGACAGGACAAGACATGACAGTGGTGATATTCAAGGGTAACTGGTTTTCAAAAATGATGCTTTGTTTGAATTACTTCGTTTTTATTCACGTGACTTCTTGAGCATATTTAGAATGAAAATAACTGACATTTTTTATTCTATTTAACCCAACCATTTAGCTGTACCTTCTTGGCCCACTAGATGGTGCTCTAAGGCCGACCAATGGGCATCGGCCTAGAAGTTAAAACAACAACGGTACCCATTTCTTGTTACTGCAAGCTTGTCACTATGTTAAGAACCTACTAGAACTACTGTTATATGCAATCATTGCAACCTGCTGTGATTAATCGATTTGTCAATTATCAAACTGTCCTCAAGTACTGACCACAGTAATAGCACCATAGAAAAAAAGCTCCACAGTTCACACACACACACACACACACACACACACACACACACACACACACACACACACAAGGCGTCTATATATATATATATATATATATATATATATATATATATATATATATATATGTATATATATATATATATATATATATATATATATATATATATATATAATGATTAAATTGCTCTTGGATGTACAGTTGCTGTCAGCCAGTCATTTAACTCAGGGGACTGAGTTAGTGGGCAAAGTTGACCTTGTCTACACAGGAACTTTTAGAGGAAGCCTGAAATCAAACAGGAGGAAGAGAGAAAGTGAGTGATTTTTCAAGCCGTTTTCACTCCCAACTCATCAAATACCGCCAGTGCCACTTTGCGTCTGATGCAAACAAACCGAAGAACCCTTTAGCGTCTGCAGCCCAGGCGAAATCGAGTCAACTCTGACTTATTAAACCATAGATTTGTTACGTAACTCATGTGCTTTACAAAGCCAGTTACTTAACAAAGAGATATTTTCACCCAAATCGAGATCTTTTCCTAACCAAGTACTTTTGTTGCATAAGTAAACAATTAAAACTACTAAAAAATAAACCTACGTTGGAAGTTTATTTTGAAAAGAGACTGTCCATTTAACCAGCGTCCAAAACCGACGCTAGATGTGAACCTATTGCCTCACAGTTGGAAGTGTTGGGCCATTGACCAAGTGGTGGTATTAGACAAGTTGGGAGTGAGAATGTGTTGTTTTTTCCAGCAGCACTTTTGGTTGCGCCGAGTCAAACCATGCTATGTTTGATTTGCGTTTCCATTACCAGTTTGAACTCGCCGAGTTCCCCTCAAACCAGCATATGTTGCGAGACTCAATTCATGTCTGTGTGGGAGAGCAGAGAGAAAGATGTTTTTAAAAGTCTGTGTGTTCAGCTCTCAGTACTTTTGTAGCTTCAAACAGAATCTCTGTGGTTTGAAATTTAGTTTCACTCCCTGTTTGTACTTTCAGATATCTGGTTTATTTTACTGTCATTCAGTTGATTAGGAGTCATGTTAAGTTGCTGCTGATAAGAATCCAACATTTCTCAAAAGAAAAGCTTTTAAATAACATAATAACTGGGGCCTTTAATGTGTTTATTGTTGAATTAGCGGAGCCGAATGCCAGCTTTTATTCAATAAAAACAAGTCTTCTAATACTGCAGTAAGGACGAGTACAAGCAGAAAAAGCAACTATGAGAAGTTGAAAGCATGATGTTCCCTGAGCCCTATGTTCCCTCAACCCTATCTTCCCTCAGCCATGTTTCATTAGCCCTATGTTCCCCCAGCCCTTTGTTTTCTCCTTCATATGTTTCCTCAATCCTATGTTCTCACAGCCCTATGTGTTCTCAGCCCTATGTTCCTTCAGCCTTGTGTTCCCTAAAACTTATGTATCCTCAGCCCTATGTTCCCTTAGATCCCTTAGATGCGGCTCTTCAGCCCCTCTGTTGCGGCTCCCTGAGGCTACATCCACACTAATACAGTACCTTGCAAAAGTATTGACCCCCCTTGGCGTTTTTCTTTTTTTGTTGCCTTTCAACCTGGAATTAAAATATTTTTTTCGGGGTTTGTATCATTTGATTTACACAACATGCCTACCACTTTGAAGATGCAAAATATGTTTTATTGTGAAACAAACAAGAAATAAGACAAAAAGACAGAAAACTTGAGCGTGCATAACTATTCAACCCCCCAAAGTCAATACTTTGTAGAGCCACCTTTTGCAGCAATTACAGCTACAAGTCTCTTGGGGTATGTATCTATAAGCTTGGCACATCTAGCCACTGGGATTTTTGCCCATTCTTCAAGGCAAAACTGCTCCAGCTCCTTCAAGTTGGATGGGTTCCGCTGGTGTACAGCAATCTTTAAGTCATACCACAGATTCTCAATTGGATTGAGGTCTGGGCTTTGACTAGGCCATTCCAGGACATTTAAATGTTTCCCCTTAAACCACTCGAGTGTTGCTTTAGCAGTATGCTTAGGGTCATTGTCCTGCTGGAAGGTGAACCTCCGTCCCAGTCTCAAATCTCTGGAAGACTGAAACAGGTTTCCCTCAAGAATTTCCCTGTATTTAGCGCCATCCATCATTCCTTCAATTCTGACCAGTTTCCCAGTCCCTGCCGATGAAAAACATCCCCACAGCATGATGCTGCCACCACCATGCTTCACTGTGGGGATGGTGTTCTCGGGGTGATGAGAGGTGTTGGGTTTACGCCAGACATAGCGTTTTCCTTGATGGCCAAAAAGCTAAATTTTAGTCTCATCTGACCAGAGTACCTTCTTCCATATGTTTGGGGAGTCTCCCACATGCCTTTTGGCGAACACCAAACGTGTTTGCTTATTTTTTTCTTTAAGCAATGGCTTTTTTCTGGCCACTCTTCCGTAAAGCCCAGCTCTGTGGAGTGTATGGCTTAAAGTGGTCCTATGGACAGAAACTCCAATCTCCGCTGTGGAGCTTTGCAGCTCCTTCAGGGTTATCTTTGGTCTCTTTGTTGCCTCTCTGATTAATGCCCTCCTTGCCTGGTCCGTCAGTTTTGGTGGGCGGCCCTCTCTTGCCAGGTTTGTTGTGGTGCCATATTCTTTCCATTTTTTAATAATGGCTTTAATGGTGCTCCGTGGGATGTTCAAAGTTTTGGATATTTTTTTATAACCCAACCCTGATCTGTACTTCTCCACAACTTTGTCCCTGACCTGTTTGGAGAACTCCTTGGTCTTCATGGTGCCGCTTGCTTGGTGGTGCCCCTTGCTTAGTGGTGTTGTAGACTCTGGGGCCTTTCAGAACAGGTGTATATATACTGAGATCATGTGACACTTAGATTGCACACAGGTGGACTTTATTTAACCAAATACGTGACTTCTGAAGGTAATTAGTTGCACCAGATCTTATTTAGAGGCTTAATAGCAAAGGGGGTGAATACATATGCACGCACCACTTTTCCGTTATTTATTTTTTAGAAGTTTTTGAAACAAGTTATTTTTTTCATTTCACTTCACCAATTTGGACTATTTTGTGTATGTCCATTACATGAAATCCAAATAAAAATCAATTTTAATTCCAAGTTGTAAGGCAACAAAATAGGAAAAACGCCAAGGGGGGTCAATACATTTGCAAGGCACTGTACGTTTTTGTTTTAAAACAGAGTTTTAACAATCAGAAACGATCTCCGTCCACAAGGCGTTTCAGCATCGTTTTTGAGATGATCTCCGTCCAGACTAACATGCCTGAAAACACATATCACGTGACTATTCACGTACACTGGGCATGCGGGTGGGTGCCGGTGTAAACAGGAAGTAGATTGGTTGCTTAGTTAAAAAAATACGACAGAGTAATAAAGTAGTCTTTAATATGAAAGTTAGTGTTTGATACTTAAGATCTTCCTCTATAAACTCAAACAGACACATTTCGTGGAAAGTTTTAGAAGTTTTATTTTTCAGACTTAGTTACAATGCTGCAGGTCTTGCTCTATATCTCTCTCTCTCACACATCAAATTTACTTTAAAATCAACATAATGGTTTACTAGATGTGGGTCCATAAATTTGGTCAACACAAGTGTCTCACTCGTTTCTTCAGTTTCGTTGTCTGTTCTCACTCGTAGCTCTGCTGGTGGCTGAAGTCTCTGTCATACTGGAGAGCAATCGATGTTTTTTTCTTTTATAGTTTATGTGTGGACTTCACAATAGTTAAGAAATAATAAGAATAAACAATAATAAGAAAAGGAAAGTCCTCCGTTTTGTGTCCGTCCTCCTCAAAGCCACTAACCGTGACTTCAGACGGCTGGTCACGCCACTCACGAATCGCTCCAATAACTAATTGTAACTAATAACTAAGCTGCTTCCTCCGTAATACTGCAGACTTTAGCTGAACAACAGCTGCTAGTAAAGACAACAAGGTCAGCAACACCTGTACTCAGTTTTCCATGTTAAATTAACCTGGTAGTCGATTGGTAATCAATGTTGTTGTTGTTTGAGATCTTCCGGGAAAGGGTCACGTGATAAGGGCATGACGAATCAGGGAAAGACACGTCATGACTGCTAAGAACCATTCAAGTAGTGAACACGTGATCGTTTCCAAATGTATGCGTTTACGCCGTCCACACGACAAAGCAACCTCGGAGTTTTCAAACTCCTCTGTCCTCAGGAGCGTTTTCAAACTCCTCCGTTTTCGGTGCTTTGAAAACTCCGGTGTAGTGTGGACGCTCAGTGTAAACGTAGCAAAACATATGCGTTTAGAAATGGAAACGTAGTCGTGTGGACATGGCCTGAGGCTTTGACAAAAAAATAACATGGAAATAAATAACAGTTATTTTTATTTTATTTTTTGCACAGTGGACAATCTTTCAAAGGGAACACCTCTTATCTTGGAGTTTGAGGTGATACTGTCACTGAAAATAACAATAAAATGTAGAGAATTGTTTTTATTCGACATGGGTTTGATAGCCAGCGCATACAGCATCCCTGAGAGAGAGCAGCCCTGTCTCACCCCTCTAAACACTCTAAAGGGGGCACTTAGACTTCCATTCATTTTCAGTACACTCTCAATGTTCTGGTACAAAACCTTGATCATAGCTATAAGACCCGGGCTTAGGCCAAAACTCTCTAGAGTCTTCCAGAGGTAAAGGTGCTCAACCCGGTCAAAAGCCTTTTCCTGGTCTAGCGAAATGAGACCAGTTTTAATGCCCAATGAACCAGAGATGTCCAAAATAGAGAGAGAGAGAAAGAGAGAGAGAGAGAGAGAGAGAGAAAGATATATAAAGAGAGAGAGGGAAAGATAAAGAGAGATAGAAAGATAAAGAGAGATAGAGGGAGAAAGATAAAGAGAGAGAAAGATAAAAAGCGATAGAGATATATAAAGAGAGAGAGAGAAACAGTGATATAGAGATTTAGAGAAATCATGGATAGAACATTCACAAAGCAAAAGAGAACACATGATTTTGAACATTAACTTTCCTGCCAAAAAAATAAAATAAAAAAACAAAAACAAATGTTTGTTCACAGCTTCTATGACTCTTTTCACCAGGGACTCTTTTCAGTTGTTCCCCGATTCCGAACGAAATCTCTTACATTTTGCACAGTTCTTTGTGCAAAGACATGTCCTTCCACCAACTTGCAGTGACTGCATTCATTCTTGGTGGCCAGGTGAACTTTACCTATGTGATCTTTGAAATGCCGCATTACCGCTGCAACCTCAGCCTTGGACCACGCTTTCTTTGTCCCTCTTCTGGACCCAGCATCTTTTCCTGGAAGATATACAAAGTAGACAAAAGCGATCACACAAACAGAAAACAACATGTTGGCAAAATGAAGCAATCAAGTACGGACACTTAGGAATGTGTTAAGCAGTCAAACGTTCAACAAATTACTGTGATAACATCTTTAACCTTTTAAAGTGGCTGAACCTTTTTATATTTCAATAGAATAACTCATTACAGTGCATGAGGGAAACCATTTAAGTTGTTTTGGTTCAGTACTCTAACACACCAGATTGGAAATTAAAGAAAAAAAACAATAAATCCTCCATCACAGCAACACCTCGGCCCCCCACGGACATATGCCAGGGTTCTGTTTGTGGACTTCAGCTCAGCGTTCAACACATCATCCCAGAACTACTTCAACCCAAACTCTCCCAGCTCACTGTGCCAGCCTCCACCTGTCAGTGGATCACAAACTTTCTGACAGACAGGACACAGCAGGTGAGGCTGAGATAAAACACATCCAGCACCCGGACTATCAGCACTGGCGCCCCCCAGGGATGTGTGCTCTCCCCACTGCTCTTCTCCCTCTACACCAACGACCGCACCTCAGAGGACCCGTCTGTTAAACTCCTGAAGTTCACAGACGACACAACGGTCATCGGCCTCATCAGGGACGGTGATGAGTCTGCGTACAGACGGGAGGAATTCAGGAAAATGAATAGAGAGGATGTGGGAATGTACCATCAAGGGTTGTAGTAATAGATGATTATCTCAGGGAATGATGAAGGTAAGAGCGAACACCTATTGCCGATGCCTTTGCCAGTGTGAAACTGCATTTGGCTCACTTCCCTAGAGTGTATTAAATTATCATTATTATTATCATAATTATTGTTATCATCAGGCTGAATTAAATTTTCCCCGTCATAGTTTCATAGTGCTATGCCCCACATATAATTGCCACTTGCCACCGACACACACGCCGTCTGGTTGTAGATATAACCTATATCTAATAAATTGGGCTGTACCAAACATTTCAAAGCTTTACTCAGTATATTAACATTGAAATTGTTATTATCATCAATAACTTACAGCAACATTTCTTGCGCAAGTCCCCCTTCTATTCCAAAATACAAAGAATATGCCCGCCACCACTGGCAATCGCATCATGTATTGGCAATCTATCAGGGCGTTAAGAGGATCTAGCAATAGAGATCATCCAACTCCAGGACCATTACAGAGAATATATTTGGGGTTTGAATGAGAGAACCATCCTACTGTTGACCAAAAGAATGAGAGGAAAACTTTGTTTTGAATATAACTAGATAATTTTGGAAGATATAGACCAACAATTTAAATTCAAAACCATATTACCTGACTGAAAAGGCTGAGTTTACTACAAACAAATAACTGTCCAGTTGTCAATTTCAGCCTTGTGTAATTTTGCACAACTTTTTTAACAAAATTAAAAGATTACATGGGATGGAAAAGTAAAATTTGCTGACACCCTACACCTATATGTAGTAGGGGTGGGGGAAAGAAAAATCGATTCTTAGATGCATCGCGATTGTCTCTTGAAAGAATGACAAGATGCAGAAACCTCAATTGTCAACGTTATGATCTCCTGTAACAAACCTGTGACCCCGGGATGTCCGTTCCTCACCGCTGCCCCTGAATGCAACAGACGTAATACATTTGCGTCTTGATTACGTTCTAAACGAGGCTAGATACTAGCAGCGTTTTTGTGAGGGCGGTTGAGCTTGAGCAGCCGAATATGGATACAATCCGACCGGTACCCCCCCCTGGCTTAAAAGCTAACATATGGAAGCATTTATCTTCTTCTTCCGACCAACTCGGAAAGGGCGAAGCAAATCAGAACTTTCGAGCTATGCTGAACACGTTGGAACCGAAATACAACGTTCATCTCAACGTTTTCACGGACACAGCGATACTCTGCAACCATCCATAAGCTGAAGTCATGGAATCACTGAGGAAAGCGGGTAGGATGGTTGTAACAAACTATGCGTGACAACCATTGCCACAGTATAGTGTCACCATAAACGTGCACTTTATCGATGTATGTATAGTTTTTGTGTCACATGTTCCAGAAAGCGTTATTTAAGAGCTGAATGCACATTGCCTATAACAAAGGGATTTGTTATAAAAGAAAAGTCTTTATTATTATTTTGTGAATAACAATGTCAAATGATTAAGAGCATGCTGAATTCTGTGTTTTTACTACGAGGATGCTGCTACAGGCCCAATTTTATTGATGGTTCTCTTTGCAAAGCTTGGAAATGTAACCCTCCATTTGACACATCTCTTCCATTTGTTGCTAATATTGAATTAATAAAAGATAATGGAAGTAAATTAATCTGTTTTTTAATTATGAATCATCATCAGATAGTCACAGAGAGAAAAAAATAAATCATGTAGAAAAATGTTGATGCATAAAGAGGAATCGATAATCATTTTATAATCGCATCGTAGCCCTCTGAATCGGAATTGAAAGGTGCATAGAGATTTCCACCCGTAATATGTAGCTTTAAACCTTTTAAAACAACTAATAGGACTTACCTTTTCGTATCTTTTGAGCAGACTAGTTGATGCACCTGGAGATGCCTTTCCTTGCCGCTGACTTGTTGACACCTTTTGATTACTCTCAGAAGGCTCTGATGTGGGTGGACCCTCACCATGCTCCCCCTCCGAAGACTTTCCTCCAGATTTCTGAAGATATTAACAATGAACATCAAACCAACGGGTTCAAGTAAAAACTGAATAATCAATACAGCAGAAACTTTGATATTTGTATGTAGCAGCATTTTATTCCCCCCAATCAACTAACAATGTCAATAACCATTTTAATATTGTAAAAATAAAGGTACCAGATATGGTAAGAGCATTTCCTTTAGGAGAACTGTCATTTTCACAAAGTGAACAACCTTGCATCTCCACAGCCAGTCCGAGTCACCATAATTATAGGTGATGTCCTCTCATTGACTGATGTCTCGTGCTGCAAACAACCAGATGGGGCTTCCCTTGGATGGTTAAGTTCGTTTACAAGCCTTCCAAGCGTCCCATCATCTTTTGCTGCATCAACACTACAAAAACAGAAGTAAATATTAGTTTCATAACAGTAAATATATAAAATAAAGGCAATGTGTCATTTCATTTTGATTAGACTAAGCATTGACATAATACGCACCACCATAGTTGTCCATTAAAATGGAACTCGAACATGAACACCTTAAGGCAGTCTTGGTAAAGTCTCTGTCTCCTCTCACATTCTTGCTGGCTTATTAGTTCACCTCTATTTTCTAGCAGAAATTCTCCTTTTTCAAATGGAGCACAGGATGCCGTGACCTAGTTCATACACACAGAAAAAACATCTGTTAAGTTTATTCATACTTTATTCATGATTACAAAATCAGAACATTCAACTCACCTTTGAAGGCATTGCTGTATTTGATGTCAAGTCCCACTTTGTCCCCTCCAGTAGCAATGAAAAATGTATTTTGCATCATCCTTTGGACTTATGAGTCTTCGCCGTTGCATATTCTTTTGCTGAAATTACCAAAGAAGATGGTTGTCAGGATTATTATCTTCATTTATAGGACATGCGTGATCAGAAAACATTCTATAGCCGTGTAAACCAGTAATATACTAGGATAAAATATGAAGAAACAGAGTAAACACACTGTCCATTCACTTGCGTTCCATGCCTGTCACTATGTTTAAAGAGCTGAGGGAGGCGTGGACTTGACTTCTCAAGTAGCTACCTCCCACAGGTGTAAACCGGCCAATCGGACGCACCTTGGTCTTGACGTCAGTACGTCCCTCCGAAGTCCTGCCCCTGCGGTAAAACCAGCCAATCACAAGGCAGCCTGCAAAATTTTAACCGTATGTATCAAAATGTGTATGAAACTGCACCAGCATGGTCACGCCACTGCGCCGCGCTGTTCTATACACTGGGATACACAGAAATCAGGTCAGGTGGTAAAAGAGGACTTTCCACGAAAAAGAGAGGGTATGTTATTTAGACACTTATAAGGTGTTTACACTCTTTGTTTTACTGTCCATATATACCATATATGTCCTCATAATGTCGGTGTGTAGTCAGGTGAAAGTACAAATATACCATATCCTCCAACACACACACACACACACACACACACACACACACACACACACAGACACACACACACACACACACACACATATAATGCTAGAGATAGGCTAAAAGCAACGTTAGGATTTTTTAAATGACCTGACCTGAGGAAAAAATATAGCTTTATATACGACCCAACCCTGAAGGGTTCCAACATCAGGTCCAAGCACTGATCTGTCTGTAATTTGTTATATTGCAACAACACTGGTCAGACAATTTAGCCTACTCAACTTTAGCAACCATGAGTTAATTTTAAGCCAGCCTTTCATGTCAGCTAGCTGTACAGCTAAACCGTGAAATAATCAGCATGACAACGGCGGTGTGTGCAGATGTAGAGGCTGGTAGCAACCACAGAGGTCGCTACATTTATGACAAAAATACACTCATCAACATCGGAAAAGAAAGTACTGGATTAAGTGCAGCAGATCTTGAGACCATCACCGCCCAGATTGACCAAGGAAGAGGGGGAAGAGAGCCGGGATAATGACTAAACAGCTTGGACCTAAGGTTATTCCACTACCCAGCCTGCTTCTAGCTAATGTCCGGTCGCTGGAAAATAAGATGGATGAAATAAGACTTAGGCTGACCCAGCTACGGGAGATCAGAGACTGTTGCGCACACATCTTTACAGAAACCTGGCTTCATCATAACATTCGGATCAAGCTATTGCACTTGACAGGCGAACCGTATATATATTTGTAGATATATATATACTTCATCCATCAAAAGTCCGTGGCGTGTTGAAGGCTTTGATTGGTGAATCAACAGTTCTTTTTTATTGCATTCGTTTTGTGTCTCACATTGGGAACGCCTACGGCGTGACCTCATCAGAAGCTCCTATTGCATTCTGCCAGCCAGGATTGGCTGGAACTAAGCATGTCAAAGTCGTGGAGGGTGTTTGGGCCCCCGTGAAGAGATGCAGGGACAGTGTTCAGCAGTTGGGAACCCTCAGTGGTCCCAAAGCATGTCTCATAAGCTCTTCACACTGTTACACAGAATTACTCCATAATTGATCTGGTGCCCTTCTACCTCCCGCCATTCTCCTCAGATGAGCATCAGCGGTTACATATGGTGTGTCCGTCCGATGCGTACTTTATCTAAATTGACCGAACCAAAGGCTGTAGGAAAAGTGACCAGCTCTTTGTGTCTTAGGCAAAGAAACACTTGGGGAAGTCAGTCTCAAACAGCGGCTCTCTCACTGGATTGTGGGGGCTATTGCTTTAGCCTATCGTTCTAAGGCAGGGGTGGGCAATTATTTTTCCCAAGGGGCCATATGAGAAACAGGGACTGTTGTGGAGGGCTGGACAATAGACTGAACTCAATCCTGCTCTATGTTATTCCACCTCTTTATAAAAAGTGACTTGTATGGTTTTGATAAAACCAGTGGTAAGAGTAAATATTATGATCAGTGGTTATGATTTTTATTTGATTTTGTTTTGTTTTGTTGTTTTTATTTGGGAGAAACCTGCATGCCAGGAGAAAACCCATGGGAGGAGGGAGAGGGAGGGTGGACGAAGGAAGGGGAGATGGAGGATGGAGGTGGGGATGGAAGGAGGTTGGAGAGGTGAAGGGGGGAGGAAGATGTAGCTACTGATTTCCAGCCTCGTCCACCTTTCTCACGCCTTCTTCTTGTGCATCCAGCTGAAAAACCCAGTCTCCTTCGTCTCCTCCTTCACTTTCTTTTTCATCTCAGCTTTGACCTCCTTGTCTTTCTTCTTCATCGCCTTCTCCTCTTTGGATGTGCATGAAACTCATCAGTACAAAACATAAAGTGTGAGCCTTTTTTTGAAAGAATGGAACTACATATTTGTGTTTTTAAAGACATTTTTTTTACTAGAAGCTGACAGATGAAGCTGTCGATAAGTAGAATAAAAATGATCCCTTCACATCACAGGACATGTTGCTATAAGGTCTGCATGTTTTTCATATATTCACAATAAAACCCTCACAAGTAAGAGAGGAAGCAGCAGCAGTTTATCACAACATGTGACCAACAAGCAGAACATCAATGTGTTTGTGGAGTAGCCGTCAGGTAACGTTAGTGATGTCATACAGAGTTTGATCAGACAGGTTAATCAATGAAAGATAATCACTTCGGTCATTATTTAGCTGAGAAGGATTTTAAGGAGTAGGGAACTTTTTGTAGATAGTCATGAATGTAACTAAGTATATTTGCTTAAGTACTGTACTTAAGTACAAATTCAAGGTACTTTACTTGAGTATTTCCATTTTATTCAACTGTATACTTCCAGTCCACTACATCTCAGAGGTAAATATTGTACTTTTTACTCCATTACTTTTGTCTGGCAGCTTTAGTTACTAGTTACTTTCACCATTATCATTGAAACCTTTCCTAACTCCCCAAACTGAACAACAGAGTATAAAGGAGTTAAAATGAGCTCCACCTGAAACATCTGCTGCAGGAACAATGATCCAAACAATATACATAGTAATATCCATATATCATAGTAAAACACTGACAGGGATCATGTTTCTGATAGATTAGTACTTGTATTACTATTGTTTGTAGTCCAATGACCTCATGTTCTGTTTGTCAGGTCAGTGAAGGATGAACTGAAGTCAGGTTGAATGTGTGAGGTGAGATGTGAAGGACAGCTGACAGCTGATGTCAGTGAGAGAGGATCTGGATCTGGATCAGTTCAACTCCATCACGGAGAAGGTTTGTTCACATATGGAGGTCGATCAAAAGAGAACCAACATCTTCTGAGTGTGTTGCTTTAGCAGCTTAGCTACAAAGCCTCAGATGTCCGTGTCGCTCTGCATCATCAACACAGCCCAGGTAGTCAAAATGACCTGGCCCAGCTCCGGCATAAGCTCGGCATGCCGGAAGAAACACGCGGGCCGATTCCGGCCGCCAACACTGCCATTATTGGGATTGCAGTGACGCTGCTGCTCGCACACATCCACGAACGTATTAATATACGTACATTTTAATAAAAAACAGCAGCATTCGCCTTCAAAATAAAAAAATCCTAATTTCCCATTGATGTCCCGCAGGTCTGTTTTAGAGGAACCGGAGCATAATCTTATTGCCTGATATTGAATATTATCCAATTTTTTAGAGATGTGCTTGCTTGATCCATACACCACACAACCATACTTTCTTCTATTTGTCCACTACGCTTTTAATATGTACAGAAAGGGTCACATGGGCTTTACATGTACTGTACACATATAAGTGTACAGTATATGTATATGTTTTAGTCTCTCCAAATCATTATTATATAGTTTTAGTTTTACGTCACGACCAATTTGTTTCCTTGTAAAGAACATTGTGTTTGTCTTATCTACTGAACATTAAAAACCCATGTATATGACCACTCTTCTACCTTCAAAATGTCCTCTGCAGTTTCTTTACTATGAATTCCACATTTCTCCCTTCTTCCAAATTGACCCATCATCTGCAAATAGTGACAATCCCATCCCATTTCCTATTTCACTGAACACATCATTTATCACTATGGAGAATAGTAATGTACTGACTATACTACCCTTGAGGTGTTCCATTTTCAATACCAAACTTTCCCAAATAGCTTGTTCCTACTCTGACTTCTATAAATCTTTTTTATATAAAATCTTTTATCCATCTGTATTCAACCCTTAATACCCAACTTACAAAGTCCAATTAATAACCCTTCTCTCCACATCATATCATATGCCTTCTCTATGTCAAAGAAGACAGCCACAACACTTTCTTTGTTTAGCTGTGCTTTCCTAATTTCATGTTTCAAACTTAAAGCTGGATCTATTGTACTTCTCCCTTTCCTGGAACCACTCGGATATTTGGATATATAGCCTTTACTTTCTACATAATATGTTAATCTTTAATTTTTCACCATTCTCCATTATTTTGCAGATGTTTGATGTCAAAGCTCTTAGTCTAAAGTTCTTTGGGTTTGTGCTATCTTTACCAGGTTTACGTATCGAGACTACAATGGCCTCCATCCAGCTTTCAGGCAATTTCCCACCCTCCCGACATTTTGCTTTTCTTGAGACATCGGCTAAGTTCTGTCTTTTTAAAAGGCTTGTTTAGCAGATCATTGGTATGTTCACCTTGCTGTAATAAATATTCAATCTCCACTACTGTTGTTTCCCTTCCTCTTTTGCCCTCTTCACTAATACTGTCTGAACTATTATTCTAATAAAAGATTTTGCCCACATCTCCGCTTCCTCCTCATCGCTCAATGCTGTTGTTTCACCATCATTTAGGACTGGGTTCATTCTTTTATCATTCTATTTACCATACATTATCATTTTTTGTATCAAATTAATTTCCTCCAAACGTCAGTCTTTCTCCATTTCTTGATCACTGACCCTTTTTCCCTTCTTGTATTTTTCTTTTTCTTTTTATATAATATTAAGATTTTTTACCTGTGACCTATTGCTGCTCTGTAACCTATTGCTGCTTGTAACAAAATAATTTCCCCTCGCGGGATCAATAAAGTTAGTATCTATCTATCTATCTATCTATCTATCTATCTATCTATCTATCTATCTATCTATCTATCTATCTTTTTCTCATTTCTCCCAGAAAGCACTGCTGAAAGACCCTTTCTGTAGTCCTTCTGTCTCATATTCTTCTAAACTTTGCCCTTTTTCAATCATTATTGGATAATGGTCACTTCCTAAAGTTGTACCTCTTATTACCTGTCAGGAGCTAATGCCTGCCAATGAATCAGATACTAAAGGAAGATCTATAGCCAACTCTGTGCCTGTTCTGTTGTTAAATCTTCTTCCAGTTCCCTTATTTTAGCACACTAGGTTTTTTAGCTCAATCAACTCTTCTATCACCATTCCATTGTCCTCATTGCCACTACCCCATAATGTGCTATGAGCATTACAATCTCCACTACACATCACTTTCCCTTCTAAATGTACAGCTAATTCATCCAGTAAATCGATTGAAAGTGTCTTATGTGGGTTCTAAAGGTTTGCAATTCTGATAGCTCCTTGTCCTGTCCAAACTTCAATTATCACATATTCCAGCTCTGTTCCTTTCCCTAAAACTTTATACTGTATGTCATGCTTTACAAACATTAAACACCCTCCTCCATTACTCCGACTCTATCTCTGCGAATGCTATCATATCCTTGAATGCCAAAGTCTAATTCTGGTTTAAGCCAGGTTTCCTGAACACATATGATTTCTGGTTTCTTTTTTAGGTTTTACATGAATCTTGGCCATAGGCTGGTGTATAGAAAGTATTGAGTCATTATTCTCGCGGTGCCTACGTTTCCTGAAGGCAACATGATTGAGGAAGGTCCTCAGCCTTCTTTTTTATGCTGTCACTCATGATGACACGCCCCTCTCAGTTGATGCCACGCCCCCCACTCCAGATCAGGACCATAAGTCTGAAAAAAAACATACGATCTGAAAGTGAAAAAATACGATTTGAAACTGTAAAAAAATCTGATCTGAATCTGAAAAATATAAGACCTCAAATATCAAAATATATATTAAAGTGAAAAATGAAAATAAATATTTTATTCAAAACAATTCCAGAACTGAATCAAAGTTATATTTCACCCCCAAAAACTTTTCTTTCACTTATCTATAGTTTGAATACATCGTTGTATTTTTCAAAGTTCAAGACCAAAATTTTTAATTTCAGTTAAAAAAATTTTTTTCAAATGATCAAAACTATTGGCCTGGATTTGGCTTCATAGAGGTGTAGGTCAGTAGACACAGGTGGGATCAATCAGGGGCAGACAATCACAGTGGCGGGAAAACACACAAAGGCAGGAAGTGAAGTGACCTGAAACGAAAGGAGCAAGTAACACAAAATAAAACAGGAAATAATGATAACTGATAAAACACGGAAAACATCACTTAGAAGACAGGACAAGACAGGACATTACAGACCTTATGCCTTCTGAGAAACCCCTCCCTACTATGGCTCTGATTAGCTATACCCTTCCAGGCGTTCAATGCATCTGCTTAATGCTAACTTTGGCCAAGTTAACTGGTGGTAGGAACCATAAATTAAAGCCTTAAATCTCAAAATGATTCATGTATTATTTATACATGTATTAAAGCATTTAATTACATAATTAGTTATGTATTTATATATTCAGCTCTAAAAACCGTCCATTGGGTGGATCTTGAGCTGGAAGTTTTAGCTTGACACCCTGTATACGTGTCATCTGTTGCATTTTTATCATAAAATGTCTTTACCAAATAGCCAAACTAACAAGTAAAAAAACTACCTGCACCCTGTGCACTGGGGGAAACAGTGACACTCAAAACCTCCCCCAGAAAACCTCCATCCCTCCCCTCTCCGTCCACTCTCTCTGTGTATCTCTCCCTCTGCTGGCTAATAATACCTCTGTTCAAGCCTCAGCATACAGGCCTTTGATAGCGCCACTCCAGGCTGCCATGCGTCAGCCATGACGTCAATGCATCCAAACACACAGGGCTCTGTGTGGAGGAGAAGCCTGCTGTGGGTGGGTTAGCTCGGCCTGTAAGCTGCTGCCTGCATGCCTGTAGCTTTGCTTGGTAGCATAGCACAGTGAATGGCAGAGAAAAAAAACGAAGCATTGAATGCTGGAAAGGTGAGGGGCTGGCGGGTGGGGTGGGGTGTCAATGTGGGACAAAGAGGAAGGAGTATGAGGGAGAAGAAGAGTGGTTTTGAATTGTATTCCATTTTCATACTGCACAAATCAAAATGTTCCGTTCTTCTGATATACAACTGCTGCTATTGGTTATTAATAATCACCAACGCTATGTATTTATATGCCTCTAGAAAACGTAGTATGGTCACCCACTTGACAACCATGTGATATTTGGTCATGCTTTGTTGATTCATTACACTTTTGGTCATCTTTTGGTAGCTGCCGAAGGCCCCATCGACATCTGAGCAGGAGTTTCTGGTGAACCTGGATGATTTTGTCTGATCTTGCAGGGTATCCGACCCGATGACAGGCATTAAGAGTAACTATACAGGGATATCCAATATTCTAGCTGATGCTCTGGCTGGGGACCGTCGGTGGACATTTTCCTCTCCAGTGACGTTCGATTGGGTATATTTCCTTCTGCATATTCTTTTTTTATTGGTGCAAAGGGACAGTGCATAAACACAGACAGGGGTAGAAACATACAATTAATAGAAATAAACTGAGAGAAAGGTTTACACGCACCATATACCACAATGTTTACATGCAATCAGAGGGAAAATAAGGAAACCAGACAAACAAAAACAAAGATAACAGAGAACATTTGTTTACAATAGTTCATAATTTTTGTAACAACTGTTATGGATCGGAAGGGAGAGATAGTTGATCAATCGGGGGATGTGATTGAAGTAAAGTGTTTGAAAGGATGATTTCATCTTTTTTCGCCAGTACTTGAGTTGTGAGTACCCCTGATATCATACCTTTGTCTTAGCTCTTCAGGTGGTATCAGTCAGTAGTCTTCAAATAAATATTCCATGTGTGTACCTGATTTCTTCCATGAGTTTTAGTCGGTTAGTTTATTACTTGTTCATTTTTCGATATCTCAGAGTGATCAATTAAAGCAGGCCCTCATTTACAATGCTGAGAGAGTTCAAAACTTAGTCAACATTTTTATATAAGGATAATACAAAAAATAACACAAAGATAAAAACAAAATCAGCTAAAACAATTACTGACACACAGTGGCCATGATTAAAGCCCTGAACTGTTCCTGGGTTGGAAGGCCACTGGTGTGTTGGAGGTCATTCTATGAGCTGGGAGCACTGACTGAAAAGGCTGACTTTCCAAGAGCAGAACGTGTTTGTAGGATCTTAAGTACAAGCCAGTCACAACAGCCACTTAGATAAGGTCCAAAGTTTACATCCTGCATCTTCATAATGTAAGACGGTAGCTATCCGATGAGAGCTTGATAGATAAACAAATACGGATGTTCATTATACCTCTCTGAGTTTCAGATAGTGAGATAATATTATTGATATAAAGTGTTACAAGAACTGGACCCAGGATTGAACCTTGGGGAACACCCTTGGATATTGGTTACAACTCTGAATGGATAGTTCCTACGTTCCCTGACTGCTGCCAGACGGGTAATTCAGGAACCATGCTCAAGCACTTGAATCAAAACCAATATTACTTCAAATATGTCAAAACAAGGAATGATCAACAGGTTTTAATCCCTTGTAGATTTTCACAAAGATGGCAACACAAATATTTTTTTGTCACCCAAGACATTGAGAATGTCACTCATAACTAAAGTGACAGCAGAAACAATGCTGTGCATAGACCTGAACCTGGATTGATGTGGTCTCAGAACAGAGAAAGTGAACAACAAGACATTTTGGATAAAGGTCCAGAGTTATTTGGATCCCTCTTTTATCCACTCTTGTGCAGAAACCGATCTCACTATGATTATAAACTAAGCAATCATTAAACTTGATATAGGCAGAGAGGCAGCTAAATCGACAGTACAGAACTAAATGTGCGTAACCATAGGTTAGTGCAGCGACCAGATTATGGTAGCCGATGCTGACAGGGTCGGCTCTGGCACTGAAATAAGTTTACAAGGTTTATATTCATCATTGTAGGACAGGTTTGCACAGGGACATTTAGATTGTAGTCCCAATTTGCTACATATGAAAGAAGAAAAAAAGTCCAGCCAACATCTCTCCACTAAATAAAGAAGGAGTCATCATTATGGTGTTGATCCTTTAAAAATAACATTTTTGACCGTGTTATCTAGCTGTCAACAGAAACAACATTGTGTAACAACTGCATCATTATGTAGTTATTTCTGAATCCTTCATATCCGTTTATTGTAATTAAATCACATCTAAATTGTTTATTTTGGGTTCATACAGCTGTAATAAACCAGCCGACGTGTGGCTTGCTATACAGTGAATACAGCTGGTGAAATTCACCGAGCGTCTCCGGATGTTATGATCCACGACGGCGTTTAGTTTCCCAGGATATTTAGGACTTCCAATACGTGTATAAAAGCAGCAACAGTTGTTATGTCAACCATGATCGACAAAACGTGAGTTCTTCAAAGATTGTTGAAAGCATGGGTGTTAATAGATCCTCCCTGCCCACACACTACCAAAAACTGTGATTGGGAACCCTAATATCTGTGGGTTGCCCTGCACCACATTAGCTCTGGCCCTTAAGAGCCTTGTGAGGAGCCCTGGGTGAGTTCTAGATCTAGTTCTAGAATCCCAGGAATATAAAATTGTCCTCTATAAATCCCCCTGACTGGGTTCTAGTTGATTTCTCTGGAATATAAAAGGGTTCTCTGTAGATCCCCCTGAGTGGGTTCTAAATGGAACCCTTGGAATATAAAAGGGTTCTCTGTAGATTCCCCTGAGTAGGTTCTAGATGGAACCCTTGGAATATAAAAGGGTTCTCTGTAGATCCCCCTGAGTGGGTTCTAGATGGAACCCTTGGAATATAAAAGGGTTCTTGGTAGATCCCTCTGGGTGGGTTCTAGATGAAACCTTTGGAATATAATCGGGTTCTCGGTAAAACCCCCTAGTGGATTTTAGTTGGCACTGTTAAAATGGGGAAAGGTTCTGGATAGAACTTCCAGAGAGAGTTCTGGGTGGAACCAGTACACCAGGTTCTCTGTAGAACCCTATACATTTACACATCAACAATAGAGCAGATTCATCGAAGAAAAAGTGAGAAGCAATTTAGAGAATTCCTATAGTGCCGCTGACCCGTGCTGTAACATGATAATGACGACATGATGATACAGTTCATGTCAATGAAAGCCTCTGGCACGGACCATGATGCATTGGTTGACAGTGTGTCTGTCTTTGCTCTCAAAATGTTGTGAGTTCCCTCTCTCCAGATTCTCTTTGTCCTATGAGTATTTTCTAAAAAACAAGTTATTTAATAGACAGCTGATACATTCTTGAATCTTGAAGTCTTTAAAAAACTCAAGTGCACTAATTGTATCATCCACTCAATGAACTAGCTTATTACTTAAAATGCTATGTCTCACATTACACACACACACACACACACACACACACACACACACACACACACACACACACACACTCCCCTACACTCAGGTTCTTGCCTCGGCAACCGCACAGTTACTAAGAGACTGATTGCAAAGAGGCAGTGTTTCCATGGTAACGCTAGTGGCTGAGTCATCTTCACTGCAGTGCGTGCTCTCACGAGCGAACATGTGTTTATCCGCTGTTTGTGTATTGGTGTTCATTCATTCATCTTCACTGGGTTTTGGACATGATTAGAATTCTTAAACACAAATAATGGCATGTCTTCAAAATGTCTGTTAACATTGATGTCAGGTAATATAAAAAAAACTCATGAGGCACATTTCAGCAACAAGGCAATTCCAAGCGCTTTACATAAAACATCAAAAGACAAAGTGCCAAAGAACACAAACTATAAAAGGTCATGTAAATACAATCACAATCAGTCAAGAGCCACGAGAATAGAGAATAAAAAAAGCTACAATAGGATAAAACAGTATAATAAATGATTTGATTAAAGACAGAAGGCAAACAGAAAAGTCTTCAGCCTCGATTTAAACGAAGTGAGAGTTGTAGCTGACCTGCAGTTTTCAGGGAGTTTTGTTCCAGATTGCATAACAACTGAACGCTGCTTCATCAGGGGAGGTCTGGATGGTTCAGAAGATCACAAATGTATTTTGGCCCTAAACCGTTCAGTGCTTTATAAACCAAGAGTACTATCTTCAAATCAATTTTTTGACAGACAGGAAGCCAAGACCTCAGAACTGGAGTGATGTGATCCACTTTC
Organism: Cebidichthys violaceus; assembly: GCF_023349555.1. Classification (NCBI taxonomy): domain Eukaryota; kingdom Metazoa; phylum Chordata; class Actinopteri; order Perciformes; family Stichaeidae; genus Cebidichthys; species Cebidichthys violaceus. The sequence continues at coordinate 2,976,963 of NW_027176506.1, read as the reverse complement.
TTGGTCTTAGTGAGGACTTGAGCAGCAGCGTTTTCTCTATTTAATTTGTAAAGGAGACCTGCGAAGACACCTTTACAAAGTCTGCTGAAGATGACATAAGTCCTTTAATCCTTGATATGTTCTTAAGGTAGTAGTAGGCTGACTTTGTAATTGTCTTTGTCTTGTAGCTATAAAAATTCCGGTTGGAGTCCAGAAATACACCTAGATTTCTGGCTTGGTTTGTGGTTTCTAACATTGCTGGCTGAAGTTGAGCGCTGACTGTTAATCCTTCCTGCTTGGCCCAAAAACAACTACCTCAGTTAATCTTTGTTTAACTGAAGAAAACTCTGGCACATCCAATCGTTGATTTGTTCAATGCATTTACTCAGTGATTGTACAGGACCATAGTACCCTGGTGATGTGATTCTTTAAATGTAGTATCATCCGCATTATCAATGTAACTTTAGTTGTTTTCCATAATCTGAGCCAGAGGAAGCATGTAGATGTTAAACAGAAGAGGCCCCAGGATGGAGCCTTGGGGAACTGTGCATATCGTATTTGTCTATGTAGTTACCTAGAGACACAAAGTAGTCCTTGTCCTATGAGTATGATTCAGACCAGTTTAGTGCTGGGCCAGGAAGTCTTACACAGTTTTCAAGTGGGTCTAGTAGTATGTTGTGGTCGACCACATTGAATGCAGCGCTGAGATCGAATACTACTAAGACATAATTTCAACCACTGTTTGTGTTTAAGTGGATATCATTGAAGCCCTTAACAAGAGCAGTCTCTGTGCTGTGGTTTGTTCAAAAACCTGATTGGAAGACATTAAAACAGTTGTTTAGTGTCAAGACGTTGTTCAGCCATTGATTTATTCCATTTTCTGAATTTTGTCAGTAAAGACGGAGGCAAATTCATTTCAGACCAGTTCAGAGGCTACTGACATAGGAGGGTTTTGTTAGCCTGTCGACGGTAGCAAATTGCAGTGCATTATTGTTTTTTCCAATGATGAAGAAGAACTGGCTTGCATTTCTCAGTTCCAAATTATAGACTTCATAATGAACCAGAGGATTTGTTTTGTTTTTTTACCAGCCTGAGAGATCTTTTCTCTACGAGACACAGCCTTCACCTAAATGTGTGCAATAGCATTAATAACATTTTGAATTTTAAAATATATATTATCTACAAGCTCATTGACTGAGACCCAAGAGTGGGAGTGGAAGAGAAAGACTGAACAAATGTTTCACTGGTGTCTTTATTGATAAACCATTTTGTGATTACCTCTTTTACATTTGTGTACATTTAGAGAGTGCCCTCAAAAAACAAAACAAGAATACAACACAGTTCTTTAGTGCCTCTCTCCTGGGGGTTGCCAACATGGATGTTAGAATCACCAATAATAAGTAAAAAGTCAAAGTCAATACCGTTTAAAGACAGCAGTTCAGAAAAGTCATCAAAAAAGGTTGCACAGTATTTAGGTGGCCTGTGGACATTTAGGAAGATGGCTTGTGAAGAGCCACATATTGAAAAGAAGCAAAATTTCCATACATTATCTGCTTTCATCGTTGAACAAAACAGCAACTCCACCTCGGTTCATATGATAAAACTATTTTGAATGTGTTAAAAGCAAAATCTTCCCAATCTTTTGGGGACAGGCTGTGGCTGTCTCGTTTCAGCACTTCAGATTATGTGCAGTATGATGTTTTTCACAGCTGGGTGAAGGATCGTTTCTGACAAGTCAGACACCATATCCTTGGGACAACAGGGTATTTTGGTATGGTTTTTAATGCACATGTTTCTTACATCTTTTACATCAAAGTCACCCACTATCAGAGTTTGAGGCCCAGTCTGTAGCTTTCGTTGCGGCCTTCAACATTCTGGGTAAATTTCAGTCCTTATCCTGCTGTGTAAAGTTATCCAGGTCATCAGACGGAGATCCAGGGTCCTGCACATCTGTTCTCCAGTTGCACTGTTGGTTGTTGGGGAGGTTTGTTGCTAGTGCTGCCTTTCACAGTGGTCCATGGCTGTGTCCTACTAGCTCAGGGGGTTGAAAAGGCGCTCTGCCTGGATGATAATTCAGGCTTATCCTGTTCCTCATACTCCCAATTCCCAGGGAAATGATTTACTCTTAGGCTTTGTACCAAGAGGAGGACTACCCCTTGTGGATTTATTACCCGTTATGCAGCCCCCCTTTTCTTGGTAGTTTTGTTATTGCTAATTAGCCATGTGCTAGCATGATCTTGTCCACTGTTTTGAGTCAATGTGGACAAGGGGTGTTGTTCCCACTTAGTCCATTGCACTTCCAAGCTCCCTAAACATTTAATTTTAGTTTCACTGCAATGTTCTGTAGAAGTTTGTGGTAGTCGTTTCGCGAAGAAGTGGAGCACCTTGCGGCTAATTAGCTTCAGCCAAGGACCACGTCTAAAGCCACTTCAGCATAAGCTTGTGCTGTTGGTAGGCCACGCTCACGTAGTGGTGAGGAGGTCATAGAAATGTTGAAATATGGCAATTATATCTAGAAAAAAAGTACAGTCCTAGTTATAAGTATCCAGGAGCTGCTGCTCAAAGTTTGTGGTATAAAAAAACTCAACCATTCCTATATGGAAAGCAACCATGTACCACACTCAAAACAGCTAGGTTTCAGTAGACCTGTGGTTGAATTTCATGAATGGAAGTGATTGAAGGAGATGCCTTTTTTACCCTGCAAAACATATTTGATTACAACTATATGAAAAAAGGTCTGCAGATCGCAGTCAACAAGGCTCTTCACTTCATCCTCCAGCATCTGGACTTCTCACGAACCTACACCAGGATCCTGTTTGTGGACTCCAGCTCTGCTTTCAACACTATCGTCCCATCTCTGCTGCAGGACAAGCTCTCCCTGCTGCACGTGCCTGACTCCTCCTGTAATTGGATCACAGACTTCCTGTCTAACAGGAAGTTGCATGTGAAGCTGGAGAAACAAGTCTCTCGGACAATCAGTACCGGTTCCCCCCAAGGCTGTGTTCTTTCCCCTCTGCTCTTTACATTACATTACATTACAGTCATTTAGCAGATGCTTTTATCCAAAGCGACTTACAATAAGTGCATCAACATTGGTAATCAAAAGAACTACTAGTCACCAGAAGTCATAAGTACATTTCCTTTTCCAAACAAGCATCTAAGAGCATGAAGCAGAGCATAACTCAGAGCCAAAGTACAGTGCAGAAACAAGAAAAACAGTTAGTGCTATAAGTAATACGAATACAATAAGTGCAACAAGCTAGTATGAAAACAATAAGTGCTAAGTGGAAGGCTCAGGGTAGCACTTCCTGAAGAGGTGGGTTTTCAGCCTGCGCCGAAAGATGGGCAGCGACTCCGCTGTCCTGACATCAGTGGGAAGTTCATTCCACCACTGTGGGGCCAGGACAGAAAACAGCCGTGACCGGGTCGATCGGCCGCCAGGACCTCTGAGCGACGGGGCAACCAATCGCCCCGAGGCAGCAGAGCGAAGTGGTCGGGCGGGGGTGTAAGGCTTGACCATGGCCTGGAGATAGGAAGGAGCTGTTCCTTTCACTGCCCTGTAGGCTAGCACCAGAGTCTTAAACTGGATGCGAGCTCTTACAGGTAGCCAGTGTAAAGAACGGAGAAAGGAAGTTGTGTGGGAGAACTTGGGGCGATTGAACACCAGGCGAGCTGCGGCTTTCTGGACAAGCTCCAGAGGTCTGATGGCCGACGCCGGGGCTCCGGCGAGTAGAGAGTTGCAGTAGTCCAGGCGGGAGATGACAAGAGCCTGGATGAGAACCTGTGCCGTCTCGTCAGTCAGGAAGGGACGAATCCTCCTGATGTTGTAGAGCAGGAATCTGCAGGAGCGTGTAACGGATGAAATGTTTGCCGAGAATGACAGTTGGTCATCCAGGGTCACACCCAGGTTCCTCGCAGTCCGAGTTGGCGTCACCACGGTATTATCAATGGTGATGGACAGGTCCCGGTGCGGGCAACCCTTCCCCGGGAGGAACAGTAGCTCAGTTTTGTCTAGGTTGAGCTTGAGGTGGTGTGTCGTCTTATCATTGTATAGCAACACCTGCACCTTCAGTCACTACTCCGTCAAGCTGCTGAAGATCGCGGATGACCAGTGGTGGGCCTTCAGGTCCAGCAAGGCCTTCTCTGCTGGCCTAGACAAAACCACAAAGTTATAGCTGTTTTATAATTTAATTATTTTTCATAAATACACTACATGTATTCTAAATACTTTTTCCCATTAGCTTATTATCTCATTGCACAGCTACTGTCTTCCTCACAAGTGAATCCCTTTGCAGTTTAAGTAAATGGGGACGATATTGTTGATTGTCATAGTCTTCAACCAATCAGATCTTTAGTTTGACATGTTGGGCGTATTCTTTGACGTGCCAGAGCTTCTGGGTGGTCTACAAGTACGTCAACATTAATGTGCGGCTTGATTGGTCAGTCAGAACTTAGTAGTGGTAAAGATATGTACATTTTTAGCGTTTTGGCATGTTTGGCAGTGACAATCCCAATATCTGCCTCTGTCGAGTGGACATTTTCAGCCCTCATTAAAGCCCGCATTAAAACGTATTCAAGAAATACAACTGGGGAGGCTCGACTGTCATCACTGGCGTCCATGAATCTAGAAGGACCTCTTGCTGGAAGTGAACTGCACCGATGTTCTGTACAACTGTGGTATTGAACTCTTTGTAATCAAAGAAAGGAGGATGGACTTTGTCTTTAAGTGAACAGCAGCTTTGGTTAGTGAACTGCTTTTGTGTTTTTACATCTGCAGTAGCGTTACTACTGTGTTCATTTTTCTATGGTGTTGTTTTTATGATATCGTTAATATTGTTCCCTGATGTGAATAATATTTGAATGGCCCGTGCTCTCGAGTGTGTGGCGGAATCCGTGTTCTGTTCCGTGTTCTGTTGTGTGTTCTGTTCTGTGTTTTGTTCTGTTCCGTGTTCTGTTCTGTATTTTGTTCTGTGCTGTGTTTTGTTCTGTGTTCTGTTCTGTGTGTGTTCTGCATTCTGTGTTCTGTTCTGTGTTAAGTGTTCTGTTCTGTGTTCCGTTCCGTGTTCTGTGTGTGTTCTGTGTTTTCCGTTCCGTGTTCCGTTCCGTGTTTTGTTCAGTGTTCTGTTCAGTATTCTGTGTTCTGTGTGTTCTGTGTTCTGTATGTCTAAAGGACATAAAAATCTGGATGACCTGCAACTTCCTGATGTTAAACTCAGACAAAACTGAATTTGTTCTATTAGGCCCAACACCTCGAAATCAATTGTCAATTAGTTTCTCTAGATGGCATGACGCTGGCATCCAGCAGCACCTAAAGAATCTCAGAGTTATCTTTGATCAGGATTTGTCCTTTAACTCCCAGATAAAACTAAATTCAAGGACAGCCTTTTTTCACCTACGTAACATTTAAAAAATCAGACACATCCTGTCTCAAAGCGATGCAGAAAAATGACTTCATGCATTTGTTACCTCTAGACTAGATTACTGCAATTCCTTATTATCAGGCTGCTCTAAGTCTCTTAAATCTCTCCAGTTGATTCAGAATGCTGCGCCACGTGTACTAACAAAAACAAAGAAATGAGATCATATTACTCCTTTATTAGCTTCTTTGCACTTGCCTCCTGCCGTGGTCCTGCCTGACACCTACTGCTAGTATCTTTATTATTAGTAGTCACATTGCTTGCCATTGCCAATAACATTACTGCTTTTGTTATCATTGTTATTCTACTATATCCCCTTCTGCTGTTATTACTAGTAGTCCTAATTTTTCCATCATTATTATGCTTACTACTCTCATTATATGAATAATTTTTTGTCATATGCATTGAATGTGTTGTAACTCTGTTATGTTGTTCATTCTGTACACATGACATCAATCACACTTCTGTCCATCCTGATAGAGGATCCTCCTCTGTTGCTCCCTTAAGGTTTCTTCCTTTTTTCTCCCTGTTCAAGGTTTTTTTGGGGGGGGAGTTTTTCCTGTACCAATGCAAAGGTCCCGGGACAGAGGATGTCACATGTGTACAGATTGTAAAAACCTCTGAGGCAAATTAGTGATTTTGAGCTATACAAAATAAATGTAATTGAATTGAATCACCAAGTAGGCTCAGCAGAGGATGTACTTCCTGAGGCAGCTGAAGAAATTCAACCTGCCAAAGACAATGATGGCGCACTTCTACACAGCCATCATTGAGTCCATCCTCTGCTCCTCCATCAGCGTCTGGTACACTGCAGCCACCGCCAAGGACAAGGGCAGACTGCAGCGCATCATTCGCTCTGCTGAGAGGGTGATCGGCTGCAATCTGCCGTCCCTCCACGACTTGTTCGCCTCCAGGACCCTGAGGCGGGCAAGAAAGATTGTAGCTGACCCCTCTCAGCCCAGACACAAACTGTTTGAGTCCCTTCCCTCTGGCCGGAGGCTACAGTCCATCAGGACCAAGACTGGTGACCGAGGGCTGCAGGGTGGGGGCGAGGAGAGACTGCATGTTTGTCAATGTTTAAATACAGGAGCTTGCGCAGGCACACTGATCGTTGTACATCCTTAGGAAAATGGCCAAAAAATAACAACGTAACTTTTTGTAAGATGTGATACAAATTGTTGGATGAGATATGTTCTTTAATGCCAGGTACAAGCAGGCCCTTCGTGTTTATGTGTGGTAGTTGTGCCTGGATGAGAGACAGATTATTGTTATTACTACACAATTGCACGCAACATTAGAGGTGACTGTGTAAAAAGGTTGTTGTCCCCATAATGTGATGTATACCAAATTACACACACACACCTAAACACACGCACACAAACAGGACATAAAGAATAATAAAGAAATGGATGGGTAATTGTTATGCTACCCTGTAGAAGCTGCAAAGGAGTGGAAGCCCCCTCCCCCACTATCCGTTACAGGGAGTGTTCCTCTTTCTCCACTAGGAATCCCTGCATTATTAACGCTATAGTGTGTGCACTATGGTGGGTATTTCTGGATTTCTATGAGCTTTGCTTTGCACTTCACATTTTTACGCCTGCATTTGTTCACACACAAACACTGCGCATTGTTTCTGTATCTAGAAGGTAGATGCATGAATTCTCTTCCAGTTTCAGAATGTGTGTGTGTGTGTGTGTATGTGCGTGCTTTGTACATTATTGTGCAACGCTCTGTGTGTTGTGCTTGCATGCATGCTGTCCACGGATGCTTTGTGTGTGTATCTCTTTGTGCCGAAGGGGGTGGGAGGCTGAACAGGAGGGTAGAATTCTATAAATAGAAAGCTCTCCAGCTCCCTGCTTCTGTGGACTGGAGAGAGAGAGAGAGAGAGAGAGAGAGAGAGAGAGAGAGAGAGAGAGAGAGACACACACACACACACACAAAGAAAGAAAAGGAGAAAGAGAGAGTCAGAGGCGGCTGCGCTATACTCGCCTAGATGGTACAGAACAAACAGAGGAGGAGACGCAGTGAGCAGTGAGCCATGCCGTCACTTCCTTATCGAGGTGATGCCCATAACAAGGCAAGCCCCCGGAAGGACGGTTATGGCAGTGGTTCCCAAACCAGCCTTCAAAATGAATCAACGGCAACTTGTGACCTCAAGTCACAAGCAGAGGTATTCGCTGTTAGCGGCTCAATGAACAGTGATTTATTTCTCCTTTCCGATGGCTTCATGAGTTCAGTTAATGGTTGATAGTTAATTTAGTCTTACAGTCAATCATTAATTCGTTGAACTAATTGCACTTATTATTAATCAGCTTTTGCTTTACTTTCTAAAAGTCCATACTGGCGACGGACATGCACGGCATTTCCTCAACAGCTAATTAACTGCTGATGTATTTTAATCTCCTTTGCTATTTGAGCTTTATTTATTTCCTCTCCCAAAATATACATGATGTTGTTGTTGGGATGGAGTGAGAACATTCAGGAAATGATGTATCTCCTGTCTATCCCAACTCTCTCCGGTTCATCTCTAGCCATCCCAAGTACCCCTGACAGACAAAAAAACAATTAAAGATAAAACATTTAATTGAGTATGTACTCCCCAAAATAGCCCTACGAAACAAGGTGGCGTTTTTCTACTGAATGTGGAATCTTTTGCCTGATATTACGAAAAGTCAGCACAATGTTTATCAAAAAGACGCACATTTCTGTTTAAATGTTATTTTTCATAAGCCATACAGCACAATATGTCACAATTATGTTTCCCTGAAAAAGATGGTGGTGAAAGATGGATTATCATTCTTTTATGTCATAGCAATAGGTTTGTCTAAGGTTAACATGATATGGCCCTTAAACGGATATGTCTGGGTCAGGCGAGGTGCATCAACCTTGAATCATATAACTTCATAACTAATGGTTGTTCAAATCAAATCTTGTCACGATACCGACACAGCCAAGGACTTTTACCAGGGGACCGTTGTTCATGTGAAACCCAAAGCTGTTTTTACTGACAACGTTATGCCACGTCACTGAGTTACATGACGTTACATCCATAGCTTAAATTACATAACGATACAACAATGTTAACCACCGTTGTTAATGTTAACCAGCGACCATTACACAACTCTAAACATGTGTTACAATGTTAACCACGACCATTACACAACTCTAAACACGTGTTACAATGTTAACCGCGACCATTACACAACTCCAAACACGTGTTACAATGTTAACCGCGACCATTACACAACTCTAAACACGTGTTACAATGTTAACCGCGACCATTACACAACTCCAAACACGTGTTACAATGTTAACCGCGACCATTACACAACTCTAAACACGTGTTACAATGTTTCCACGACCATTACACAACTCCAAACACGTGTTACAATGTTAACCACGACCATTACACAACTCCAAACACGTGTTACAATGTTAACCGCGACCATTACACAACTCTAAACACGTGTTACAATGTTAACCACGACCATTACACAACTCCAAACACGTGTTACAATGTTAACCACGACCATTACACAACTCTAAACACGTGTTACAATGTTAACCACGACCATTACACAACTCTAAACAATGTTCAGCAATGTTCATTTTAAACATTTCACAACACTAACCAGGTGTTATAATGTTAACTGAGACCTTTTCACAATGCAATGAAAAAATAGCTGCTATTACAAAACAAAAACTACACGTATTGGCCGATATGGCTCATCGACAATTGGCAATCAGTAATGCCGGCAAAAACTTAATCGGGGAATCTCCTTTTTTGTGGTGCATTTTTTTTAATTAGCATAATATGGAATGTGAACAGCAGCAACAAAAACACTGCTCTGGGTAGATAATATGGCCAACATATTAACATTAAAAATTCAACATGAGGAAAACATTGTCTATCAACTTTGATGGTGTTTGAGGACCAAGCATCACAATGTAAACACAGAGTCCACTTCCTCTCGTCCCACTGCACACATGCACCGCCAGTCGTTATTATGTACACATGTGTATATGTATATATGTTATGTTAACAGCAATCATTTCACAATGTTGACCACGCGTTACAGCGCTAACCACGCGTTACAGCGCTAATCACGCGTTACAGCGCTAACCGTTTCTCAACAATTCCCACGCGTTACCTTAACCACTCTCATTTAATTTGTGCAGCCAGCTGTTTACAAGGCTCTTTCTCAGCTGTGTCTCACATAACCGCGCTTCACAATCACGCTGAAATGTTGGCAGTAATTCTCTGTCTGGTTGCAATTTGCCATCAAGATAACGAAGAAGCAGTTAAATGTTGCGGTTGTCATTTCAACAACCGTGTTCAATTTGGGACAACATTACACTGTCAAAATTCACACACTATGCAAGTGTACACAGTGTACTACACTGTGTTTTAACATTTCCTTCAAAAATATCTTTGACGTTTCTCTCCTCATAACTATTATTTCTTGATATTTATTGTCTGACATACATGCTAATACTGATATATCTTCAGGAAGCTAATCCTGACCGATACATTGGCCCCACTGATTTATTGGGCTACAATTGTCATGTCTCTAAAATGCATTACAGTCATTGGCTTCATTCATTTTAAATTGATTTTGTTAATTCATGCATTTCATTTGTATTTATTTAAATCAACCTAGTCACACGCAGACTCTCAGCCACATCTTGTTCAGAATAGGGGCCCATTGTTAGTTTACCCCCCCCCCCCCCCCCCCCCCCCCCCACACACACACACACACACCCACAGGTTAAGCAGGTAGCTGTGGTTCATGTATGCTGCGAGTGTGTCTGCTGGGCTGCAGAACAATCAGAGGTTACATAAGAAGCAGACAGAGCGGCTCTGAGCACCGCTCTGCTCCAGCTGCCCCATCCTATCTCTTTAAATGAGACAGAGCTACTCCGCTCTGCGTGCGTGCCTGCCTGCCTGCGTGTGTGTGCGTGCGTGCGTGCGTGCGTATGTGTGTGGAGGAAGGAGACATTACGAGAAAAGAGAGGGCCACTCTGTTGTGGAGGAGGAATAGGCGATCGAAAACACAACAGAGAGGATATTTTTTGCTTCGATTTGCGCCGTTTAGCAGAGGAGGCTGTGCATCGGTTCTCTCTAAGCTGGACTCGTTCTGATTTTGGACCTGGATGCTGTTCTTGTATGTATGGGCTCGGTTGGCGCATCTTTCGCCTCCCTGTAGGATCTAACGGGCTGGGCTGCCTTCTAATAATTGTTTATTTCGCTCTCTGCGTGCCAGCAACGTCGGGGAGAAACGCGATCGAGAGGCAGCAATAACATCGTGCTGATCATGGATTAACGCGTGAATTTTCATCCGAGAGGTAAGGGATGCTGCGAGGGAAGGAGGAAAAAAAAGGGCCGGACGAGGAGGATGCGTCCATGGGTGCAGAGGATGTGTGTGTGTGTGTGTGTGTGTGTGTGTGTGTGTGTGTGTGTGTGTGTGTGTGTAGCATGTCTGTGCTTTAGATGGATGACGGGGGTGTTGGGTGTATGGCAGCAGCAGCAGCAGCATCCACACCGCATTCTGCTCCGCTCAGACGAGGCGGAGGAGACGGCAAAGACCGGGCTGATGATGTGGGTGTTCCGGCTCTTTGTGTGCACACGGTGCGGGCCTGCGGGGAGACTGTAGCCGATCAGCCGCATCGAGCTGCGTGTTATTAGCAAACACGATGACGTCAGCGTTTCTCAATGACGCAACATCTGTCGTTCTCGTTTGAGCAGCAACGAGACTTCTTCCTTTTCGCCAGGTGTCTTTTGCTCGTTAACAATCTGGACTCAACGTAGGCTGCAACAACCCCCCCTGTCCCCGCTAGCAGCCTTGAGGGTGGGACAGGGCATCTTGGTGGACGTACTGAGGGATTCCCTGTAGATCTGTGGATTTGAACAGTGTTTTGGCTGCGAAGCAGAACTTAGTGATGACTGACCCGCCGGTGGTGGTGCTGTGGTGGGTGGTTGAGTCAAGATGGCGACCGGTGTTGGTTGATAATCACATTTTACTGTCAGTTACGGCTTCCAATAATGATGAAAACAAGATAAGATAAACGTGTCACGTTTAGCTACGTCTCTCGTGTTATAAATCGAGCGCACCCCTCTCCTTCACAGCGGTGCGTGGCTCGTCCCCCGGACCTGGTCCTCAGGGCGTCAGGGGTCTGCAGTTCTGTCAGCAACCCACCCAAACCTGTCTTAAAACACAAGAGCCCGTCTCGTTTACCATGTTTTTTTTGGGGTGGCACTATTTTGCCCAACATTCATATCTACATAACCACTGTGTTTATGATGAATTGTTTACTAGATCAAAGTGCACTGGTTTGATGCATTCCACTTTAAAATGTAGTTCAGCTCGAGTCAAGACCTCTTTATTTGAAGAAATAATTTGACGTTCAAGAAAATCCACTGTTAAATAGATTCTTTCCAACAGTTCATGCGCAATCTTTCCAAAGTCAGTGAATAGTTGTGTTGAATTATAATGAGCTCAATTTTGACCAAAGTCAAAGTAATGGAGCAGCCCTGATATATATATATAGTGAGCTCAACTAAAGCAGCCCACTGAGGCGGAGTTGAACAAATGTAACACAACTGTTGATGCATTACCCTCCTGAACGTCAACAGGATGTACGGTGGAGGAACACCAACAACACCACAACTAGAGATAAAGTCACGGGATTTACAGCACAGGTAAACTCAGTCAGAGCCAGCAGGTGGCTGTGAGAGGACGCCGCTCTCAGCCGCTATAGAGAGACAGCGTTGGCAGTGCTGCTGCTAGCGATTTCCTCTTCTTGCTACAGCTCTCTCTCCTCCTACTCTTCATTCAGTGACTGTTGATGTCATTGCTGCTGCAGCTAAAGCAGGAATTTGCCTGGCACTGGCATCATCCACCCTAACGGCAATTATTAAAATTAAAATTAAAACTGGACTTTTCCCGCTCCACCTTTTCATTTCTTAATTATCATTTCATGTGGGTTTTTTTTCATCCTAATCTAGACCCTTTTACAGCCAAAGTCATCACAAATATACATGCACACGTTGGCAACTGAAGTGGTGCTTTGCCCCAGCCATCCAGCGGAGTCAGCGAGCTCTAAACATGCCGCTACCATCGTCAAAGTGTCTGCTTGTTGCATGTTCACGTGTCACAATCATCATATAATCGAATAACAGCAGACTCGGGTTCTATGGACTCCCGACAGGATCACGTCTGTTTCACAGCAACATTTAAACAGTGGTTAACGTGTTAACTGGTGACTTTTAACAACCGGGACGCATTCGGCTGAAGGTCACCGGTCGACACGGTCACTTGCCAGGTTGCCAGTTTGAGTCTGGATGGAAGCAGCCAGAAAGCAAGGAAAGGTGCCGGTTTTCTTGGACCAGACAAATTGAAGGGAAGGATATTCATATTCAGCTTCAATTTCAAGCCTAGCAACATGAAAAGGTCAAAGGCTACAGTGATACCAGGACCTGGCTGAGAAAGGAACTGAACATCATCTGGGTTGCCATTGAAGGAACAGTGTGTGAGATTTAAGAGAACTACGGTGGCCTTCAGATGGATGTCTGACTGTATTACTAAGAGCTACTCTTATTGATAATCCCTTCTCTTTCATGACTAAATAATTGCTTTTAAAGACAAATATATTCAGAACAGGATTAGAGTTTATTTATATTTTAAATATAAATAAATATTGTTTCACCAGTAATGTTTACAACAGCAAAGTCACAATATGAAGTCATTCATATCTCACTGGAAACAAATGTAACATGTCGATAAAGTAAACAACATTTCTGAGTTAAGTTTATGTCATTCTGTCCTCCTGTCCTTCTTTCCTCTGTCTTCCTTTCTTCTGTCTTCCTGCCCACTCTCCTTCTGTCCTCTTGTCCTCTGTCCTCCTGCCCTCTGTCCTCCTGTCCTCTGTCCTCCTGCCCTCTGTCTTCCTGCCCACTCTCCTTCTGTCCTCTTGTCCTCCTGTCCTCTTCTCCTGCCCTCTGTCTTCCTGCCCACTGTCCTTCTGTCCTCTTGTCCTCCTGTCCTCTTCTCCTGCCCTCTGTCTTCCTGCCCACTCTCCTTCTGTCCTCTTGTCCTCTGTCCTCCTGCCCTCTGTCCTCCTGTCCTCTGTCCTCCTGCCCTCTGTCTTCCTGCCCACTCTCCTTCTGTCCTCTTGTCCTCTGTCCTCCTGTCCTCTGTCCTCCTGTCCTCCTGCCCTCTGTCCTCTCTCTGTCCTGGCTGCTTTGTCTCAGCCAGCAGAGAAGTTAACAAAAACAAACTAAGACAAGCAGTGAGACAGACAACTGTTCTTTGAGCTTGTTGGTAACAATGTGCTGTTAGCTGAGCTGGTGTTCTGTGAGAGTGAACATGGTGGAGGAGAGACTGAGGACAGAGCAGAGTCTATTAGGTTTCTCTTTTGTTTAGTAACGAGCCAAACTGCAGTAATCTTCACTTCACCTGGTTCACTTCAGGGTCTCCACCTCTCTGCTGCTGACTTCACTCAGTGTGTCTCTGTGTCTCTGTGTTTGTGTCTATGTGTTTGTGTCTCTGTGTTTGTGTCTATGTGTTTGTGTCTCTGTGTTTGTGTCTCTGTGTTTGTGTCTATGTGTTTGTGTCTCTGTGTTTGTGTCTATGTGTCTGTGTCTCTGTGTTTGTGTCTATGTGTTTGTGTCTCTGTGTTTGTGTCTCTGTGTTTGTGTGTCTCTGTGTTTGTGTCTCTGTGTTTGTGTCTCTGTGTTTGTGTCTATGTGTCTGTGTGTTTGTGTCTCTGTGTTTGTGTCTATGTGTCTGTGTGTTTGTGTCTATGTGTCTCTGTGTTTGTGTCTGTGTGTTTGTGTCTATGTGTCTCTGTGTTTGTGTGTTTGTGTCTCTGTGTTTGTGTGTTTGTGTCTGTGTGTTTGTGTCTCTGTGTTTGTGTCTCTGTGTTTGTGTGTTTGTGTCTCTCTGTTTGTGTCTCTGTGTCTCTCTGTTTGTGTCTCTGTGTTTGTGTCTCTCTGTCTGTGTCTCTGTGTTTGTGTGTCTGTGTTTGTGTGTCTGTATTTGTGTGTTTGTGTCTCTCTGTCTGTGTCTCTGTGTTTGTGTCTCTCTGTCTGTGTCTCTGTGTTTGTGTGTTTGTGTCTCTGTGTTTGTGTCTCTGTGTTAGTGTCTCAGTGTTTGTGTCTCTGTGTTTGTGTCTCTGTGTTTGTGTGTCTGTGTTTGTGTCTCTCTGTCTGTGTCTCTCTGTCTGTGTCTCTGTGTTTGTGTGTTTGTGTGTTTGTGTGTCTGTGTTTGTGTGTTTGTGTCTCTGTGTTTGTGTGTCTGTGTTTGTGTGTGTTTGTGTCTCTGTGTTTGTGTGTTTGTGTGTTTGTGTGTCTGTGTTTGTGTGTTTGTGTCTCTGTGTTTGTGTGTCTGTGTGTCTGTGTGTTTGTGTCTGTGTGTTTGTGTGTCTGTGTGTTTGTGTCTGTGTGTTTGTGTGTCTGTGTGTTTGTGTGTGTCTGTGTGTTTGTGTGTCTGTGTGTCTGTGTGTTTGTGCGTCTGTGTGTTTGTGTGTCTGTGTGTCTGTGTGTGTCTGTGTGTCTGTGTGTTTGTGTCTCTGTGTTTGTGTGTTTGTGTCTGTGTGTTTGTGTCTCTGTGTTTGTGTCTATGTGTCTGTGTGTTTGTGTCTCTGTGTTTGTGTCTGTGTCTATGTGTCTCTGTGTCTGTGTGTTTGTGCGTCTGTGTGTTTGTGTCTGTGTGTTTGTGTGTTTGTGTGTCTGTGTGTCTGTGTGTTTGTGTGTCTGTGTGCTTGTGTGTTTGTGTCTGTGTGTTTGTGTGTTTGTGTGTCTATGTGAGTGTAGTTGGAGCCCTGACACAGAGAGCAGAAGAGATGCTGCAGCGTGATAATAAATGACACTAACCATTCTAAAGTAATAACAGGCAGCAGTAACGTTGTGGCTGATTATTAATACTCTGGTCTTTAGTGATTTAATACTGAGTCTCAGTCCCCACCTTCAGGGAACGTCTCTCTTTAGAGCCAGGGTTAAGTTTGTCCCTTCTGGGCTACTGTAGAAACATGGCAGTGCAACTTGGTGAACTCCGAGAAGAGGACCGGCTCCCAATGAAGATATAAATCGCTCTTTGTAAGCTAAATAAAACGTAACGATTCTTAGTTTCAGGTCACAAAACTGCATCATTTATAGTTATCAATATTATATTCCATTTCTGCCAATTAATCTTCCTTTTGCCCTTGAAAAAATGGAAAATGGAAAAAAATATTAACTAGGAAAATGCAATTCAATGCATTGCAAAAGAAAATGACTCGGCCTTATCTCGGTTTGCTAAAATAAAAGGTACCACAGAGGTGCTGGCCAACAGTGACACTTGGCTAACCTTTGGGATGTGTTAGAAGCGGTACGGTCGACCTGAATGGTAGTTCAGGTCGATGAATGTGTTCTTCATAATTTCTGCCATGTTAGATGTGCAACGTATGTTTACTTTACTACGAGGTATTCGACTTTGGTTTTGAATTCAATAATATTACTCGTGTCACTTTTCTAAAGCTTGTCTTTGGTGCCAAATTGACTTTTTTGATCTCAATAACTGTGGTCAGAGCCTCACCAACTTCAAACACCTGTTGGCCAAGTAGGATGTAAAGCTTGTTATTATCATTATCATATTTTACTCATATTGAAACACATAATTTCACCTCCTTTTACATATATCCTTGATCAAATTAAATCATGTATGAGTAATCCAGCTGAGCCTGATGAATGATGAAATAATGAGTAGTTATCATCAGCTGGTAGCGTTATGTCTTAACGGCAGTGAAACCAACAAGGAAGAAGTGGCAGCAGACGTCTAGATCCGTCTCTTCCACGTCTTGTCCTTCCTGCCTGGTGGCCAATAAATAACAGGTTCCAAGCCGATCCTGCTGAATCTTGATTGAATTCCTCAGTACTAAATGCTGTCTGTGATTCCATGTTTTCTGTTCATGGTCCCTGACAGATAAAGGTAACAAAGGTGTACACAACCAAGATGTCCTCAGATGAACTACTACGCAGGGAGAAGGGAAGGGCGAAACTGAAAAAGACAAACTGAAACACATCAAGATACCAGAAATACGGTGGTGTTTATGGCTGCAACAACGGATTGATTGAAATTGATTCTAAAAAGAATTGGCAACAGATGTCATCATCGATTAGTTGGGTCCATGTTATGCTAGCCCTAGCTATGATGTGATGATAATAATAATAATGTTAATGACAATTTGAGTTGCTCGGCTCAGTTGAGTGGTTGCTTGGTATACTGGCTCGTTTAGTTTCCCAGTGAGTTCGATGGCTGGTGTGTTATGTTTGTATGAGGCGGTCGTGGCTCAGAGTTAGAGCGGGTTGTCCTTTAATGGAAGATCAGCAGTTTGATCCACGTCTAAGTATACTTGGGTAAGACACTGAACCCGAAACTGCTCCCAAAGGTTGCTCCATCCGTGTGACTAGAGAGGCGCTATGAAGTCCATTTATTTGGGCTTTCTCTGTAAATACAGGGTGAGGGTCTCTAACATGTGCATTCAGCCTGTACGGACCCCATGCACAGTTCAACCGCCAAATTGTGAAATGAGGTTTTTCTGCAGATCGTAATGAGCCAATATTCAGTAACAAATGCGAGCAGGTGATCAGCATCAAGGAGGTAACAGTCGATCTTCATTTACATTATGGTGGGTTCATGCTCCATTCAGTACAAATGAGACTTTTAGTGAAGGTTAGTTATAACGTTAACGTGATATGTTAAATTGTAACCATGTTTCTTGCGAGAAACTCGTTTGAAGGAGACATGTTTTGAAAATAACACAAACCCATATGGACTTGGTATGGGTTGTGGTACATTATCTTTTTATGTATTTCTTAGAGTGAGAATTTGATATAGTGTGAATCTTATTTGACGTCAAGTGATGCTTCTCTGGTGTAGTGCAGGCATCGGGTTTGAAATGCAACACCCCAGAACCAGCAGCACTTCAGGGAAAGATCGCTCATTTTTGTAGGCCTATTACACAAATCCCTTTAAATCTTATCTTTTAAATTATTGATGTGATATGAGTAATGTTTAACTATTGTACAATTGGCATCATGCAGTCAGTTAGGTGGAAGATGTGTTAGTCTGTTGGAGTTCTTTGAACTACAGAAACACTGTCCACTGTTTAGTGGTGTTACTGAGTGAAACCTCGCCTCTTCTCAGCACAATCCTTACAGCACACACACACACACACACACACACACACACACACACACACACACACACACACACACCGTGTGGCAGAAAGGCGCACGAACAGGCCATCAAGTGACAGACGTGATGGCCTGTTCGTGCGCCTGACTTAGATCGTTTGATTAAAGAGCTGAAGTTGGACGGCGCCTGGTTCGAGGAGTGGAATGTGGATTATGTGGTATTTGTTCCCGTCCCCTCCTCCACTGTGATTGGGCGGTTGGGTAAAATGTGACAGCGATGAACGCTGCATTTTTTTTTACCCAAGTAGAATATTTTTCAGGCTGTTAGAGCCAGAAAAAAAAAGCTCAGCGTAGAGTAGACCAGCACCGCCCGCTGCTGGTTTTTGTAGTTCAGTGTGAATACGAGGAGGTCGACTCTGATGTCAGGAAAAAACATTTTGGTCAACAACTCTACCAGTGACCTGTGCTGTCAGCCGCTAACAGGCCAATATGTATATAACGTATATGTACATACATAACAAGTGTAAATAAACATAAGGGACATAAAAACAGGAAAAGTCAGATGGAAAAAGGAAAACCACTGCCAGATGAGTGGCCCATTACTGTAAAGCCACCGCAGAGCTTCTTTCATTCCAGAGCCGCTGAACTGAATCGTTTGCTGATTTGTCGTTCATGTCTCGGAACGCTAACTCCTTACTAATATCATTTCAGGTCATCATGATGTGTTATTGCTAGCCCAGCGGGGAAGACAGTGTCTCCGTACGTCATGGATGATAAATTGTATAGCATCATTCCTTGAGCATACTTCGGCGTGCTGGTAAAATCCTATTTCATTTTTCATTTGACGCCTACTAAATGAATGAACGGTACCATTAATTCCCATTAATAGAAACCTACAAAGTAGTTCTGGTTCAACTGCCTGTTTACTGTTCAAAATTAATGCGCTGGATACATTAGACAAAAAACAACCAATTGTAATATCTAATTTCCAACACTGAGCGTCGTCCTTCAGTGGCTCTGCTCTGAACACACGAGCTGAGATAAGTCACTTCCTCTGGGTCTCTAATCACATTCACTGTTCAGCTCACTACCTCAGGCTGGGCCCGACAGAACACACGGCCCCTCATTTGTCAGAGAGAATATTATATTATATATATATATAGCTAAGCCAAAGGGCTCTGTGAGCTGAGCGGACTAGAAATATCTAAGTCCAATCTAAGGTCTGTTCTATTTACTGGAGCAGTGAACAACGTTTCCACTGCATAAGAACCTTATAGAATGGTAAGGATTGTAACCCGCAGGGTTAGCAGGGAAACACTTTACATCTTTGTTGCAAAACTCGTGAAAATAAAAATGAATGGTCTTCATTTTTTTCCTTTGGCCAGTGACATAATGTCCTTTGAGGTGCTCGTTGGACGGTTCTGTGCTCCACGTCGTCCATATGTCGAAGGACCATGTTCCTGATAACGGACACCTCGCCACGCATCATGTCGTACATACATCTGATATGGCTGTTGTTACCGGTATCCAGAAGGTGTTAACCCCCAGACATTCCCACAATGTGCTTACACATTCTGATTTCATGAACATACAGGGCTTGGATTCAATTTAAATGATGTATTCATATTTAAATAAAATCTATGATTGAGCAACTGATGATTACAATTACATAAAATGATCAAGTTAGTGAAATATTATACCAAACTCTCCTCCAATCCCTTCTTAGCTTTTAAGTTACATTACAGTCATTTAGCAGACGCTTTTATCCAAAGCGACTTACAATTCAGTATCTACCTACACACCGTAGACGCAGCTACGGGAGACTTTTTGGGGTTAAGTGTCTTGCTCAAGGACACATTGACATGAGCCGGGAACTGAACCGCCAACCCTCTGATTGAAAGGCGGCCCTTTCACCACTTATCCACAGTCACCCCGAGTTCTATGTTCCATACAGTTACATTATCCATGTTGTTTATTTGTACAAATTTGACACAATGCCCCTGCCTTGTTTATTATTTCTGCAAGAGGGTGAAAAGGTCACGACTGAGTCAATGGAACTCCATATGTGCACATATCAAACACTAAGGCTGCCTCTCTCAGAGGCCATTTTCTACATTCGTCTTTTCTCCATTTCCAATTTCCAAATCTGGAAAGCGTCAACTTCTTCGGGACAAAAGTTTCACCGCCAGCAACACAGAGCAACAACAGTTGGGTTTCCTCTTATTGTAATTTGGAATAGCATGTCTCCGGTGTGTCTATTTTGAATGTATTAGAATCTGGGTCATCGCACCAAATTTTTGACGAAGTCATTCAAAGTCGTGTTCAGACGTTTGCTGTATTGGAGTGTTTAACACTTACCCTAGTGCTGGGCGGTATGACCAAAAATGTGTTTCACAGTATTTTGTAAGATTCTGTCGGTTTCACGGTATATCATGGTATTTTTTTTCCGCGTTAACACATTAATTAATTAACGGCGAAAATGATTTTATCGCGCGTTAATAATTATTATTAAACAGACATTTTTAACACAAGAACCGGCCAGCGAGCGGTGAACAGCTGTTTGTGTGGCGTGTCTTCCATCTCTTCCTGCTTCCTTCACCTACATTCACCTGGGTCCTAAGACCCTCCTGTTACAGCTTCTTATCACCCTCTCTGTACCAATTGTACATTTATAACAAATACCACACATATTACACGGTACTCAGCGTTGCATATGTCTCTGACCAAATTACCCCAAAAAGCAAAAGTCTCTTAGTTCCTCCTGCATCGCTCTTTTCTGTTCTTAATGTACGACGGAGCCTCTCCCAGCTGTTAGCAGGCTAGCTAACGGGCTAATGGGCTGAATGCAAGTGAGAGCGGGTAATGTCGTGTTTTTCTGTTTGGCCTCATGATGGCGCTGTTGTTTCACTGTTACTGTGAATAAATGCAGACACAATGATGGTTCTATTTGCCAAAGCTGACATCTGGGTGTCACCATTTTCTTAAATTGGAGGGTTTTTATGACAAAATGCTAAAAAAAATATGGGCATGAAGATGTGCTTTTGTGCCATTTATAAATGTGATCATTTAAAGGAACAGTGTGTAGAATCTAGGGGGACCTATTAGCATACATGTAATATAATATTACCAGGTATGTTTTTTTAGCTTATAAATAAATAACCTGTAAATATGAATCATCGTGCTTTTAACACTGGCCCTAGATAAGGCCTTTTGTGCCTTACCTGCATGGCACACGGGAGAAGTTCCTCTTGGTTCCAATCTGCAGTATCACCACTAGATGCCACCAAATCCTACACACTGCACCTTTAAGAGCAAAACTGGAGCATGTGAATGACAAAGCTAGCTCAGGCGCTATGAGCTCTGGTCTCAAGACCTTCTAAGTAGTGGTCCCAAGATAAGTAAAGATCGATGATAGAACTTCATAAAGTTATCAGCTGTACGGCTACTGCCTCAACCTTGATGCCGTAAACGTGCAAGTAATGCAGTTTTCCTGGCCAATTTTCCAATTTGGAAAGCCAGAGGATCTCACAAGTTTCAGCCTTTCCTGGAAAAACCTTGGCTGAAGAAAAGAAAGAGACTTCCCAAAGGTGATTGAAGCTATAAAAGTCTTTGGCTTGTCTCGACATAGAACTCATTTAGCTGAGGAATTACCCACAGAAATGCTAGAGATGGGTTTGGCAGGTGCCAGTCAAGGAGGAGTTACAGAAACCTATGTGTAAGTTCAGTATAAACATGAAATATAACAGACGAGGCATAAATATATGAATGAATTCCGAGGAAGAAAAAAATCATTGTTCTGACATTTATAAATGATTTTATTTTCAAAGTATATAAGTAGCACATTTATAAAGTGAAAGGTTAACCAACAGTTTATATATATGTAATCAAAGCATATGGCGGTTTTCTATTCAGACCAGGGATCTGACAGACAGCATGCTATGACAGAGGGATGGAATCTAGGGGTTGAAGACAGAGGGGCAGCAGTTCCTACATGATACTTGATTCTGATTTGGTAAAGATTTTTGCCACACATTTGATCAGTATCAACAGGATATAACAAAGAATAGTGCTTAATATCAAGTCCGTGTTGGTTATGTGTATCCTTCATCATCAGTTGTTTCTTGCTTCTGACTAAGAAATATCAAAGCTGCTCAACCTTTTCGCAGAATTCCTTCTGATTAGACCCAGTCTGTGATGCACTGTGTGTTTGGTGAGTTATCATTACACTTCTAGAAAGCATATTTCTCTGTGGTGTTTGGCAGGCTGTTAACGGGGGATACCAGCATGGAACTGCCCCAGGATAAGGCCCTGAAGAGGGCTATCATTATTCTGAGCACAAGCCTTGAATAGGAGCACTGTCAAAATCGACTTTTAAAAGCTGTAAAATGACAGTTGATGTAACGACCACGATGGACATTTGCATTCAATCAAATTGCTTAAACTAATGGTGGGTGAGGGGTCTGGTTGGGGGCCCACAGCTCACTTTCACCCTGGGCCCGCAAAGACTACTCTACTACGCTAAAGTGTGAAACAACTTGCGTCCTTGCAGTGTTTGCGGATGGTGTTAGTAGAAGCAGAACAACATGAAAACAGTTCAGATTTGTGGAGATAGGGGTTCATTGTGAGGAGGCGCTTGCCCTGTTATTGTTGCTTCTGGTGGATCTCGGGCAGCATCCCTCCACCTCCCTGCCTGACACAGACACCACAGACATGACAACAGATGGAGGAACGGTAAATATAGATCTTGCTGTAGCTGTGCATTCACTACTTTACAATGAATTAACATGTTGCGACATCTGAGGGAATATCTTCGTCATCTGTTCCCTGATGATTCAGCCCGACTTTGCTCTGAAACATGTCTGCTCTTTAGAAACCTTTCTCATTGCTAGCTGTGGCCGGTATAGTTGACAACCGTGTTGTATTATGTAATGGATGAACCTCGCTGATGCTACAGCAGAGGCAGAGCCACTCACCATCTGCTAAGGGACCGACAACAAATACTTGAAAGTGATAAATCGTAAAATGCTGCCAGATGTAGTTGAATTGAAAAGCGCTCTTGGTAACTTATAGACAGTATGCACATGCAGTGTATGTAGCTGTATGTGTAAGGGGATGTAGCAGGTGTTAATAGGGCAGCTGCTTGTATCAGTTGAGTGTGCCGGAGAGATGCTGTTGTGTGTGAAGCCCTGGAGTCAACATGTTACATAACTGAGCGCTCTGAGCCTGTGAGCTGTCTGTCCCCCTGCTGCTGATACAGTGAGATCACAGAGAACAGACTCGATGAGGCTGTGGGCCTCAGCATTCATTTACACTATGATGTGTTTTCACTTGGATACAATGTCCAGCTCTGTTGAATGCAAACAACAAAATAGAAGTGTCAGAATCAGCTGTATTTAGCAAAGTCTGTCATTCAAGGAAGTTGGCTCCATTTTTTTTTTGCATCTCTCACCATGTACTTACACAGAAATAGAAAATAAAAGCTAGGCACAAGGACAACAAATAAAGGTAAAGAATATACAGGGCTGGTATGTGCTGTTATTACACAGGTAGTGAATAAATAGGTGTTTGTATGAATATTGTATATATATATATATATATATATATATATATAAAATAAAAAACATAGTTTTTACAAAAACGTCTATATATACCGAATTAGAATCAGCTTACATGGAATTTGGCTCCGGTTTCCACTCCGCTCTCAATGTACATACACTGTTTTACAATAAACAAGAAAAAGAAAATATAAAGAATGAAAAGGGCAGCAAAAAAGTAGAACAGATGTAGGTATAAACATTTAAACAGCTATATACAATATAAGTATAAATATATATCCCAAAAAAAGTGTGTGTGTATATATATATATATATATATATATATATATATATATATATATATATATACACACACATGTGAACATAAACCTATAAACAACAATGGCAATGGAATTGAGGTGATAGTGCAAGTGGTGGTAATAGTGCAAACAGAGGTAGTAGTGCTTATTTATTGTTCATCAGAGTGACGGCCAGTGGAAATAAGCTGGTCCTGGTTCTGGTGGTTTTGGCATACAGAGCTCTGTAGCGCCTACCAGAGGGGAGGAGTTGAACAGCTTGTGTCCAGGGTGTTAAGGTTCTGCAGTGATCTTTACAGCCCGTTTCCTGACTCTGGAGGTGTACAAGTCCAGGATGGAGGGCAGGCTGGAACCAGTGATTCTCTCTGCAGACCTGATAGTCCGTTGTAGTCTGTTCCTGTCCTGTTTGGTGGTCGATCCAAACCACACAGTGATGGAGGAGCAGAGAACAGACTGGATGATGGTGGAGTAGAACAGGATCAGCAGCTCCTGGGAGATTGTGGATCCCAGAAACCTGAAGGTCTCCACAGCGGACACAGTGTTGTTGAGAATGGTGAGGGGTGGAAGTGTTGGGGGGCTCCTCCTGAAGTCCACTGTCATCTCCACAGTTTTGAGCTTGTTTAACTTCAGGTTGTTCTGACCGCACCAGAGGACCAGCTGTTCACCCTCTGTACGCAGACTCATCACCGTCCCTGATGAGGCCGATGACCGTTGTGTCGTCTGTGAACTTCAGGAGTTTCACAGACGGGTCCTCTGAGGTGCAGTCGTTGGTGTAGAGGGAGAAGAGCAGTGGGGAGAGCACACATCCCTGGGGGGCGCCAGTGCTGATAGTCCGGGTGCTGGTACCAAATATTGATCAGAGAGTCCCAAAGCTGCACAGGGGACAGATTGATAGGCGTCATTTAATCCAGTCCAGAAGTGGTCCAGTGTGTTATTATCCCTGGTGGAACACTTAATATGTATGTGTTTTGAAAGTTTTTTTACTGAGGCCCGCTCTGAGGAGTTGCAAGCTCAGCAGGTGGAGTGAAGTGTCCGGGAAGTGCTCACCAAGTCAGGGTTCCGTGAAGCACAGGGCGACAGGTCTGCAAAAGTCTCTGTTTGGTCTGTTGAGAAGCAGCAGCTCATCCATCTTGTTGACTACTGAGTGGACATTCGCCAGATGTATTGATCAAAGTTTAGTTTGAAATCCCTACTGTGGCAATTTAATGGCCGCTCCGGCCCGTTAAATCGCTTCGTCTCCTGCTAATCCGAACTAAAAGCTCAATAAAATATTATGGTTCTATGAAAATGGTAACAAGTTTGACTAGTTACTTGTCGGAAGTTCAAAAGGTTACCCTGATGAATGTAACCAGAGGAGAGCAATAAATGTAATAAACGGCTACCAGGCAAGGGATGGACCAGGAAGTCTGAAAAGTGAAGCCAATGATTCATGTCTTAAACCTGCATTCTTTCTAATGTCCATCAGGGGGCGATTTCTCTGGCTGTCTAGAAGTCTATGAGAAAATGACTTTACTTCTCACTTTATGGTCTCAATCTCTAGTTTCTTCTTTAATACAGCATGATGTTCATATTGTAAATTATGGTCCATTTAGAGTCAAATAGACCATATAGCAGGGTATGCTTTAGGGTGGGGCTACCTTGTGATTGACAAGGTAGCTCTACTCTGGGAGTTGTCCAGTTTTTGTCTAACAACTTTTTTAATGAATCATTCTCCACCTTGCTTAGACCACACCAATCTTAAAAGTCAGCCTTCATTTTGATCTCAACTACACACCTGTCAAGATTTGTGAATGCATGTTGCATGGTTGGGACGCTATCGCGGTGACAAAATCTAATTGTTTTGGGGAAACCCTGCTTTTAAAAAACATGTTTGTCACAATTCACAAAACTCTTTAGAAATACCAAAGAAATCATACGTATGCTATGGCACTGAAGTTTGGGCAAATGATCCTCAACTGTCTTAAAGAGAATTCCTGAAATTATAAAACTAAGATGCAGTGTGGTAGAAAGAAACACACTTTGCTGTTTGCTTTTCACACCCTGGCTCTTTGTAAATTAGACTTAGCACACAAATTTTCAGTGTTTTACAGTACGCTGTTTCACTTTTCTCTTTCACCAGGTTCCCAATGTTGAACATGACCACCCCCAGCGAGCTGAAGTCTCCCTGCGTGACTCGCAACGGCATGGTGAAGTTGCCCCCGAGCCAGCCTAACGGTCTAGGCAGTGCGAGTATCACCAAGGGGACACCTGCTGCCAAGAACCGTCTGTGCCAGTCCTCCTCAGTACCCTCCATCCTGCCTCCACCACCGTCCTCCATTCCCTACCACCACCACCATCACCTGGACGGCCCTGGCATGCTCAACTCAGCAGCCTCTCTCTTGGGCTCTGACATGGAGCCTGGAAAGCCTCTGGTGGGCTTGAAGCCGTCCCTTCGTCAGCTTCCCCCTCTCAGTCTGCCCAAGCCCATGCTGCTGGAACGCCAGCTTGTCCTGGATGAGAAGCTGCTCAACCGATTGCTCTGGTACTTCACTACAGCTGAAAAATGTGTGCTGGCGCAGGTATGCAAGACATGGCGCAAGGTGCTCTACCAGCCCAAGTTCTGGGAGGGTGTGACACCCATCTTGCATGCCAAGGAGCTATATACCCTACTGCCTAATGGGGAGAAGGAGTTTGTCAGTCTGCAGGCCTTCGCCTTGCGTGGCTTCCAGTCTTTCTGCCTAGTGGGAGTCTCAGACCTGGACATTTGTGAGTTTATCGACAACTACCCGCTGTCCAAGAAAGGTGTTCGCTCAGTCAGTCTCAAGAGGTCCACCATCACAGATGCCGGTTTGGAGGTAAGTCAGGATGTGTGTGTGTGGAAAAGACAGAGGTTATTTGATGTGAATTTCCCCAGATCTGAGCTGATTCTAAGTTATACATGGCAGCTGGTTCAAGTTCTTACAGTGTCAGCAGCAATTGAGACAACAAAGTAGTGGCGCAGGTCAGGAACAAATGTGAGCAGCCACCAATATGGTTATTTGTTTGAAAGAGACACATCCTTTCTGCTTTCTGATCGCAACTCAAAACTTCCTCCATGTTTCCTGTTGCCTTGAAAAAGTTGTAAAGTTTCCATTTCTTCAGCCCTTATTTCAGGGCAGTACAACATCGTATTCATAACATACTCACCACTTTACTGCTCTGACTCTCTCGTTAACACAAATACTGTTTTCATTCATTCGTTATTTCCAATCTTTTTTCCAACAAGTTCTCACTCCCAACTTAACAAATACCAATGCTTGGCATGTACCCCTTGGCATCTGATGTGAACACACTGAGGCACCCTTTAGCGTTGGTATGAGATGCACTAGGCTTTCAACTAACTCCAGTATAAACTAGCAGTTTGGTTGCATAAGTATACCTAAAAACTATGTTAACCTACCTTGGAAGTTTATTTTGAATAGAGACTGTATGTATGCGACGAGCGGAAACTGATTACCTAAAGCGTCATAGGGTTACCTAGAGCAGCATAGGGGTACCTAGAGTGTCATGGGGGTACTTATAGCGTCAAAGGGGTACCTAGAACGTCATAGGGCCAGGGATATCTAGAGCATCATAGGGGTACCTAGAACGTCATAGGGTTACCTAGAGCATTATAGGTGTACCTAGAGCGTCATTAATGTACGTAGAGTGTAGGGCCACTGACCAAGCGTCATGATTTGATGAGTTGGGAGCATGACCGTGTTCAGTTTGACTTTTATTTTTAGCTTTTGCCGTTAAACTACGGTCAATGCACAGATGTTTCACAATAAAAGCATTCCAGTGGCACAAACACTATGTTTCTTCTTAGGCTTTTAATTTGGAATGTATAAAGGAAATGTTGAGTTTCATTAACGTTAGCTGTAAATTCCTACCTGTAAATAGGAAATAATTTGAGAATTAAAACGATGTTGGTGTTGATGAGAAAAAGAGAGAGACTGTTGTACTGATGGAATTAATAGTGCAGTGGAAAAAATGTGAGCCATTAAGATAGGCCTACAGCTTATTTCAACCCTCCTCAATGTCAATGTTATTCCACTTCACTGTAATCACTAGTGGGATGAAAGCTCGCAGAACACAGGAGAGTTAAACCTGTTTTCCTTCAGTCTGTATACAGTAGGAGCCACAAACCTGCTGTTTTTGTTATGATAATACATAGTTTTATACAGCAGTGGCAAAACATGTGAATACACTATGATTTTTCTGTGACTTCAATTCTCAAGATCTCTGCCTTTATGCTGTCATATTCCATAAGAACAAAAGAGGCATGAGGTGCCTTTCAGATGAGTTGTTTGTCAGATGGCTCTTCAAACCTGCTAGGCTAGGTGGCTATTCTGGGATGAGAGGATGGTTGCCATGGAGAAAGCTGGATTTGTTGAATGCATGATCTATATATATGGACTTTGCTGTTGCAGGGTTATGATTTGTGCATTACCATTTTCTTGCACCTTGAACAAGAGAATTCCATTTAGAAAAAGAAAAGAAGTAAAAAAAGCAAATGCAAAGAAAAAGTAGAAGATAGATGAGTGCACAATATTGTGAAATTCAAACTCAGCTCTCTTTGTGTTATGTAATGCTATTTCATCCTGCTTGTTTTCACAAAAACAGATGTTTTGCAGGTAATTATTTTTTTGTTCTGGCATTTTTTTATTTCAATAATGTTCATAAATGGATGATGCCACCTTTCTTCACAGAACTGCCTGTCAATTGAGACAAGACCAGACCAGAGCCAGTAATGTAACTGTTTCAAGAGAGAATAAGAAGGAAAAATCATTGTCTTCAGATGTAAATGCTCTGTTACCATAACACAGACAAGAGGCATTTATGCTGCATAATGTGCAAGATAATACAAACAGATATTGTATATATATATATAATGAATGGTTTATAAAGTTGTAAGCAGATATGACATTTTTAAGTGTTTATTACTATTATTTTACTATGCTGTCATTCAGTTTATCCACCAGGCTCCACTTTTGGGTGCCCGGATGGAGAATATTTTTGAAATGTTTATGTACTTTTTATGATAGTGAGGACTGGGGAAGGCAATTTATTTTTGGCGTCAGTGGTCAAAAATCCCATAGTAACGATTCAGCCTTTTGTAATTTGAGTGGTCTGAGAGAAAACTAAACTTCTGTACTTCCTCTCCGTGTTCAGGCTTTATAAAATCTAGCCTGTAATGAAGGATGATGTTTGTAAGGAAAAACTAGTACTAGTACAGGTTACTGTATGAAGGACGCTGTTTGTAATGAATGACTAGTACTAGTACAGGTTACTGTATGAAGGATGATGGTATAAAGAATGACTAGTACTAGTACAGGTTACTGTATGAAGGATGATGGTATAAAGAATGACTAGTACTAGTACAGGTTACTGTATGAAGGATGATGGTATAAAGAATGACTAGTACTAGTACAGGTTACTGTATGAAGGATGATGGTATAAAGAATGACTAGTACTAGTACAGGTTACTGTATGAAGGATGATGGTATAAAGAATGACTAGTACTAGTACAGGTTACTGTATGAAGGATGATGGTATAAAGAATGACTAGTACTAGTACAGGTTAATGTATGAAGGATGATGGTATAAAGAATGACTAGTACTAGTACAGGTTACTGTATGAAGGATGATGGTATAAAGAATGACTAGTACTAGTACAGGTTACTGTATGAAGGGTGATGCTTGTAATGAATGACTAGTACTAGTACAGGTTACTGTATGAAGGATGATGTTTAAATGAATGACTAGTACCAGTACAGGTTACTGTATGAAGGGTGATGCTTGTAATGAATGACTAGTTCTAGTACAGGTTACTGTATGAAGGATGATGTTTAAATGAATGACTAGTACCAGTACAGGTTACTGTATGAAGGGTGATGCTTGTAATGAATGACTAGTACTAGTACAGGTTACTGTATGAAGGATGATGTTTAAATGAATGAATGACTAGTACTAGTACAGGTTACTGTATGAAGGATGATGGTATAAAGAATGACTAGTACTAGTACAGGTTACTGTATGAAGGATGATGGTATAAAGAATGACTAGTACTAGTACAGGTTACTGTATGAAGGATGATGGTATAAAGAATGACTAGTACTAGTACAGGTTACTGTATGAAGGATGATGGTATAAAGAATGACTAGTACTAGTACAGGTTAATGTATGAAGGATGATGGTATAAAGAATGACTAGTACTAGTACAGGTTACTGTATGAAGGATGATGGTATAAAGAATGACTAGTACTAGTACAGGTTACTGTATGAAGGGTGATGCTTGTAATGAATGACTAGTACTAGTACAGGTTACTGTATGAAGGATGATGTTTAAATGAATGACTAGTACCAGTACAGGTTACTGTATGAAGGGTGATGCTTGTAATGAATGACTAGTTCTAGTACAGGTTACTGTATGAAGGATGATGTTTAAATGAATGACTAGTACCAGTACAGGTTACTGTATGAAGGGTGATGCTTGTAATGAATGACTAGTACTAGTACAGGTTACTGTATGAAGGATGATGTTTAAATGAATGAATGACTAGTACTAGTACAGGTTACTGTATGAAGGATGATGGTATAAAGAATGACTAGTACTAGTACAGGTTACTGTATGAAGGATGATGGTATAAAGAATGACTAGTACTAGTACAGGTTACTGTATGAAGGATGATGGTATAAAGAATGACTAGTACTAGTACAGGTTACTGTATGAAGGATGATGGTATAAAGAATGACTAGTACTAGTACAGGTTACTGTATGAAGGATGATGGTATAAAGAATGACTAGTACTAGTACAGGTTAATGTATGAAGGATGATGGTATAAAGAATGACTAGTACTAGTACAGGTTACTGTATGAAGGATGATGGTATAAAGAATGACTAGTACTAGTACAGGTTACTGTATGAAGGGTGATGCTTGTAATGAATGACTAGTACTAGTACAGGTTACTGTATGAAGGATGATGTTTAAATGAATGACTAGTACCAGTACAGGTTACTGTATGAAGGGTGATGCTTGTAATGAATGACTAGTTCTAGTACAGGTTACTGTATGAAGGATGATGTTTAAATGAATGACTAGTACCAGTACAGGTTACTGTATGAAGGGTGATGCTTGTAATGAATGACTAGTACTAGTACAGGTTACTGTATGAAGGATGATGTTTAAATGAATGAATGACTAGTACTAGTACAGGTTAATGTATGAAGGATGATGTTTAAATGAATGATTAGTACTAGTACAGGTTACTGTATGAAGGATGATGTTTAAATGAATGACTAGTACTAGTACAGGTTACTGTATGAAGGATGATGTTTAAATGAATGACTAGTACTAGTACAGGTTACTGTATGAAGGATGATGTTTAAATGAATGACTAGTACTAGTACAGGTTACTGTATGAAGGATGATGTTTAAATGAATGATTAGTACTAGTACAGGTCACTGTATGAAGGATGATGCTTAAATGAATGACTAGTACTAGTACAGGTTACTGTATGAAGGATGATGTTTAAATGAATGAATGACTAGTACTAGTACAAGTTAATGTATGAAGGATGATGTTTAAATGAATGAATGACTAGTACTAGTACAGGTTACTGTATGAAGGATGATGTTTAAATGAATGACTAGTACTAGTACAAGTTAATGTATGAAGGATGATGTTTAAATGAATGAATGACTAGTACTAGTACAGGTTAATGTATGAAGGATGATGTTTAAATGAATGAATGACTAGTACTAGTACAGGTTACTGTATGAAGGATGATGTTTAAATGAATGACTAGTACTAGTACAGGTTACTGTATGAAGGATGATGTTTAAATGAATGACTAATACTAGTACAGGTTACTGTATGAAGGATGATGTTTGTAATGAATGATTAGTACTAGTACAGGTTACTGTATGAAGGACGCTGTTTAAATGAATGAATGACTAGTACTAGTACAGGTTACTGTATGAAGGATGATGCAGGAAGCTAAATCTCCTAATCTACCATTCCAACCCTCACCTATGGTCATGATCTTGGGGTAGTGACCAAAAGAATGAGATCGTGGATACAAGTGGCTGAAATGAGCTTCTTCATAGGGTGGCTGGGCTCAGCCTTAGAGGTAGAGATAGCCTGCTTTCCCCACAACCCGCCCCCGAAAAAGAGTACGAGTAAGAGTAAGAGTAAGAGCGCTGACTCATCAAATAGAAGCTAGACATTTTTTTGTGTGAATACAGCAGTACATGCTGATACAAACATTGTACAACTGTACACGCTAAGTTTATTTGCTCAAACTCAAACTATATCCTGCTAGACAGATCAACTGTGAAACAATCGTCTGCCTCCTTTTCCTCGTGACATTTGACATATTTTTCATAGATCATGCGTCTCATGTACTACTGTCAGAATGTAGTGGCAGCAAATGTGACAAAAAGTTATTTTCATTAAAGTTACCAAATGTAGCTTTAAGTGGGGTTCCTGTGTTTGACCAAATACCACGTTAAAAGACTTGTTTATGTATAATGCTGCTTTTACTTTTTCATTATTTCGATTTTGTCAATCCTCTTGTTATCTCAGTACTCATTATCTCTCTGTAACCACATCTCAGCAGCTACATCAGGAAGTCAAACTGGTGTCCTTGATGTTGCAGGTCATGTTGGAGCAAATGCAAGGCCTGATGCACCTTGAACTGTCAGGCTGCAACGACTTCACAGAGGCCGGCCTGTGGTCCAGTCTGAACGCCCGACTAACTTCCCTCAGTGTCAGTGACTGCATCAATGTGGCGGATGACGCCATCGCTGCTATCTCACAGCTCCTGCCCAACCTATCGGAGTTGAGCCTGCAGGCCTACCACGTCACCGACACGGCCATGGCCTACTTCACAGCCAAACAGGTAACGTGTCACAAGAGAAACCAGCTTTGGTTCTTTACTGTTCACATTCACACACCTCTCACATCTCACTGTGGATCTCAAGAATTCTGTTTTTCAGTCGACACACAGTATATGTTCCTTTCCTTGACGTTTGTATTCCTATTATTAGTCATCCATCCATTAGCGAGACCCATTTATCCTCTAGGGTCGCTAGGGCCTGGAGCCCATCCCAGCTGACATTGAGGGAGGTACTGGTTTGGTTGGAAAAAATAATAATTGTATTATTCTTTTAAAGACGCACTAGTGAATTTTTTATATGAAAGTGATAAGGAGCAGTCATAGTGATAATCTTACACAGCATTATCATTAGTTTTCCTCAGCTATACCGTTTTTAGTTTAGTAAAAAACTATGAATTAGATATAAATATAATATGAATAAGTAAATAAATTACTAAATAATGAAGTTCATTTCTTTAATAAACAATTATCTCGAGTACTGGCGGGATGCCGGCTGCCGTGGGTATGCATTTCCACGACTTGGACACCGCAAGCATGACTTAGACGCATGGAGTGCGTGGCTCTGGACATGAACTGCAAATTGTGTACCACATCCAGTGTCCACTATGTGATGCAAGAGGACACACATTAATCATACACTATGTTGCTTTATATCATGTGTTGACCACACCAGGTAAATGATCTTTTTCACATAAGGTTGACTTCCTGCGGTCAGTAGGTAGCGCTATGACCATGACTCAATATGGGCATGTATTCGTCTTCAGGCCTTGACTCATCCAGCAATTTGGAGCAGATTGGACGATGTAAAGTTGAGTTACGACGACTTCCCATTTCATGTTTAGGGCAAATATTGACAGCCACGCCACATCGAGGGCCATGTGTCACGGAGGGAACTCTTGATGAGGACTCGGACGCAGAGTTGAGGTTCAACTGACGATCTTTTATTTCCAACAAAAAATGCTCAGGGAAATCCCTGGAAACAAAAACCTCTCTTAGCGAGGAAGGAAAAAAAAACTAACAAAGCAGAACTAAAAAAACTCTGATTTAACTCAAGGAGCTGTAAAGTTAAAACGGCAAAAGCCAAACCAAAAATCACTTCTCAAGGAAGGTATAAAACTACAAATAAAAAGCTCTGATTCAACTCAAAGAGCTGAATGGTCAAAATGGCAAAATGCAAAACAAAATCGCTCTTACAGAGGAAACAAGAAACAAGAAACAAGAACGGGACAGACAATACTATGGCTTGGACTTGCTGATAGCATAAGGCGGGTGTGCAAGACGAAAGGACATGACACACTGGCACAGGACAAGGGGAGACGCAGACTATAAGTACACATGAGGGAAGTGGGGGAACAGGTGGAGACAATCAGGAATCAGGGAAGACAATCAGACTGGTGACACATGAGGAAGGGCAAGGAACCTGAAACGAGAGGAGAGTTAATTTCCAAAATAAAACAGGAAGTCACAAAACAAACGTGGAGACAGGACAAAAACCCAACTTGACATACAGGTGTGACACCATGAACTCAAAAGATTTGCAATTTAGCATTGCAAACATTTTAAGATGTCACCTTCCAAATTTGAAGTTGCTCAGGTTAATCCTCAAGGAGGAGTTCATTAAAAGTACAACAGCTGTGAAAGGGGTCACTTTGCAAAATAAACGGCATTGTAAATTTAAAATGGCTGACTTCCTGTTGGACTCACGGTATGGCTTGAAGAAGCTTTTTTTTAAAGTCTGGAGGTGTTACAAATTTGTAGATATACCTCAAATTTGGTGGGGATGTTTTGTTGGTCATGATGGCATTATCAGCTGGTACCGCCGTATAAGAGCAGTGCAGAGCGGCGACCGTGAGCTAACCAATGGGTCAAGCTCACATGCACTCACATGCACTCACATGCACTCACATGCACGGTCAGCCGGCTATGTGAATGAAGAGAGGAGAAGCTGTGATAACAACACACACTGCTCAGGTAGACATTACTCTTCTAGATATTTACATAGATGATAGTTGATAGGTGAGAGATTAGTGCTCTGAATGTTAAATAGTGCTGAACGACATCTCACTGTTATGGGGAGCTATGAGCAGCGCCTGAGCCCAGTCACAGTTCCTAAGTCCGCGCCATTTTTTGTGCATTTTTGAGCATCCCAACCCCCTCAGAAAAGGTGTACTCTGCCTTCATCCAATGTCATCAGGGATTGGCTCCAGCCCCCTGCGACCCTGAACAGGATAAGCGGTTACATATAATGGATAGATGGATAGTAATGATAATAATAATATCTACAAAAACAATATGTTCCTCTGACTTTCAGTACTAGGGCCCATGGCACTTTTGTGCTCAGCCCTAATCAAACCTGACAGAGGCCAAGTTAAATGATGCATGAAATGAATCTGGAGGAAGGTTTCTGATTTTAGTGTCCACGAAAAGTTTTCATCAGATTTATTTTGAGAAACCAAGGTTTAATGGGTGGATGGTTTATATATGAAAAACGGATGGTGCCACAAGCGTAGCATATTCATATATTTTATGTTAGAGAGCCATGCAGAAGTAGAATTCATTCCACTAAAAGGCTTTCACTTACATAATCAAATAAACTAAAATGACCTTCCACCCCCAGGGCTACACCACCCACACTCTGCGGCTTCACTCCTGCTGGGAGATCACCAATCACGGTGTGGTCAACATGGTGCACAGCCTTCCCAACCTGACTGCCCTCAGCCTCTCTGGCTGCTCCAAGATCACCGACGACGGCGTGGAGCTGGTTGCTGAGAATCTGCGTAAGCTCCGCAGTCTGGACTTGTCCTGGTGCCCTCGGATCACTGACATGGCCCTGGAGTACATTGCCTGTGACCTTCATAAACTGGAAGAACTGGTGTTGGACAGGTCAGTGCGTTTGTGGTCCAGTGCGCTCATCCCCCTTCATCCCCAAAGGCCTGTGATAGAGCCTGATATGTGCAGAAGGGGCTAGAGGAGCTAAAAACTGTACTCAAGTCAACAATTACTTCAAGAAACTCTTCGAGATCCACAGGGATACGACCTGCACAGTCACATTTTAAACACAAAGAATGGTAGACACTACACATACAATAGAGTATGGAGACACTGTGTTTCGCACATTGCCAGGAAAAGCAGAAGCAGACAACATGGCTAGCGCCGAATGCTTGGACAGGTACCAAATTGCGGTAATACCTCCAACACGAGTACCCATAATGCTCGACCGCGGTCAAATCAGCCACACTAACTGCAGTGCACCCATACACTGATATTCATGATAAATACATTCAGGCAGAACTTTTTGCTGTATCAATTTAGACATTCAAGGCCCTATGAGTGTATGGTTCAACTATTTCCCCTGGTCTAGTGTTAAAGTAACCATTTATCGCAATAAATCGTAATATGGAATCACAATACATATCCAACCTGCACCCAAGTATCGTCGTAGTATTAATTGGGAGGAAAGCGTATCTTCGCAGCCCGACTAAGAGTGAGAAGACATCTGATGAAGATAGTAATTGAGAAAGTATATGAGCGTCAAAGTAAGCAATAATGCATTCTGGGCATTCTACACTCACATACATTTAACTTTCCATAAAGTGTTTTTCAGCACAGGAGCTAGTGAACCCTAATATGCTTCCAACCTGGAGCTGGACCCAAAATGTATGCATCTATTGACACCCAACCATTACTAAGATATCCATTGTAGCCGGCAGGATAAACCTCAATAGTTTAGTTTGTTCAGTTCAGTGTAACCTTCAGTCAAACAAACAGAGGGCATGTATGTCTGGTTTGGGAGAGACCTTCTGGTTAAGGAGATGGTGTTGGACTGCATTATATTCAGAGACATGTGTAAGTTCTGTTCCCTTTCAACCTCACTTCCAGCCCACCTTACATGAACCTGCTCTCTTCGTCTAATAACGACACAGATGGGTTCACAGCAGAGCTAGTTGGAAGCACCGTGCGTCTCATTCAGACGCGAAAGGCTGCCTCCTTTGTCAATATCAGACACCGAGGGGCGCCGACCAAGCCTCGGTATTTGATGAGTCGGGAGTGAGAACTGGTTGATCGTATCGGTGTGCCTAATAATGAGGCCACTGAGTGTTTTCATGTGTTTCAAAGTAGAGTGTTTGCACAACCCTTCATGTACTGGAGTGACTCATGCTAAAGTCGTCCAGTTACACGGAGGACTACACTATACTAACACTTACAAATGTTGCCTTCTTTAGCAACAAGGTTGTAGAGTGGAATGCAATAATAATAATAAAAATAAAAGTATTTATATGTTTTTCAAATACCTTTTCTTTCCAAAAGCAGATGATTTGATTGTTTGAGATCTAACAGCATCAAATATTATATAAATATTGAAATATGCAGCATGATGGCCCAGTGGTAGAGTGATTCTCAAGATGACACTAATGACTAATGACATCAGCATTGATGCTCTCTTTATTAGGTACGCCTTTCATCCATCCATCTTATCCTAAAGATGCTCGATTAGACTGAGCTCTGGAGACTGGAGGCCATTAGAGTACACTGAACTAGAGCTGGTGGATATGTCAAAAATGTAATCACATGACTTTTTTCACATCAGTAGATATTCATATATGTTATGATATTCTGTTGCTTGTCAGATTTGCTTAAATATTCTCTATACGTTATTCAGAGCATCAATATATCAGCAAACAACTATCATCTATGTAAAGATATAGAGGAGTAATGTCTACCAGAGCGTGTGTGACGTTGTTTACATAGCCAGGCCAGCCGTGCATGTATTTTAGTGAATGCTAGCGCATGTGAGCGTGCCTCACTGGTTAGCTCAGGGCTGCTGCTCTGCACCGCTCTCATAATGCGGCTTCAGCCGATAGCTTAAAGTGTAGCGCCCACCCTACGACTCCCCTTCGGGTAAACACTGTTAGCTGCGTCAGCATTGTTGCTGTTGTTTGCACTGTTAGCACAGTTAGCACGGTTAGCTGCTAGCCACTGGCTCAGCCGTTGCCATGTTGAGAGCTGTGCGGACGTAATCCCTCAATCCTAGATTTGCGTAGAGCGTCAAATATGGTCAGTGGCCCTCGTCTTG
This sequence comes from Cebidichthys violaceus, assembly GCF_023349555.1. NCBI lineage: Eukaryota > Metazoa > Chordata > Actinopteri > Perciformes > Stichaeidae > Cebidichthys > Cebidichthys violaceus. The sequence continues at coordinate 2,939,564 of NW_027176506.1, read as the reverse complement.
ATGCAAACGCACAATGCACCCTTTGTGTCCATTAGGAAATCACCTAGCTGGTGTCTTTTGGGGTACTTCAAAGTTATTGAGATGTTGCATCTTGTACATTCCATTTTAGCAGAGTTGAGTTGGTAACAAGGAAAGGTCATGGTTTACTCAGCCGTTGTGTTGTGTATTGTGTCTACTTTTAGGTGTGTGCGGATCACAGACACTGGGCTGGGCTACTTGTCCACCATGTCATCATTAAGGAGCCTCTATCTGCGCTGGTGCTGTCAGGTAACACAAAACACACACACACACACACACACACACACACACACACACACACACACACACACACACAAACACACACACACACACACACACACACACACACACAAAGATAGAAGAAGAAGTCTTGAGAGTTAGTCTTGAGAAGTCCATCCATTTTCTCGCATTTTAGACTAACCGATGTTCTACGATCATTTAGCAACCAAGATTCTAGACTGTGGAAAGCAACTTAGCCATGTACATGAACAGTATCTGTGAAATTACAGGCAGGATCTACTATATCTATAAACTATATATACTATAATATGTGACAAGCAGATTGCAATGGATGTGCTGAGCATTTTCATGCTACTGACACATTACGAGAAATAAATGTCACCAGAAATGCCATATGAGACATGATTAACATCAGAAAGATGCTAAATCTAAAAACCAAATCCAAAAGACCTTCTGAGTCGTTCAGTAGAACACTGAGGCATCCTCAGTTGCTCACCGAATGAGATTTGTTTTAACCCCGGCCTCTCTTCTACAGTGACCTCAAGTGAGTCCGGGGTTAAGGCAAATCACCGAGTCAGCCTTTCTGATCATCTTATTGATCCTGTTTTTATCATCCACAGTGATGCAGCGAAATCAATAACCAACTCGTAGGTTTTTCCAACATTTACTTAAAAAAAAATGTCATCACACCAGCCGACAAAAGAGTCAAAAGGCCAGGTCATTGCATTTGGTAAGTAGACCAGTGTCATCTGAAAACCTTTGGATTTTACAGGACACCTGACTATACCTATAGTCAGCTGTGTAAAGTGAGAATAAAAAGGGAGCTACAACCGTTCCCTGTGGTGCTCCAGTTTTAGTTAAGATCGTGTCCCCTTAATAGCGGAGCGTGGCACAGGTCTGTACCCCCGCTGACTGTTCCTGACCCCTCCTCCGTGGCCCCTCTTCCTGGTTCTGGGCCTGGTATCCGACAAATCCAAGTCAAGATCCTGTCCGCCTGATGCGGGACGCCGCAGCTGAAGAAGCTCCTGCCGACTATAGGTGGTGAAAAGTGGGCCTGGTTCGCTCCTGTTTGAGAGGCTCTCCAAACAATGATGAAACAAAGTCACAGAAGGCAAACTAACGTCTGATCACGCTGATGATCGTGAATCAGAAGGCATCAAAAACATTAAAAACACATAACTAAAATCACACACGGAGTAGCAGCGGGGGGCGAGGCTTAGTCAGGGGTCAGTTGCTCTTATTCTCACAATGATTAGGGTTTCTTATATAGTGCTTTTGTGCGTATGTGTGTGTGTGTGTGTGTGTGTGTGTGTGTGTGTGTGTGTGTGTGTGTGTGTGTGTGCGCGCAGGTGCAAGATTTCGGTCTCCAGCACTTGTTCGGAATGAGAAGTCTTCGTCTACTGTCTCTTGCAGGTATGAGTTACAACTCCAAAAGTGCTTCTACATTTCATTCGGTATCTTTTTGTGTTCATAACAATCTTGCAACATTGCGACTAGTCCATTAATATGCTCGTCATACAATTCAACCGGGTGAACCATGTCACACTGTATCAGTGGATTAAGATGTACTTCTACTCTGTGCTGTGCTGTGTTCTGGAGCCTTATAGTGCCATCTAGTGGCCGCTCCACCGACACAGAAAAAAACATCCCTACATGACCTAGATGACAAACGCCTCGCGTGCCAGCAGATATGTCGTGATGAACCCATGAACCCAGGAACAACTGTGACCAGTAGGAGATGCTCATGGAAAGTGGATACACTTTAGAGCTGATTGATTAATTAGCTTATTAACAATAACAACAGCTGCAGCTATATATGAAAAACTAAGATTTGCTAGTCAGTTGTCAAGCAAAACGGCAAACGTTTCCTAATTGTAAACTGTGTTTTACGACCAAAAAATAAAGCAAGACATTCATGGCAAAGACATGGGTTTTCATGCAATGAAATGGTGAATTTAAAAAATGTGGGCTATTTCTCTTACCATGTCTTCTTTCAGACTGGTGGAAAGAAAACAACCAAACCATTTAGATGTTATTTTACTACTTTGTCAATTTGCGTCTGTAGTTTTCTCCTAAATTCACCTAAAGGTCGCATGACGTAATGCCTCATCTGCACATTTAGCTTTTCAGAAAACTTTTACTACAATTATCAACACAGTCATAATGAGGAGAACTGTCAGATGCACTCCAACTACACTTTTGGCTGTATACCCAGCCCACAGCTGAATGTTGTTCTCCTGCTGTGTGCCCCCCCCCCCCAGGATGCCCCCTGCTGACCACCACCGGCCTGTCAGGCCTCATCCAGCTGCAGGAACTGGAGGAGCTGGAGCTGACCAATTGCCCCGGAGCCACCGCCGAGCTCTTCAAATATTACTCCCAGCATCTGCCCCACTGCATGGTCATCGAGTAAGACCACCGACCCGCCCCACCGACCGACCGACCCGACCGCCATGATTTTACCTTCCTCCTCCTTCCTCTTCCTCACTCTTTTCTCAAACGCTAGCCCGGAGACTGAACTACCGCGCCACGCCGTTCCTCATGACCTGCCCCCTTCCCCGCCCGCCTTCCTCCCTACACCCCATTGAGCAGACTGACCCGTAGGCGGACAGAGAGGCAGGAAGGGCAGATGATGGCACACGCCCAGACCCAGAGGATGATGGCGTGGCATTCGAGCTTCATTGAAGAAGATGCCGGAGTGAAGAGCTTGGTGTGACGTCTTGTCTGACAGCAAGTCTCTTCTTCAGAATCAACTCAAAGGGTTTTGTTTACAGAGGAGGGCTTCTCGAAAGACTTCAGATTTTTTTTCTTTAGCTGAACGGATACTGAAGGGAGTGACATATCCAGATGAAGCGTGGAGGAATTAGAAAAAGGGAAATAAAGACTTGTGTTTGAGCTGATACAGTGGAACTCACACATGCGCTCATACACTGTAAACACACACACATACTGTATATGGTAAGTCAAACAAATATAAGTCCTCACGACCACGAGTACTGACATTTCTATTTCCATCACTCTGTAATATAACTGCTGATATTTATTTCTTAGAAGGTGTCAAAGGTTTCGTTTTCTCTTGTTTAGAGAGACACCATAATGCCAGCTGGAGTAACAGTAATCAGAGAGAACTACAGATGCAGTTCAGGAAGTGAATGACAGGGATGGAACTTCTCTCTCTCTCTCTCTCTCTCTCTCTCTCTCTCTCTCTCTCTCTCTCTCTCTCTCTTCTCCCTTCCTCTGTGTGTGAAGTGTGCGTTCATGGACTCACAGGTTCCCGCCTTTTTGGGATACCACTACCTTTTTCCATTTCCGTGTCAATACAAAACAAAGGAGAATATTTGAAAAGCATCAGTTTACGTTCTTTTTCTGTGTGTGTGTGTTGAAGTCGATTGGCTCGTCGCTTCACCCCCCCCCCCCCCCCCCCCCCTCCCTCTCTCTTCAATTTTTTTGTACACATATTTAATTTACAGATCTGGAGGACGAGTTGTCGTAAACTGTGAATGTTGTGTTTTTAGAGGGGAAATGTGTTTTTGCAGAGGCCGTGCAACATGAACAAGCATTCAGTCAAATGGAGAGCAAAGTGTGCACGAAGCATCTGACCTGAAGGCGTGAGAGCTTCTGCTGAAGATACAGTGAGCAGAAAACAAGGCGACTTTGGGCCTTAAAGTGACAGCGATGGTATTTCTGGTCTGAATGACTTCAGTTAGCAGGGGGCATGTTGGTGAGGTAGGTTTATCCAAATTTGGCGATAACTGGTTTTGGCATTGACCCCTTCTTCCTCTTCTTGTCCTCTTTTAAATACCGATAGAGACACATGATGTTTAGTGATGGTTCTGAAGCAGCTAATGCATTGTGTCACAGGTTGCTTCAAAAAGGTAAAAAAAAGGGAGGCTGTAGGATTTCAGTATTTCATATTAGAGCCGTTCTTACAGAGTCCACTAGGGCCTGGGACAGAAATAAACAGGAGCTGAGGGCCCTGGTATTGTGCCAGTTTTTAATAAGGTTTGCAGGAATTTCAGAAATTTTCCTACAGACCCAGAGTCACAGAACCTTATGAATGTCCTTTTTTACGTTTATGTTTTCACATCATGTTCAGCCTAGCTCAGCTCAACTAGTTGGTGTGAGGGGGATCTCGTAACAGCTCCTTTCAGTCCTGCAATCAATGGCTGGTCTAACTTCACTAAAGGCCCAAAAACACACCACCACCCACTAACATCTGGCTTTTGTCTTCAGTGGAAACGGTTAGGTTTGGCAGTCACGACACATTTTCTCTCCAGCCATCAGACTCTAGTCAGACAACAGTCGCTGTGTCTCGTTGATCGTCGAGACACACTTCATTCAAACTCGACAGAAACAGAATGAAAGTCACCAACAGCTTGATTTCCATTGTTCCAACAGTCGCCAACTGTGGTTTGAGAGCAGACATTGTAAAAGTAACCGCCAAAAACATTTTCATTGAGTCAGCTTTTCTGTGCATATACACACTTATTTTGGTGGGAAAAAATAATGTATAAATGTTTGGGCTGTAATTGACATTTTACAATCGTCATTTACGTCATATATTCCTAATATCACTGCGAACTGAGAAGTGAGTTTGTATGAAACTTAAAACTGCAAAATTGCCTTTTAAAGGAAAACCAGTATTTTTGAAGTAAATAAAAACGTGAGCAAAAAAAAAAACAAAGCAGAATAATAAGCTGCCATTGTTCAGGAGTATGCTCTTGTTGCTTTTCAAACATTTGATTTGTTGACTGGCTAAATGGCACACATGGTGTGATGTAACAACGACTGAGTTGAATGGAATGTTTCGTCTCTATTTTGCACAGCGTTTTTCCAGAAGCCTTTAAGATGTGCTTAGTGTTGGGAGGAAACGAGCCATCCAGGGTCATAAACCAACGCTGATGTTCAGAAACACGGCAGCGTTCCAAACGTCACAGAAAACGGTTTGAATCAGTAAGATATACTGCACCGGTTCCCAACCTGGGGGTCCCGACCCCCACTCGGGGTCGTAAAAGCTTCACGTGGGCCGCAAGGCCCTCTTCACTGTAAGACCTTTAAAAAATACACAGTTGGCCTAAAAAATAAACGCCGAGCGCTGCATGTTTGGCATTTCTTTTTCAGAGAGTTGAAACACGTTAAACTTTGTGTAAAACCCTGCGCTCGTCACTTCTTACCCAGCCGTCCAATCACAGTGGAGGGGCGGGACCAAGAGGCTACCACAAAGACCTGATCAAATGAGCCTGACGTGGTTGCATTGTGTAGGCCTATGCTATGCTGTTGTTTTCATGGTTTTTACTGTAGACTTTAAGGTGTCCTCGTGTCGGGCACACTGGACCGAACCAGTTCCCTCATGCGGGATAATAATGGTGATCTGAATCTAAGCAAAACCTCCTCACCGACAGGATCTCATGAGCCACATAGACTAGCAGCTCTGTCCTCTCTCCCTGCCTGCTTCATCCAGAGCCAGGGCCACAGCCACCACTCTACCTCGTGAAGACATTTTGACGCTCAAGGATATTCTGTATCAAAGAAACGCCAAAGTTCTCCCGGCTGGGCGTTTTCAGAAGAGTTTCCAGCTGGTAAAGAAATGCTTTGGTGGAGACAACCCCTTAGAAAAGTACACCGTTAAAACAACCAAAGAGCTAATAGAACAATGGCCAAATGTCAGGGAGAAGGAAAGCTATACAAATAAAATACTTAATACGAACAGCAGTGTATCAAAAGTTCCTAAAAACTCTCATCTCTGATATCATATTCACGGGAAACAATCTGCTCAAAATTCATCCAAATGTTGTTTAACCTACACTGCTTAGTATTTGGGTTTATTATAGCAGTTCATCAGTTGTTCTGTACTGTTATTGTTATGCATTTAATATAACGTGAAATCTCCATAAAACATGTCAGTCGGGGGTCTTCAGTTTACTCAAGGGTCAGAGGTTAGGATCAACTGATACAGTGTATGTTAACCTAAGCTTCAGATGTCCAGACAAGCTGTGTTTCCAGTCACATATTTTGAAGCACGTTTGGAAGTATCGCAGTAGAAAAGCTGAATGGGAATGTCTAAATTCAATCACTTGAGGGGGTTTTGGGGGATAAATTTGGTATGAATAAATTCTGACATAGTGAACTTTGAACTCGTATGACTGATCAGCTGTTCCTGTTGTTGGCTTCTTCTCGGCTATTCGCACAATGTGTGCCTTCGTCTCCAGACAGCATGAAACATGGCCGACACTAGCAGACGTGAACGAATAATTCAAACTAATTCATGAAGATTATTATACGTGGGTTAAATGGCCAAACTGACTTTTGTTTTGTTTCCTCCGAACCAGTTTGATTTGTATATTTTTTTGTACGATATTTCTAGAATTTGATTCAAATTTGCTTGACAATTGATGGAAACACGTCTACAGGCTGTATACAGAACCAGGTTGAGCCAGGTTAGACCTTTGGATCCCATAGACTGACCTAAGCCATCCGCCTTCATACTGCTGAACCCATACAAAAAGGCGTCATCATGGTTTCTGACTCTGGGTACGAAGGTGAAATAGAAAAGTTTCCCATAAACCAAAGTATTTATTTAACATGGAAATAAGTTATTGATGTTACAAAGGAGCAACACATAACTCTGAAGCCAGTAGTCGTGTGTCTTTCCAATGATCGTGTGATATTGAAGGAACTGAAACAGCCCAACAGTGAGCCGCTGTGCTGCTTGATGTGCTGACTGCCAGCTGAAGGGATTGGATCAGTGCAGCCAGTATTAGGTTGTGCCAAATGCATCTGCAGCAGCGCATGAAATGTGTCTGCTTGCCTCTAGCGGATCGCTGTGTGTGAACTGTGTGGACATGGCAGACCATGCATGTTTTTAGTTGGTCTGTGTTGTGTTTCAAGATGGCTCATTTTAGAGGTTGCTCTGAATCTCTTCATTGTACATAAGTATATTTATTTATTTATCTATTTATTTAAATTAATTTGTGTCTTATTCATGCGATTTATTTATTTTAGAGACATTTTTCAAAGGATTTTCTTTCATGGAACTTGCTTCAAATGTGGGCCTGACTTAGCTTATGCTTTGATTGCTGTTTTTTTTGTTTTTTTATCATTATTTTCTGACATTTCAGACCCCAACATGAAAATGATGTACTGATTACACATTTAACATACACTCGTTAGACACCAGTGACCATTAACATCATTAACACTGACTTAAAGTTTTGTCATAATGCACAAGAGTATATTTTCTTCTGTGCTGGCGAGTCTAAACTTTGTTTGCTGTTGGATCCGTCAGAAAGAATAAGGTGGTGACAAGTTATATTTACTGTCATTGTCCTGAGAGTAGGATATACATAAAGCATTTGAAGTGAGAGATTGACCTAAGCAATGTTTACGCTGTCTACTAACATGACAAAGGAACGATCTCAGAGGACGGGGGACTATGGAAGCTCATTTCTGACAAGACTAATGACTAGAAAAGCAAACTAATTGAAAGCAGTGCTGAGCATTTAGCAGTAGCTCTTAGCTCACAAGCCTGAGACTTTGTTCAAGTTTAAAGGTGGCCAACACGTCCCAACTCGGCTAACACCACTGCTTGGTCAGTGGCCCTCCACTGTTACACGCTAGCCACCCCTCTAGTGTCCGTTTGTCTTTTCAAAATAAACGTTTGTGTTCACAAGAAACTTAGTTTCAGGTCCAAAGGACTTTGTTAGGTTTAGGAAAAGTACAGGATTTGGATTTTACAAAACTACGTTTGTTACGTAACTGGTGTTACCCAAGTACGTCAGTTACGTTTCACAAACTGAAAGACTGTTTATTTGACCCATCCAAACCTAACTATCCCGCTATCTGAACTACACCTCTGACCATGTGATGATGACGAGGACGGGTTTACATTGGAGGCAGCAGAAAACCCGGTGCGTCTCATTGAGACACTTGAGGGGGCCTCGGTGTGTCGGCATCAGCACTGACCAAGCGTCGGTATTTTGTCGAGTTGGGAGTGAAAACAGGTAGGGTGGGATTTCACATAGAAGTCAACCTGAGGACGGCGAGCATGCTGATATACCGAGTTTGTTAATACTGTAACTATCCACACCAAGTGGATGCTGAATGAATGCTTTCACATGGAGGAAACATCCTCTGGGGCTACTCTGAGTAATTGGACCAGACCTGTACAACCAAGAGTTTCATTGTTTTTAGTTTGGCCAACTCTTCATTATCAGTAATTGGCTGCATTGGGTACAATTCTACAAACAGTTTTGGTTTGGGAGACTTAAGACAGAGAAACGACATTCGCTTATCAACAACTTGTGAACTACTGTTTACTTTATCTTAATGTAAGTAATATCACTATTTCAGAGTCAACAATAATGAATTGAAGAGTCACTAATTGGCCCCCGCCCTACCCTGTCAGCATAAAAGATGACGCATTGTGCACAAGCAGCACCGTTCCTGCACTCTCAGACCATGACTCACAATTGGATCACTGATCTTGTTCAGTATTTTTTGTTTTTAAATGAGCGTCCAAAGGATTCAAATGTAAGTTTACATATCATGAACTCTGACATGCAGTCGTGCATTTCTCAGCCACAAACAATGAACAGCCAGCCTCTCTGCGGTCCATTACCTGAGGTCAACCATTCCGTTCACTTCTACTACCTGTCTACAGCCTTTGGTCTACATCTGTCACCATTTTGTTACAACCCTTGTACAGCACAACTTTAAGCAGTACAATAAATACTGACAGTTTACTGATGATGTTGAAATTGGCTTAATTTGTGTGTTTTTTTCAGTTCCATTGTGTTTAGCCAACCTGTGCCTGAGCTTACTTTGACTGAAGACAATCTTTGCACTAAGGACCAGTGGGTTTTAAGCTTTGGTACCTGTAGATGTTTCTAAGTAATTTAAAAGAAAATAAAACACCAAATCACACCAACATGTCTGTTGACAAGAAGTGTCAGAGCCAGATGTTGTCAAAAAGTGGTTTGGATGTCTGTTAACACATGATCACACATGCGTATGTCAGGACGAAAACAATATGTGTCATTATCAGACGGCTCGTTGTAAAGACCAGGGTGGAGCAGAGAACAGTTACATTCCTTATGCATCTACTGACAAAATACTCCCAACTCACGGTCCACCTGGGCTCTCAACCACATGAGCTTACTCACTTATCATCATACAACAGTGACCAGTGAGGATGGGAAGCTGGGAGCATGAGGACCACAGTGTACAACAGGGGGATTCAACGAGGTCCAGTTAGAGGGAATGTGCTCATGCAAACATGACAGTAATGTCTAACTCGCGCTTTAGTCCCATATATATTGACGTAGCCAACAGCTATATCAACGTCTGTGTGTAGTCAAGACTGTCAAATGAAATAAAGAAAGTTCAATTGAATAATATTTTAACAATATTTATTGTCAGTTTTCAAATTTAAATGAATGAATTATGAATAATAAATACTCGAATAATAAATAAATGTTCTTCTCTCATTTCAATTACAATAAGGGCTGGATCTAAAAATAAAACAAAACACTACAGAAAGTTTTTGAAAAGTGTTGATCTTAAAATAAAGTACTTCAGTTCATTCAGGTGTCAAAAAAGGCACGGTATAATATAGCTTCTCGTCTTCCAATAAGAGAAATGTGTGTACAGGGTTATGAAACCACTTGTTTCAGCTCTATTCTCTCTGCATTAGGGTTCTGATCATATTGGGCTCTTAGATTGTCTATTTGTTGTGCCTTCATTTCGGATGTGAGAGGGTACGTTTGCTCACAGAATGGTGCTTTGTTTTGTAGCTGTGCTTCACATTACCGCTTTTATTCGCCCAGTCCCAATGCCCCCCTCACGGACTCACGGACTCTGAGGCGCTCCAGCGAAGTCCGTGAGGGTCTAGTTCTGTCCCACTGTCAGATCGTCTCTCTGGCAGACATTTTGAGCCCTTTATGAACCCTTTCCGTAAGTCAGCATTAGATGCTGACTTTGCCCAAGGAAATTACCCACAAATCATTGCAATGTGTCGTTAAACACGGGTAACCAGTGAAATCATGGAGCAGTAAAAAAAAAAGGTAAACAAAGAGGACGGCTCAGTGTGTGCAGCCTGTCTTATTATATTTACTCAGAAACATTAAGGGTTAAAGATGGAACAAAAAATAAACGTGAAATCAGAGGATATTAATTAATTTATTCATCAAATATTTGATTTTGTCATCGAAGATGTTTTAATTTAAGCCCGAGGGTCCCCCATTTGGACGCAGAGTACATAAAAACTTAAGAGAGTTTTGTGTTAAAAGTAACTGGCAGAGAACCCACGAAGAACGAATATAATGATGTTATAGTTCTGCAGAAACCTCAGCGTCCTGGGAACAACATGAACTCGGTCACTTCTACATGAGACAAACACATCTCCCATCAGCCAAGCAAACAAATAACAAAATATCATAAATCATACTCGATATGACTGAAAAAGACCGGAGAAAACAGCTGCTACGCTCCGTTAGCAACGTGCTACCTACGAACATGCAGCATAGAGAAGCATGTCCGCTTGACGGAGATTACGGACATATCTTCCATTTCTCTCTCCGGTAAACCATCGCAGAGATATTCAGCTTCGAACACAAAAAGTCACACAGCTTTCATCGAATATTGTACTCACTTTTGGTCGAATCTCAGCGAAAAAATGAAATATCTCCGTACTTCCACTGCTTGGTATGTCCAGCTGCATGTGCTCCGTGTGAATCCGTTCGATTCGTGTCTCTCCGACACTCCTCGGCTTCTTGGGAGGGTTGGAAGCTCAGCAAATTAGATTTCAGATCTGCCATCAGATGGGACGTTTATCATTTCCATTGGCTAATAGTGCTGTCAATCATCTAGCTTTCAATTCCAGGCAATTCTATTGGCTCCTACGGTTCGAAGGAGGTCTTAATGGTGAAAATCGGAGAAAGGGGGGCTGAGATACAGCCCTAAACAGAGAGAGTGGGCTGAATCTGAAGCAGTATGTGACCATAAACTAAACAACTAAAAAGGGCTTAGAAAGAGCTTAAAACACTCAAAAAAGGTCCAATCTTCTGTGTTTTGATTCATTGAACATCAGGAGTGATACATAGAAGTGATATAGAGTGTTTTTGAATTTAAAAAATACTTTTTTATTCAAATATTGGAATATTTAATCAGTTTTTTAATTTTATATGCTCTATATGTTATAAATGTTTCACTGTATCTATGTATAACTGTGTATAGAGAGCATTTATCAGTTGTTATAAGAGCTGGGAATATTTTAAATCTTGGATTTCCATAATTTCCAAAAAACAATATCCTGAAATTGCTGTTTTTCAAGGGCGAGCTTTTGAATTTTCCAAGTTGTGCTGTGTTCCATCCTTATCTTATGTAAACCTGTAACATGTATACTGATATTTCCATGACTTTTCACATCTTAAAAATATATAATTTTTTTTAATTTTTTTATTTTTAAATTTAATTATACACTTAATTAGGTATTTCTTATCTTTATTCGAGCTGAGGCCTGCAAATAGGCCTCGTTTTTAAAAGGTTAAAAACAAGTAAATAGATGAAATGAAATCACCTCTCATCTTGTGAGGAAAGAGTCTGGAAGACGTTCAAATCAGGAAGTACAAAGTATAAAATAAATACACAGAATTATACATCTTATTTGTTGTCGTTTTCATGATAACGTGATATGTTGCAGCAAAGTGCTGTCCCGTTCATATTTACACCATTTCAAGCCCTCACAGCCTCTCACACTCAACCACTTAGCAGGTGATGTCAGTGAGTCCTTGAGGGTCCAGGGTTTGAGGCTGTAGGGGGACACTGGGATTGGGCCAATAATTTCCACCGTCTCTGAACATATGAGACATAATGGTTTTAAACCTATAGGAGTCTGTCCATTCTTGGTTAAAGGCTCTGGTTAAGCTGTCCACATTTCTCTTTTTGGAGAACGCCATGTGAAATAACTCCTCTGACTCACGTACTGTTCAGCCTCTCGACGGTCTCTCCCTCCTGTTTATATCTCACTCAAGCCGTGACGCATATCAGAATACACGTATTTGATTGGCTGAGTAGCATCACGTGATGTGATTTACAAAGCATGTAATTGGTCGGTGTGTTTCCTGGACCGCTGAACGAGTACCTTAAAGGCTAGAAAAGCTGTGGCAGTTAAAATAGAAGCTCTCCGTCAAAATGTAATAAATCTCATTTATCTATCGGTTACAAGACCAGGTCTGGATACAACGGCGTCTGGGTCCGGAAAAGGTTCGCCTATTAGTGACCCCTGTTTAATACTATTGCACTGTGTTTACTGTTACGTACCAATCAACCAGCCACATTCCTTGTATGTGTAACATACTTGGCAATAAACTGTTTCTGATTCTCATTCTGATAGCGTGTGCACCTTTAACCTTTAGGGCTGGACATTCAAAATGTGTGACTTTCCTTTCCACAAAAGTAACAAACAGACAAACTTCCTTAGACTTTGGACCACCCCCACCAAACTCCAGAGACTCACCCTCGGGTGTGGTCGGAAGACTTTTGTCCCCTCCTTGCAGACAAGAAGGCCTCCACTAGTTGAGCAGCTCTCTAACCGTTCTGAGGACTGTGTTCCTTCACCCACACTCTCACTTTGAGTGACACTGTGCCGAGTAACTGCTCCAGGATCAGGCACTCCCGCTCCTTTTACTGTCTTTTGTAATCCAGCATGGATGTGTGGCTCTCGCAACCTCTGACGTTACATTTCTTCATTTATCTCATATTTTGCCAACATGGCCTCTAACATTACCATTATCAGTGTCCATTGACTCATTCAAATCTGTAGCAACATTCAAGGTTAACCAGTCAGGTGGACCATCTGTAGGCAGTGGCTAATGCTCAAATGTTTCTAGATATTGTTCAATATCATCTTCGTCATCCAATTTTGGAATGGTGGCTCTGCTCCTGGTGGCTGGCCCAACTGGCGAATGTCTGTGCAAAAAAGGCACTGGTTATATTAACCAAACGTCACGATGACATCAACAGCAAGCAGACAAGCTGAACAAATACCTGACACAACAGCGCACAGCAAGCTGTTACCAAAAACCCTCAAGAGTTCTCACAGGCAACGCCTAGTGGCTTTATACACCCCTCCTGGCCTCACCCTAACTGGACTGAACCATTGCATGGGGGTTAAGAACACAGCCCGCTGAAACCTGATCCACGACAGGAACATAATTCAGCCTAGTTGCCAATGACCACAATGACTTTAGAAAGAAAAAGGGAAAATCACAATTAGAAAACACCACCATGGTTAATACACACTGCACAGGAATGGATAAGGAAAAGTTTTTGTTCATATTGGTTAAGTTAGAAATAATCTTGCGGTACCAGGAGATCTCTGCCTACCAGTCGTCTTGGGAATTCTAAATGCAGTTTATATAACGTTATTACTAAAACGGCCGCGAGAATGGTCGCTAACAAACCCAAGCCCCTTACGGGTTCTGGATTTGGACAATCACTACTGTTATTGGTGTAGATGTGTAGTCCAGTTGGACGGATGAATCTCGTCCTAACGAAAGACATTTCACTAATGACAAACTTAGAAGTCATTTTCTCCGGCGATTGCGGCTGAGACATCCCATAATGCATGTGGCGGAGGGGAGGAGCTCCTGCTCGGCAGCCGGACGGACAGCTCCAGGCGAGAGGAGGGGCTCAAATACTAGTGTTTTGTCACGGCCCTCTGCGTCTAAAATGATGGCGTGGTATAAAGACCCAAACGACCCGCACAAGTCTCAAGACCACACAAGTCCCATTCTGGAGCCGGTTGCTGGTGAGAGGAGCTCTGGGATGGATTACATTTTTTAAAGTTTAAACAGCAGCAACAGTGAGTGAACTGTCTCTCTGTCAGCACGTTAGACCTAAAGCTGCAGTCGAAAAGTCTCTTTTGCTTAGGAAGGTTCCTATCTGAGTGAAGTGACCTGGACGTATATCTAAGCGGCAGCCATGATAAGAACGGCTCAAATGAAAGATGCTTCAATGCTTTCTTTTTTACATCCTTTAGCATAGGATACACTGGACCATCCTTTGTGAAAGGAAATAAGATAACATTTAAAGTGACGCACCATTTGGCGGTCAAACAAAACAAATGATTTAATAGTTATTTTTCATAACGTCACCAACAAGCTGGTTTAAGTCCTATTCTTCGGATCAATCTTTGTATGTGTCAACGATGCGACCTCGATGAAGACCGTTGGTCACAGAGTTCCACCAGGTTCTGTGCTTCATCTTACTCCTGTGTACTGTTACTTGAGGTTACTTGTGGTGCCCCTGGTGACCTGGGCCCCTGTAATAGTTGCCTAATGTTGAGTTGGTACTACATCCTCAGAGGTGGTGCAGTGGGAAAGACAACAAGGTGGCCTGACGCAGTAGGTTTATCACAATGACTTCACACTGGATTCAGAAGGTGACAAGTATTTATTTGTAAATCAACAGTGTTAACATGTGTATCATCAATACTATAAAAAAAAGACAAAGACATTAATCATACAGGAACTATTAGTACATGCTGTGTATAAAATACAATGAGGGAGGTTGACACAGAGGCTCAGAATACAGAGCAGAGAAACAGAGAATGTGTGACATGTGATCAGAATCAGAGTGGACTGTGACTGTGGAGGCTTCGGAGGGAAACGGACATTTTGAAACCAGTTAGTTGAGCCATTACATAAAAAAAAGGAAGATCAGGTGAGACCAACACTAGGCCTGATCATGTTCAAGTGTTCATAATAATTTCCACTATTACTTCACACTGTAACTGCTAACATATTACCACGGAGCCTACTCTCACTCAAGATTATGTGCAGTAAAGCTGCAGAAACTGTCTACTCAGCTTTTCTAAAATAACATCTTCTCGTCTTCATTCATCCATTGAAGGATGCGTCACCGTCTCAACGTTAACCATCGTTTAAATCAAATCAGCTGATAGAGCTGATCGACATGTTGACAGGTCACAGTAGAAAAAGTATAGGTGTACATAACATGAATAACTGCAGTATATGTGGGTCTATGTAGAAAATTACAGAACACATGGCTTTATTACACGCTTTTTTTCTCCCCCAGAGAAACTCTCAATTCCTCTCAAAGGGTTTGTCTTTAAGTCATGACAGCTAGCTAGCTAGCTGGTAATAGGAACAGTGTGAAGGTCTGCACAAGCACAAAAGTTAGACCTGAACCTGGTCCGCACCTGCACCTTCAAGACCCAACCTGACTGAACCCGACTGTGCTGCCAAATTTCAGAGCCAAACCCCCGAGACCCAAAGCTTAATTTGCTTAATTTCCTCGACACTGCCCGTTAGCTGCTGGGCTACACTGGAGACGCAGCTTTTCAATGACACACCTTATCAGGAGATGGCACTAAGGCACGTTTTTGTCGTTTTGTCATCCAAGAACAACTTTAGAACAGCTGAACATCTGGTTTCTGAGGAACTCCAGCGGTTTAACTTCTCGCCATACTGCAGCATCGTATGCTGTGTTCACAACCAAAACGCGACACGCTCACAGCTCCGTGAATCTGACAGAATTCACCGCGTCTAACAAGTCACATGTCGGGGGAATTCCTCTGGTTTACTAGTTGTGAACTCAAAATGAACGGGATATGCTGCGACTTAATTGCAATAAACATCACAATAATGCCGAAATAACTAAATGATCATGCCATTATCATGTCTCTTGAATGGACTTTGTATCAATCAGTGCTAGGCTATGCTAACATTGTACCTGCACCATCAACACTCAGAATAACACCCCCGAGTCATGAATACAGCAGCTGTATCTGTGGTTTACATACACACACACACACACACACACACACACACACACACACACACACACACACACACACACACACACACACACACACAGAGACACACACACGATAATTTTTGTCCTCGATGTCTGAATCAGAGTCAGTGACATGAGGAGAATCTCAACGGCGATTGACTTTTGCTTTACAGTGTCATGCAAATGTCTCGCTCCAGTTGGCCTTTGCATTGATAATTGGCTTCACGTTTGGTGTGAACACCATAGGTTTACTCCAGGGTGTGTCAGAACACGACGGCATCTCTGTTACTTCCGAGCAAAGCCAACCACTGCCAGCAGCTGTGCTCAGACATGTGACACACTTCGAACTCTCGACCCGAGAGGCAGTGAAACACTTCTGTTACTCTTGAGCGGGTCAGTACCAGGACTGTCCCTTCCAGCACATCAAAACAACGCCGCAGTAGAGTGCGGGTGAGGCGGGAAGGCAAATGTAATCGGACCACATCTAAAGGCATCTGTCTGTTCTGAACAACAACAGAGGCGGGATGCGATGAACTGAACGAATTGGGATTATGGCACCGACGACCAGGCATCACCCAGAGTTCAGAGCACCCCTACCTCACTGAGCTTTATTATTCTCATCATTCTCATCCACAACATCCTTTGTTTGCATTAAAGCAAGCAGCACAAGCTGACGAGATGGTTTCCTGTAACAGCTTCTAGAGTGTTGTGTATTCGGGCTGTCGTTGATGCGTTTAGGCAGGACGGTTTGAGTTTAGACACGGGTGATAACTATGTTGAAAGTGCGTTACGAACGTCTTGCACAAAAACATTGTCAAATGTTTTAGTGGCTGAATTCTAAAAGCATGAATTGGTTCAGCAAGAAAACCTAATCAAAAATAATACTGTGGATTTTGCATATGATCATAATGCAACAGGTGCAGTGCAGCAGCCTCTCACACAATTGAAATAATAATTTCTTCAGTCAATGTTGTTGAAATGAAATGGAAATATAGATTTCTATTGATGCCCATTGTTTTAATGAACGCTTCTGGCTGTTCAACTGGACTGCAGAGATCAAATCCACTAAAAACTGATGCTACATGAAAAACACCACTAATTATAAAAACTGTAGGTTATAATTCTGCATCGACTATCCTTTCCTTAACCTGATCTGACTCAGTGAAATGTGAAAATGAGATTTGATCATGATCAATGACCACACCTTCAGCAGACAGACGTTACTCATCACTAGGCCTGTCTTCAAACTAATGCACCTCTGCACACTTTCTTTACTGGGTTCAATCCTGAGCAAGATGGTAGCGCATTATGCACTCAACCACATAATAACTAGCTTTATTCCATCCATGTCAAATAATAAACAGAAGCCAATTACCCCAAAACATTTTAGTGAAAGAGACGGATGGACAAATTAAGCATTTTTCTGTTGTTTTGGCACTTAGAATGTGGACCTGCAAGCTTTATGAAAAAAGGTATCTTTAACACTTGTGTTTGCCAAAAACGTTCCACACATAAACAGCGTCTTCAAACACACACAACCTAAGCAAGAAAGACACACCGCATGGACAAATATTCTGCAGAAAGTATGAGGACACCGGAGCGTTTCACACCTTTCATGGGGCTTTGATGCTCTGCTTTAACAGCCTCCACTCTTCTGGTTTCGGTCCTTCCACCAGATGTTGAACCTGGCTGCTGGAGGGATTTGCTCCCTTTCAGACACAAGAGCATTAATGAGGTCCAACACTGATGTTGGGTGAAAGGAATGGTCTGTCCACATACTTCTGTCCACACATTGGTGAGTTTATATAGCCGATACCAAGATGCTTAGGCACCATTGTGAGACTCCTGCGCCCTGTATACGTCACCATCCTTCCAGAAAATATATATATGAGCTCACATTGGTTTCACACACATCCATATTTGATGCATTCATTTTGTATTGTAACTTAATTTCTTATTTAAAAACAATCCGCTAGTTTGTCCCGTAATGAAAAAAACAAACGAAAAAAACCGAATAAAAAAACAATATAAAAAAATTCTCCATCTCAGTTTTTACTTGAGGAAAAGGAAAAATAGCTTTCTTTTTCCACCTCTCTCATCGTGATTGGATGAGGAGTAGAAGCAGGAGCAGGGAGGAGGCGGCTGATGGAGAGATCAGAGGTGGCTGTCTGATTCACATTTGTCAGCACATCTGTTCTCCAGTGGCCAGGCGGACAGTCCCAGTTCACTGACGCTCATGTTGCTCTCATTGAGCCGCTGCACACGGTAGCTCTCGTAGTGGACGTCATGTGTCACGTCTTTCAGGTCCTGCAAGTGAGACCTTTGCAAAAAAAAAAAAATAGAAAGATTGACAGTTGGATGTTCATTTACTACTCATTTCATTAATCTTATACAGACCAATATACAATTCTTGAAAGTCCCAGTGCCCCAGCTGTAGTAAGCACGTCACTACAGTGATTGTGTGTTGGGTGGCCTACACTCAACGCCTTGCCTGAGGACATGCCTAGACACTGGAGCTGTTGTTATGCCTCCTGTGTAGACATGGTGGTATTGATACCAAACCTTTAGCAACTGAAGCGAAGAACACCATTGAGGAGCGTTGTGGTTTGGCACACAAGGCCAGCAGAACCATACTATCTCCAAACTACAACTACGGCCTCGTGGTTGTATGCCTCTGCCAACCAGTACAGTTGCAGCTTACATCCACGTCTGTCCAAAATGTCTTCGCTTCATCATTTGGGCTTTCCGAAGCTATTTGACCATCCATTAACTATACTGGTCCACTGTCCGACGGCCAGTAAGGGATCTCACTTTGCTCCTCCTAAATCTTGACCACGGTTCGGAGTTTCCTTTCCGCCACCAGAATGATCATTTAATTGGAATAAATGGAAAGAGAAATAAGGACTCAATAGACAGAAAATCCAAGGAAACAGACGGCACAGTGCGTGACCATAATCTACGTTTTCTGGTTCAGACATGTCAGATCAGAGGTGCATTATTAACCTTTTTCTTGTCTCTCTTCAACAAAGCTGTGTATTATCATGCACTTACCGAGGTCTTTTGAGAAAACCGACAGAAGTAGTTGGATACATTTCACAAACGTTTGGACACCGCTGACTTACAACACTTCAACTCCACCATGTGTGAATGTGTGTCGCATAACACCTCAATGACTTTTAGAAAGACTAGAGGGAGCACTGTGACGAAG
Organism: Cebidichthys violaceus; assembly: GCF_023349555.1. Classification (NCBI taxonomy): domain Eukaryota; kingdom Metazoa; phylum Chordata; class Actinopteri; order Perciformes; family Stichaeidae; genus Cebidichthys; species Cebidichthys violaceus. The sequence goes on along the minus strand of NW_027176506.1, from coordinate 2,920,285 downwards.
ACAAGGGTCCTTGAAAAAGTCACACCTCAGTAGAAATTGATTAACGACAATGATGGTTACATCAATTTGACTACAGTGTTTGAGGTCATTAAGAGGTCATAATGAGGCTAGGGTTACAGTAGGGATTTCACGGTATCAGAAATTTGGTACCAATACCAATATCACAATTCTCGATACCCAATTTGATACCATGGTAAAAAAACAAACAATAAATTTCATGTACTCTTTTATTACTGTTTGCATGCAGTTTTTCTTCAAATTTATTATAAATTCATGATGATCCATCTCAAGTTTCTCATGATGAACATTTCATTTCCCTTGGCCTAATACTCATTTTTACTGAACAGAGTCATGATGTAACTTAATGCATCCTCCGTATGTTAACACTGCCTGTACGTGTAGGACTGTGCTGTATGCTGCCCGCTAACAGCTAAAGCTACTAGATTGGTTGTAATGTAGCATTATCAGGGACATTTGCTATTGTCCCCAAGACGATGGGATACTGTCTCGAGCCATGATCCCTGCTACCTACTGCGCTACAGTAGAAAAACCAGTATCGTCATGTTGTCAGTATTGGCTCTTGTGACATCCCTAGGTTACACTTCAAGAACTTTAGTTAGTTTGGCTGCCAAAACTGAGCCGGAACATGCCATTTATGGTTATTACAAATTACTCTCACATCCCGTCTCTTTTATGTAGAACAAAGTGTAGCAGCACGGTCAAACTCACCTGATGAGTAGATCTCTCAGGTTGGCAAACTCACAGTGCGCCACGTTTTCAACTGTGGAAAGAAAAAAATGATTTTACGTTTGACTTTGAAAAGCAGCCATTCACATAGAAGTAGACTCGTTAAAAGAATAAGAAGACCTTGTGTTGGGCTCATCAGGAGACTTGCGTATCTGTATGTTTCAATAAATATCACATGACCAAATCCGGCAGCAATCGTACCCAATGGGAATGATGTGAACGTGCATCGTCTGTGCTGTTATACTGTAACACAGGTCCTGTGTTATTGTGTTACTCTTTTCTTTATTAACTTAATTGTTATCTCCACCATTTGAGAATGTGCGTCCATTAGTGAGTGAGTGTGCACCTCTGTGTCTGTCCACGTCTAATCTCGCATTTGTCTCACAGAAATATGTGAAACTACCTCTAAACAAGACATTACATGGTGGCGGCACAAAATGTGTTCAAATTGCCAAGACTTCAGTTTATGTGCTTATTTTAAGCCCGACCATGATGCTTCTCCATCACCACCACCAACACCACATAATGGTTCATGATAAACGGACTTGCTCCTTCCTATTAATCCAACAACTCAAAGAGCTTCACAACATTCACCCATGTGTAAACTGTAATGGGAAAACTATATTTTAGTACCATGAAATGTTTTAAAAGATGTACAACTGAGAGGGAAAGTGAGGAACACAAACACTGACAAAACACAGCAGTCCTGCAGAAGTAGTACATCAGTTTTATTGAACACAGTGTCGTGTTTCTCACGGCTGGTCACACACTCCCACTTCAGAAAGAGGAAGTGAAGACACAGTGTCTTCTTTTTCTGTTTGGCAAGTTTGAGACAGACCAAAAAACCATCACTGACTCCCAGTTAACGCACCTGGCATGTGTTTAGATAAGAACGATAGCCAGGGTACGAAAACATCTACTCCCTGTCTATGTTTATCCCAAGGCGTGAACTCGTGTGCATAAAATGGTTTGGTATCTTGTACGATGTTGAACTTTTCACCACAGACACTGACTGAGGTGGCTGTGGTGCATCTTTCCCTTGCAAGCGAAATAAAATAGAACAGGACAACTTTGAATCATTTGAAGACTTCATTATTTTCTTTGAATTTGTGAACAAAACTCTTCTCCCGATTTATCATTAGATGTTTTTCCAAAACAAAACTGATGCTTTACCTTCAATGATTCCCCACTTTGTCTTACGGCCCAACACCTTGTTTCCATTCACCTGGTGCTCCTTGTCCGTTCCCACCACAGCAAAGGGAATGCTTTCCTGGACACACACAACATGAACAATGATTAGTATATTTAACACATGAGATCGACAGTATCAGCACACTACGAATTTACCAAAGCACTGACCCATTTACTCTCACATTCACACCTACGGGCAATTTAGAGTCATCAATTAACCTCAATAATGAACCACTATGGATACTGTGAAATAATCGTTTCGAGGAATTATGAGCAACTTGTATATTGACCTTGATCCCAACCTCCTTCTTATTGTGTGCATCCAAGTTCCCTTCAAGTAAAGTGACCAAGCAGACTCAGCAGGCTAGGGTTAGGTTCAACACAATAGCTATATAAACTAAACAAAATGAAGGTTTAAAAATTAAATTTGACACAGGGTCTCCCTAAAAGACAACAACATTAGCTGGTGAGTTGTAATGAGCAAAGTGGCCTCTGCCTTCCGAGCACGAGCTCCCTTTATAAAATCTTTCATTCTAGTGCAGCACAGGCTTCCTGGTGCAGTCCTTGTTTTGGTTCTCATGTGCCCCCCTTCCCTCCAGGGCGGGCACAGCAATATGGCCTGGGCCTCCAGCAGAGTGGTGTCGGTGTTGGCTCCTGGCGGAGCAGCGAGGAGAAGCTCTGCTCCTGGATCTCCGACTGCAGGTCGAAGGCTGCAGTGAAGTCGGATCTGGGGTCTGGTTGCTACTGGAGGCCTCGCTGGCCTCTGAGCTGAAGGAGTTTCTGGTGAACCTTGATTACCCATGATTACATCTGATTTTGGACCCAGTAGCACCGATGATGAGCATTAAGTATAATTATGTAGAAATAGATCTTGTTTACTTATATTGGTCATATTGAGGCATCAGTTTAATTTGACACTGATAACCAGTTAACAGTAACTTTCACGCAATCTATATCTAGTGGAATGAAGAGTATTGGAAGACAATTCTTGCGACTCGGTGACAGGAGAGGAGACGTTACCCTGATTCGGTCATTGAGGATGCGTTCCTCGGAGTCCTCGTCGTACTCTTTCTGGGGGTAAACACGAATCCCATTGGCTGCCAAGTCTTGCCTTATCTGTCAAAGGTTAAACACATGTCAAATGGTTCTGTTTGATTGGTTTTCACTGAAGGTTACATGGTAAGGCTGGAAATATGTGGGCTGGGCACATGCATGACTTCAGGCAGTGTAGTGTGGTGCTCAAGCAACAAATGGATTTTGTTGCACAATCAGAACAGAATTTGAAGGACACGCAAGTGATCTAAAGAAAACCAGCTTTAGTTTGTGTGTACGTGTGTTCCCTCACCGTCTCTTTGAACTCCTGTCTTTCCTCAATGGTGAGTGTGTCGGCTTTGGCGATGACGGGTACGATGCTTACTATCTTTCCCAACCTCTTCATGAACTCAACATCGATGGGGCGTAGCCTGGAAACAAACACAGATCTCTGGTCAGTTTGGACTGTAATGGAGGTCTATGGCACAACAGTTTAAAAAGGTGCATTAAGTGGACATCGTCATAGCCAAAAGCTATTTCCAGCCATGCTAGCATTTAGCCATGAATGCATTGCAAAGTCAGTCTGTCAGCCTGCCTGTCAGACGGTCCACCACATGATCCAGGCTAAAATATCTCAACATGAAAGACCCCATGATTTTTCCTCTAGTGCCGCCATGAGGTTTTGTGTGAAACGTCTCGACAACTATTGGATGGTTTGCCATAAATGGTGCTACAGTCATTCCATTCATCCCTCAGAACAAATTCTAAAGACTTTGGTGATACTTTGGTTTATGACCAAATACCTGCAAAACTAATGACATTCTCATCTGCCTGAGCTGTACTTTGTGTTCAATGCTTATGTTAAGATGGTGAACATGGTAAACATGATCAATTCTGACTGGTAAACATCACCATGTCAGCATTTTTATTGTCAGTCCCACAGAGCCACTAGCATGAATGTGGGGTAACTTTGGTATTTTTCAACCCTACAGTATTTCCTCATGTTTTTGTGTCTAAGTGACTAATGAGGACATCACTTTATGAAACAGGTCCAGTATTGAGGGAGAATGCTGCAGACGACAGACACTAAACAGGCTGTCATCTCTCAGGGAAACTCCTCACCGTCAATGTACGTCCAGTAAAAGAGCTTGTTGTTGCCACTGACAGCTCAGATTGTTGTTTGAAGTGTCTGACAACATTATGGAAATAAAAGATTTTACCTTTTACTTCCTGTTTGTTAGTGTTGGGACTTCACCATGTGGGGTGAAACAAAGAGAGAGGCCTAAATGTAAAATTGAAAGCCTAAACTGTGGAACTGCGCCAACCCTCCATCAGGCGTTAAAAATCCCCAGCGTGTGAGATTTAATTAAAACCACAACACTGGTGCCTCATTGAATGTAACCCACAGGAACCTCAGGGAGTCCCTGTAACACTCCCATGTAACACAGCTATGACATCACCAAGGGTATATAGACCGGCACGGAGTTCCATTGTGACATACGTTGCTAAAAGGAGGTAACAACATTGGTACGTGAAAAATAACCTAGGCAACAGTCCCCACCTTGCTGGACGAGCAATAGACTGTTTTTGTGTTCACGAACACGTGGATCCAAAAGGAGAAACGGATAACTTGTCCCGTGCTCCTCCACTTAAACCTGCAGAAGGAAGATTACAGAATTCCCGGATTCTTCAAGTTGACATTTGCTGCTTTCCCCATTGCGTGTTACGGTGCCCAGACAATAGCCTTAAGTAGGAGGCTAATGTCTGGGCAGAGATAGGCCATAGTGTGTTTTTGTAACCTTGTTTGTTTGTTTTATGTTTAACTGTTCTGTTCAAGTAAAACCTTGTATTTCCATAGTGTTGTGACACTTTTAACCACAATGTGAGCCGTCAGTGGCAACAGCAAGCTCTTTTACTGGACGTACATTGACAGTGAGGAGTTCCCCTGAGAGATGACATTACAGCCTGTTTAGCGTCTGTCGTCTGCAGCGTTTGAAAAATACAGAAGTTACCCTTTAAGGTGGATTCCGCATACTGACCTGTGTCCAGTGGCAGGGATGAAGTAGATGCAGCAGTGGACTCTGCTGTCTGGTATTCTCTTTTTGCGGTTGATATGAAGCTCCTCTCTGAGGTATTTCTCATACTGCTCGTTGACGTGCTTCACTATGGGCTCCCAGCTGGAAAGAGTCACTGAGTTGGTATCATTCTATATTTCTCTTATTGTTAATGACTAAAATGAACAACCTTTATTTTAATCATTTTTCATGTCACCCCAAGCCTATTAGTTCCTACTGAAGACATACAAATATGTACTTCCATTCTATCAAAGACGCCATCATTTCCTAAAACTGAACTCAATTATTCATAAATACTATGGCAGCTAGATCTGGAAAGCACTATTCTCCATTCTTGTCTCCACCCTCTTACAACTCACCAGTTGTCGTTGTTGATCTGGTCTCCAAATCCCGGAGTGTCGATCACTGTCAGCTTCATCTTCACCCCCTTCTCCTCAATCACTGACAGAGAAGGACAGAGGGGGAGGGATTACATATTACATGTGCAGTAGTTATAATTTAGAACATTAAAGTAACTTTCATTGAAATGTCAGACAGGTTTCCAATGAAGAAAACAGCAAAGACACTAAGGTACACACAGATATTACAGAAAGCTGGTGCAAACTGTCTATTTAATTTAAACATGTGCTGTTGTGTCTTACACTGATCACATCATATTGTTGAGTAGTAGCAGGGGATTGGAACCAGGCTGCGTTATCACCATTATCTTGCAGGATCAGTTGGGTAAGGCATATACTGTGGAACCACAGTGTCATGGTTTTCAATCCATTCTAGGATCCCATAGTGTGTTTGTGATGGCCCTTTAGAAGCACACAGGAATTTCCTCTGAGTTTAACCTGATCATTTAGGTTTTCACTAACCGGCAAACAAGTAACAATTTGAGGCTAAGCCAGCGAACTGACCAGTACAACACTGGTTCACACAAATTGAACCAGAGATGAAGAGCTAACTATATTTTGTGCCTGTAGAAAATACATGGGAGTGCTGAAGTGCTGGTTATGTCGATTTGGACAAAATTCTTGGTACAGCCACAATTCTCTAAACCACAGGTTCCCAACCTGGGGACCAATGATTCACAGGGGGTCATGAGGCCTTCTTGATCTTAAGAGCATAAGACAACTTATATACTTTTGGCCTATATCTCAACATGTAATTCATTTATGTGAAGACAAATAAATGAAAAGTTCTTTCTAATTGGGATTATTATTTAATGACATAAACAGTATAAGGGCATGGTGACGACCTGAAAAACAAGCGTAACAAGTGTTAATTCTTTATGTGTTTTGTGGACAGATATTTGTATATTATTTTTCAGTAAACTTGCAACTCTCAGAATATATTTATCATTGTCTGCCTTTCGCTGGGTTTCTAATGGGCTTTACGGTTGCTGAAGGTTCACAACAGCTATTCACTTCCGTAATTCTACTGGATCTATCGACAGTGAGGTCAGCATGGCCTCAGACTGAGTTTTGGGAAATGTTCAGGAGTAACTGTAAATGTTTAACTCCAGCTTTGAAGATTCGGGAAGTTTCCACCATAAGGATTTTTACAGAACCTGAGCTGGTAGAGATGAAGACTGTAAACGCCTCTCAGTTTGTCCCTGCAGCAGTGTTGATAGATGTCAAAACTCCGAAACGGATAATTGCCTTCACAAACAAATTAATGAGAATAACGATATACTGTAAAAATGACCTTATAATGTTTGACCTGTGATAACAAACTAAATGTCAGCTCTCAGAAACACAGACCTAAGATCCAGTTTCATTCTGACTGTGGAGGTAAGCCCCACTTCCTTATGTACTTTGTACTCCCTGCACTGTGGTCCAGAGCAAGTGAGCTTCCTACTGATTTTAGAGAGCTCTTTGAAATTTTGTCTTTGAGCCATGTTCTGGTCTGGGTTCTGCACTGAACAACACATCTAAAAAGCGAATGTCCAGGTCACTATATAATTACCTCTGGATAGTTATGTCATTTTAAGACTTTTACAGCCTCACCATCAAGTCACTATTTCCACTTGTAATTAGGAAATATCACAATATAACGCACACACTGGCTTGACCTTTATCTTGATTACATTATGACTTTTCCTTGAGCTCGGTAAGGCTCTAAGAAGGGAACAATCATCAATATGTTGGTTGTAACCGTTGCTGGGTTGACATAAGGGTGCAATGTGTAAGATCTGGCCAGAATGTTAGTTTAAATCATTCAACAAATGAGCTAAGATTATCAACAGATCGTGGAGAGTTACATCAGTGACGTCTATGACGTGTTGCAGAGATATCTAGTGATATGAGCACCCTAACCAGCTAGCCCTGCCTTGCCCTGTCATGTCGTGTACAACTTGTATCTGGAGAGGCGATAGTAAGTCACTGTAGCGTCCAGTCTGTCCTCAGTCCAACATGAGAGGACATAGAGAGCTGCCCTGAGGGCTTGTCAATGATACATCCATGGTCCGTGTGCTTTTTGAGCTTACTGGATTAAATCCAAAGTGACTGGGCCGAGAAAACAACTCCGTCCTCCCCACCGCCAAAAGACTACGTTGCCTGGAGTAGGGCAGGCAGTGGCTCCGGGAAACTGACCTTCAGTGAGTAGTTAGCCAGCATGTTCAGCTCATGTTTGAAATGTTTACTGAGGTAATAAATCAAGAGAGAAGTAGAGTCATTTTCTCATAGACTTCTATACAACCAGAGGAGTCGCCCCCTGATGGACATTAGAGAGAATGCAGCTTTACGACACTTCAGCATTGGCTTCACTATTCAGAACTTGAGTTTACCACCTGGCAAATTAGGTGACCATCAACAGTGACTTATCTTAAAGCTAAAGGAGTCTTTAAATTTAATGAATAAAAATCTGAAAACACGATTGTTTGGACAACAAAACAAGACAACAAAGCAACAAATCAATCCAGCATCACTGCAGCTCTAACATGCGTATTCCGCCTCACACAAAAGAGCATGAGCCATTCAAATATTATTCACATCAGAGGGAACAATATTAACCATATCATAAAAATGACACGATACAAAATCTAACAGTAGTAACGCTACTGCAGATGTAAAAACACAAAAGCAGTTCACTTACCAAAGCTGCTGTTCACTTAAAGACAAAGAAAATAGATTCTACACCAAGCAAAGCGCAAAAAATGTCATAACTTCTTACATATGTTTCAAGTTGAACTCTTACTAAACACTAAGATCTGCTAAATAGCTTTCTGTTTGACAAAAGTCACGCTGGCCCACTGACCAATCACGGCGCACCTTCATGCTGACGTACTTAGCAGACTACCTGGGTAGCTCTGACACGTCAAAGAATACGCCCAACATGTCAAACTAAAGATCTGATTGGTTGAAGACGATGACAATCAACAATATCGTCCCCATTTACTTAATCTGCAAAGGCTTCCTAGAGGACCTCGGGCCTCTCTCCTTACATAGAGACATAGATGCTAAATCTGATTGGATAAGAGCTCTACTTAAAACAAGCTGCACTGGAAGCAGAGCAACAGAGGAAGACAGGAGCTGTGCAATGAGAAAATAAGCTAATGGAGAAAAATAATTATAATACATGTAGTGTATTTATGAAAAATTATTGAATTATAAAATAGCTATAATTTTTGTGATTCTGTTTAGGCCAGCAGAGAAGGCTTTGCTGGCCCTGACGGCCCACCACTGGGTTGTATGAGGTACTCCTCCATAATCACTGTACTACAGTACACTGTTTCTACAGTAGATAGAGTTAAGGGGAAAAGACTCAAGTACCAGCACGGGAACAGTAATTGAGTTCTCGTGGAACCTGGAAGTTGCTGGTTGCTTGCTCGATGGATTAGTTGCTTTGCGTTATTGTGTGACCTTGGATAGATGGATACAATGGCTTCAGCTCCCTGTCTGACTGCAAGGTAAAGCAGTGAAAATATTTAAAATAGATAAATACATTTAAAGGGATTTTTAGGTGTCTAAAATACGTTCACAGCTGTACATGCCTGTTTGTTTCTACAGTAGTAATACATTGACAAGGAGGAGTAGCTCATACAACCAGCCGTCACAGCCCAAGCTGGGGGTCCTGGTCATGAGACAAGAAGTGAAAGGAAAAGTGATATGAAAGTAGGATGTGAGCACTGCTCCTATTAGTCTTAACTTCTTCACACTGGCCTCAACAAATGTGATTAGTTGTAGAGGCAAGAGGAAGACTGGGAGTACAGAAACACCCACACACACACACACACACACACACACACACACACACACACAGGGTGTGTGTGGACTCACCGTGGCTGACTGAATGCAGCTTGACTGTTTTGGAGATCTTCTCTTCGTAGTTAGGCGTGCAGGACTTCCGGCTGACTTTGGACTTGAACAGAGTGTTGACCAGCGTGGATTTACCCAAACCACTCTGACCTGCAGACACATAGAACCAATGCTTTAAAGCATTCAAAACCAAGTGTGTAAGAATGTGTTGTATTTAGAGTTGTTTCAATACCGATACCAGTGTGGGAAATTCCTCTGATACAGCCTAAAATGTGGGATCAGATATCAGCGAGTACACGAGTCTACACATATATTTTTGTTTTGAACACAATGGTATTGGAATGGTACCATCGCCTGATACTGATAATTCAGTTAATTGAATGGGTATCGTAAGGAACAAATAGTGATCTGAAAACAACTCTAGTTTATTTCTGTCATGTCTCCTTAGGACAAAACAAACTCTACCAACTATACGATCAATGATGAATTAGAAGCTGAGAGACACAACTCCCCAGATCCTTTCTTCACCGTGGAGGCATGAGAGAAAAACAAAGTTATCTTCAAGAATTCAAGGTAACAAGAGGTGGGTCATTGGTGGGTTAGGTTTAGGGTGTAAAAACAAAAACAAAAAAATATTATTATTATTAATAGAGGGAAACGTCCTGTTTTCAATCAAACAGCAGGGGAAGTGTATATCAACTGTGTGTGTGTGTGTGTGTGTGTGTGTGTGTGTGTGTGTGCGTGTGTGTGTGTGTGCGTGTGTGTAGCAGGAAAGAGCAGACAGCTCCAACTCTCAAAACCACTTCCTCCTCACAGAATCATACTTCCTCTTCCAATACTACATTACCATTACCCACACCATCACACACACACACACACACACACACACACACACACACACACACACACACACACACACACACACACACACACACACACACACACACTCTTGAATGTGTGCTTAAGGTCTGCCACCTGGTTGCTATGTTTGGAGTTTGACGCCCAGAAACGTCTCAAACACAGCAAAATTAGACAATGCAGAAAGAGGACAGTGTCTCTGCAGATAGTGACAGTTAGACTGTTTAGGTTTGCCTGGATATCATGAGAGCAGTTCCTTTTCAAACCAGTGGAGAGAGAGGACAAGAGGACCTGATAGTTAGAGCAGATTCAGTTCTGCCAGCTATGCTATGCTTTGCTGGATCAAAACGTCACTGGATGATTTCAGGTTTTCATCTAGCACCAGTTTATATACACAATCCTCTGCTCAGAATTGTTCTGAATGTTGTTCCCGATGAAGACCGTTTTTTTCTTTTTTTGATGTTTGCTCAATCACTGCAGGAAACTGAAGTCCCATGACACGACCGGTTGGTTACATGTCGGATGTCAAGGAAATAGCCCTCTGCTGCATGTCGGCCCCCCGTCTTTCCCCTTTCCAATCTATCTGTCCTATGAATGACCATTTCTATTCAACAACGTCACAGCCACTCAATCAGCTCCCTGATCAGACGGAGGAGGTCCGCAGACAACACCCTCTACTGACACTGTAGCCAGTGTGCACCTTTCATCAGCACAATGATGATGGAATGTGATCGCGTACAGGCGCTGTGCGTCAGACTCACCAACCACCATGATGTTAAACTCGAGGCCAGCCTTCATGGTCTTGCGCCTCATCTGGTCCAGCACCGCCTCGATGCCCACGTAGCCAAACAGGTCAGTTCCTCGGATGAAGCTCATCTGCAGGCCTGGCACAGACTGGCACAGCTCCACCTTCACCTCGGCCTCCAGCTCCATCTCCACCTCCATCTCTTTCTTCATTTCTCCCTCCTTCATTCCCTTCTCCTCTTTTGCTTTCAGAGAATTCTGGGTATTCATGCTGGCCGGTTGTTCTTGGCACTTGCCCTGATCTTCTTGCTCTTGTCCCATGATGCCCGTCTCCTTCTCCTCTCTCTCCTCCATTGGGCTGTGCAGGTCCGTCTCCAGCTCTGCAGCAGTTTCTGTCGGTAAAGGAAGAGTTCAGACATAGTTTCAACTGATTTGGCTCTGCAGCAGCGCATAGTTTACGTTTGCAACAATAATCAATATCTTCATTTCTACAACTAGAGAAGTGGTCTTTGGTGGACTTGTAATTACTATGACTATTACCAAGACCCAATGTCTTTAATCCCTACAACTACATGTTCATTCACCCATTCACACCCATTTATACACTGATGGCAGGGGCTACCATGCAAGGTGCCACCTGCCTGCACACACGTCAGCATGGACTAGCAAAGCTGGGTATTGAACCACCGATCCTCCGATTGAAGGACGACCCGCTCTGTTTCCATGGAACGCGGCGATAGAACATGTGAGAACACTATCACAGCTCTGTAAAAATCCACATCCCTGCCTTTGAAACCTCAAACTTCTTGAGTTGTCACAGAAAGAACAACCGTTGGTGGGCTTTCTGCACAATAAGGCCAACAGCGATAGTCCATTCAAGAGAAGAAGAAATGGAGGTCCCTAGGTGTTTGAAGTTTTCTACAACGTCATTGGTACCTCAGGGTTGAAGCTCATCTGTGTTCTTTGCGGAAGACCACAAGCTACCTCTTTGATCTGGAGATATTTAAGTTTTAGACGAGAGATCAGACCTGTCACAGCGGTGTTTTAACTGAGTCAGTGTACGATGAACACAGGAGAGACCGAACAGGACTTAAGTACTTGTGATCTTTTGGTCACTAGGTCAAAGATCCAGTTACACATGGACACATTGACACCCCTCTCTAGGACTTTGTCATGCAGCCTCGCTGGAGTAATATTATTACAAACAGTGTGTGTGTGTGTGTGTGTGTGTGTGGCTCAAAGTAGGAGCTCCCTCCTTTATCCTCAGTGCCCCATGCACAGATCTCTGATCCACACACACACAACCACTGGATGTATCTGGCAACCATGGAGAGCCTGTTGTTCATGTTGTCTGAAAGGCTGGCAAACATGGGCGCCACAAAATATTCCATGTGTAAAAGTCATATGTGTAACTATCACACACATGGAACAAGGAACTCCATGTATTCACACACACACAAACACACACACACACACACACACACACACACACACACACACACACACACACACACACACACACTTTGTAGGACTTCGCTGGTCTACATGTAACTGAAATGTATCCTTCTCTTGTGTGTGTGCTGTAAGAGCATTGGACAGCACTGACAACCCCCCTGAGAACCTGGAGCTGTGTGTACAAACGAACAAATACCCTCAAATGCAATTATGACACAGACGTCTAGAAACAGCATGACGGAAGCATGTTTGTGTGTGTGTGTGTGTGTGCGTGTGTGTGCGTGTGTGTGTGTGTGTGCGCGCACACACACACACATACACCTACACACACCTACACACACAGGCTGCTCACAGGCTGTTGGTTAGTGTTAGTCCACATGATTTAATCAGCTATAAATATCCAACTGTACTGCATTGGAACAGAAGTAATCCCCATGAGTCAGGAGAGAGACAGAGAGACAGACAGCGTCTTTATGCATCATTCAGTTTTACACTCTACTAAATGTATTTATTGAATAGATAATGAGGTTTAACACTGCAGTTTATTCTGCGAATATTTATTCTACCAGTTTAAGCTTTTTGGTACTTCCAGCACCTTATTCAAGATAAAGCCGAGTGAAGCGGTGGTTATCCTGCATTCTGCGAATATCTAAAATGCACACAGAGAAGAAACACAGTAGTTGCAGTATTGTTCTAAAGACATAAATAGACAATTTAAATGATCACAAATAGCCACTTATAGTTCTGTTTGACTCATTGCCTCGTTCCTTTGTACCTCTAAACATTATACTAAATGTCAATAAAAGAATCATACCGTAAAAGATGTAACACGTCACTTTGGCATTATCTTTGTCTAATCGGGTACTAATTGATCAGCACGTCGTTCAATATGTAACAGTAAAGACGTGGAGAAGACCATGGAGTTGGAGGTGACTAGAGATGCATGTGAAAAGCAAACAGTGTGTCCAACCACAGCAAACAGAGAGAGACTGTAAGAAGACCAGGCGGCGTTTGTTCAGGGCAGCAAAAACACAAAAGAGAAGGACAGAAGGAGGCAGTTTTCCCACACCTTAAAATATTGCAGAAATGTATATTAGTAAAGTACTGCAGGCTCTATCACAAACATGTAAGAGATTGTATCGTTGCGATGGGTAATGTCATGTACAGAAATGGACAAAAACCCACTAAAAAACCCATCTAGCTTTTGTCTTCAGTGGGAAAGGTTAAGATGGGCATTTACTCCCGGGTCAGATGACTCTGCAGCATCACAGGTGTTTATCAGATCCGGCTCCGATCACCGGTGATGGAAACGCGACACCTCGGTGGACACGCTAACGGTCGCCTCCGTTCCGTTGAGTTCTTTGTCCTCAGCCACGACTTCTGTTCGTCTCCGACATCGCTCCCAATGACTCCACACCCGGTTTAAAAGAGCGAGTGAGCAACAGACAGAAAAAGAAGTAACCAGCGTAACGTTTGCACTGGCCTCCATGCTGCTTTCATAGACAGATAGGGTTCATACGCACACATTCATACACAGAGTGTTTCTGGTCCCCGTACACATTGGAAGTAGAGCTCTGGAACGACTTTTTCCCACCATTTCCGATTCAACGGCAGGACGTCGGTGACGACAGGAAGAGAAATCTCAAGGCGGATAGGCTTTTGCGACGTGTGAATTTCTGGCTCGAGAAATTTAACATTATTTAAAAAAAAATTATTGTTTCTTTTTAGTTTATGTTGTTCTTTTACAGAAAAGACACAAAAGAGTCCACAGCTGGAATTGAACTGGTAAATGGTAAATAGACGTGTACAGTGCTTGTCTAGTCTTCCGACCACTCAGAATGCTTAACGTTACATGTCATCATTCACACCATTCATACACTGATTGCCACCTGCACATCAGGACCAACGGAGCATTCACAGTGCCCAAGGACACATGGACCATGACTAGCGTAGCCAGAAATCAAGCCACCGATCTAATATGACTTCTAGCTGCTTCTTTTAACATTTGCAGTTGCAACAATCCAATTTCCCCTGAAGGTGTCAACATGGATTTTGAATTAGAAGGTTTTTGCACTGATCCACACAGAATTATATGAACATCATCATAGAGAGAGGACAAATGTTGTCTCCTCACAATATAACATGTTTTAACCCGTAGTTGTCAATGTTTCCTCGACATCTTCATGACAAGGATCAGAAGATGTTCATCAACAGGCCCCGCCCCCTGCATTCTTTAGAGGTGTTAATGCTCGCATGGATATCTCAAATGAAACTCCGCATGTTGGAGGGCTCACAGAGACATTGTCCTGCATCATGGTGGGAAGGCTCAGTGGTACGTCATCGATCATCAGCAGGTTGATAGTAAGTAATACTATTGGAGTACCAGAGAGGTATTTAATCTGTTGTCCCCCCAGCCTCAGACGGAGATGGTTTAAAGCCACAGAGAACCAGGACTGATGAGGACCATGGAGATGAGGATATTATGTTCCCCATTACATCGTGTCATTCTCTCCCTGTCTGTGGGGCTTTGGTCAGACTACCATGACAGCTTAGGTGTCTGCTCAAGTCTTCAAGCCTTTCTTTAGTTATATTCAGCTTAAAATGTATATTTTAAACAAACTATTTTGTACTACGTGTTGTCCGAGAAGGAAGCAGTCTATAGATAGGCAAGGTGTGATGAAGTGTGTAAATGGCTCACACTTTCAGACAGTCTCCACCATTCAGGTGTTCAGCTGGACACACAGGGACTAGTATTGACTAGTATAGTCATGACTATGACTAGTACTAGTATGATGAATGGATGGATGGAAAAAAGAGAGCTTCAGGAAGAAGTTCAAACCTGACCTGATTTCCTCACCTCAGCTAATCATGAAGCTTGTTGTATCGTCACTATCACTATATATATATATATATATATATATATATATATATATATATATATATATATATATAGAAAGGGAAACCGGATTCTGATTCTAAATTCTGCTTTAATCAAATGTTATCATGAATATTGAGGTTGATGAGGGACACATGAACCGGTTACACCATGTTCTAAATGTCTGTGTTTCCAATCAGCTGATTCATTCAGTAGATGATTTACAGAAGATGAATCTGGTTAAAGTATCTAGTTCATATTCGGGGAAAACCTTCATGAAGGCTCTGAAAACAGCAGCAGTTATGCTTGATAGACAGCATAGAAATGCATAAAAGATCAATATGCATACATTGCAATATCTTAAGCACAAATATTGATCTTTTATCAGTAAACAGTTGTACAGTTTTGTGACAGATGGAACATGTTACAAAGAGCGGTACATGCTACAGCGTTCAGTCTGCACATGTGATTTTAAAAGAGCTCCGTTTAGGATGTGTTTGATTCAATAGCCGAGGCCTAACCTCCCTCCCACCCCCATCCTGACCGCCAAAGTGGACCAGTCCTGTCAGCTCTCATTGTTAGCCCAGGAGACACAAAAACACGAGGGAAACATCCTACCTTCTCTCATTCACAAAAGCCACTCGTATGAATCCCTGGTCGTCAGTGAAGGGATGCTTTCTAAACTCCTCTTTCTGCAAACTTTAGTCCACCGTCGCCGTGCTGGACCTGCACTCTGTGCTAGTACCTCCTTCCCTCTCTCTGGTTCTCCCTGACGGCAGGAGGAGTGTGGAGGGTAGAGAAAGAGAGAGGGACAAGAAGAGCCAGACAGAGGGCGGGGGGGGGAGGCTGTTGGTGGCTAAAAGCAGCTCCAGGATTCATTCACATGCAAATGGCCCAAGAAGCTTCCACTAATCCCTGAGAGGAGAAGGCCTACGCCTCCCCACTCCTCCCCCTCCCCCGTCACAATCATTTACCCAGCCTCGGCTGAGCTGTCAGTCAGTGTGGGATGGAGGTGCAGGGCAGTGCCAAGTAGCTCTGTAACGAAAACCAAACTGTGATTCCTTAAAGGGACATGTTTGGAGCACTTCTCCACCTTTACACATGTCCATTCTAGCCCGTCCAACATTTTGGGGATTTGGTCTAGGGCCTAGACCACTGTGCACTGTGACAAGAGATTTTAGTGCCTAGGCACTAAAATCTCGTGTCACAGTGCACTCTTACTATCCAGATGTGGAGAAAAATAATGTGACGTCTATCTGGTTTCTATTGAGCACTCACTGGCCCTGGTGCTTTGCCTCTCAGGCCCTATTCACCTGGTATCAACATGTGTCTGGGGGATCTGACACAACAGGTGTGAATGCATCCTTCAGACCACGTTCAGAGGTGGCCACATTCTTTTAGCGGTGTGTCCTGGGCCGCACTGAAGGACCGGATAGGACAAGCTGAATAGTCCAGATGAAATTCAAATACATTCTTTAAGAGCTTGAGGATCCAATCATCCCTGAACATTTGTGTCACGCAAGAGAGCCAAAGACAGGGTCTAAAAATGCAAATGTCCAGAATAAGAGTCGGTCTGAACTGTAAAGAATAAAACTTGAAGTGAAACTTTAGTGGAACACCTCTTAAGCTTAACAAGATGTTCTGATGATCCTTGAATGCCTTCTCATTATCAAACATGTGTTGTGTTGTCGGTGGTCAGCGGTGGACTGAGCGTTGACTGACCTGGTCCGGTCATGTGACAGGCTTTCTGCTTCCACACAGCTGCTGTGTGCTTTCAGGTGTGAGCAGCTACAGGAGCGAGGTGTATTCACTGCGTCTAACTACTACTTTGAACAGTTCTGTTTGTATCGACATGACGTAAATGTCTTCTCTCGTAGTTGCATGAAGAGACATTACACTGCAGCTGCTGGATGTGTTCTGTTTAAGAAGTCAGAAACAGAAGGAAATGTCTCCACACACAGAGAGAGAGGCAGAGAAGGAGCGAGAACAGTGACATGTGAGGGAGTAGAAATGAGGAAGTGTGTCGCTGCAAAACGACCAGCCGCTCATACTCACACTCATAACACTCACAGAAAGCTTAACAGTAACTAACATGTGTATCTAAAAACATATGAGGCCATATGAATGTTTCTGATGTCATTAGGAGCCCTGAGAGGAGGCACAGGAACCTGATGGACTACTGTCAGTGGCAGTTGGAACAAATATGACAAAAAGTGATTTTTATTAAAGTTTCTAACTGTAGCTTTACAAGATATCGCCGGTCATTATTCCATATTTTTCCTTATTCCCACGTTGTTAAAATTTGCCAGATCCAAACCCTCGATGAACTATCCTAACAGGTACTGTGTGTGTGTGTGTGTGTGTGTGTGTGTGTGTGTGCGTGTGTGAAGCCTGAAAGCTCTTCTTCCTCTGTGCCAGAGCTCCATTAAAACACACCAATGAGCCACACCACTGCACTGGATGACTCAATGCCACACACACGCACACGCACACGCACACGCACACACACACACACCGCCCTGCTGCCTGAAATACCAGAGCACCAAATGGTTTGACCTTTTTCATTTACTTTTGATTGTTTTTAGTTTTCTTGATCTATTTTATTGGTTTCTTTATAATATTTTCAGCATTGTTACCGTCTTATTATCACAGTGTCATCTGTGAAGCACTTTCAATCGCACCAACTCTACGAAAGGTGCTGTACAAATGATACAAAATACAGGGCGAAAATAAAAATATATATGTGTGAAGTGTGTAGAAGACAATGGGCAATCCATTGCAACATAATTGTGATCCACTGATAGCTTTGATACTGATAACGATAAAGTACTGTAACAGCACTGCATGCCGTGTTACTTAATGCAGACACATGACTAGTTTGATTTTTCAGTCAGACATAACACGCTTTGTAATAAACAACTACCAACATCAAACACAATGAATATGTTACTATGAATTATGAAAATCACAACCCTTATTTCCGCCAATCATTATACTGGGCTCTGTGTTTCCTGTGCTAAGATGCCAGCACACTCACAGCTGACAGAGCCAAACGGTGAAACCCTTTGACCAGAGAGGCTGACGGACGCAGAGCGAGAGACAAAGACCGGGGCTCAGGCAACACAAGGGCCGAAAACAGGAGGAGAGAGCTGTTCTTTACCTGATGTGGAGACACAGCAGTCAGCGCTGACACAAATCTACGACAGTGCAGGATGTCATATCACTGCCAGTGTGTGCAGAGGGGCGTGGTATTGTGTAATGTGTGTGTGTGTGCATGTGTGTCGGAGGATGATGCATTTCCTGGCCTGTGGGGGAAACTGTTTCCTGGTTAGGTCTTCTGCTGGCTGTAAAACTCAACAACAACATGCTGTAACAACCTCTCCTCACCAAAATGAGCACCTATGAAGGTTTTTTAACACAAGAAGATAGGCGAGTAGCCTTTCTACTTTTTCTCTGATGTGTCACATTCCATGTCACAAACGAGTTGGGAAACAGGGTGAGTAAACAGCAGAAAGCAGCATGGAGGCCAGTGAAAACGTTATGCTGGTTACTTCATTGGGAGCGGAGTGGGAGACGAACAGAAGTCGTGGCTGAGGACAAAGAACTCGACGGAACAGAGGCGACCGTTAGCATGTCCACCGAGGTGTCGCGTTTCCATCACCGGTGATCGGAGCCGGATCTGATAAACACCTGTGATGCTGCAGAGTCATCTGACCCGGGAGTGAATGCCCATCTTAACCTAAAGCCAGATGTGGGCTTGTGTGCAGTGACAAAGGGGCTTTGGATGACAATAATCTTACATGAACTGCTTTATGTTTTCAATGCAGGAGCTGTTTACAGCAAGCAGTGGACGCAATTTGAATTTAACATAAAATCACTAAAACTAAAAGTAATAAATACCATACAATTATTCTTCAACATCTGCTATATTATCAGCTTATACAGATGTCACCATCACCATGATGTTCATCAAAGCTTTCCACCAAAAACAGCCGCTTGGTTTTTAATCGTCAGTTAGGACATTTTGGAATGAAATAATTATGGGGGTGTGACTGTCTGAGTCAGACAGATCAAAGGAGTAACTGCCAAAGAGAGATTTTCACACTAAAATCAAAACTTTTGATCCAATTCGAACCACTGAAGCCTCATTCTGGCTTCAAAACCAGGTCTGTGGACTTTGTCTCCCATCTCGTCCTCTGGAAGGTTGTTCAAAATTGACTGTAAGCACATGTCCAGTGTTTGGCCGACCGCTCTGTTGTCTTCCCATACGTGACCTGCTGATGTAAAGACTTTGCTAACTGAACACTGAGAGGTGATAGCATTACTACCATTCCCAGACTCTTCACATTCCCATCCCACTCCTTCATCCCACTCGACAGAAACCCAGCTGCTGAATAAACGATTACACACCGATGACATCATTTCCTATCCAAAGCCAGGGTCAAAGGACAGAGGGTGTCGTACGCTGAATGCAAAGCCCCCTCAGGGCTGAATGAATACAATCAATTCGACAAATACTTACTGACTGTTGTGTGTGACAAGGCAGATACCAAGAAATTAAAGGTGCAATTGGTGAGCGGCTCCAGGAGACGGACCTTCAGTTGGCGGTTAGCTAATAAGGAGCACGTCGTCCGTGTCAGCTAACTATTCAGCCGTGACGTGAGCGTCTTTTAGACGGCTTCATTTCCTGCTAAATGTGTGCGGATGGTTGCCGACCTCCACCAGCAGCAATACAGAGCGACCGCAGACGGACAGCGGCTGCTTTACGTGTGTTTTGTTCAGTAGGCCTAATAGTGATGTGAACTGCTGTTTGATCGTCTCCTGATTGTCTGCCACCACCAACGCCTCTGAAACTTGTCACTCTGCGAACAAAACGTCCACTTCTTAGATCAGTCATCGGTGCAACATGAGAGTATTCCAGCATCAACCATAACTGATACTTTAGAAATGAAATATTGATATCCTGTTAATAACACACATGATAAATTATTGTATATGTACAGTTATGGTTACAGACTCTCTCTCCACCTCCCTGCGTTCTGATTTTGAGAGTAATTGATTTGCCAAAAAGAGACAACAACATACGATACAAACAGAAAAAAATTTCTGTTGTGAATTCTTTTAGCCGCAGTATTTGTGTCGTGAATATCCAACCAAGCCCATCAATAGGCGGCTCTGCAGTGAGCTAAGCTACCAGTTGCTATACATTAAGACTCCATCACAGCTATTTCTTTTATTGAAGCAACTTCATTTCAAGTGAATGCTACTAATACACAAATATATAACATAATAAATATACATACGCTTATATGAATTATATAATATAATGAATGATACAATATAAATTGTAATGTGTATTGTATATTCATTCAACAATGCACACTTAATTCTAACATCCATGCACAGTCATGTAGCTTACTTACTACCATAGCAGTATCCACCTGCCTATGGTTAAACCATGCATGTTTGTGGTCGTGTGTGTGTGGGGCTACGTCCACCAGGGGGCGACTCCTCTGGTTGTATAGAAGTCTAGTCTAAAATGACTCTACTTCTCTCTTGATTTATTCCCTCAGTAAACATTGTAAACATGAGTTTATGGTCTCAATCTCTAGTTTACAGTCTTCTTCACTACAGCATGATGTTCATTTAGTACATTATGCTCCATTTAGAGTCAAACAGACCATAAAGCAGGGGATGATTTAGGGGCGGGGCTACACAGTGATTAACAGGTCTCTGCGACTCCTCCACAGTCCATATATGGTCACTTCAGTTCACTGGTTGCACAAATTCAAGATGGTAAAACGTCCTAGTGCTTTAACACTACATGTCGTTCACACGTTCACTGATGGCACATCAGGAGCACTTTGTGAAGGACTGGTGGAGCCAGGGGTCGCGCCGCCGATCTTCTGATTGACGAATGACCCGCTCTACCTATGAGCCACAGCCGCCCAGATGGTGAAAAACAAGTGCTCATTTTATGTTTGCAAATTATAAAGCGCAGAAGCATTGACGGCAGGGCTGTGAGGGTTGGGGAGCTGATGTGGCTGTAGAGGAAAGCACACACACTGCAAACAGACACACCCAGAACCCTGCAGATAGAGAGCAGTGTGTACACATGAAGCTGCACCTCACTGCTGACCTACAGGCACACAAGACCAAAACACAAAGGTCTTATCTTGCTATTTCCTCAGAGTCAGGAGGAGGTTTACGACTGCTGAGGCAGAGAGAAAGAGAGGAACACAACAATCCTGCAGGAGCACCAGAAACTCCTTTGGCTCAGACTCCAGCAGAGACCGGTCCACCGTGGACAGAAACAGATCCGGCTTCTCTGCAGACCTGCAGTCGGAGCTCCAGAGGGAGGAGGAGAGCTCAGCTCACCGCACCAGCGTCTCCTCCTCCTCCAGGAGCAGAGCTCCTCCTCTCTGGTCCGTCGATGTCACAACTTCAGCCAGGCTTTAGTTTTTCATTTGTCTGTCTCCTGTTTTGCCACACTAACTCTCATGTCATTTCAGAATCTGCCACTCCCCCCCGCTCTGCACTAATTGCTGATTTCATTTCACCTGGCCTGCCCCACCTCCATACTCACCTGCTCCTCATCAGCAATCAGCCCCTCAGTGTATATGTACCGGCCCATTTCCCTCAGTTCTCTGCCAGATTGTCTAGTGTGTTTCCCTTGCTATCCAGCAACCTGTCATTCCGATTCTGATCCTGATTATTCGTGTATTGACCTGCCTTTTTGGACTTTGGACCTTCTCTTTTGCCTGCTCCCACTGGATTTGTTTGCCACGCGGGTTACTACCTGGTTTGACATCTGCTGGTTATTAAACCCGGTTTCTACACCTGAACTGTTTTCTGTGTCGTGCTATTGGGTTCTTGTCTGTCGTTTTGTGATACCTGACAGTCGATCCCCGCTGGGAGCCGACGCCATGCTGCTGGAGACTCAGGCCGTATTGCTGGGCCTGCTGGAGTGAAGGGAGGCACGGGAGAACCAGAACCACTACTACTGCCTTCATGCACAGGACGCAGGCTAACATTTGAGCCCTTTGTGGGCGATGTGTCCAGCGGCGTTAAAAGCCCTACGGAGCAGACGCTTGAAGTCATAGCTGAAGTCAGGATTTTATGATAGCAGACATGAGATTTTAGCATGATTTCAAATAATAATAAATCCATCTGCTGCTTGTGAAATCTGTTCAGAAAGTGACCTTATAACTGATCTGTATGGCCATGTATATACGTCAGCCTGGGTATTTTCCTTGATTATTAGGTCAAAAGCTGTTACACTGTGTCTGACTCCTTGTATGTTGTCAGTACCTGACAGCCACCCCACAGCAACAAGCCCCAAATCAGCACACAGCCCCCAACCCACAACTTGTCCCTCGCAATAAACCAGGCGAGGAAAGATCTGAAGAAGATCAAAGGCTGCAGGTCTGGATGGTATCAGCTCAAGGCTTCTCAAGTCCTGCACAGACCAGCTGTGGGGGATTGTGGAGCACATCTTCAACCTGAGCCTGAAGCTGGGGTGATGCCCCAGCTGTGGAAAACATCCTGTGGTACCAGTCCCAAAGACCCCGCACCCCAAGGACCAGAGGCACTGGCATCGCACCTGATGAAAACCCTAAAGAGGGTCCTTGTCCATCTCCACCCCCTGGTGAGCCCGTCAATGGACCCACTTCAGTTCGCCTACCAACCTGGCATCGGGGTGGACAGCGCCGTCATCTACCTTCTAAATAGACGCCTCTCTCACCTGGAAAAGGCTGGAAGCACTGTGAGAGTTACATTGTTCCATTTCTTCAATGCCTTCACCATTCAGCCCCCGCTTCTAAAGAACAAGCTGGAGCAGACCGGGGTGGACCACCACCTCACAGCATGGGTCCTGCACTACCTCACCAACCGTCCACAGTACGTGCGGCTGGTGTCCTGCAGCACCCCCACTTTAGATGAGGTCACACAAAATACTTAACTAACGACTAGTAACTACCTGAATGAATCATGAATTGCAGTAATAATACGCATTTATAAAGCATATATTAACATAGACCCTAACCATTAGTGCATATCTAAATCCTTATGTATATAAATGCATGAATAATGTACATCTAAATAACTTCTTAATCATTTACTAACACTTTATAAAGGATGTTGTTAATCATCTACAACTCCATAATAATTGTTTTTTAATATATATATATATATATATATATATAATACTTCATTTACAAATGGGGAATCCATCATTTATAAAGTATGAAAACATAATCATGAAACACATAATAGATTAGCTTATTAATCAACAATAAAACATGTATAACTGTTTATAAACTGTATACTAATGAGTGTTAATGTAGGATCAATGCTTTATAAATGATGAATTAGGGGTTTACTCATACTTAACTAATGCTTCATAGTGTGTAGTTATTACAAAGTGTAACCAAAATAATGAATAACTTGTATACTACTTGCGTCTTTATATCGGATACTGTACATACAAATAAATAGATACCTGCCGTTAACCTGTTTAGAGTTTTATGATCCACAATCACAACTTGGCATTGTTTATATTGCATATATTTTTTTGTTATGTTAGACTTTTTATTGTTGTCTAGCTCCAAACACTGAATCCTAGTGCTTCTTCTGTGTCCACACAGGACGGCTTCCATTGCATCTTAACGTCTCTCAACATGGCGACAGTTGAGCCGGCCCATGAGCTAACCAGTGGGGCGTCACATGCACTAGCAGACACTCTCACATGCACTAAAAGACATACAGCCCGCCGGCTATGTGACCAAAGAGAGGAGTAGCTCTGATAACAACACACAGACACCCACACACACACAGAGAGAGAGAGAGAGACTTCATCCTGTGGTAAAGGGAGACTTTACTCCTCCAGATCTTTACAGAGATGACCCTTGTTTGATGAGGTATTAATGTTCTGAATGTCGCATATCATGCCTTTAAGTTTGCTGTGGACGTCTTAGCGGGGCCAGCTTGACCTGTAAATGTCTCTGTACAGATTGAACTTAAAAGCCATTATTATACCAAAGAGGTTGTCTCACAAACAAGTGTCTATTAAAGATGAGTCAGGCTCTAAAGCTGTGCTCAGAGTGCTCCTTGAAGCTTTACAGTTTCCTGTTGATGTGAAGATAAGTACGCACACACACACGCACGCACGCACGCACGCACACACACACACACACACACACACACACACACACACACACACACACACACTCACACACACACAGCTGGATGACTTCCACACAGTTTGCAGTTAGGATCACTGAAGGCACTCAGGACACAGCTCCGTCTAGGTTGCACAACCCTTTTGATTTTTTTTCTTTCGAATGTGCACGTTAGGCTTTTGTACAAGCTATGAACTGTGCAAAATAAATGAGTCATCGCCATGACCACTGAGTAGTGGCCCTTGGAATGTAGGCTCCTATAGTGCCATCTATAGGCAAATACGATCAGTTGTGCAGGACTGTTTGCAGTTGATGTGTGTGTGAAACTGAGTGAAAGTGCTGCAGGTTATTCTGAAATGTTGTTTAAATAGTGACGTGTTTCCTGAAACATTGTGTTTTGGGATCATTCTTTTATCTGTAAGGAGACATTACCATTGACTTACACATTCCTTTCCTAGCTTTGTAATTGGCGTTTTACATAACGTTTGATAATGTACTGAATTGCTATTGATTATTAACAACTTGGTCAAAACTGTCGGTTGTGTTATAACTTGCTGCCACCGCTCCAAACATTGGCTTCACAAGTAGCCGTAGAACTTGTTGCCGTAGCGGGTGTGAAATACTTCCAAACAGCCGACATATAATCACACATGAACATAGAACTGAATTGAATAGATCGGCCCCATTGTCCCAATACCCGTTCCAGTTATCTGAGTCGGTATCGGGCCGATATCAGTGTCAATGCTGAAGGCCACACATTTAACATGGAGCGTCTGGATGAGGGATTACATATTGAGATATAACTGAGACTGCATGACGTGACGACAAATTAGTTCAACTCCTCCGCTGGACTGACATGACTAACGTAAAGGACTGCACCAGACAGCGAGGACCCCGTCATCTCCCTGAACACCACTGTTTTCCTGTACAAACCAACCGTCAACACATCCAAAATCAATATGAAAGTATGGAACCAGATATGAATAGCTCAACACATACAAAACATTTTTCGCTAGCTTTCCCAGTTCAACTTAAACAGTTTGCCTCAAACTGGCATCATGATCATCAGTCAGATCCGAACACAAAGACGTCATACGTCATGATCGAGCCGCATCCATTCGTGAAGCATACAGTACACAATGTTCATAAAAACACATGTGGACAGCCTCTGATCCAGCATCTGTTGATTCCCTGTCCTCTCACTGCTGTCTCACACGTTTGAGCCACAGGCCTCATTCGGCCATCTTTCCTGATTCCTCTCAGTGTATTCCTGTATTTACAATGGAACTTCTTCTGAGGACACTTTACAAAGTGGGGTCATTCTGACTGACCCTTACTTGTACAAGGGGCATGTTTTGGGTTAGAGTGTGTGTGTGTGTGTGTGTGTGTGTGTGTGTGTGTGTGTGTGTGTGTGTGTGTGTGTGTGTGTGTGTGTGTGTGTGTGGTGAGCTAATCTTATTCGGTGCAGGAAACACATTTCAGGGCCTTGAACCAAACAACTGGACAGGAAGCGGGGCTCCAATCTGAGCTGAAGGGAAGGACAAACCAGCCGGCTGAAACAGCAACAAACAGCAGCAGAGAGGAGGTTCCCTGATGAAAGGGTCCCATTGGCCGGATCTTTCATCTATTCGTGTGTGCTGGATCACCCAACCTGTCAGGGAGCCACGAAGTGGATTGGAAAAAAACTGATTCTAACCAAACAGTGTGAGGCATAACGCACTGACCCCTTCAGATCTCTGCCGGAGCACCCTAAAGTCTACTGTTGACAGGATTCCCAGGAAACACATCCAAACTATTTCCTGTTGCCCGGGAAATATGATAACAGGACAACAGGCAAGAACGAAGGCTGGAAAAACACTAAATATAGGTATCACTACGGAAACAAGTAAACAGGCCTACTTTACGAGATCAGCTGTGGCAACCGGTGGAATGCAGTTATCCACAGGTCATAAAAATGTATATTCTGATTAATAGCAGATGGTGGATTATTAATGAGGAAAATATTAGGAGAGAGGAGGCGGCAGAGGAAACGAGGAGAGAGCAGGCTTCAGAGGAGATAAGGAGGAGAGAGGAGGCTTGGGAGGAGACGAGAGAGAGGAGGCTTCAGAGGAAACAAGAGAGGAGGCTTCAGAGGAGAGAGGAAGAGGAGAGGCGAGAACAGGCTTCAGAGGAGACGAGGAAAGAGGAAGCTTCAGAGGAGACGGGGAGGGAGGAAGCTTCAGAGGAGACGAGGAAAGAGGAAGCTTCAGAGGAGACGAGTAATCACTGGTGTGTAAAATCTGAATGATAAATGAATCATGACAACTTTGTTGTTGTTTTTCATAAACAATTGCACCATGAATAAAAGTCCTTCAGACAGAGAGCATACAGGGAGGAGAGTGAAACAGGATGATGGCTTAGACATCTGCTGGGGAGGAATTCATTCCCTAAATCACTGTCATTAAGGCTTGAATCAGAGACAGAGAGGGATGGGGGGGACAAGCCTGGACATGACGGCTGCAGACAGACAGGAGGTCAGAGGAGACGGAAGGATCCAAAGAGCAGAGAGGAATTACTGAATTAGGCAGAATGGAGTAGAAAGAGACAACGAGGAATGCCAGGCTGGTTGTGCTGTTTGGACACCATCGTGCGTATTTATCACGGTGCTTTCCCAAGGTGGAGCAGATGTGAGAGATATGAGCAGGGAGATAATCTATGGGGGAACAACAGCGGCCTTTATTCAGCACACCATGAGGAACAGCATCCACCGATACGATCAAACACAGGACTTCACACTTCAGAACACTTCAGTGTGAGTTGTGTCTCTGAGTACTTCTCCTCTGTGGGTTTCTCTGAGAGCAGAGGAAGGTCGAGTTGTTTTCCATCTTTCTATGGTAAACAAAGGATCTGAGTAAAGGATAGAGCAAAACAATCATTTCACTGTGAACGCCTACTCATAAGCCTGGTATTTACAGCGGTAACGCTGATGACAGCAGGGAGGTTCACATGGGCTCGGAGCTGCAAACTGGCCCAAATATACAAACAGATATTTCTTTCAATATGTATTGAAAAGTGGAGGTTGTATTTTGTTTGGAACCCCCATTTATTGACACCAGCAGATGCTCTCTATGAATAGAGTGAAGGCCCATTTCCATTCTACGGCATTATGATTTGTTCTGGAGCCTTAAGGGTGCAGGTCTGAGCTAAGATTATCAACGGTTTGTGAAAAGTTTACAGTTTTGTATTGGGTTGCAGAGCTACCTACTGATATGAGCACGCTAACCAGCTAGCCCCGCCCCACCCTGTCTTGTCTTGTACCACTTGCACCTGGAGAGACGATAGTGAGTCACTGTAGCGTCCAGTCTGTCCTCAGTCCAACACGAGAGGACGTAGAGAGCTGCCCCGTCACGTTGAAGGTTCAGGGTGTACCTTTCAAACGTTTGGATTAAATTCAATTAAAGTGGCAGAAACCAGGAAACACTGCATGTTTCCATTTCATCCTCACCGCCACCAGGAGACTACTTCGCCAGGACAAGAGCTAGAAGAGGTACGGACCTTAGCTTGTTAGCGGTTAGCTTGCATTCAGCCAGTGCAGACTCCAGCACTGGAGCTCTGAACCTGGGACACTGCCCCGACATCCCGCTGGATCGGCACACTGTGTCGCTGCCGTTGACTAATTCTCTGATGAGAGTAGAGGCGAGGGGGAAATCCCACCAGGTGCCTTGAAACAGATGTCTCCTGTGTGTTCAAACTCTCACGCTCGGGTTTTTTGAATCTGCACTGGACAAGATTCTGGTGTAAACACCCAGGTGCCTCGTCAGACTTAATCAAACTGGGACTGGAACAAGACAAGACATCACATCCATGTAACTGACATGTTAAAGAAGTACAAATGATTTGCATGGGAGTCAAGGAGGTCTTATATGGTTTACGTGCTGTACAACAACGGGCATTCGGGGGAATCATTTGGGGTTCAGTGTCTTGTCCAAGGAGACTGTGAAATATGTATACATTCAAAGTCTAAATTCATCACCCTTTTACACTTAGTGACATAAGTCCTTAATCACAAACTAACAAGCTGTAGTTTAGTTGACAAAATGGTGTTCACTGATCATCCTCTGAGCTCCCAGCTCCCACGCCACCTAGAAGCTGTCCAATAAAACACGAGTACCAATGAATAGGGAGGCTTTTGACCTCCAAACATAATGGTGTTCATTGTAACATGTTTTCTGTAAATGTGGTGCTGAGACACAGACTTTGTTTTTATAAGAAGCAGGACGCCGGCTGAGAGGAGGCGGACTAAAAATAGCTCGTTGAAAAAGTCAGAGTGGCTTTCAACACAAAGACACACAACGCATGGACACAAGTTTGTTCTGCATCAGGAGCAACAAACACAATGGAAATAGGGAAAATATGCAGGTGTAGTGGTAAAAATATAATGTTCGTGTTGGTTTGTGTATTGCTGTGTGTGTGTGTGTGTGTGTGTGTGTGTGATGAAGCTCAATACAACAGGAAACCATTTCAACGGGTGTGGCTGCAAGGCTCATCTGCTAACCTTGACTTGTCTTCCTACAGAAGTTCCCTGTCATCATTTGTTAAACAGACCATTGTGTGTACACACACACACACACACACACACACACACACACACACACACACACACACACACACACGTACCATCTCACAAAACAGAACCTAGAATGTGTATCAGTGTTTTGCTACCAAGGCTGTAAAATGTTCTGACAGATGGATACTTTCTATGTGCAGTATTTCATATCAGTAAAAACTGTAGTAGCATAATAACAGGAGTATAAATACTGTAAACACTGAGGATTACCACAAGGGCCCTGCCCACACTGGTATTAACATGCGTCTTGGGTGATCCCAATCCGTCCGTCTGGTGCTTGAACTCCACTTCTGAAGGAATGAGGCCATATGCTGCTCAGACCACCTCTGAATGTGACCAGAGTGATCAGACCTCTATGTGCTCTTAGAGCAGTCCACTTCAGATCAGTCCA
The DNA here is from genome assembly GCF_023349555.1 of Cebidichthys violaceus. Classification (NCBI taxonomy): domain Eukaryota; kingdom Metazoa; phylum Chordata; class Actinopteri; order Perciformes; family Stichaeidae; genus Cebidichthys; species Cebidichthys violaceus. The sequence continues at coordinate 2,890,888 of NW_027176506.1, read as the reverse complement.
GAGGCATGTTGATGCCATGTGACCAGGGTCTGAGATGAGCTTCTAGCATACTGCGTCAACGTTGTACTGCTACATCCAGTAGCAACATTTTTTCCGACTTTCCGAGCCACATACATTGATTCACAACTTTTCCTCATTACGTTAGAACACACACATATATATATATATATATATATATATATATATATATATATATACACACACACACACACACACACACACACACACACACACTCACACAGAAAACATAATGTAGTCACCATCACATTTCCTTCAAAGTAAAATATCTCTGTTGTGACAATATTCGTTGTATTGTACTGCACTTCTGTCCATCCTGATAGAGGATCCTCCTCTGGTGCTCTCCCTAAGGTTTCTTCCTCTTTTCTCCCCGTTAAAGGGACTTTTGGTGGAGCTTTTCCTGTTCCGATGTGAGGGTCAAAGGTCAGAGGATGTCACATGTGTACAGATTGTAGAGCCCTCTGAGGCAAATTTGTGATTTGGGGCTATACAAAATAAATTGAATTGAATAACAGAATGTTATTCTCACAAATGTAGGAATAATATCTATATGTCATATATCATGGATTCTGATGTACCTGTAATTACACGACTTTTAAGAAAGATACAGCAGAAAGCTAGAAGTAACCCGTTTCCTGAAGTGCATGTAAACACACTGATTGCACACAGTGGTTTCTACTGCCGACAAGAGTTTACCACAATGAACAGACTAGAGTGTGAACATATTCTCACAGCACGGATCTCACTGTGATCTGGTTAATATGATGGCAGCTTACATGAATTAAATCAGTGTTTCAATGCGTGTAGTGGTCTTGTCATGACTGTGGGCCGATGTTGCATGTTGCAATGTTTACAACATGCAAATACAGACTACACAACAAAAACACACACACACAAACACACACACACACACACACACACACACACACACACACACACACACAGAGGCCTCGTGAATGCCCCTGATCCTATTTCACTGTTTTGATATTTAGCCACCACCTTCCTACCCTCTGTTTCTGATGACAGACACCTCTGCCTGCAATCATTTATGGTTACCAATTTAAGCACTTAATTAAAACATCTTACCTTTTTGTTTCTTCTTTCCCTCTTTCCATGTGGTCACAGCTGGACACCCAAATTCAGATGACAACCCACCATTGCTTTGGGCAGTAGGGGACTGGGTCACAGCTGCTGGGGTGGTATCAGTAACAGCATGCTGGGAGAAGGAAGCAATCCTCTGTAAGATTGAGCCCACACTATCTCTGGCATCACCAGGGCCATCCTCCACAGACCAAATGGCTCTGGGGCTTGAGGGGCTGGATGGGTTAGGCAGATTGGAGACCACCTGAACAACTTGGGGCCCAGAGAAAATCTTCTGCTGGGGGCTCCGGGCAGGAGAAAGGGGCACTGGGGAACAAATCGTCTCTGGGACATGGCTGGAACCCTCAAAAAGAGTTACGGAACTTGGGGAGAAAGGCAAAAAGGGATGGTGGAGGGAGAGGGGAGGGGTGTCAGAGGCACCGTCCAGGCTGCTTAGAGAGGCTGAAGGGCTGGCCGAGGTGGATGTTGAACTGGTGTGGTGTTGAAAGCCTTCTGTGCTCCTTGGTGGAGGCTTGGGAGGGTTGGGGTTTAGGGATCCTCCTTGAGTCTTGGTTGGGGAATTGGTTGAGGGGCTGCTTACCAAGCTGTCCAGATCCAAGGGAAACTTGTTGAGACGTAAAGTCTCTTTGGCCTTGGGCAGAGGAGCCTTGAGGACCTGGGTCCCTAGAGGTTGGTAGTGGTTTTTGGGGCCACAGTAGTCCTCCTCCCCAAAGGAACTGGCATTATGAAGACGAGCATTCCAGTTTGCATTAGCATTGGCATACCTTAACCCCGGAGACATCCTGCCTCCACCTCCGCCTCTTTGCATACTGACCATTCCTCCCCCTCCATCACAACTTTGGAGATCTAGGCTGGGCATGGAGCCATGGTTCACCCCCCGATGCTCTGGTACACCCAGCATCATCCCTGGCCCCTGGTCCATTTCGGAGTGGAAAACACTCCCATGGGAGGAAAACTTCTTCAAGTTAGGGTTGTTTCCCAAGTTGGCACCTCCCTCTCGGTGCTGTTGTGGGAGCTGGGGCTGGGTTCGGTGGTACTCCCCCTGAGGTGGAGGGCTGCGATATGACCCCAGCTTAGTAAGAGGGAGGGCACTCCCACCTCCCCCAGAGTACTCCAGGCTGGACGTGGAGCTGTGAAGGCTGTCGTTGTCACTGCCTGGCCCAGACAAAATGGAGTAACCGTTGGGGTTTAACCTGTTCTGGAAGGATGCAGCTCTGGTCACAGCGGATCCGTTGTTGTGGATGGCCGACTTGTTCATGGTTCCTCGGTTGAAAGACCGGCTGCTGACTACACCACGGGACTTGAGCCCTGGGCTGGGAATGGAACTGAGGCTGATGCGGGAGTGGTGAGCTGGTGAGCCCAGGCTGTTGTTGTTGTTGTTGTTGTAGGCTAATGATGGGGACTGGCCACCTCCTCCCAGCTCGTCACTGGCTTTGTTGTGGTGGAGGAAGAAATGGGAGGATGAGGGAGAAATGGGGGTGGAGATGGGTGAAGCTGAGGAGAAGGATGGTATGTCATCCACATCTTCAATGTCGAAGGATCTCTTCAGAGCTGCAGGTGGGAAGACAAAATATACATGAGTCGTTAATAGAATGTCTAACTATTATCTAACCAGTGAGTCTTGACACATGTCAAATGCTCTTGGAGTCAGTGGGGACTCACACTGTCCATCGGTTGAAATAGAAAGGTATATGTTAGGGATGTTTAGATGGAAGTTAACACTTAGACTAGTCGACTCGTCTAAAAGTAAGAAAACACTCAAAAAACAGTCAGAACTGAACACAGATTGCCTCACAAACCTGGTGTGTATTGTAATATTTGATCGACCAGTTGCAGGGACTGTGGTCTAAGAAGAGTCATGGTTTGGCATTACTTATATCATGAATATCTAAGTTTGATTAATTGAGCTACCTGGCGATATTGATTCATAGGATGCTAGATTGCTAACTGTAGCTTTCGTGCTCGCTAGTTTCAATGTCCTCCCGTAGATCAGGAGAGAACCAAACTGACTGCTGAACCCAGCTGCTATATCGGAAAGAGGCTGTGGTGGCAGGTGGGGGCTGGGAGAACATGGCAGGGAGGAAGTTAGCCAGGGGCAGCTGATGATTTCAGATCAGAGCGGAGCATTACTCCTGCTGCAGCGGCGGCTCCCCACAGCAACAGCTGAGGCAGCATATGTCAATGTGTCATTCAAATGTGTACATTAATAAAATTACAAGTTTAACCGATTAGTATTTCTGTTGCCGACTAGCGAAGGTGACGTTTAATCCACTAGTCGAGTAATCGTGCACATCCATTACATTACAGTCATTTAGCAGACGCTTTTATCCAAAGCGACTTACAATTCAGTATCTATCTACACACCGTAGACGCAGCTACAGGAGCAATTTTGGGGTTAAGTGTCTTGCTCAAGGACACATTGACATGAGACTAGCAGAGAAGGAGCCAGGGATCGAACCATCGACCTTATGATTGAAAGGCGGCTCTGTTCTCCACTTATCCACGGTCACCCGTGGGTCACTACATCCTTAGTAGTGGAACCGGGGCCGGGTCCAGACAACGTGTCTCCCTCATGTCACCCCCTCCCATCGCCATCTTCACATAGCTCTTCAACAGATTACTTGACCCACCTTAAGGACAACGCAGGACCCCTGTTTGATCCCCTGAAGTTTGCCTACCAGGCAAAAAGCTACATCCTGAAAATACCTCGACTCTGCAGGGACAAATGCAAGGATCCTGTTTGTGGACTTCAGCTCGGCATTCAACACCCTCATCACAGCTCCAAACTCACCCAGCTCACTGTCCCAGCTTCCACCTTTCAGTCTGTCAGTTTGTGCACATGAGTAAATACTGTACTTGCATAGCACTTTCTAGACCACTAGATCTTCCGACTACTCAAAGCACTTTTACACTACCATGCAAGATGCAACATTCATACCCATTTAAACACCGGAGACATTTTGGGTTTGGGGTTAAGTGTCTTGCCCATGGACACACTGACATGGAGCGGAGCCGGGGATCGAACCGCCGATCCTCTGATTGCAGGACGACCCGCTCCCTCACAGTCACCCAGAAGAGACACATCTGTTAAACTCCTAAAAAACAACAGCCCCATTGGGGACAGAGACGGGTCTGTATGCAGCCCTCTGGTGTAGTCAGAACAACTTGGAGCTGAATGCTGAAACTGTGGAGACCACAGTAATCTTCAGAAGGAGCCCAATACACTGCCTCCCTTCACCATCCTGAACAACACTGTGTCTGCTGTGGAAGCCTTCAGGTTTCTGAGATCAACCATCTCCCAGAACCTCACGTGGACTTGCAACATAGACACCATCAGGAAAAAGGCCCAGCAGATGATGTTCTTCCTGATCCAGCTCAGGAATGCTCTGAGTGTGGACTACAGTATGTGAATGTGTGTCTCTGCTCAGAAAATCATATTAAATCTATCTGTCTCTTTTGGTTTCTAGGTCCTGAATGATGTTAGCCAGTTGCATGGGAACAGTGTCCCCTTCCTTTGTTTAGCCCGCGCACACACATACACAGACACACAGACACACACACACACACACACACACACACACACACACACACACACACACACACACACAGACACACACACACACACACACACACACACACACACACACACCTTCCTGCAAGCTGCAAACACAAAGGGTGGATTGAGGTCGGAACTGGAGTCAGGGCATCCAGTGGTTGGTTTTTTGTTACAAAAACCAACCACTGCAACGTGACATACCATGAGAAGGAGAGGGTGAGTGGTTCACAGGAGGAGGGAGACATAATTATAATTCCAAAGAGAAAGCTGAGATGTCATCCACAGCTGACTGTGAAAACTGCTCCTCTTTGATACCAATTCATCAAAGTTGACAAAACTATTTGAACATGTTTTGTTTTTTTACATTATTATTTGTAAATTAGGGCTGCAAAACTGAAAATCACAACAATAAAACAACATTTTTTGAGAGCACAATTATTTGTTTCCATTGGTTATCCATCTGTAAGATCATAATAGTTTCAATAAAACTACAAAGGACAGTTTTACAGCTGCTCTACAAACTGTTCAATTGTCTGTTGGACCTAAATTTAGCAATACCATTTGGTTTATGCAGTACTTGAACTGACAAAGTACACAGAGTCAGATACGAGCGCAGCAGTTTTAACAGCATTTGACCTGTTAATCAGAGAAGCAAAACAAGCTGAGGAGCGTTTGTGTTGATTTGCATAAATAGGTTATATACATTATCATATCTACATCAATTATAAGATCACTTCCTGAACAGACTTCACAATCAGCAGATGGATGTATTTGTAGTTAGAATCACATGTTTGCTATCATAAAATCCTGTTGTTGGATCATTGTCTTTCACACCACAAACCAACCAGTGGTGCTGGCCCGGTATACCAGTTTTCATTTCATAACTGCTCACCCTTCTCACCATAACCCACGACAAACACAACATTATGTTACATACTGCAACTGTTTCATGCATTCCGATTCCTTCATATGTAGGATGATGGTGTGGGCCCAGTAAACCCTACAGTAAGGGTCGCCAACACAGTGCCTGTGAGCTCCTGGTCGCCCGCAGGGAGACTCTGAGTCGCCTGTAGGCTCATTATAGAGAACAACACGGGTCACCAGTACAGTCCAAAGCGTTTTTCCTACAAGTCTTTGCAGTGGGAGCTCCTCGTTTTTATACTATACCACAAACACCAGTGGCTTGAAGTGCTGAGCGTCTGATCTGCACTGCATGTTTGGCGTTTCATTCTGGCCGTCAAATCACAGTAGAGGAGGGGCAGGACAAATACCATAAAAGTAGTCTACTCATTGAACCGGGCTCATTCCAACTTCAGCTCTTGAACCAAACGATGGTAGCCTGCTTGCCAAAATGCCCACTGAATCTCATGAACCCACATGGACCGGTGGGTGTGTCCTCTATCCCAATGTGCTTCAGCCTTCCCTTCAGCAAGTCCTCTTCCTTGTGCCTACATCTCGACTTCTAGGGACATTCCATATCATAGCAATCAGACGCTACCAAAGCTCTCCTCTTATTCTATGTCCTCCTGACAGTAGAATAAGCCAATATAGACCCCCCCCCAAAAAAAACAAAAAACAATGATATACAGAGAAACTACAGAGAAGGTGAGCAGCACTGCTTCACACAAGGCAGGGCCTTCCCTCTTGTGAAGATGAGGAGAGAGTGAGTGTGTGCATCCCTACTGCTCAGCTTGGAGAGCTAAGCTGTAATTACAGGACCCGTCTCATGTCATTAAGACTTAAACATGGTCTCTATTTGCTGTATGACCGGACCAATGACCTCTTAGAGAGACACACACACACACACACACACACACACACACACACACACACACACACACACACACACACACACACACACACAAGCCTAAGTATCTATCTATCTCATTCAAAACAACCAAAATTGCTTATTATTTACCTGTTAAATAGTGTTTTTTTCACATGATGCATCTGCAGGAAGTGTTGGGATCATTGTTAGCAATTTGTCAGCAAGACAAAATTCATGGCTGACTTACTTATTTTAGATGCCTTAGCGCATCAGAAGAGCGCTGTCTTTAGACGGCGGCCTGATATTGGCAGACAGATGGATGGTTCTTCACATGCATCTTGCGATGCCTGAAAGTGCAACATCGCCTATTACAGCACACATTCTTTCATCCATCTCCGTGATGGAGACTTGGTGGAGACCAAAAACAGAGCTAAAGGAGAGTGAATATAGGACTTACATTGACCAGGTTGACACAAGCATGACGGAAATTGATGCCAGTGTCATAATCTTGCATTCTCTCTAGTGTCCACCAGGGGGCGACTCCTCTGGTTGTATAGAAGTCTAGTCTAAAATGACTCTACTTCTCTCTTGATTTATTCCCTCAGTAAACATTGTAAACATGAGTTTATGGTCTCTAGTTTCAAGTCTTCTTCAATACAGCATGATGTTCATTTAGTACATTATGCTCCATTTAGAGTCAAACAGACCAGTTGATAACAACTGGATCACTTCAGAGCCGAGATACTACCAACAACACAATTAGCAACATGGCAACCGCTAGCAGCCTGGTATACTGTGCAAAGCATGGAAACAAAAGTAAGAACCCTAATTTGAACTGGACACCGAGATGTCAGTGCCATGATGAAGAGTAACTTCTGCTAAGAACCGAGAGCTGCTTTTATCACTCTCACTCCTCCTCCAGGCTCTTTGGCAATAAAGAGTTTACTGTCTTGGTTCAGACTACCGGCTCTCTGTCCTATTATTCATTACCTCAGTATCAGTATCAGTGCTTTGCTCGTTCTTTGTGCTGTGTATGGAGATCATTCCCAGTGGCAGACAGAACTGCATTGTGAAAAGGCTTATAGGGAACCAGCCTAAACACAGGAGGTGTCCTTATTCTACAGCCATTACATGCAATGAACATTACTTGATAATGATAAGGTAGAGCAAAAAACTTGTCTCTCGCTACTTTAATCGAAAAAAAAAAGAAGAAAAAAAAATGCAGACAGAAAAAATCCTTAGGCCAGCCTTATTCCACACAGCTCATTTGTTTCAGGTCCTACCTGAGCACCTAGTGGCTCACAGCCTCTGAAGGCTCCAGGCAGGCTGGGGAGGGGTGTGTGTGTGTGTGTGTGTGTGTGTGTGTGTGTGTGTGTGTGTTGGGGGGAGGGTTGTGTGGACCCGAACGGGTTAGCTGAGGCTACAAGTGTGAACATGCCCTCCATACAAAAGATAAGGAGTCCTGGTATCAGGTAATTGCTGGCAACCTGTCAAACAGTGGGGAAATAATTACGGTGGCAGTGGTGCACTCCGTCTCTGCTCTGTTCCACCTGTGTGTGTGTGTGTGTGTGTGTGTGTGTGTGTGTGTGTGTGTATGTAGTCTACGTTTGGCCCCACTCCCTCTGGTCTCACTAATCCTCTCCTCTTACACAATCGGATAAAGAGAGATGCTCATACTCTCTCTCACACCATGCTAAATAACTCACAGCTATGTCAGAGTTTCTGGGAAAGTGTGTGTAGCCGGTGTGTAGATGTGTGATCAGTTAACTGGGAAAGTGTGTGTAGCCGGTGTGTAGATGTGTGATCAGTTAACTGGGAAAGTGTGTGTAGCCGGTGTGTAGATGTGTGATCAGTTAACTGGGAAAGTGTGTGGGTGTGTGCATGTGATGAGAGCTTACTTCGTGTAGAAGCAGTCTTGCATGTGCACATGCTCATGCTTTGTGCTTCTCTACTTTCATTATGCTTCTTTTGTGATTTTCCTTTTCAACAGAGTTCAGTTGGTAAAACATTATCAGTGTATTAAAGAAACAAAGGCTCTATTCTCTCGAAAGATGAGTTGTGTGACAAAAAATGTTGTGTTTTTGTCACTTCACATACACCAAGACAGTCACCAGTCATGCAAGCCGTGACATCATCAGCGCATGGTGACCCGCCTGCAACTTTCTTTTTAAACATGGAATTTAAAATGTTGCTTGTTTATAGGAAGTGGGCGTGGTCACCTGGACTTCACTCATTGGCTCATGGACTACGGTACTGAAGCCTCGAGTTTGGCATGTAGGCCGTTGTCATCTTGGTTTTTGGCTGACAAGGACAACTCCCAGCCTCAATAACTCCATGTAATCAACCTGTCAATCACAAGCTAGCTCCGCCCTAAAGTGTAGCCTGCTTAAATGTCCCTTTAAGTCCCAATTAATGACCAACGTTATCGGCAGTGAATGGACCATAATCATAATCAAACTTCTCATCAATTTGATCATTTATTAGAGAATTCTGCTGCATGTTAAAAAGTCTGACGTAGCACATAGAATGTTACGATGTTAAGTTGGGATTCTCATTTAAAGCCTATTAATTAATTACCGCTATATGTAAATCGTTTTGCTGGTTATTCAAACGCCATCCATGAATGCTCATCCATGAATGCTGAAACTACAGAGAAGCGCTGCTCACATTCAACCCAGCTCATCCACAGTGTGTCCTAGTTTACGCTTAACGGGTTTCATTTTCTTTGTGCATAAGAGACGACGAGGTGTGAAACATTCTTTCAGAAACCAAACAAGACGGGCACAATTACTAAGCCATGGAGCCTTTACGTTCCTGTGGCCTTCATGTGACATGTCTGAAAGGAGCTCATGTGTCTTCTTGCTCTGAAGTCTGTAAACACTGGCAAGGAAAGAGCTGCAGTTGTTGCAGCTTTTGGCAAAAGGCCAGAACCCCAGAAGAAGGAAAACATGGAACAACTGGCCTCTAGTTCAGCTGGTCAGAATCACATAGTGTCCAAGAGGAAATCAATGCTATGTGTGTGCGTGTGTGTGTGTGTGTGTGTGTGTGCGTAAACTCCCAAAGTCAACTACTCTCCCGGCAGAGTTTAAACTCTTTTGCTTCAGCTCAGTACATTAGATAGTAAAGTTGTTGTACCTTGACTTGGACTAGATGATTATCTTTAAGATGTTGGAACATAGTTGAAGAGTTGGAAACCTTTACATCACTTTTTGACCATCTTCTAATGCTTAAAGAACTCCCTGGTCATTTTGTAGAAACCATAAAGGCCCTTTTTCTGGTGGACATAAGGCTGGAATGTCATTACCTTCCTTGTTGACATTTTTGCAGCTCTTTACGTGACTTGTTCAAGAGAAGATGGCGACTGTGGCTCAGGGTGGTCCTTCGATCAGAGGATCCGCATTTCGATCCCCGGCTCCGCTAGGCCATGTCGACATGTCCTTGGGCAAGACACTTAACCCCAAATAACTCCTGTAGGCTGCGCCTGCAGTGCATGAACGATTAGTCCCGATGAGCAGGGGACACCTGCATGGACTGATGCATGGATGTGAATGGGTGGATGATGAAATGTATCGTTAAAGCACTTTGAGTGGTCGTAAGACTAGAAAAGCGCTTTACAAGTACAAGTCCATTTACCATTCAACAGCACACTCAAACACTAGCGTTGTGCAACCCGTTCACTTAGCCAGCAGGACTGAGCTGCTCACCGGCCGCTAACAGCTAGCTTTACTAGCTCTCCTCCTGCGGATTTCATCACAGGTTTGTTGTTCACTATGTAGCATGATCAGGGAGGTTTGTAATCTCCAGGACGGCGTGAGTCTAGCCCTGATCCACTTTTGCTTGACAAAGACACAGACGCCTCCTGCCTTTCTCTTGCCCGCCTCGTCGTTCCTGGAGTGCACCAGAGAGAATCCGTCTGGGGCAACGAGCAACTCGCAGCCATCCACCTGTAGCCAGGTCTCAGTAAACACAAGAAGGCCCACTTCTCGACACTCACGCTTGTGACAGCCGTGTCTGAAAAGCTCCGATTGTTCACGTTACAAAAGTTCTGAAGTGCACTGAGGTCCCCGACCACTTGCAGCACCTTCACACACGATGTGATTACATAGATTTTTTGGTGAGCGCACCTCGTGCTGGCTTCACTACGGCGAGTATAAACTAACGGTTCGGCACACATGTGAACCGCATATTAATTACACAGTATAACATCGTAGTGTGAAATGAAGTTGTATCGGCGATCGTCGTTTTATTCAGTAAAATATGCGATCGGGAGATCAGCATTACTGCTTTCTAGTTGCTGATCTGAGGTAAAATTGACAGGCGAGCTAGTAACGTTAGCAGCACTGGAGCTAACAGCTAATGTACAGACCAATGGCTATCCTTAAACCAATGGGTGACATCATGATGACTACGTCCACTTTTATATATATATATATATAAAAAGTATGTTATGTTGTAGTATGGGTGGGGCGGAGAAATAAGGAAAGTATCCCCTCCATCCTTTACAAAGCAAACCCCTCTGATGATTAACCAGCTACAGACCAGTGAGATGGCTTGATTTGGGAACTTGTAAGCACTGGGAGCACTGGAGGCTGTCCTGTGGACACACAATGAGGGGATGCTGAGTCTGGGCATGTCCAACCCCCCCCCATGTCTGCACATTCCACACAGGTAGAATCTCTCTGACAGACAAGACACCATGTGCATTGGCATGTGTGAACACACACATGCAAACCCACAAAGAGTTATGTTAAGTAAAATGCATATTCCAACCAACCGCAACCGCAACCACAACACCGTGCAAACACACACCTACACCTACACACACACACACACACACACACACACACACACACACACACACACACACACACACACACACACACACACACACACACAGACAAACACATTAACAACTTCCACTTACTAAAAGCACATCTGGAAGATACATTCCAAGCAGCCACTTGCAATGTCTTAACACTGAAAATCACACAGTGCCTGAGGACTCAAACACACACACACACACACACACACACACACACACACACACACACACACACACAGCGGGAGAGGTGTCTGCTACCATTTGCCTCATAAGCACCTGTTGCCAGAAAAATATTAGAAGCCGGAGTCTATTAAAGGGACAGTGCGTCCCAAGTTTTACTGACAGTGCTTCATCCCTTTTTAACAAGAGAGAGGAAAGAACAGCATGGTGGTTACAGGCAGATGTAGTGCATGGCGGTATGAGCAGTAGTTTTTTATTTTAATCTGACGCATTCACGGCCATTTTTTTTGCATGACTGGGCCTTTTATATAGGTGTATGGTGGCTTATTCTGCAGTCAGGAGTAAATTGAACATTAAAAAAAACTTTTAAAATTCATGTTTAAAGTGAAGGCTTCAATTACAATAGGGTTTGCTTGGCCACACACAATTATACAATATACCAAGAAATCGGAATGCATGAAACAGTTGCAGAATGTTAAATAATGAATATTGTGCAAACTGGAACGTAGTAAATATCAGCACTTAAAAATAACTGAATTAAATATGCCAAAAATGCAATTAAATGTGGCTTTGTTGGCATGAAAGTAACAAAAAACACCATAATATCAACATGGATATTAACAAAACATTCGTTAGGATATTTTAAAATCGTTGTATAAGCGCTGTATAAACTGACCACAGGTCTGTTATAGTAGAAAAGTGAGCGACTGTACGTCGGTGTTGTTGGTATAATGTCAGGATAGATAAATGTTACCTTGAATCCGGTGATTTAATCATCAATCTGATCTCTAGCAGGACCATGTCCTTCATAGGTGGATTATTGTTGCGTTGGTAATGTCGCTCCACCGCTGCATATGCGATGCCTCGGGCAAATGTCTGACCTTTGACTTTGCCGTTTCACTGGTGCTACTGACGGCCTCGAACCCGACGACCGTAATCGCACTCTTCGTCTTCCAACATGTTTCGTGCCGAGGGGAAGGACGTGGCTAGTGTTAGCACCACTGGCAACAACAGTGGCTATGTTGGATTATTTTAAAACCAAAAAATTTATGAATGCATCGTGTCGACAGAGCCTCTCCCACCTGTTATGCAACAAGCTGTCAATTATAACATTACCCAGAATGCCGTAATGTCATTTTGTAATTGTACACTCATTAGGTTTACAAATTGATGTGTGCCATGGTGTTGTATGCTTTTAAAGAGAGTTACTTGTGGGTTGTTAATTGTGTAACAACGTTCTAACCACGAGTGAGAAGGGAACGCAGTTATTAGGGTCTCAATGCGCTCATAGGCTTCTTGGCTTAAGGCTCTTCACAACCATTATTCAGGACGGCATTATATGAAAATGATTATCGTATGGTGAATTATAACCAGTATGCTCTAGGAAACACTTACTTTACACTTGGCGATTGTAATGCCGGTGCCATTTGGACACGTGTCTCATTTGCTGAAGTTCACTTGGGCTGCAATCAAACAACCAAAACTCTTCTTCATCTCCCGAGCGAGTAATGAGCAATGAGCACTTCTGGGGACCAAGCAGTCGGCCGGCTCTAAACGGCCACCTGTTCCATACCACGAGGTACCAACTGCCACCAAACAACGTTGCAAGCGGCAAAACCCGAGCCACGCAACCGTCCCGTTCCAGATGAGCACGTTAGTTCAAATAACATTGTAGTCCGTTAATTATTGTTAGTTTTGCTCTGTTTTCATAACTAGTTTAGTCTTATGTTTGCCAGGAATTGTTAATGCTTCTCTTCATATTATTGAGGCTATAGCTGTTGCCATCTATGATATTTGTTACCATACAGTTGTTGGTGTTGACATGTAATCTGGTCAAATGTAGTGTTGGTGAGAAACTTGAATAAATCCAGTCAATATAAATAGATATTAGAGACAAATTATACTTTGATACTTATTACTTTTAGGATCCTTGGCGCCACTATCTGCAGTAATACAACACACTGACCCTCAAAAGTGAATCCAGTTGTCATTTCCAAAAATCATTCTGTAGGGGTCACTAATAGTCAGACCACGGTCCGGGTCCGGACCCAGATGCTGTTCAGTCCTGACCCGGACCTATAACCGGAGCACTTCTATTGTAACCGGCGGTCCAGGAAACACACCGACAATCTTCTCTTTTTAGAAGATGACAATAATATGGATATTGTGTCTTTTTTGGGTGACATCACTTCACATCTGAATGAACTGAATTTAAAGCTGCAGGGCGAGGACAATACATTTCAATTCATTAACGGATGATTTCATGGTTTGTTCCACCGGTGTCGTTAGAGCTTTTTGTCTAATTTTCCACGAAGTTGTGGTCAAATTTAATCTAGAAATCGTTTTTTTTCCTTCCAAGAACCAGTCAACCAGTTAAAAGAGTACAAGCAGCTACATGAACTTGTACAGGTGAGAGGTTTTGGGGCGGTGAAGGACACTTTTTAACCACTCACTGTTCATGCTTATACCTACAAAACATAGTAGCACTTATTATATTCATATTAGTTTGTTTCTGTACTTTGGCTCTGAGTTATGCTCTGCTTCATGCTCTTAGATGCTTGTTTAAAGGAGATGTACTTATGTCTTCTGGTGACTAGCAGTTCTCTTGAATACCTATGTTGAATGCACTTATTGTAAGTCACTTTGGATAAAAGCGTCTGCTAAATGACTGTGATGTGATGTGATGTAATGTAATGTAATGTCATTAGTAAATAACCCCCATAACTGGGAGCCAGGGTGTGCAGGGCTGCCTCTAAGAAAGTCAGATGATGTCGTAAGAAGAAGGAGGAGGTCAGAGTGAACGGACAAACCCTGGACACCACTGTTCGTGTTCCATTTAAAAAGTCAAGTTTTTACTTAATTGTATTACGTAATTGACGTACTTAGCGGCACCTACAGTATGTGAGTTACACAACAGTTATTTTAGAAAACAAACACTTCTTTCAACCCAAACCATGATCTTTTCCTAAACCCTGCTAGGTACATTCGTTGCATAAGTCGCTGGTGTTGCTGGACATTTGCAGGTGAATGTGAGAAGAATCTAAAAATAACTTTTTGCAAGACATCCTGCAAACTGTATGCGGAAACGTAGACTGGTGTGCATGTATTCAACTCATTCACATTGTCACACTGGAGAACCAGATATATTTGGTAAATATTTGAAACAAAGAAGTCTGCACATGCAATTAGATCACCAAGGAATAGAGGTGTGCTAAGTGAAAACAACAATGAGTCTAAACTCATGACTGAATTCAGACGGTTCTGATCTGTTTCTTCATACCTTCTGTGCAGTAATGGTTTTGTCTCGGCTCTCTCTGTGGTTCATTAGAACGGATCCAGTGTCTTAACGGCCTGACAACTCCAGACATGTCTGAGTACAGACAGCCTGCACTGATGTCATGCCAAATTCTGATCTAATATGGCTACAAGACAAGTCAAGTACTACCTGTGTGTGTGTGTGTGTGTGTGTGTGTGTGTGTGTGTGTGTGTGTGTGTGTGTGTGTGTGTGTGCGTGCGCGATCATGGGCTCAGGGCAGAGTGGGATTTAGGCTAATTAGGTGGAAACACTTGTTAGTGAGAACTGAAATGAGATCTGAAATGAAGAATATCGTCAAACAGAATTTGTCTTTTAAAAGTATTTATTCTCTGCGCAGAGAAGAGGCACTCAGACTCTACAAGTGTGCACCACAGAAGTCAGATGATATACAAGAGGGATCTAGGGTGGAAGCCTGTTTACATCGAACATCCTGTCTGTTTCAGGCATAGTTAGAGTATAAGAGCTGCTTTATCTGTGTAACAACAGACACGGACATATACATTTTATCCTCTAGGTATAGAACATGTGAATAAACAATAGGTATTTGTTCTCCAACACGAAGAAGAGGATATGGGTGCAGGCAGTCAGCTGCTGCATGGATTACAACTTCACAACAAGTATATAAAACAGTTCTACTGATAAGAATATGAAATACTCATAAGAATATCACGTTTCTATTACACAAACAGCAAGATACATTTGAGCACGTATGTTAACACAAAGGGTGAAGAGTTCAGAGCAAAAGTAGAACACAATGCACTTAAGTAGAAAGATATACTGAGTAGAAATGTACCATTACAGATCAGGGGAAAGTGTGTATATGCCTGTTCATGTGCAGTACAACCTATATGTATTCAGAGACAGTGTCATTTACACGTGTGTGCTGCATGAGTTTTAACGTCTCAGCCACACACACGCACACGCACACACACACACACACACACACACACACACACACACACACGGCGAACATTTGTATTGTACGAAAGTAAATGATCACGTTACGTGTTCAAAAGCAATCTTGTGAAATGTAGTGTTGGTGAGAAACTTGAATAAATCGGGTTTTTTTTATGTAGATGTTTTCACAGCAGTTTAAAATAGATGTTGGAAATGAATAACCGCTATAGATGACTAAGTAAAAGGATACAATTGTTGACGGTTAACACTGATTTGGGGAAGACTGAAATTAATTTTTTGGGATGTTTAGTGGTAAAAAAGTTAGTCTGAAGCCTTGCTGTCAATTATAGTTCTGTGAAAGAAAATCTGAATCAGCTGGTCAGAATTAAAAAAATAATGAGAGATGGTGCATCTCTATATGGAATTGATTCTGTATTAATGACATTCTTCAGAAATCTCATACCAACTGTTGTTTCCAACGCGTGTGTGTGCTCCACTGCGTTAATGCAGGTTGGAATGTACCACTTTTCATGAGCAAAGACAGCGCGCTGTTAGTGTGTGTGTGTGTGTGTGTGTGTGTGTGTGTGTGTGTGTGTGTGTGTGTGTGTGTGTGTGTGTGTGTGTGTGTGTGGTCGCTGGGTCAGTAAGTCATGGGACCCTTCTGATCCTTGCAGGGTCTGCGCCCTGCTGGACTGCAGTACCAGGATGTGACAGGGCTGGGAGGGGTAGCTCTTAGCCCCCCTGACCTCCTCTAATCTCCCATGTCACCCAAAGGCCCCAACGCCCTCCTGACTCTCCCTCCAAATCTAGCACACAAACCTTCCACTGCCTTCTCTCATGCTGCTGATTCACACAAGGTCTGTCCTCTCCTCTAAAGATGTAATCCCAAAATATAAATCTTTACACACAAATACCATTTAGTGTTAACTCCAGGATACGTTGGGCTACTCAAAATGCCTTCATTGAGCAAGTCAGTGGTAATACAAAGTTCTAGGACCTGACTGGGTGTCCATGTTATCAACACAGTAAACATCTGAATATCAATGAATAGAGGAAATCGTCACATTGGCATCACCACGTAAAATGACTCAAAGGAATAGTATCTTCATTTAAAACCAAAAATGTTAGGTCATTGTGGATATGCTGCTGGAGAGCATCGATAAGTAGAATCGCTATTTACGGCGACAACTAGAAACCGGTTTTCGATTCCCATCCTTAAGTGGAGCACATGCGACATAGCGTTCCAGGCACGGCAGCCGATGAGGGAGTGTGCGTGATGAAGCGCTGTTTCTCTGGAGAGTTGACACACGTTGACGCTTGGAATGTTAATGTGTGTCGAGATGCCTAAATTCTGAGAATATGAGGCTACTCGCTTCAATAACGCAGGTAGCAGGGATCAGTGCCGGAGGCGGACGGCGTGCCCTCGCCCCGGGGCCGATAGAAGACTGAGCGGATGATGCTACCTTGTGAACAACAAATCCATGTTTAGGTTAGCAGGAGAGCTAGTCACGTTAGCTGTTGGCCGGTTTGGCAGCGGTTAAATAACAGAGCTAACAGCTAACGTACAGAGGTCGCTTTGAGTTATCTCATGAAGTGTAAAAGCTCTATTCAGCAAAAAGGAGTATTGGGTGATGGTCAATTATAAAATGATCTGTTGAAATGTGTAAAATTTCACTTTTGGTGAGAAACTTGAGGCGGATCTTCAGGGATTAAGAATAAATTCATACAAAATGTGTTTGCAAAAGGCCATACGGAGCGTATGTTGAGATGTATTTTATATATTGAACGTTACCGTGGGATCAAATTGGGTTTGGAGAATCCTGGTATTTGGTTTTTGGTATCAACTAATACATTTCTGGTATCGTGACATTCCTAAATGTGAGGTCCGTGACATCACTTACAGCCTTCCCATGAAGGCAAAGTTTCACTCATGAGTAGGACACATCATTGAGGGGAACATCAACAACAGACGGCCTTTTATCTTTTTGTGAGCAGATAAACAGCTGGATTGGATTGGACTGTACAGGAGGTGTACCTGATAAAATGCACACTGAGTGAATAGATCTAGACAAATACTGTTTATCAGCAAAGCATTGAGCAGAGAGTCTGACGAGCTATTGCACTGTGATCCTCCGACTCGCCGTTTACATGTTGAGAGGCAATCAAAATGCTCCCAATCTGGTATCTTGCACCTTTAAGTCAGCAATTTACACGCAGTAAGAGTCACTATATTTTATCATTAATAAAAGTCGAGGCTCTGACTCACGGCGTTTCCAGAAGTAATTATGTTCCGTTCCTCAAACAGAACATTTATGTTGGACGATTCTGCAAAACCCTGAAAGTTCTGAATGCCAGCATTATCTCATGGTTCACGGCGGATGGAATGAATCTTCTCTTCAGAGTTGTGTTCCTTACATCTGGAGCCTTTAGATGGTGGCTCCCGTCCATCTGATTCAAAACACAAGCGGCCACTGGAAATGAGGCACCATCTTTCACCCGCATTCCACAGCTGACTGGCCAGCCCAGCATCAACAATCGCTCCCCTGTTAAAATCAAATTGAGATCCGTCACATGCGATGATCTTCCTCCCCGAGGGGCTCTGGGCTCAAACCCAGCTGCTGGAGGAACCGGGTTCACTGCCAGAGGGTAACTCTGGGAAGTAACACAGGTCAGACAGAGAAGTTTGACTCCCTCTGTAATTGTAGAGGACAAAGTGAATTGTGTCTGTGGCACAGAAGATCAAGTTATCCAAGCTGACCCCCCTCCATTTCTTTAGCTACTCTGCATCTTTACGAGTACAGGTACCGTACTGTCCTTTGGCCGGATTTAGTGTCAAATGCAATGAAAATGCAGCAACAGTGGCGGTCTTTGGCCAAAGGCTACACTAATTTGTTTAGAGGCACAGATCAACACCTGTCTAAACAGAAGAATGTGGAAAGTAATGCAGAAGGGGGGGGGGGGGGGGCTTTTGTTCTACTGTCCCTGCAGGGTCCCGGGACATGATGGATCACCATGAGGAAGAACCAATCGGTTGATTCCTCCTTCACCGTCCTCTCTCTGAAGACATTCATAGTTATTGAAGCTCCTCTTTCATGTTGTCTCAATCATTGCCTGATTCAGTGTTTCAAACAATGTCATGAACACGGCTAGAAGACAGACGACAGAGTCAGAGTAAGCTCAAGTCGGACGACGTATGCTTGTGAAAGGTTGATCACATGACAATCCGATCATCTGGGTTTGCGCTGACATATTTACAGCTCTCACACACACACACACAAAACAAACCAGAACAAACGGAGGTGTCTATGCTCAATGTGCTGGTAGTTGCATTATTCTCCGAAAGAGATATAAAACAAAATGAAACGTAAAGCATCAAAAAGACGAGTGTAACCCAGAGATATGCCCACAGACTGTAGGTGTAACCGGCATAAACCAAGCTCCACAATGACGAGGAGAGATTGTAATTATCTGTAAACTCATATATCTCATATTCATGGACTACTGTATTGTCTTTATACAAGCCCGGTAAAAACAAAGTCACGTATTACATGCATGATAAGGAAACAAAGGTTGACATTCTGTAAACAATTTAATTTGGCTGCAAAATATGAAGTCATATAAAGATTTTAAGACCTCCTGTTTCTAAAACTTCTAAAAACAACCAAGCACCACTTGCGGACCCTTCGCACACGACGCGCAGGCCGTGATTACGTCATTTTCTGGTGCTGAAAGTTTAAACTACTCTTACTGTTACGGCTGCGCTGAGAAATGAGAACAGCTGGAGATGAGCAGAGGAGGGGGGGTTGGTGATACACCAACAGAAAAACAACTGTGTCCGAGTCGCTACCCACCATCTCGTAGCAGTAGGACAAACCACCCCGGGCGTTGATTGGCTAATTGTTGCAACCTGGACTCTATTTCCTCATGTTGTTGTGTCTAAGTGACTAATGAGGACATCGCTTTATGAAACAGGTCCAGTATTGAGGGAGTGACGGAGAAACAAAAGCTTTTTCTCAACCTTTGGAGTTGTTGTCACAGTTTGTCGTGTTGGAGTACAGAAAGTGTAGCTCGTTGTTATCTAAGACATTCATGTCACGGCTGAATATTTAGCTGACTTCAGAATGAGACGGAATAAAAAGCCTTTGCTTATAATAATAAACATGGGTTCAAGGTTTAGGAACTATGTCACGGTCCAGAGCGCTTTGCTGTCAGGTGGAATGACCAGCAGTCAGCTGTGATAAAGATATTTTGGTGACCCCCACATGCTGTTTTGGGGAACCTGCTCGTTCACTGTCCAATGTCCTGCTCACCACAATCTTCATCATGAATGACTTCTTTGTGTTGTGTGTGTGTCAAATGTTTTAACTATAAAATATGAATTTTGGTATTGGCTTCAAGAATCCAGTATAGAGTTAAATCATTTCTTACTGAGCCTCGTTGATTAGACAGATGGACCCTTTTACAATTCACAAACAGTGATGACATGAGGAAGTACAGCTGAGTGCGATAGCTTGTCAAGCTATCGCTAGTAACTACCACATGCAACCTCCAGACCCGGGTAATGTTAGCGATGTTAGTTCATTCTGTAGAATGTTTCCCATTTTTACCTTTTCATAGAAGTATTCATACATCACTAGAATGTTTTTATGAGAACGATACAAAATAAATGTGTGCATTCAGCCAAGTCAGAAAAGAGCAGGAGTCTTACAGAGACTAAGAGAGAGAGAGAGAGAGAGAGAGAGAGAGAGAGAGAGAGAGAGAGAGAGAGAGAGAGAGAGAGACAGCGAGAGAGAGATAGAGACAGAGAGAGATAGAGACAGAGAGAGATAGAGACAGCGAGAGAGAGAGACACACAGAGAGAGAGAGAGAGAGAGAGAGAGAGAGAGAGAGACAGAGAGTGAGAGACACAGAGAGAGAGGGAGAGAGAGAGAGAGACACAGAGAGAGAGAGAGAGAGAGAGAGAGAGAGAGAGAGAGAGAGAGAGAGAGAGAGAGAGATAGAGGGGCTTTGCTTACACTATGTTATTAGAGCTTCTCTCTTACCTGTCCGGGCCCTTTTCCATCTGACTGCGGTAATTATACTGGAAGTCTCACTCAAAGGCGCACAGAACCAAACGTTATCAAGTGACCTCGCGCTGTGACAAAGACACCGGTTCTTCTCGGATCACAGTACCAGCCTGATGTGAGCCCATACTGACGATCAACCCAGCTACTTTAAATGACTGCTCAATAAAATGACAGTTAAGAGCGAAACATGTCCCGAGGTGACCAATCACAGCCCGGACCCTCCGGATACTGGATCAACATTCTTTGTGTGTTGATCAAAGTGTATAAACGGCTCCGGTATTAACGGGAAACAACCCAAAAGGACATGCTTTGTATTGCTTTCTACCATAGTTGCACTAGTCTCGCTCCAGGCTGCGGTATCCAGCCCGGAGCTGCGTGCACCAGCCTACATACCTTCAAAATCGGATAAAATCCCTTCGAGGTGGTCGTTGACGGAAAGTTCCGACATCCTGTCCGGAGTGCAGGAGCTCCGCGACGCCGCTCTGAGCCCGGAGGAGAAAAGAAAGCCGAACTCTGAAGAACACGGATTCCCCGTCGAAGAGAAGGACGCTCGTGCGCGCTGGTTGCGTGAAGGCAGGGGACCGAGTGAGCTGAGCTGCTGCGCCCCCGCTGTTCTCTCCGCGTGCCGAGTGTCCTCGCTGTCCACTCTGGAGAGCGTCTGCGTGTCGTGTCGGTGGCCCAGCCCCCCGCGCCCCCCCCCCCAGAGTCCAGTCTGCGGGGCGGAAGGCTGGTGGGCGGAGCCGCATGCAACACCTGGAAAGAAGTCCTGTCCTGTCTCCGTTGGTCTGTCCTCCCCCTCCTGCCAAAGGCATCCGGTGGACCGAGAGGTTCCTGTCTGCTCAGAGTCCTACACATTGATCAGCCTTTACGTTGAGGTGGCTCCACGCTGTAACAAGTCACGTGGACAGGTCGCCAGGCTGTCACAGGGCTGACAGAGAGGTCACGCTCACATTCACCTACGGGCAATTTAGGCGATCAAAAAACGCATTTGCAGTTCAATATTTAACATTTAACACGAAAAAAAGTCATGAATCACACTTTAACAAACACGCCAGGACATCTTATTTTTGTCACCCTCACAGGCAGTTCAGTATAATAAAATAATATGTAATAATAATATAAAACAAGCCGTTTCTATTGAACCTCTATTAATCTGAAGTCACTAGGTAAATGTCCCGAGCTCCGATGTCAAAACTGAATATCGCACTCAAATCAAGGACAGTTTCTCATTTGAAGCCAATTAGTGTTACTGTATCATTTAAGGTAATATTTTCCCACAATGCAATGTGAATCTTCAGTAACATATACAGTACCCAGCTTCTACAGTAAGAAGGTAATACAGAAGCGATAATGCACATTCAATCTGTGCAACATTGTTTCTTTAGTGACTGTCGCTGTATTTCAACCAACAACTAGACTCAAAGCAGCTCTCCAGCACATCTGGGGGGGGGGTTGCATTCAGTTAGCCTACTAAATCTCAACTGAAGGACACACACACACACACACACCAGCCTCTGTGCAGATCATGAAAAGCCACTGTGGCATTAATCCTCCCTGGTTCAGACTCACAGGGTTAATGAGAGCCCCCCCCCCCGACCCCCAGTCAGAGTGTGAATGTTGTGGTGGCTGTGGGAATTTAGTCACATGGGTTTGACTTATCTCTCTCTCTCTCAGGCTGCTTGATCGCCCTGCTTCTTGATATGCTTGATAGTTCCAGACGGTGCATATATGTGTGTGTAAACATGTGTGAGTGTGACTACAACCGCGTGTGTGTGTGTGTGTGTGTGTGTGTGTGTGTGTGTGTGTGTGTGTGTGTGTGGGGGGGGGGGGGGGGGGGGTTTGCTCGTGCTACGACTCGCCTGCAGGAATCTCCTCGTACAGCGCTTGATATCTGCAGTGGTTTGTCAGGGCCAAAGAATTCAGGCACCACAGACCAGAGCAATTAAGACAGAAAGGTTCATAGACATGTGGGAATATGATACATGAAGCATATCATTAGCTTTAGGGAACCTGGGTGTAATTGTTACCCTTCTGTCTATCTTGTCTATTGAATATGATAACAGTTTATCTTCAGAGCATGAGTATACACTGCTCTCCATCATGAGGCAAAAAGATGTGGATACAAAAGTGATACATAATGAAGCAAAATAAAAATATACCCACAACTCAGATGCCGAGCAGACCTGAATGACCAGAACTGGCTGCACACCCTGCAACGCTGACCCCCACACTTTGATGCCCAGATACGTAGTAATAATCATAACAAAAGGGAAAACCCAGGCAGAAGGCAAATACAGCGAGGGATATGAATAAGAAGGTTTCTTATACTTCTGATCATGCTCCTAATATGATCGTAACACAGACATGAAACATACATTCATGTGTGTCACTGACGGGACGCGTGTTCTAGGCTACAAACAATTCATTCTCCAGTGAATAGCATTAAATCAGCATTGTTCAATCTTACATGTACACTAACAAGTTACAAGATACCACACGACATGCACTTACCTATGCACTTTTACATTAACGCTCCGCCCTGTGTTCAATGTCAGAATTGCATATGGAAATTCACCTTGTGTTTCCCTCAAAGATAAAATAAAACAAACTACGTTATGGCTCCAACACACCGGCCCCTAGTTGTTAACGGCAGGAGGGCATAAACAATTCAATACATATTCATAATGGAGTGAATACATCTATGTGATAATAAACAAACTAACTAAACATTCCTCTATGTGTAGGAGAGATCACTAATAACTTGTGTTTCAGCTTCTTGGAGAAGACAAACGTTTGGTCACTGGCCTGTCTAGCGTGCTAGTCTTGGTTTGCACTCGTGCAGATCGCATCGGTCCTTTCCTGTCTGGATGTGTCTCCAGAACTCTTCAGAACCAGGAACCACTTGGAGCTCTAGCATCTGGAACAAAACTTTGTCTCTCTTCTCTGCAGCTTTGGTGCTCCTGTAGCAAAGGCAAGTATTCTTTTAGCCAGCGCTTCCAAAAAAAGGTCGGAGATGTACTGTACTGAGGTCGCTCTTTTCAAACAGTCCAGGTGGTAAGACTGCTTTTCGTTTCATTGTTAGCAGGTTGGGTGTTAGAGCTTCTAGATAATTCAGATAACTGGGTGATGGGGCGGTCATTTGGAATGGCTTCATCCTCACACAGAACTGTATGCAGTCAATCGTCACTCCGGGTTTGTTGATGTAGGGTTAGGGTTAGTGTTAGTCTTTACAAAAGAACATCCAACTACCTGACTGTGTATTCAGTAGAGCTGTCTGCTATGTTGATGGCAGTCCAGTGGATTGAACAGATTCAACCTCGTAAAGTGTCGGTATGCACTGTCCCGCTGTCTGCGATCCAGAGCACCGAGGCCGCTGTACATCCCAGGGTGGACCTGTCTTGGTCCATGAAATCAGCCAGCAGTTTAACAAGAAGGGGCAGTGAGGGTACCTTCTTATGGATCCCAGCACATATTGGCATTCAGGGCAACGAAAAAGGTGGACAAGTTGGCAAAGGAAGCTGTTAAAAAGAGAGACATACGGGTCAATGTAAAACTATCAGAATCTGAAGGGAAAAGGAGGGAACAGGTGAAATTGTCCAGAATGAAAGTGGGACAGCACTCTATTCATCGTGGGTTCCAACAGAGAGCAGAGCCAGCAGACAGACACACTGCAGCATGTACTTATGTCATGTGGGAGGTGTGGGGCAGAAAGAGAAGCCATGCTAACTGGAATGAAGAGAATTGGATTGACAGAAATATCAGTAGAAGTATAGAGTGTGGAAGTAAAGGGAAATTAATATTATGGCTGTTTCACTTCTTGAGAGACGCTGTCTTATTAAAAAAAGGTTGTAGTATGCAGACAGCACAGTAATGATCTAGATCCAGGAGGAGGCAGCAAAGCAATGTAAAGGATGCTGTTAAACCCCAACGACGAAGATGAAGAAGAAGAAGAAGAAGAAGAAGAAGAAGAAGAAGAAGGCCCAATCCCAATCCCCACCCTTACAAACTTTGCGGGAGCGTCCGCAACGTCCGTGAGGGTCTAGTTCTGTCCAACTGTCAGATCGTCTCTCTGGCAGACATTTTGAGCCCTTTATGAACCCTTTCCGTAAGTCAGCATTAGATGCAGACTTTGCCTAAGGGAATTACCCACAAATCATAGCAACATGATGTTAAACACGGGTAACCAGTGGAATCATGGAGCAGTAAAAAAAAGGTGAACAAAGAGGACGGCTCAGTATGTTCAGCCTGTCTTATTATATTTACTCAGAAACATTAAGGGTTAAAGATGGAACAAAAAATAAACTTTCATTTCATCAAATATTTGATTTTGTCATCAAAAATGTTTTAAAACAAGTAAATAGATGTAATGAAATCACCTCTCATCTTGTGAGGAAAGAGTCTGGAAGACGTTCAAATCAGAAAGTACAAAGTATAAAATAAATACTCACAATTATACATCTTATTTGTTGTTGTTGTCATGGTAACGTGATATGTTGCAGCAGAGTGCTGTCCCATTCATATTTACACCATTTCAAGCCCTCACAGCCTCTCACACTCAACCACTTAGCAGGTGACGTCAGTGAGTCCTTGAGGGTCCAGGGTTTGAGGCTGTAGGGGGACACTGGGCTTTGATTCAGCCCAATGCTGTTGAAATAAACAGAGATTGATGACGTGAACGTGTGTGTGTGTGTGTGTGTGTGTGTGTGTGTGTGTGTGTGTGTGCGTGCTGTCCTCCTCCAGTTCCAGCAGCAGTTTGATGAGGTGGAGTTGTTTCTTTGTTTGATATTCGTCAGGCTTCTGAAAGTCTTTTTAAGGGTTCTGAAGAATTAAAAGTGGTGGACATAATGTTTAATAAGTTCAACGTTCATGATGCTTTACACCTCCATGACAAAGTGACAACAACCTTTGAAAGAAGAATCTCTTATTTCTTGCAAGACAAAAGACAAGAGAACAAGAAGAGGACAAGAACAGAGACTACAGACCAGTTAACATCATCCAGTCAGTGTGTGTGTGTGTGTGTGTGTGTGTGTGTGTGTGTGTGTGTGTGTGTGTGTGTGCTATTCTCTACTTTTCTTTCTTTTCTCCGTTTTGTCTCATTAGTTTGCTGCTATACACAATATTTGGATAAAACAATGGAAACAGTGTAACAACTTCAACTCATGTACTTAGTATGATGTCCCAAGCTCTTTGTAATATGATGGACTTCAATCAAAGTTAGTGTAAGTTATCATTTATTAATATTAGTATCCCTTATTCACAGGTCAACACAGATATGGCAGAGAAAGATATTTGATTTCTTTTGATTGTTTTATGGTAGCAGTAGCTACAGCCAGGAGTATCGCAGGACTATATTGTTTTACTGTTTATTTTTAAATATTCTATTCTATAGTATTCTATTACATTTTATGTATTAGTTCTTTGCTTTCTGGAACTGTGGCAGAAATAAATATCCCTACACGGGAGCTCCTAACTTTCTCTGATTCTACTTCTAGATCTCTACAGACATCGTTGGTCACCGTCTCTGTTCTGTGCTACAATCCCCCAGAGATTGTCTATCCACCGCACAGAGAGCAACATGTTCTTCTGCGCAGTGTCCTGCAGGTGGCAGCAAAGATCAACAACATGATTCAATGGTTTTGTTGCTTTGAATCAATGTTTTGTTGTCTCCATAACGTGACACGAGGCAGCTCTGAGTTATGTTACTGTTAGACATTACTCACATAGAGGACTGTGTTCTAGACTCTACTCATTTGAGCTCTATGCTCTGCCAGTGAGGTGACTAGTGCATCTTAAAGTTTCGTGGTAAATGGTAAATGGACTGTACTTGTATATCTCTTTTCTAGTCTTCCGACCACTCAAAGCTCTTTAACACTATGTCATCATTCACCCGTTCATACACTGATGGGAAGAGCTACCATGCAAGGTGCCACCTGCCTATCAGGACTAATTAACATATCCGATCCTCTGATTGAAGGACGACTCTGCTCTACCACTGAGCCACAGTCGCCCCCAATAGTGCTGTATTCTACCAATACCCCCCCTGTCTTCTCTTGTATTCTACCTCTTCTTCTTCCTCTCTTTTGTCACTCTACCCACTTCTTCCTCTCTTCGTGCAGAGCCAGCACAGGGGCAGATCATTATTATTTCAAAACCATTTGCCAGATCATTACCAGATCATTACCAGCTAATCCGGCGTTTGGTCTGATGAGTCACGCGCCTCATTTGCCACGGTGCGAGGCAGCTTGGGGTCCTTTCACGAACACTGGCCAAGGACCAATGTAGTGAATCTACAGAAGATTTCGAACCATTTAGACTTGTGTTTTCCTGAAAAGACTATCCACTATTTATCCTCATTATCTTGTCTAAAGCAGTTCAATACGATCTGTGTTTATGCTTCATAATAGCCCACACTAGGGCCCGTCGTAGTGTGCACTGGGGCCCATCATAACTACCTCATGCCACTGCTACCAGAGGGGCATCATATAGGGTTGAGTTCCTTCTCCTCCTGTATGTATACAGTTTATATAAGAAGTGGACGTAGAAGCCAGAACGTCACCCATTGGTTTGTGGACTACTGTTTTGAAGCCTTGAGTTCGGCACCTCGCCTTTGTTTTTGGCCGTCACCATGTTGATTTTTTTGGAACCATAAGTGACACGTGGCGGTGGAGCTAAGTACAACCGATTGCTGAACAAGACATTTTTAGGAGGCCAAAATGTTACATTCATAAACTGAAAAAACACTGAAAACAAATGTAAGTTGTAAGACGAAAACAACACCAACAACTCTTGCTGTTCATTGATTCTGTCACAACATCAACTTGAATCTAGTTCCACATTTCCCATCTGCTCTCCTCCCTGCCATATACCAACTCCCCTGTCCTTTCAGAACCTGCCACTCCGTCCTGTCCTGCAGTAACTCTTGTGTAGACCTGCAGTAAATGTACCGGCCCGTTCCCATGGGGCCAAACCTGGTTAAATTGAGCCGCAGTCTGCAATCTGCAGAAAGAGCAAGTTGTTTCTACATTCATGAAGTTTATGACCTCAAATTGTTCAGATAAGCTTTAAGAACTAAAACCTGGATTTACTAATTTTATAGAAACGTTGAGGCAGCGGAAACAAGCTGTAGACACTGAGTTATCGACATGATATAAACATATGGATAATAGCCATGCAAATGGGTCTCAGAATCAAAGGCAGATTTGAAAACGGCCATGTATCCATGTTTTCTTCTCATCTGCTAGTCCCAAATACAGTGAAATGACTCATTTCTTCAAAACCTGTGACCACATGATTGCCTATAGATAATGTGCAGTAGGTAAGCTCATTGGATTATTGTGTGCATGTATACAGTATACAAGTGCATAATATAAGCAGCATCACTATACACACAAGACATACATTGAGTATTTTGTCTTACATTCATTTCCAATCAAAATGGTGTTTTTTTATGTAGTATCCTATAAATGAACTATGGTTTCCTCTGACTTCCTGCTGGACTTGGCCTGGATGTTGCATTGTAGCTGTGAAGACAGCAGCATGAGAAACGCCGGGTCTTACCAAAAGCAGCCCGTTAGACCTTAATGTCCATCTGTTTCCTACGTGTTCAAGCCTTATTGCCAAAGTCCTCCCATAAACCTTCACACCCAGTGGACTGTTTGCTGTTGTTGTTGACAGTGGCACACTGGTTGTCAATGCACACACACACACACACACACACACACACACACACACACACACACACACACACACTGAACAGTGCCATATGGCTGTATGTGTGGTGTTCGGCCTGTGTTTCCTTCAATGGGTCAGTTGACCAGACAGCTCGTGATATCGCAGCGCACAGAGATTCCATGGCAGCGTATGAGGCTGAGGCTTGCCATCGCCACTCCAACACTGTCGATAACATTCGCCAAACCCATCAGTTGTTACGGTTTGTGTGTTTAAATGTATCTGTCACATCAAGATTACTGATTACTACCCAAGCCAAGATATGTTCATCTGTATGTGGCATCCTGGTTTCCAACTGCTTTCATAACTGTCGAAGCTTTGGACTCATGTATTAGGTTCTGAATGATTGGGGAATGAAAGATAACATTTTATCTTTGTGGGCGTTTCTTCTACTACATATCTAATCTTTGCCCCATGTGCACTACTTTTTGCATTAATTGATTTTAATTGTCCAACTGGGGGCAGCAGAACAAGCTGTAAACAAAACATCTACACATTATCTTCTTATAAAGTTGTAATATGGCTAACATGCTCGCAAACATTTGCCTTTTTACACTTCGAGCAAACAACAAGCACCATTAGCATTTATTTGGATGTATGTTTGTGTCAACTTGTTGAATGTAAGTCCAATATTCACTCTCCCTTTAGCTCTCCTCTGCCTCCAGAGAAAAATATCTAACTTTTTTAGCTTTCTAAAACTTAAATATGCCCCTATGTTTACCAGCTAGCTAGCATATAGCATATAGCATATAGTGGGTGACAAGATGGATTTTCGTGACATCTGGTGACATCGCGAGGATCCAGCCGCCGTGCAGTCTAACTGCTTCTTCCTGGCTGTCTTGCTGACCCTTTACCTCTGACCCCAGCTCAGGTTCTCGCTCATCACTGAACCAATCGATCCTGCCCCAAATGTTTGAAGTGATCTGTGAAATGTACCTCATCAAAGTGATCATTTGCTGAATGTTTTTGAGCCTGTAATTATCTCAGCAAAATGCAAAACAGTGCTTCTTTAATAATTTTAGGCCGATCTTGCCAGGTGCTGCTATATCCATGGGAGATTGCAGCAGTTTAGCTTGTATGACTTGAGAAACTGCCCTTAAAAATCACAAAGCATGCCATCATAGCTCACCTCACACTGTCTCATCTCCTCCAGTCTTAACGGAATCACCTGCAGCTAGCTCCGTTTAATACTTACAAATATAAATACTTACCTGATGGTGTTTAATCCTCCATTAGTCCATGAGTCCATTCACTTGCGTTCCATGCCTGTCTCTATGTTTAAAGAGCTGAGGGAGGCGTGGACTTGACTTCTCAAGTAGCTACCTCCCACAGGTGTAAACCGGCCAATCGGACGCACCTTGGACTTGATGTCAGTACGTCCCTCCGAAGTCCTGCCCCTACGGGAAAACCAGCCAATCACAAGGCAGCCCGCAAAATTTTAATAAAATATGTATGAAACTGCACCAGCATGGTCACGCCACTGCGCCGCGCTGTTCTATACACTGGGATACATAGAAATCAGGTCAGGTGGTAAAAAAGGAGAGGGTATGTTATTTAGACACTTATAAGGTGTTTACACTCTTTGTTCTATGAGGACCTCGGCATGGTCTGTATATACCATATATGTCCTCATAATGTTGGTGTGTAGTCAGGTGAAAGTCCAAATATACCATATCCACCAACACACACACACACACACACATACACACACACACACACACACACACACACACACACATAAAGAAAGAGAGTCATAATTCTCATTTTCTCTGAAACATTAGGGCAGCTTGATCAACTCTTATACTGTAGATGTACTGTAAAAGCGGTGTGTGTGTGTGCGTGTGTGTGTGTGTGTGTGTATGTGTGTGTGTGTGTGTGTGTGTGTGTGTGTGTGTGTGTGTGTGTGTGCCTTCAGGCCTGTGCCATCTGCCACCTCAATCAGACTTGAGACACACAGTAGACCACAAGACGCTGACCTGTTTTCCTGCAAACACACATGGACAACACACACACAAACCCAGGCTTCCACAAATCAGCAGTTATATAAGCAGTATTAGCGATGTTTAGCTTTTGTCTGTAACGTCATATCTGACTCACTTTTCCAGAAGAAAATGTGTTGAGAAACTGAGGAACAAGGAGAAAATAAATAAGACATTTTGTATCACTGGTGCTGAAATCCCAGAGGAGTCACCAAAGCCATTAAAGACATTGTCCTAATTGAACCAACTTTGACACTCCATGTTTTCGGTTACCCACCAATACAATAAACAAGTGTGAAGTAGAGCGGATGACCGGTTCTTGGGATATGCAAGGGACACACACAAACAGACAGACAGACAGATTTTTTGCTTACTAACTAGTAGACACACTACAATTGTTAATTAATTAGCTCTCAATAAGCAAATGTTTGCCAAATATCTACTAAACTCTTGAGGGCAAATACATGTTTTTTGTTTTTTTATGGGGGAACCTCTCCAGCACACAACATGTTGATACTGGTACTGCAGCTTTAGGCAGGGGGATGTTTTGAGCGCATAGAGACACTACACAAAAGCCATTCGTAATCATGTAACATTACTAGCTATACTAAATCTCAGTCTTACAATCTGCAAAGCAGCAACCAGCTCATAGAGAAACATGACTTCACTGTACACAGCAAAATCAAAAGTGTTAGATTTTCAGTGTTAGAGCTGAGATTAAAAATATAGTAATTTCAACTCTTGTTTAGTCTAACTACAATATTGATATTCCTCATACAGAGTTGGTGTTGATACAGAGAAAAGTCAAATTCTGCAAACAACTCTACAGTGTTGATTTCACAACATAACTCCTAGAAGTCCAACCGTCCTGTCTTTGTTTGCCTAAAAGAGCTGGGAGACCAGCCAGCTCTCTTCTTTTGACTAGACATGACTGGATCATCACTGTGACAAGCAGCATTCATGTGAAAGTAAATCTAACCCAGTATGTGTATTTAA
Source organism: Cebidichthys violaceus (assembly GCF_023349555.1). Taxonomy (NCBI): domain Eukaryota; kingdom Metazoa; phylum Chordata; class Actinopteri; order Perciformes; family Stichaeidae; genus Cebidichthys; species Cebidichthys violaceus. The sequence continues at coordinate 2,859,461 of NW_027176506.1, read as the reverse complement.
TTTTATTTTCTACCCAGTAACATTAGTATTTATTTCTGTAGGTAGCAAACGCTAAATATCCAAACTTTTAGTTGGTAACGTTAGCTAGTGTGGGCTAAAGTTAGTCCCTTAGCATATGTATTGCCTAGCTACTTATTTTAAAATGATACGCCTAATGTCATATATGTGTGGCTAGTGGGATAAACACAGTAATATTTTTTTTGCTAACTGAATCGGTGCAAATTTAGAATAAGCAGTAATGTAACACTTGACTGTTACGGTGGAAATTAAATTAAATCCAGGTGGGACAGTAATGTTACTTTCAGGTTGAGGACAGCTAACGTTAGCTGCATATTCATGGCCTCTTGAAGTAAATATCTAATAATGACCCAGAAATATACATGAATATGCATAATTTGCTTGGTATAGATATATGCATTAGAAACTTCCAATACCCAATGAATATAGTAGGCTATAGATGTTAACAGATCAAGCAAGTTTTCTGTGAGGTTTCGAAACTTCAAGCAAGCTAGCTTAACACTTTACGCTTAACACTAGCATAAAGCTAGCTAGCTAAATACAACATAGGTGCAGGTGTTCGTAGCTGCATGTTGTATTTGGGTGGGAAACATTAGGGTATTGCTGTATCAATATTGTTCGGACCTATTGTAAATGCATTGCTCAGGATGTATGTATTTTATATTATTGTCGTTTTTAAGTTAATTTTGTTGTAGTTGATATATACAGGGTTGATAATACAGGGGGCTAACGTTAGGTGGAGCTAAATGTCTGACTATTATACCAATTGGGCTTTTTCTTGTAATATTTATAATCTTATTTTGCTAACGTTTAATTTAATTTGGTTTGCCTCCCAAGCACAAGAACCGCTCAGCGGGCAGAGAGAGAGAGACGGTGGGGGAAAAATGTTTAGAGCCGGCATATTTTCACATTTGTACAGATACAGTAAGCATTGGCTCATCACCAGCATTTTTTGTGAGGCGTTGAAGCATTTGGGATGATGTGTCCCATAGACACCCCTATTGGCAATTACGAAAAGGCCTAGACAAGGTCACAAAATATTGAATGCATTTTACTGGGATCCAAATACCAGTAATTCTAAGAAGAGTTAATACAGTTATTACAATTTGAAGATATACAATTTTCTTCTACATCACAAAGCGCAGTCACTGGGGGCTAGCTTGTGCCTTTCTGTGATAGACGATTTGGTTGTCTAGCCAAAAAGAGGTCTATAGGGGATGTAGTGGCCATTTGTCAAAACAGTGTCAAATAAATAGCTCCTACAGGCGGCCTTGAGCAACCATTATTTTGTTCAACTATGTATGTGTATATTATATTAAGGATATACTGTATTTCTTCTAACTGTCTTGCAGTTGTGCTTCATCAAGATCTAGCAAACACTTCTTTGGAGTTGCATGTGTCAAACACCTCATCCTCTGTGCTGTCTGATTCATCAGATGCAACAGTGATTTTTGAGAGAAAGTGAAATGAAAAGAAGCCACACTGATTGGGACCCAGCAAAAGAGGTATACATCTACCTATGAAAGATATTAATCCGCAAACACAGATAATGTGTAGACGAGCTGTGGTTTTGTTGCAGGAAAGGATAACATGATGAATAGCTTTCTGATATATTCTTTTTTTTGTTTAGATGGTGAGAGGTTTCCTATTGTCAAAGCTAGGGGGAGAAAAAATCTTATATGACAAAACGAAGAAATTGATGGAAGTTCCACGGCGACAGATGGTAAACCTTCTGGTTGCTGACGTGATTGAAGTTCATGGGTAAGCAGTGAATGTTCCCCTTGATGCTAACAAATTCTACCTTATTAGGGGATGCAGGTCTCCACTTTGAAAACAGTTTTTCAAAGAAGGAAAAGGGTGTGTACTTCTCACAGAGGATCGTTCAATTGTTAAAAGCAAATGGATTATTGTAGTCTAATATTGCAATAGTACAATATAAATGGCTTGTGTACTTTTGAAACATAAAAATATTATATTTTCCACTTTTAAAAAGGATTCCACCAACCTACGTGCGGACAAAATATGCTCTTGGCATCATCACTCTATTTCCCCACTTCAGAGACCCATACTCCACAAATGGATATGAAAGTTTGTAAATGAATGGCGTGGATTACAATTGGATTATTTTAGTATGTGTATGTTCTTAAATTATTCTGCATTGCACCGTGGTGCTTAAAATGTGTTTTTGTGCCTGGAGGATAAAGATCGTCCAGCCAACACTGCAGTTCAGTCCCGGAGATGCTCCACCAGCTCTACCTGTCAAGCATCATGTGTTAAAACGTGTGCTTTTGTTGTAGCACAACTACAAGCATCAGGTGTTGCTGAGAGCACTGGCCAAGCAATGGTAAGGTCAATGGAAGAGCTTGTAAATTATATCTATAGCCAAGCAAAAAAGGCAGTTCTCGACTGTACCTCATCAGAGGTTCATGGCAAAGATTTGCAGAATCACATTTTGAATAGAAGAATATATTCTGGAAGTTTACTTGAATTTGGTGCCGTTTGCCTGTGCAGCATGCTTCCTCAACACTCCTACACTATTTTTAAGTATCCTTAAGACTTTTGTGATCCCTTAAATTTATTCTGGAGCTACCAGCAGATTAAATATTCACTTGTTAAACTCAACTCTCACATGATATGAAAGACATAAAATGTTGTACCACTGATTATGGAATTTGGAAAAAAAACCCTGCAAAACTAGTGACATTCCCATCAGCCTTAACTGTATCTTGTGCTTAGTGATAATTAGCAAATGTTAGCATGCTAACATGCTATTATAACATGCTAATATCATATTCGATGGCTCCTAGGTGCCAAGATGGCTTTTCGCTGCGTCGAGCAAATCTGGTTAGGGCGCAGTGCACCATGATGTGCGCTGATCCCAGCGGCGAGAGCCGTGCTAACCGCATCCTTAGTGAAAGGCCATCCCATAGGCCATCCCATAGTACATCCCATAGTACATCCCAACTGAACTGATTGTAGATGGGTTCAAACACAAAAGTTTTTGTTTTATTCACAATACTTTGACCAATGCACCACTTTTGTAGTCCATGTTGATTTTCTTGAACTTGTACGCAATTGTGCCATCTCTAAAATGCGCCTTGGGTTTGATCTGAAAACGTGTTATACTCTTGTTGTGCCTACGGTGTAGCTGTGCTTTCGGTGTGTGACGGACAGGTGGCATGGTAGCCACTTCCATCAGTGTGTGAATGGGTGAATGATGACAAGTAGTGTGAAACTGCTTTGAGTGGTTGAGTTCAATACAAGTACAGTCCATTTACCATTTGTTATAATTTAGCAAGTAAGAACATAAAACAACCAATTGTGTTACGTTTTTGGGTTTCTCTGTAGTTGTTTTACGTTGGCTTACTCTGTTGGGTGTTCTTTTCCCCTCTCTTCCGTCTGTCTGCTTGTTATTGTGACGACTCACATGAACTCTATTTAATTTCACTTTTTTATATTTACAGTTTTATTTTGTCATTCATTATTGTCAGAATCCAAACTTTCCCAATTTTTTAACCTGCAAACAAACTAATGGTAAACCGATAACGACAAGCTGACACCGTGGTGCTAAGCATCGTACACACTTATTTGTGCACATTATTTATATGATTGTTCCATTACATCATATTTTATTACCTTTTTATTGTTGTTTTATTGCTATTATGCTGCAATGTCGAGGAGCCAAAACTAAAGAATTTGTATCTCTTATATTTGAGATGAAGCAAATAAAGAAATCTTTAACTTTGAATCATTAAAAAAGACTGTTTAAATTAATTTACACATCACGACGTGTCCATGCCATTGTTTCCTGCTGCACTGTAGATTTGTAAGGACATGCACAAAATCGCTGTGTGCGTTTTCTCGTAGACTTCTATACAACCAGAGGACTCGCCCCCTGATGGCCATTAGAGAGAATGCAGGTTTAAGACAGGTAATCCACACAGACGGAACGAAAACTCCACACGGAAAGATCTCAGCTGACTGGTGGACTCAAACCCACAACCTTCTCTGCTGTGAAGAGGAAGTGCTAACCACTGAGCTGCGATGCACCTCTTGTGCCAGTCTTACTGATCAACATAAATCTAGTTGCTGCAGTCTCTGGACCGACTCCAAGTGTGTGTACACATGTGTTTGTGTGAGTGAGATTCAGGGACAGCAGATTTCAGGGAGGGTCTGTTAGCAGATGGGCAAGGCCTGACGCACGCTGTAAATCAACACACTCAGTCAAGCACACATGCACACACACACACACACACACACACACACACACACACACCACTCCTAATCAAACATGGTGCAGACATGCTGTTCTTGCCAAGCTTGATTATGTGGGTATTGTGTGTGCGGTAGCAGATGGTAATGATCTGCTTACCTGTGTGTATGTAGACAATTGAGTTGATTAGGAAGATGAGTCCAACAGTAAATTATAAAATATGAGTTCTGCAAACACTAAACCTCTTTCTCATTAGGATAGAAGCATCAAGTGGACTGTCTGTCTGTCTGGCAGGGGGCTTCTTTGTCCACCAGCCTGTCAGTGTAATGGTCTCTCTTCTCTGCCTCTGCCGTATGTTCTTGTCTGTGGGAACACATGCACACAATGTCTAGTGCCATCTGCTGGAAAAGAGATACAAATCAGCTCAAGTAAGAAACAGAATAATTATCACCATAACCATCAGTGTTGTGGTAAAGGCAGTACACAGTGTGTGTCTGGTGCACTGGGATGAGGGGGAAAAGTCTTCTCTTGCCATTAGAGATCCTTAGATTAGAGATTTCAAAAAAATGACCACCCAATGTCAGACTAAAACAGTAACGAACAGAGTATTCTGTTGAAGTCTAAATGGTTTCCACCAATGAACGTTCAAACGTCTGTCTGTCCTCTCACTGGGCTGCCAGTGTGGTCAGGATCTCCGTCCACTACAATAAGAAAGCCACGCTTCCAAAATAAGGTCAGCATAGGTTAGAAATGAAGCCAGACCTACTGCTGCCATTTGTAATTCATAGGTTGTTGTTTTAACTCACCTGTGACAATATTACACTCATAGAATTCATCTCATACCTGCTGGTTTCAGCTGCTGTCTGAAGCTGTATGATGCTCACACTGAGTAAAATATTAACGCCAGTGGAAGGCTATTATCCTGGCCAAAATACTTGTGATTGTCAATATTATCCAGATCACCAGAAATATATTTAAGACTCTAAAAATGGTATTAAGACAGAGTGGAACCTTACATTTTGTTAAGAAACAAATATTGTATTGCTTCACAGACAGGACACATATCATTCTTTAGTGAATATCTGTCCACTTATTGTTTTGTTTTTTGATCATTATCCCCAATCAAATCCTAAAACGTCCCATCAACACTAGCATCATGCATTGCTGCCAGAGCAACCTGTTCTCACTCCCAGTGGTCAGCATGTGTTTGTGATGCACCAGGCTTTCAACTAACTCCAGTGTAAACACACCGCATCCTCAGAACAACTGACATAGAATAAAGGGTCCACCAAGAAGGGAAGGTATATGGGTCAAACAAACACAGGACTTCCATCTAGGAGGCCGCTGTTGGTGTCCTATGCGGAACTAAAAGTGAACATTGATATTTTGTCTCATCATAGTCATCATTGTCTCAATAGTCACATGAGTCCTTGGTGGTAGTAATAGTGACGTTGGTAAATTGTAAACGGACTGTACTTGTATTTAGTCTTCTGACGACTCAAAGCTCTTTAACACTACATGTCATCATTCACACACTGACAACAGGGGCTACCATGCAAGGTGCCACCTATCTAACATTCATACTACATTCACACAACGTAGGCACAGCTACGGGAGCAACGTGGGGTTAAGTGTCTTGCCCAAGGATACATCGACATGGACAAGCGGAGCTGAGGATCGAACCTCCGATCCCCTGATCGAAGGACCACCCTGCTCTACCACTGAGCCACAGTCAGTCACCACTTGTGAGTCATTAGTCGCTCGCTAGTCACCTGAGTTGTTAGTCAGTCAAGTTAACATCAACCACACTCTTATCCTAAACTTAACTTAGTAACACAACCTACATTTCATTTCATCATTGTTTGGTTTGGTTATTCATTCATTCATCTTCGTCCGCTTATCCGGGATCGGGTCGCGGGGGCAACAGCTCCAGCAGGGGACCCCAAACTTCCCTTTCCCGGGCCACATCAGCCAGCTCTGACTGGGGGATCCCGAGGCGCTCCCAGGCCAGTTTGGAGATATAGTCCCTCCACCTGGTCCTGGGCCTCCCTCGGGGTCTCCTCCCAGCTGGTCGTGCCTGGAACACCTCCCTAGGGAGGCGCCCAGGTGGCATCCTCACCAGATGCCCGAACCATCTCAACTGGCTCCGTTCCACGCAAAGAAGCAGCTGCTCTACTCCGAGTCCCTCACGGATGACTGAACTTCTCACCCTATCTCTAAGGGAGATGCCAGCCACCCTCCTGAGGAAACCCATTTCGGCCGCTTGTACCCGTGATCTAATTCTTTCGGTCATGACCCAGTCCACATGACCATAGGTGAGGGTAGGAACGAAGATTGCCCGGTAGATAGAGAGCTTTGCCTTGCGGCTCAGCTCTCTTTTCGTCACAACGGTGCGGTAAAGCGACTGCAGCTGCTCCGATTCTCCGGCCAATCTCACGTTCCATTGTTCCCTCACTCGTGAACAAGACCCCGAGGTACTTGAACTCCTTCACTTGGGGTAAGGACTCATTCCCTACCCGGAGTGGACAATCCACCGGTTTCCTGCTGAGAACCATGGCCTCAGATTTAGAGGTGCTGATCCTCATCCCAACCGCTTCACACTCGGCTGCGAACCGATCCAGTGAGTGCTGGAGGTCACAGCCCGATGAAGACATCAGGACCACATCATCTGCAAAAAGCAGCGATGCAATCCTCAGCCCACCGAACTGTAAACACTCCTCCCCACGACTACGCCTCGATATCCTGTCCATGAATACCACAAACAGGATTGGTGACAAAGCGCAGCCCTGGCGGAGGCCAACCCTCACTGGAAATGAGTCCGACTTACTACCGAGAACCCGGACACAGCTCTCGCTTTGGGCATACAGGGATTGGATGGCCCCCAGAAGTGGCCCCCTCACCCCATACTCCCGCAGCACCTCCCACAGTATCTCCCGGGGGACCCGGTCATACGCCTTCTCCAGGTCCACAAAACACATGTAGACCGGATGGGCATATTCCCAAACCCCCTCCAGGATCCTTGCGAGAGTGAAGAGCTGGTCCGTTGTTCCACGGCCAGGACGGAATCCGCATTGTTCCTCTTCAATCCAAGGTTCGACTATCGGCCGAACCCTCCTTTCCAGCACCTTGGAGTAGACTTTACCAGGGAGGCTGAGTAGTGTGATACCTCGGTAATTGGCACACACCCTCTGGTCCCCCTTTTAGAACAGGGGAACTACCACCCCGGTCTGCCACTCCGTAGGCACCGTCCCAGACCTCCACACAATGTTGAAGAGACGTGTCATCCAAGACAGTCCCTCCACACCCAGTGCCTTCAGCATTTCTGGACGGATCTCATCAATCCCTGGGGCTTTGCCACTGTGGAGTTGTTTGACTACCTCAGTGACTTCCACCAGGGAAATTGATGATGCTCCCCCATCAGCCTCCAGCTCTGCCTCTACAATAGAGGGCGTATTAGTCGGATTCAGGAGTTCCTCAAAGTGCTCCTTCCACCGCCCGATTACCCCCTCAGTTGAAGTCAACAAAGTCCCATCCTTACTGTATACAGCTTGGATGTTTCCCCGTTTTCCCCTCCTGAGGTTCCGGATGGTTTTCCAGAAACACCTTGGTGCCGACCGAAAGTCCTTCTCCATGGCCACTCCGAACTCCTCCCACACCCGCTGCTTTGCCTCCTTCACGGCAGCGGCTGCAGCCCTTTGGGTCTGTCGGTACCTTGCAACTGCCTCAGGAGTCCTCCGGGATAACATATCCCGGAAGGCCTCTTTCTTCAGTTGGACGGCTTCCCTGACCACCAGTGTCCACCACGGTGTTCGAGGGTTACTGCCCCTTGAGGCACCTAAGACCTTGAGACCACAGCTCACCGCCGTAGCTTTGGCAATAGAAGCTTTGAACATCGTCCATTCCTGTTCGATGCCCCTAACCTCCACAGGGATGCTAGAAAAGCTCCGCCGGAGGTGTGAGTTGAAGATCTCCCGGACAGGGGCCTCCTCCAGACGTTCCCAGTTTGCCCGCACTACCCGTTTTGGGCTTACCAGGTCTGTCCAGAGTTTTCCCCCACCCTCTGACCCAACTCACAACCAGATGGTGATCAGTTGACAGCTCCGCCCCTCTCTTCACCCGAGTGTCCAAAACATAAGGCCTCAGATCCGATGATACGATAACAAAATCGATCATCGACCTTCGGCCTAGGGTGCTCTGGTACCACGTACACTTATGAACATCCTTATGCTCGAACATGGTGTTCGTTATGGGCAATCCATGACTAGCACAGAAGTCCAACAACAAACGACCGCTCAGATTTAGATCAGGGAGGCCGTTCCTCCCAATCATGCCTCTCAAGGTATCCCCATCGTTGCCCACGTGCGTGTTGAAATCCCCCAGCAGAACTATGGAGTCCCCCACTGGAGCCCCATACAGGACTCCAGTCAGGGTCTCTAAGAAGGCCGAATACTTTGAACTGTTGTTCGGTGCATATGCACAGACAACAGTCAGAGTTTTCCCCCCCATAACCCGCAGGCGTAGGGAGGCGACCCTCTCGTCCACCGGGGTAAACTCCGAAGCAGCGGCACTCAGCCGGGGATTTGTGAGTATCCCCACACCCGCCTGGCGCCTCACACCCTGGGCAACTCCATAGAAGAAAAGAGTCCAACCCCTATCCAGGAGTACGGTTCAGAACCGATGCAGTGCGTAGAGGTAAGCCCCACCAGATCTAACTGGTAGCGCTCCACCTCCCGCACAAGCTCCGGCTCCTTCCCCCACAGAGAGGTGACGTTGCACGTTCCCAGAGCCACCCTTTGCCGCCCGGGTCTGGTCCGTCAAGATCCCTGGCCTTCACTGCCACCCATGGGGCAGCGCACCCGACCCCAGCGGTTCCTCCCGCAAGTGGTGAGCCCACAGGATGGAGAGGAGAGAGGTGCCACGTTGCTGCTTCGGGCTGTGCCCGGCCGGGCTCCGTGGCAAACCCGGCCACCAGGCGCTTGCTGTCGGGCCCTCCGACTGGGCCTGGCTCCAGACGTGTTTGGTTATTTGTTCTTTAAATAAATGTGTATTTGTTACTTTTACCACTTGTCTCTTCTCCCTCATGTTGCAGCCTTTGAGCCGGGTTGTAACGGTGCACATCCGAGGAATTTGGAGTTGGAGTGGTGTTGTGTTGGCGGACAGTGTTCTGTAGTGATGGATGTCTATGTGCAGAGCTGGATCATTGTCGTGTAAAACTGGATCAGCAGCTCCGGAGCTGGAGCAGGAAGGACTCTCTCTGCTGGGCCTTTTTCCTGATGGTGTAACTGGGGGGAGGGAGGGAGGAAGGGAGGGAGAGAAGGAGCACATTTACAGACAGAGATTTTTGCCAGTAGCCAAACACACAATTTAATGTCTTGACAAAAGAAACGTTTAGATTTTTCTGTTCATTAATAGTCAAGTTAAAATTGAAGTATGATGAAAACAGACGACAACTTCCACTATTTTCTTACATTATACAAGCCTGATTGCTCAATTGTTGTTTCTAATCAGATGAAGTCATGTACAAGCCTATACTTTATATATATAGTTTTAATATTGTATTTGAGGCTTTTCTTAAAACAAGTAGAAACAGCTGTTGTGACATGTTGAAAAGGTGTGCAGCCTAGCTGCTTAACTGATACCCCCTCACTGTGTGAGTGAAGCACTGGAAGACGGCTTGTTCAGCGACCTCTGACCTTGGTAACGAACACACCCCCCAACATCTACACACCAGAGCGTCTCAGCCTGCTTAGGGGGGCAGAGCCAGGATAACTTAATAACACTAGCCACCGCCGTATCACTTATTTCAGGCTAAGAACGTTGGCCTTCCTGACAGCCGGATACCAACAGATGTGTGTGTGTGTGTGTGTGTGTGTGTGTGTGTGTGTGTGTGTCTGTGTGCGATGGGTGTAGGAGGACTGAAGTACTCCAGGATGGACCCCCTCTAAAGGGCCACCGCTGGAGGAAGAGCCTCGCTCGGTTATGAAGGGCAGCTTCAGGACCCTGGCCCCAACACCTTCAATTTAGATGCCAATCTGACCCCTATCAGCTAATGTCTACGCACTATAATCACACTGAAACATCATATATGATACATAAGCAGAGCATCAAAAACAATGTGAGCCAACCACGTTAGTAAATCACATAATACTGAACAACGTCATAACCGTAGCTCGTAGCAGGTATGTCATGCAAATGTATAATTTGTTTACTACTGTGTCTCCTATCTTTAGGAGACTATGAAGGCCTCCTCAGAGACGAGCAACACTGGACTTTGGTTGGAATGTACAAAATACAAACCAGTTTTATTTGGTTTTCACAAAAAAAAGAAGATAAAAGCTTTAAAAAGGGAATAATGAAAAATAAGTAAATGAGTTGTCTGTTTAAGTTATGAATTTAGATTGTGTTTGGTCACACTGAATTGCCACATTCATAGCCAGCTTGTTACACCAGTGTGATGTTGATTGTGTCAAAGGAACTCTCTCTGTCTTTGTGTGTGTGTGTGTGTGTGTGTGTGTGTGTGTGTGTGTGTGTGTGTCGCAGCAGCAGAAATAAGGACAGCAACCTGGTGAGTATATCAATGTCACTTAGTTTTCTTTGGCCTTGGCCTCTCAGCCTTTTCTTTTACCAGTTCCATTTAGTGCTAGGCTGATAATCAGACTGAGGTTATTTGGTTTCATTTTGTCCTAACCAGTCAGCAGTGAGTCATTTTCAGCATATTCTGACAAGTTACAGTATTTAACCACAATCAAAGAAACCTGCTGATTTAACAGTTATTTGTGTAGGTCTACCTGCACAGCTGCTTCACCAGCTTGTTGCTGTTTTTCTCTCACTATGTTTAATGGGTGTGGCTGAAGCACTGCTAGCTTTATGTTGAAAGCTGTGTGCCTGCTGGTAATCCAGGTTGTGTGGGTTGCAGCTGCTGTTTTGAGCCAATCACACGTTGAATTCAGATTAAGTCTAAGAACGCTTTCGGTGATTGGCTTTTAACAAAACCATACAAATTGTCATGTTTTCTAGATCTGGGCACAAAAAGGATCGAATGCAGGTTGAGTTTGACTGGAGACGTGTCAATACTACTTGGCTGTATTATGTCAGTGGATAGCTTAGAGGAAAGAACGTTGAATTGAACTCACCATACTCCACACAGAGCTCTCCAGGGTGCTGAACATGTATGCACTAACAGATAATAAACTATAGATGGAGCCAGAATCCCATTTTTGGCATCTAAGCTACAGTGTGTAAACATTAAGACACTTGGCAGTGTCTCAAAAAAATGTCTTTCTGTCAAAAAGGAACAATGTGAACTGTGAGATTTTAAACCATTGAAAAGCAGACCTGAGGGTTGCCGGTTTGATCCTCTCTGATGAATCTGGGTGGAATAGAACGATTAGAGAGTGATTGGCTCATACACACCACTCATATGCCCTCAAACAAGGTATTGAGCCCCTTAATGCTCCAGTGGAGCTGCTCAGTGTCCAGTAGATGACTGTGGTTGTTTCAAGCAGGCGTGACAGTGTGTACCAGCTTTGCTCGGTGGTTAAAGAAAGCGGCAAAGGGCGCAAAATTCAGACTCCATCAAAGCTTCTTGTGACTGTGACAAAGTTTGGTGTTTTTTTTAGACATTTTAGGTAACCAAATTGTGACAATTAACTTCCATGAAGTGAAAACACAAAGATGAAAATAGGACAACACCCAGACCAGACATTGCCATGGTAGCAATCTGTCAACCAGAAGGTAGTCCCGCCCCTAAAGCTTCCCCTGCTTTATGGTCTGTTTGACTCTAAATGGACCATAATGTACTAAATGAACATCATGCTGTATTGAAGAAGACTTGAAACTAGAGATTGAGACCATAAACTCATGTTTACAATGTTTACTGAGGGAATAAATCAAGAGAGAAGTAGAGTCATTTTAGACTAGACTTCTATTTAACCAGAGGAGTCGCCCCCTGGTGGACATTAGAGAGAATGCAAGTTCAGCATTGACTTCACTTTTCGGACCTGGAGATTGCCACCTGGTTCTACAAGAAATGAAGGCTGGTCAGATGACATGAATCCATGAATTTGTGGATGCATGTAAGCAGATCTCACTGGGGCCTCCAGTTCCATTTCATTGTTGCTGTCACGAAGGGAGCTCTTGAGGAGGACTCGGACGCAGAGTAGAGGTTCAGTTGACAATCTTTTATTTCCAACAAAAATACACAGGGAAATCCCTGGAAACAAAAAAACTCCTCCGAAGAGGGAAGAACGGGGAAATGCTCTGGCTAAACTAATGGAGCTGGGCAATATTAAATACGGGAAGCCAACAAAAACCTCTCTTAGTGAGGAAAGAAGAAAATAACAAAGTAGAACTAAAAATGCTCTGATTTAACTCAAGAGCTGCAAAGTCAAAACGGCAAAAGTCAAACCAAAAATCTCTTCTCGAGGAAGGTATTAAACTACAAGTAAAATGCTCTGATTTAACTCGAAGAGCTGAATAGTCAAAAAGGCAAAAATGCAAAACCAAAATCTCTCTTACCGAGGAAACAAGAAAATAATCAGACACTAACAAAAAGGCTCTGAAATAATTCTAAGGGCTGTGAAGCAATAAACGGCACAAGGCCAACCAAGGACTCAATAACAAGGTTTGGGACAGACAAAACTATGACTTGGACTTGATACTAGCATAGGGCGGGTGTGCAAGACGAAAGGACATGACACACTGGCACAGGACACGGGGAGACGCAGACTACAAGTACAGATGAGGGAAGTGGGGGAACAGGTGGACACAATCAGGAATCAGGGAAGACAATCAGACTGGTGACAGATGAGGAAGGGCAAGGAACCTGAAACGAGAGGAGAGTTAATTTCCAAAATAAAACAGGAAGTCACAAAACAAACATGGAGACAGGACAAAAACCCAGCTTGACATACAGGTGTGACAGTTACCAAGCTGAATACACAGTCTGGTGTGAACTGTTTGCATTTGGATTACATTCACGAGCCAAAGGTCACATGCAAAAGACTTTGGAACTGGTTATTTTTTATACTTGGCAAACAAAGGTATGATAAATACTAGAAAAGTTGAATAATGACACATTTGACATCACTGCAAAAAAATTGTGGGTCAGAGATTAGTCTATAAGCCATTTATTCATGGAGCTTCATTTAGTTCCTGATATCGGTATCTGTCAAGTTATTTTCCTAAACATGTGCAGGTTCCCCAGATCGATGAATCTACCCGAAGGATTTTAACTGGATTTCACTCAATGACCAAACAACTTTTCATTTTCAAAGAGTTACTGTGAAACTCACAGTAATAAATTGTAATCTATATAAAATAACAGTAATCAAAAAGTTACTGCAGACTGTCGAAAATAACAGTAACTACTAATGTACTGTAGAAAATCACAGTAACCAACAATGTACTTGAGTAAATCACAGTAACCAACAATGTACAGTAGAAAATCACAGTAACCAACAATGTTCTAGAGGAAATCACAGTAACCAACAATGTACTTGAGGAAATCACAGTAACCAACAATGTACAGTAGAAAATCACAGTAACCAACAATGTACTAGAGGAAATCACAGTAACCAACAATGTACTTGAGGAAATCACAGTAACCAACAATGTACTAGAGGAAATCACAGTAACCAACAATGTACTTGAGGAAATCACAGTAACCAACAATGTACTTGAGGAAATCACAGTAACCAACAATGTACTAGAGGAAATCACAGTAACCAACAATGTACTTGAGGAAATCACAGTAACCAACAATGTACTAGAGGAAATCACAGTAACCAACAATGTACAGTAGAAAATCACAGTAACCAGCAATGTACTAGAGGAAATCACAGTAACCAACAATGTATTTTTATATATTTTTTATAAAATGAGTGATCAAATCTCTTTTCTAGAGTAAATTCCATTACGTTGAGCTAACCCTGAGTGACCTCGGTATTGATGCTCATGGAAAGGAGAGATTTTTCCAGCATGTTTCCATTGAAGATACAGTGAAGGCACTACCCAGTCAGACCGCAGTTCAATAGCAATATCTCCAAGCAAAATCAAACACATCATCAACTCCTGATGTGCTGAAAGACCTGAGAGATGGTAAAACATCAAAAACATATTGTTACAGGAAATACCTTGCTCAATATCAAAAATCTTTCATCAAGATATTATATCTTGAAGGTATATTATCATTTGAGGTCACAAACCCTCCATGAGCTGGCAGAATGAAACACAACATTTTAGCTGTGTATATGGCATCGCAGCAGACAACAGCTCTTTCATTGATTCAATGCAGTTTTTCCTGTTGTGCAGTCAGGAGGAATTCAAATGTCTTGCCCATGAAAAGGTATATTCTCCTGCAGTTGGTTACTAAAAAGAAATGGGGGGGAAAAAATTGTAATTCATGGTGATGGGAACATTTGGAATTCTATAACTTGGGACAATCTATGGTCACACTGCATTGGAGGTTTTACTGAAAACGTCAGTTTAAGCTCATAACACGCTTCATAATGTGGGGTGTAATGAACAATGCAGCCTGTGGGGGGTGCTAGCATGGCTTCGGCCTTTCCTGTTGCTAACGCGCCTCTCTAACAGCGTACAAGCTGCTTGCAGGGAGGGAAGTGAATAGCTGCTGGTGGGCAGAACATAGCAGTGAGTTGCTGCCCAGCTTATAGGAGTAAAGACGTGTGCAGAAGAAAAGAATCTCAGAAAGTTAATCTGGCACAGCATTAAGAATATAACAAAGTCGTAATGGGAAACCTTTAGTACAAATGACCCATATTACAGACAGGCCCCGGGAGTCTGCAGGAGAAAAGGTCTCTCTCATTCACGCTGCTTGATTATGAACACCGCCCGGGGATATTGCTG
This sequence comes from Cebidichthys violaceus, assembly GCF_023349555.1. Lineage (NCBI taxonomy): Eukaryota > Metazoa > Chordata > Actinopteri > Perciformes > Stichaeidae > Cebidichthys > Cebidichthys violaceus. Next base: position 2,844,364 of record NW_027176506.1, on the reverse strand, counting down.
AACTTCAGATAATCGTGGTCGACTGGAGCCTTTGGCTTTGATAGCCTCAACAAACTCACCTCAGAGCCGTGTCCTCCAACACACCTCTGCTCCTCTCAGCACCGAGGAGGCCCTTCACACAAGAAGAGCAGTGAACCAGCAGGGACACACACACACACACACACACACACACACACACACACACACACACACACACACTCACACACACACACACACATATAATGTGTACCCCTACAATATCTACTATTGACAGCATTTCATTGTCAGTCAATATTAAAGTTGCTCAACCAGGGCCAACATGAGGCCAGAATATCCATTTGGACACAATATAAATCAAAAACTTATGGTTAATAACTATGACATTCATGAAAAACCTAAATGCTCAAGTTTTACCCTCGGCACCTACCTTGTGATCTAGTTTTTTTTTGTACTTTTGCATTCATTCATGCTCTCCAGAAGATTGACCCTTTTATTTATTGATTTAATTTCAGACAATCTAGAACTGTATTACCAGTTTTAGCTCCACTGAGGACTTAAAAGCATTGATAATAATGATAATAATGGATTAATGAATCAATACTGCTGAACTGTAGTAGACTAATGTTAACTCTGTTTTCCCTTTTCAAAGAGTCAGGATTCCACACCTATCCTGTTTGATCTGCCTGCACAGTCAAACAAACACACACAAACGGACTTGCAATTTTATATCTCGCAGTCACAGTTTGTACAGTCTGCATTATGTACAATGGGATTAGCATTTTCTATTGCTATATGAACTTGGTCTCACTGGCAATGTCAGCTGACAGTATCGACCCCTCCAAAGGGCCACCAGAGGCTCGTGACACGATTTATGGGAGAGGAAAGTAGAACAAATATCTTTTGCTACACAACATTGTTTACATTGTGGCACTGAATCTTCCCCAATCTTTACTTTTTAATTGGACAATTTTAACAGTTATTTAAATGCCAATTAACAGTCTGTTCTTTACACCAGATGTCTTTGTTCATCACTTCCTCTCTGGCAGAGTGTATTGGAGTGTGTGTGGCCAGCAGGGGGCAGGAGGTCTCCAGTTTGCGGTTGATTGTGTGTATGTGTGTGTGTGTGTGTTTGCATGTGCAGCCACAACGGGACTTCATCAGTTAATTAGTTTTTCTCCCTTATTTTGACTTAGTCTGCCCATTGGGATCTCTCTCTCTCTCTCTCTCTCTCTCTCTCTCTCTCTCTCTCTCTCTCTCTCTGTCTCTGTCTCTCTCTCTGTCTCTCTCTCTCTCTCTCTCTGTCTCTCTCTCTGTCTCTCTCTCTCTCTGTCTCTCTCTCTCTCTCTCTGTCTCTCTCTCTCTCTCTCTGTCTCTCTCTCTGTCTCTCTCTCTCTCTCTCTCTCTCTCTCTCTCTCTCTCTCTCTCTCTTTCTCTCTCTCTCTCTGTCTCTCTCTCCTCCTCTCTCTCTCTCTCTCTCTCTCTCTCTCTCTCTCTCTCTCTCTCTCTCTCTCTCTCTCTCTCTCTCTCTATCTATCACTGTATCGTCTGTATCAGCAAATTATACTGCGGGGAAATCTTTTTTTCCCTTTAAATCCCCCACCCCACCCTTCTCTTTCTCTCTCACTCTTTGGCTCTTTTTTGTTCTTCATTCCTTGAATCTCTCTTTTTCTCTCACTCTTCCCTTATCCGTCTCTCCCCCCATAAGCCTATTCCCCTTGAAGTGCGCTGGTTATGGATGCTCAAGTTGTCGGCCTGAGACCAAGAGATTATTACGAGGATGATTAAAGAAACTCTCATTTCCTCCGTGGCTGCAGAGAAAACTTTGCCAGCAGACAGATTCAAATCCTTTTCGTTTCCTTAACATGTCTATTGGCACAACTTACTACAGGGTAGGCTGTCTTACAATGTAGCATTAAAAGCACTGGCTGTTCTCTCTTTAATGGAAAAATGGATCATTCCTTGCGAGAAGAATCCTAATAGGAAGTGAAAGACAGCAAAAGGAACAGAAGACAAAGGGAGAATTTGGTTGTGTTCATGGTGGCATCCCAGCATGTTCTACCTACACTGACATTTTGAAACCATGTCACATTAAAGCCTGTAACGCTTTGAGCTAAATACTTACATCAGCAAGCTAACATGCTCTACATGAAGATGCATGCCAATGTGAACTCACAGAAACTTGAGAAATAATCCCAAACACTTAACAGTGGTGGTGACTCTTAACACTACATGTCGTCACCACGGAAAAAAGTAGACTATTCTGTAGTTGTAAAAATCAGGGATCACCAATGTCAGTAGTGTTCGTCCTCTGGGGACCATGAATGTCTGTACCAAATCTCAATTTTACATGGACAAAAGTGGCGGACCGGTGGAACTGCCATCTCAATAACGAGAATGCGAATAGGATTCAAGGATTCGATATTGAACGATTCAGCATAAACTCAGATTCAGTTAGTCAACAACGTCTTTCATGTCCAAAACTCTCACTTTGTACAATATCTGCACATGGCAAACACAGTATGGTGACTCTTAGGGAGAAATTCTGGTTAAGGCAAAGGCAGACGTCGACAGAGGGTTTGTGATGTGGTGTGAACTCTGATCTCCTGCTTCACACGCATCCATCCCCTCCAGTGACCTGCGGTGAGGTTGGTGTCTGGTGAGGCACTGACACTACATAAGTCAGATTTACAAATATATCAACCCAATAGAGAAGCTTCAATCACCATTCATTTGGCAGCTTGCACATTGACTACTGCTTGTTTTTCATATTTCATATCAGCATTCTTTACACACACATTAAGGTACATATTTGATTCCACCGGGAGCGTTTCAGAAGCGGAGCGCTCGTGAGATTCCACAATAATCTGTGTAACAACCAGGATGTATAAAGAGAACAACAAACACATAAAAGGTTACTTTACCTGATGTTGAATTGCTGTTGATTTTTAAGCTTGGATGTAGAATATTACATTTTTGTGGTCAAAGCAAAACATAAGAAGAAGAGAAGTGTAGAAGAAGAGCAACGACAGAACAAGCATGAACCCGACCCGTGGGCTCTCTCACGCCCCCTTCAGTGAGGCAGAGGTACTGTTTGCCTCTCTGTGCTTTTTCACTGCGGTTTAATGTCAGATCAGCAACACTAAATATGTTCTACACAGACGTGAAATACATTATTATATGTAAAGAAAGGAGATATAATAAAAGAGTCTACAGATATTACAGTGGTGACAAACAATGAGAAAGCAAAAGACACGATCTCAACCCAGTTAGTGAGGATTCACAGTCTGAGGTGAGGAACAGCTGGTCACTGCCTCACCTCACTGTCTCCTCTGTGTTTGAACAGGACATGACATCATTCAGATATTTTGATTATAAAAATGCTTGAAATGATTGGAATCATACAGAAATTACATTTATAGTACAGATCAGTAGAGAAATATTAATTTTTATTTTATTTTAGCATTATTTGTTTTTTACTTTTCATGATGTCCCTGATCCCCTGGCTTCCACTCCCTCACTTTCCATTACATCATAGTCCTTCATAGACCCACTTCTTGTGCCTTGTCTTTATGGAAGTATAATATGTTTTATTTCCTCAGTGTGCTGCAATTATGCTTTTGATTTCAAAGTGTGATGAATTGGGTTAAATTCATAGTGTGGGAAATGTGCAGCATTGAATGTCTTGTGCCCCAGATGCTGGCGTCATCTACATATTTTTGCTGTCTTGCCCTGGGTGCCGTCCAGCAGCATACATTAGAATAGCAAATTATTAAATCGTATTGATTTTGTCATTTGTAAAATGCTGAAGTCATGTATTGATTGCTGGCTGTGTCGCAGAGAGTGCAGAGAGCTGCTGGCTGGCTTTAGCTGCTCCTCTTGTGGTGAGGCAGAAGTGTTTCCTGTGTCCAGAGTGTGTTACAGCTCTGGTCCCCAACTCTCCCAGTGGTTTCACGGCATCGGTTCCAGTAAAACTACTGAGGCAGCACTTACTTCTAGACATGAAATTGATGTTGTTGGCAAGTCACAGGATTATTCTAATGTTGGGGCCATAAAATCAAAGAGCTGGGAGGAGCTGGGAGTGCAAAATGATAAAAAAAGCTTCTGCTGTTATGGTGGTTATGTATTTGGGGCACAGCTGTGATTGAAAAGCAGGAAACATGGCCAGCAGGAAGGTTCATATTCACAAATATGGTGAAAAACTATCTATGAAGTGGCCCTCATTGGTGGTATTCTGTAAAAGAAAGAAATTTGAAGAACTGGTTAAGTGGAGGGGGGTAACGCCATAAAGTATGTCACTGTAATGAAAAATACTTTTTGTCCGAAGAGAACGTTTTTGACCCGGCGGCCATGTTGAAAACAGTTGAAACAGTCGAAAACTGAGCGGCAAACTTTCTGTCACAACTGGTAAACCCACAGAGAAAAAAAACGGACTCCAAAGCACGACCCAGATAGCAGGACTAGGTTCAGTCAAACAGGTTCGGTGCACAGGAGATCCGTCAGGTATCAGGCAAACAAAGCAGGTAAGGATGAGACAAAAACCAAGTCTAGTATAACAGGCAGAGATCAGGAACACCAGGAACACCAACACTACGAAGAACTTTGGACTCAGGGAACATAGATGAACTGGCACAGAGACAGGTGGGATCAATCAGGGGCGGGGCAGACAATCACAAAGGCGGGAAAACACACAAAGGCAGGAAGTGAAGATTCTGAAACGAGAGGAGAGGTGAATAACAATATAAAACAGGAAATAATTTAATGTTAAAATAAAATACCCCTAACCTAAGGAGCAGGACGAGACATGACACTTCCTCATCTTACAGAACTAAATGTGTTTCTGAAAACATGTGAGGCCAGAAACAGGCCAAACAGTAACACAGCGGGCAAAATGCGTTAGAGACTCCTCGGCTCTGATTGGTTGTTTGTCCTCTGGTGGAATCGTTCTAATGTCATTAGGAGCCCTGAGAGGAGGCACAGGAACCTGATTGTTTCTCAGAGTGTCTGCCTCATGGACTACTGTCACTATATAGTGGTAGTTGGAGCAAATATGACAAAAAGTTATTTTTATTAGAGTTTCTATCTGTAGCTTTAAAGCAGATCTAGACATCTTTGAGAAAAGACTGAATAAATTGTGGTGATTTTTATGTTTGTGATATTTTGTGTAAATTCAGTTGCTCATTGTTAATCAAAATCACTGTAGCTTTAAGGCTACAGTACATGCATGCACTGGAAATATTGTTATCTTGCTCACAAAGTTACGTTTAAAAAAAAAGAAGTCAGCTTTTACCACCAGAGAAACAATAACATAATCAAGCAAATGCAGCATGGACATTGCTTTAACTAAGTCATCTTACTATGCACTATCACTTCTGCTGCAGCAAACCTGATCAGTTTAGCAGCAGCTGAAATAACCTCCCAGAGACACCAGTGTAAGCTTGTGTGTGTGTGTGTGTGTGTGTGTGTGTGTGTGTGTGTGTGTGTGTGACACACTGACAGACAGACTGAGACCTTTTAAGGGCCAGATACAATGAACTCCACCGTTAGCAGAAAAATGGACTTCCCATTGTCATTGAAAAACAACTGTCAGCATGTTTTTGATCCTCTCAGGACTGAGTGCAGTTAAAGAACCCAGCTGAACGTTAAGTCTGCGAGATGATGTTTAAACTGGCTCCCTTTTGACTCAAATCAAATGTTTGACACCAACACATCACAGTCATTTGTTTTAATTGAATCCATTCTATCCAGCACTCCTCCACTGGGCCTCCAGCTGATGTTTGCATAGTTTGAAAATGGGTGATTCCATGACTTGTCCTGTAGCGTCAGTAGCTGGTTGTGGATTTCTGGAAAAATGCAGCCCCACCTGCCCCCATCACCCTGTGTGACTCCCCCTTTGACGCGGTGGCGTCCTTCCCCTTCCTGGGATCATAACCCAGGACCTCAAGTGGGAGCTGAACATCAGCTCCATCACCAAGAAGGCTCAGCAGAGGATGTACTTCCTGAGGCAGCTGAAGAAATTCAACCTGCCAAAGACAATGATGGCGCACTTCTACACCGCCATCATTGAGTCCATCCTCTGCTCCTCCATCAGCGTCTGGTACACTGCAGCCACAGCCAAGGACAAGGGCAGACTGCAGCGCATCATTCGCTCTGCTGAGAGGGTGATCGGCTGCAATCTGCCGTCCCTCCACGACTTGTTCGCCTCCAGGACTCTGAGGCGGGCAAGAAAGATGGTAGCTGACTCCTCTCAGCCCAGACACAAACTATTTGAGTCCCTTCCCTCTGGCAGGAGGCTGCAGTCCATCAGGACCAAGACCTCACGTCATAAAAACAGTTTCTTCCCATCAGCAGTTGGGTTCATCAATAAAGCCCGGGACCCCCACTGACTCAGACACTTCATCCTCAGGACAATCTCTTACTGTTATACACCCTTGCACATCTTATCTCTCTTAAAATACACTTGGCACTTTAAAAATGTACTTGTCTTAATGTGCTCTTATTTTTTTTTTTGTTCACCATATTTTATTGTACATTTTCACATTTTCTTTTACGCACCAAATTACAGAGGAAAATTCCTTGTATGTGTAAAGTACTTAGCAATAAACAGTTTATGATTCTGATTCAGCCTCACTGTTCACATTCTCCATTACCTGCTATTCTCCTTTGACGTTATGCTGCCGGTGGAAAAGTATTTGGGAGCAACAGTTGCTCAGCTGATTGTGCTTTCTTTTGCATCCCAATCCAGAATGCTGATTTGCTTGGACAGTGGGGTAATAGTTTTTCTTTGATTGATTTCATTAAATGATGAAAGGTGGTGCACTGGAACCATATCAATGTGTTTGGTAGTTTGTTTTAATCTTAGATGTCAGGCAGATCTAAAACCACTGTTGTGATCAGCAGCTGAATAAAGCTTCAGAAAGACATGATGTTATCACCCAACTCTGATAATGAACTGCGTTCTTTTTGTTATATTTCTACTTTTTTTCAAAGATCTCGTCCTGCCCTCCATTCAACCTGCAATTTTGGTTTCCAAAGAAGAATGTGACTAATTCCATAATTGTTCTCTTATTGCGCACGACTCAATATTATGTGAATGTTTATTCACAAGGCTCTGTCTGAGCATCAGTGCATGATTATTAACAAGTCACTATGTATGGTGTTTCTGTGTTGTGGCAACAACGTTATGGCAGTGTAAAGCAACGCTCACACTATATTGAAATGAGCAGGTCAAAACTTGGTCTGTTTGGGTCAGTTTTCATCATAATCATACTTGAAAAAAACCCTGAGAAAAGTAGCTAAATTCAGCTTTGCCTCAGCTACCGTTACTACAGGGACAAGGCCAAGTCAGTACCGTACCTCCACAGACCTCTCCTGACGTAGTTACACTTTGGAGGTGAAAAGATGATGCATCTTTGACACGTCATCTAGAATGCAGCTTGTGACCCATTCTCAACTGTAGAAAACACTCCTGTCCTTTTAATGCACCTCTTTTACAACATCAACTATCTAAACAGCACAACAGCTTCTCAGCGAGGAGGAGGACAGACAAGCGAGGTGCAGCCGAACCAGGGGACACTTTGGGCCAAAGGGTTCAAGGAGTGGATGATGAGAACCCTGCCGAGGACAGACACTGTTAGCAGGGACCACAAGACGCCTTGAAATACAATTACATTGTCAAACTATTATTGCTCCTGAGGTGGTTTGAGCAATCAGATTTCAAATCTGTCAGTCCAGAAAAGCCCAGCGAATGTATCAAATGCAGTGCAATAGAGCACAACATGCTGTCGTTATGTTTACCTGTTCCCTGATCGGTGCCCTGCCATTGCTCTAATGTCCCATTGGACAGAAAGTCCATTTACCCAACAACCCGTTATAACGAAAACAAACACACATTGCTTCGAAGGCCCAGTGCTCTAAAATGACACCCTCTCCCAGGACCGATGGACGGGCATGTATGTGATGACGTGACAGGCAGAGGGGAGCACAGGGATGGTATATGCCAGGTTGGCAGAAAGCGCCTGTGCACCATCTTTGATCAGATGGAGACCATCTGCACCAGAAAGATGTCTGTGTTCCCCCAGAGATTGAAATTGTCAATAAAGCACATATGCTGTTGAACTTTATCGACAAATTGCATATGACGTTGCTTATGATCTCTCTTCAGCAGTTGACACAGACACAAGCCATGTTGTAATTCTGGGGTCATACGAGTGGCAGCCACATATCTCAGCTGTATTGTGTGACTCTTCCTGTTGTGAAGTGGGCCATTTAGAGTGCATGAAAAAAAAGAACTGCAGCGTGCAGCTTTCTTTTATCTGGAAGGGAAATGAAACTCAGCCAACATTACATAAGGTGTTAATATTAGCGTTGCTATTGTGAGGAATGTGTGTGGGTGGGAATGATAATGCAGCTCCTGTCACTGGAAAGCCAAACACACACACACACACACACACACACACACACACACACACACACACACACACACACACACACACACACACACACACACACAGCTATATTTTCTATAGCTGATGTTAATCAGTAAATAGTAGGTAATTTTCCCAGGGAAAACAAGCTTCTAATTCTTACACCTCTTCCTTAGTTAACACATCACACACACACACACACACACACACACACACACACACACACACACACACACACACTCACACATTAGCTATCTCTGTGGTGGTGTTAAACTGCAAAGAATTGGCCTGGAGGTGCCGCTGATCACAGTGGTTGTGATAAGGCCTAACAGAGTGTATCACTTGCCTGCATCTTGCCTCCATCCCTTTGTGGAGGAGGAGGCAGGGGGTGGGGGTGGGGGGGGGGTCTCACCCCCAGCAGCACTTTGGCAAATGAAGCTTCTGACTTTCTCTCTGTATCTAATCAATTACAGCCTCCTCTTGTCCCGCCTGTCTTCTTCCTCCTGTCTTCCTTTCTCTGCCTCTTTTTGTCTTCTGTTCTGAGTGTTTAATCAAAAATGATCTTTATTGCATTACAGTTCCTATGCTTTTGTGGCACTTTGGATGAAAATGCAGCCTGGCAGAGAAAGATAAACTCCTGTCTGTTAATTCATCTAAACTGTAGTTAAACATTAGCCAAGTCATCCTCTCTCTTAGATCATTAAATACTGACCCATTTTTTTTCTGCAGCGCTTTGCACTGGGGCTTCCTTCTGTCAGATACCACATATGATACTATTTATGGTCACCATTTTTGCACCAATAGCTGTTCATTTTGTTTCTATTCTGTGATTACCTGCTTACGGCCTTCATGCTTAGCTAGACATATTGCCTATCGTCTTACTCTGAGCAAGGAAGCACATAAACGTATTTTCCAAGACAAATGCAGTTTTGAGGCCAGGATCCAGATGAGCTCTTGCTGGCGTTGTGTGAAAGGAAGAGGTAAGGAATGGCTGCGAGGAATGGAGGTTGGTGTGTGTGTGTGTGTGTGTGTGTGTGTGTGTGTGTGTGTGTGTGTGTGTGTGTGTGTAAGTGTATTAGTATGTATGAAGTGCGTAAATGGAAAGGCGCATACTGCTAGCGTAAGGGACTTCCACGACACGCAGGCTTCTCCTCGCCTACACTCTGCTCCGTCCGCATATTCTATCCCTCATTAATAAACTACATATTAATGCCTCCACCGCTGCCCCACCTGCTCCACTCTAATCCACCAGCCCTGCTTCCCCTCCCTCCCCCCCTTCTCCTTTCTCTGTCTGCCCACTCCATGTAGCATTTACTGTACTCCCTCCATGTTTGCAGGGCTGTGGATTCCTTAGTTTCTAGTCCTTCTGTCTCCCACCCTTTCTCTCTCCTTGTTCCCATCACTCAGCACTTCTCTCACCATCCAATTCTCTAAGTATAACAAACAATGACATAACTTTACTTTGAATTACACAACTCAATTAATGAGTCTGTGGATTGATTTAAAACCGTACAGAAATAGATAGAAACCTGGTTTCACAAAACTGCAGCTGGAAATTACGGTTAACCAAATAGTCAGCCGTAATAATTGGTATTGAAGATTTTTAGAAAAGGCAAAAACATTTTTTTATTATATTTGTTTTCACTATACTAAAGAGAAAACAAATTATTGAAAATATTACCCCTATAAGCTGTGTACTTTGATTTATTCTAATTCTTCAAAAAATACATAACACATTTTCATCTTAAAATAGTCTGTGGTTGGGGTTGGAGAGCGACACCTACTCCAAAATACACATTGTAGACGACCCGAAACCCTTTCCATGTTTTTAGGCTGATATAATTTAAAACTGTATCTACCTAGAAAAGTGCACTTAGTAGAAATCAAGACAAGGAGAACAAAAGCAGGGATTAATTAATCCTGTATCGTGCCTATCTTCAGTGGATAATCTGCTGTTGCTTTGGTTAAAAATGAGACCAAACTTTTCTATGGATGTCAGATTTGGATCCACAACAAAAGCCAAAACACGGTCTACAACCGACAAGGTGAGGCTTGTTTTTAATTTAGCTGATCGCTTGAAATGCCTTTTGCTACTAAAGCAGTTGTTGATCACTTGTTGCCCCTACCTGAGTGAGGAGTCAGCAGTCAATGATGGCAGAAAACAGTCAGTAAAATTCACCACGACCAAGAGAGGTCCATGAGCATTCAGTAGAAAATATTCATCGTCAGCTTAATATATAAAATATTTACCCTGAGATCAGGGACCAATAACCAAACAAGAAATCAAGTCTCATAATTAGTGTTCACTCACAATGTCAAAAGTCAAAGTACTATTCCACATTCAGAGTGAACAGTGAAGGTTTGAATTCGAGCTCAGGCCACATACACATGCACAGAGTAATCACAGAAAACTGCTCTTTGAAGTATAACAGAGTTTATTAAATTCTAATAATATTGATCAAGTCAAATACTATCTAAACCTAACAACAACTACATTACAGTAACGAGCCTATGATCTAAAACCAACAAGCAATCTGTGGTAAGAGAGTGTATATGTGTGTGTAGGGGGAGAAGCAAGACAACTACCAAAATGGTGGATGTAGTCTCGTACATGATCACTCCGCTCAAAACTACAAAATGGCGGCAGGGCCTTGATATAGGCCGCATTTACACACCACGTTTGTCGGAGAACCTCACTCGCGGTCACTGATCTAACCTTAACACTATTGGAATAACACTCTTATAACAGCATTGACGAAACTCAGTGGTCTGTAAACACACACAATACCACATTAACAGTACAATTAACTTAAAACAAAACAAGGTAACAAACACACTATGACCTATCTCTGCCCAGACACAAGCCTCTTATTCTGAGATGACTTTGTAGCGGTCGATGTGGTTCTTTGAGTTTCTTGGTTAAACTCAGGGTCCGGAGCTTCACTGATTCATTGAGCTGCGAAGTTTCTCATCTCATCTCATTGCCCTTTATGCCTCCTGGCATGTAGGGCAGCTGCAAAGTTTACGACCGGCAAACGTCGACTTGATCGGCTAGAGAAGTTGTCCTTCTCTTCCTCTGAAGAATGTTACTCTTCTTTCTGCAGGTTAAAGTTATCCGCTTCTCCTTCGGATCCAAAACAGTCTATTGTTTGACCAGCCAATGTTGAACTATTCCTAGGTTTTCTAAAAGGAACCAACGTTGTTTTAATGAAAATTAAAATAGCACACATTGTGCAAAATGTCTAAATGTTGAAATTTTGGAATCCTCGTCTGAAATCTCTGAACTAAAACCTCTCTATCTTTTGAATGCTTCACTTTATCAAAGTACAAATTTGCAGAGAGACTCTTAACATATTCTGCTATGATCTGGGAGAGGTTTAAAGCTTGGATTTATATCATTCCTAAAAATAAATATCCTGAAATTGCTTTCTTTTAAGGTGGAAATTAAAATGTTCAATTTGTGCTGTGTGCCATCTTAATGTACTCTTAACCAATAACATATATACTGATATTTACACATCTGAATAAATCTCACAAGTGTTAGGGTTATTTTAATACCAAAAACTATTAAAATAGCCCTTGCAGCTGCAAAACTATACTCATTTTAGTATGGGTATGCTATTTTCGAGCGAGACCTAAAAATAGGCATAGGGTTTAAAAGACTCAAATCCGGCTGTTGTCTGCCAGATAGGCCCATGTAGGCCCAACTTCATTTGTTCCAACCACATGGTGAAGTCCGAACAATGGCTGGAATATTTTACAGTGTAAAATGTTTGGTAAGAACCTGGAGTGGTATTGCGTCCCGCACAAATAATTAGCCCAGTGGACAAAACTTTCTTAGTCTGTGATAAATCACAGCTAAAGATTGTGAGTAATCACAACTCCCTGGCTGTCACGGGGTGTAAGCCGAACAGAGGTGGACTCAAATGCTGGATTCAATAGTATGAAAAAGATTTATTCTTTTTCTTTTAGAGAAGTGGAACGAGATAGGAATGCTGGATCATGAGCCAGAGAAACGTTGGGGAAACCAGGAGAACGCAGGGGTCCGAACGACAGGTGCAATGTGAGCTGGTGAAAACACAACTGGAGGGTGAGGCAGAGACTGACTGGCTGGAGGGTGTTTTCCAGTGTGGCGGCGGGTGAGCAGGCAGGTGGTGAGGCAGATCCAGGTAATGCTGAGATGTGGGAGAGATGCAACCGGAAGCCAGGGAATCCGTCAGACTCGGGAGGAATGAGACTGGAACGAGGCTGGAACGAGGAGACAGGTTAAAGACACGACAACAATTTCTTTGGTCAAAGAAAACTCGAGAGACAGGAGCTGGCCTGATTACCACGGGAATGGTAAAACGATCTGGCGAAGACTGGTGCTCCTGCTGCTCCTTAAGTAGGGTTCTTGATGGTGAATGAAGAACAGGTGTGACAGCAGGCAGCAGCCAGACTCCGCCCTGGTCTCCACGGAAACCTGCTCACCCAGCCTGAAACTTAGAAGACACACCTCCCAGCCAAGTCAGATCATGACACTGGCTTTGGTTTAGGTGAGAGGCCTTCAGCTTGGTTTGCCCCCATACAGATACTGATATCAGATATCGGTCCCACACTAACTCAAATAGCTGGATCGGTTATCGGTGACAATGAGTCTATCTGGTATCGGATTCAGTACATGTATATCTATATATTCCTTTATGTATTTATTTATCTATATACCAGGAACAGTGCACACTAATCAACATTTTAGTTTTCACCTCAGTGTAAATGTGCCAGAGTTAGCTAGAGAGCTCATTTTTATCTGTAGTCCCCTGGGCAGGTCATTACAGTTTAGTGGCCTATTATCAGTACAATAATACAGCAATCACTATATCTACACAATACAACAGAATATCATACAATTAAATACATAAATACATAACAAAAGTAGATTTGTAAAAACAATGAGCAAGACGAGGTAGTCTTGTTTGGTTTGCTTTAAGCTCTCTCTTTAGTTTCTGTCATGTTTTGTTGGACAAAGTTAGGAAAGAAATGTTTAAGTCCAGCCTGATGTTTCCTTACATACAAAATAATTATCCCAGTCTCTTGCCCGCAGTGAGGAGTACAGCTTATTGATTAAACACTGGTATCAGCTCGGTACTCACCAGTAACCCGTTTTCATGTGTTTTTACAGTGTTCCCATCTGAAGTGGGAGGAACAAAGAGATACGAAAGAAAAATGAGCTGTGAGATTGCTGTCAAAATGTCTGTAAAACAACAAAAGAAAAAGAAAAGTCATCCAAGGTATTACATTATTCAGCCTCACTTTTATTACCTTTATATATTGATATTCATCAACCTGTACTTTGGTGTATAATTGTTATTAAAAAGAAAAATCACTACTTTTCTCATCCTGGCATGGCTCCATCAGGCCTTCGGTCCATCTCTGTCTCTTCAGCTATCTCCCCTCTCTTTCTGTTCCCATCTGATCTCATCATCTCTCCTTCCACCTCTCCTCTGCCCTTCTTGTCCAGAGGTAGCTTTCAGCGAGAGATATATGAATGTGGCAGTTTAATTAGCGAGAACCCACATGGCTATTGATTATGCACTTGCCTGGGGTAAAGTTTGTCTTCTGCTCCTAGTCATGTATTGATCTCTGGGTGGGAGAGAGCACCTCGGCAGTCGCTGAGTTCGCATATCAAGTGGGTGAGCCTCCAAGCATACCCTCACCACTCAGCATCAATATGTCATTTTGGAGGTGGACGTTACCATTAGGCAAAGTAGGCAACTGGGGGCTCCTTAAGGCTACATATGTATTATGATGTAACGATATGAAACATATAAAGTTATGTTACAAACTCACATACCATGACACAAGCTTTTCCGCCTTCGCCAAGCACAAAAGTTTTTTACAATATTTCAAGATTTTTTTTTTCTTCAATTTTCAGCACCTTGATGACGTGGCATAAGTAACATACTACGTAATTATTGCTACCTCTATAGCCATCGCTCAAGTTAACAAATGTGAGGCGATTGAAAATGAAATTTGAAACCTAGTGTTAAACCCTGCTTGCATCAGAGTAATGGTCTAGTCAATCTCTAGATGAGTCTCTGTGACTGCTGCACACCTAAAAACACTAATTCACACTGAAGCTGAATCTACGGTATTTAAGCCTTGACGTAATGAGCTACTCAACACAGCTTGTGACCGAGTTATCGAAAGCGGAAGAGACAAGTAATATTTCCCTCAATTTAGTAGCTCATGAGTGTTTAATGAGCAAAGTCATAATGCAGACGTGTGCTTTGGGGGGCAAGGCACTCAATTGTAAGCTGGGTGTATCATCTGAACAGGTCATTTTGTACATTTTAAACAACATGGCTAAATATTACAAAAGCTGAAATATGCCTCTATGCTTGATAAAATGAATGACAGTACTGGCGGGTGTGAGCAGATACACATGCAAAACCACTGGTATGGTTAAACCAAAATTCTCCAGCAAGGACCACAGAAAGTGTGATCATATGCTTGTTGTTCAATCCAGAGCTCAGGTCCTCTGTGAAATACTTCTATTTCAGCCCATATATTGTGAATCTTGATTGACTCCAGGGTGAGCTCTGCATTTCAGTCAAGTTCAAGCTTGCTTATGAAACTTACTTGAGTGTTAAACTACACTTGTAATGTTCACTGACTGATCCTGGCCGTGGGCTGCCACTGAGAAATGAAGAAACTGATTAGGGTCTCTGGATCGGTTTTCTGCAGCAGTGTGCACTCACAAAATAAGATGGTTGTTTGATTATAAAAGGCCTGGTCAAGACAACTCTGAAAAACATCAATCTTTAAGAAATACCTTCAGCGTTTTGGAAGATTGTTGCTTTTCAGCTCAGCTTGCAGAATGGTTTTGAGTATGCTTTATAATATTCCTGCGTATGGCTCACTTCACCGCAGTAGCTTTAGACTCTTTAGTCATAAATGGCTGTGAAAGGTCAAGCTAACATGCTCTTTGGGTGCAGATGATCTTCCTCTGTCCTGGTCTATCGCCAGTCTTTTTGTCCTGCAGGGCAAAGAATAGGTTTCATACTACGCACTTCCTGCTACCTCTGTAGCCATCGCTGAGGCTGATGGCCGGTTTAGCTGCTAGCAAATCCAAAAAGTCAAGTTAACAAATATTGAGACTCATGTGATCAGAGGCATAATAATAAGGAATAATAAGGAATTCCAGCCCCTCACATGTAAGTTGGGTCGTTGTTTTTTTATTATATTTAGGACGCCAGCCGATTCTGGAAAGACAGGCAATTGAGACATCAATTAAGTCTCAATCTCAAGGGTTGCTACGGAGATCCTGTCATGATGACAGTGAACAATGATTCATTATTCCATAATCAAATCATCAAGTTCTTTTTAAATTATGTTCAGAACTAATCTATGAAACAGAAAATACAGGAATAAACAATCAAATTAACAAAATGAATAAATGATATGATGACTAAATCGGTCCATCTCTGAACCATGTATGAATAAAAAAGTATTACAAGTGACCAGTCTGTTCAGTGACAGAAATGATTAAAAAAAGTTTATCAATTCAATTTGTTTCAAAAGATAGATTAAATTCTAATTTAAGAGAGATCTTATACTTTAACATTATTAATACTCAATTAGTGAATAATAATCCAATAATATAGACCATATTGTCTGTATTTAACCTTCTTTTACAGAATCAATATAATATAATATATATAAAAATAACCTGCAGGATTGCAGGCCAGGTGTAAAGCCTGAGAGTCATGAGGCCCAGCGGTTCTGTGTATACACAAAACAAGATTTGATGATGATGATGTAAACACACACAGCCGGCCTCTCATTGACCAGAGACCATGTTTGGTGTCAGATCTCTTTGGTCACAAATCAGCCTGGATTCAACGAGCACTGCTGTTCCTTTTAGCACGTTGAAATGAAAAAAAGCTGCGATTTTGGACAGCCAGCGGAAAAAGAACAAAGTGAGGAATGTTTTATTGTGGAAAGGAAGCACAGGAAAGAAAGTGGCCTCTTTTAGTGTTAAATAAATCATACAAAATCTTAAACAGCAGCTCCAAATGAAAAGGCTGTAGCTTCTGAATCACACTGTCTATAACTATCGATGAGGTCTGTCCAGAAGGGCAATCTTTCAAGCCTCTTTGGTGTTCGAAACACCAAGGCCTCTTCATGGCGGTGTGGTGTGGTGGTGTGTGCAAAGCCGACTAATTATGAGCTGCGTGGGCTGTCCCTCTACCAGCTACGGATATCATGAACCTCATCGTAGTTTAACACACGTTCATCCCTACAACTTCAGTTCACCACAGATCCATCAGCTTCCAAACAAACATTGAGCGTTCTTTTGAATTTGTACTTCTCAATTATTATCATCCTCAAGACTCTTCTATAGATTTATACTTTTACTGCCCTGACCTTTTCAAAATATGCAATCGTTTAATACTTGATATAATTAAAACTTGCTTTGAACACATGATACGTCTGTGTGCAGTGTGACTCTTTATCACAAGTCAGGGGCTTTTATTGTGTAAGAACTGAAGGAGTGGATCTGGTCTGTGCTGCCTTTGCTGAAAAGATTGAAAGGAGTGTAATGGTAAATTGTAATGGTAATTTTTTATGTAGTATATATTTCTACTTAGTATATTGTATTCATGCATAAGTCATTTTGCTCTGGACGTGTCTCTGTTGTGCAAAAGAATAATTCTCCCTTGCCTGTTCACATAGATAACTAACTATGTTGTATGAGAATGTTCCATGCCAAGGCCTTTGGGCCGCTTGTTTTGGTTGCTGGCCGTTTGTTTTCACTTGATGTTCCATCAGTCTGAGACCAAAAGTCTGAGACTGAGATGTCTGTAATATTGGCCATCGGCCCCCACCTTTGCTCATTCTGTATAAAGAAAGCTTCTTCACTTTTTTCGAGGTTCTTCCTCACTGAGACTACGCATTCTGTTGTGATGATTGAACCTTCTCTGCGCAGAGAATAAATACTTAAAAGACAACCTGGTTTTTGGTATTATGTATTTCAGCATTAGAAGACTCATGCAAAGCGGGTATAGGATTTTTTTTCCACCACAGGAGTCAGGCTGGTCACATCCAGCATTCGTAGCTGAACCTACGAAAAAGAATGCGCATTAATTTGTAGATATCCCACAAAAAGGTTTTCTTTGTTATCCAGGTATTCGAGGTGGATGGGTCCAACAACTAGCAATCTTTCAGCCAGGAGCCTGCAGTTCGTTCCCCATGTGATACAAGAAGTCAGAGTTGATTTGTTTGTCACGTAACTTGCGTAATATAGTTACAGCACTTCTGCAGTTATTTTAACTCAAACAAAAATCTTTTCCTGACTAAGTAGTTTTGTTGCTTAAACCTAAATAAGTATTTCACGATCTTTTCCTAAACTTAACCAAATAGTTCTGTGCCTAAACCCAACTGAGTAGTTCTCTGTGAAGATGGAAGTTTATTTTGAAAAGGCTGTATGCAATGAGGTGAAATTAACCCGTCGCTGGAAAACGTACAAAACACCTTTCGTAAAATATCATACATTTGTCGTCTTGATTCAAACTGCTGAGCCTCTGTGTTGTTGTACATTATAATGTACATTTGTAATATGTCTGTTCTGCACGTTATTGGTTGATGACTTTATTCGTGATGCGAAAGCTTGACCTCCTTCCGAAAAAAAGTTGACAGTGTTAAGTAAGTCATATGACAAAAACAAAAGTTTGAACAATATATTGATGTGAGAATTCATCGCATGAAATCATCTAATAGACATTTCCGCACAGTCTCTATAGCACACAGAACCTTCCTTTGTCTGTGGCCGTGCTGTTGACAGTGGTCATGTTTGGAGGTGGCAGAATAGTGAGTGTCCTGTGACATGTGGACCCAGTCCACCATGATGAAATCTGGCCCGATAGAGTGATATGTGTGAAATAATTCATGAGCACTTGAGGTCTGACAAGTGCCGCATCTGAAGTGTGCAGCTTTTTCGTTCATTACGAGTTTTGGAAAAAAATTGGCTCCACCGACAGCAAAAAACGTGATTAAAGTGGGCGGGACAAACCTCTGCACAGCTCTGCCTGTATGAAAAACAAGCTGGGTAGCTGCTAGGTGGGACTCCAGTCGCCTGAGGCTGAGCTCATCTAATAGGCAACTGTCTGACATGTCAGCTGAGCCAGCACTGCCATTTTAGGTCCTTATCAAAAGTGAACGCTGGCTGTAACGGGGGGGGGGGGGGGGGGGGGGGGGGGGCAGCGCTAGGATGAAGGTCCAAACCCACTCCATTAGGCCTCAGCTCCACCGTGTTTTTATGTGTGTGTGTGTGTGTGTGTGAGACAACCTGCCTCATTCTGTCAACAGAGCTACGCCAACAGTTGGCATGTCTCTTTTAGCCGCTTGTTACCACTGAGGTGGTGACATCATTGTGCATGGGGTAACATGTTCAAGCCCATCGGTTTACAAGCTCTCCTGCAGTATAGTTCAGTAACCTCTTAAACAGTCTCACCATTGCACTACTGTTCTGTGTGAGTCCGATGTGTTTTAAATAGTTAGATTAACTTCACTTCATCAAGACTTTAACGTTTCTTTCTTCTCCTAGCAGCGGCTCTACTCCTTTCCTACCAAGGAGACTCATTTTGTCCACTTGTATTTGCGATCTCACGCCGTCGGTCATTACCCAAAGCTCGTGGCCAGACAGGAGGTCGTTTTTTATCTGGAGACCAAGGTGCTGAAGCTCAGTCACATGGTAACAGGTGCATTTATATGGGACGAGATGGTAATGCCTCCGTGACTCAGATGGGAATGTCCTCCTAGATTTCTTTCCGGTTGTCCATTGACTCCTTGTAGATATATATATATAAAGTTAAGAAAACAAGTTACCTACAGAATAGAAATAATGAAAGGAATAATCTTAACTGACTGACCCTTAAAGGCTTCCATATAATGGACATGCCTCTTTTTCGCTGGGTTTGTTTTGTGAGGGAGAGCCATGCTGAGTTGCTGACAGCTACAAAAAACAGAGGCAACAGAAAGCTTGGGAAAGAGAGAGAGACTGACAGACAGAGAGAGAGAGACAGAGAAAGACAGACAGAGAGAGAGAGCCAGAGAGAGACAGACAGAGGAAGAGAGAGAGAGAGACAGACAGAGGAAGAGAGACAGAGAGACAGACAGAGGAAGAGAGAGAGGGAGACAGACAGAGAGAGAGACAGAGAAAGACAGACAGAGAGAGAGCCAGAGAGAGACAGACAGAGAGAGAGCCAGAGAGAAACAGACAGAGAGAGAGCCGGAGAGAGACAGACAGAGAGAGAGAGACAGACAGAGGAAGAGAGAGAGAGGGGGACAGACAGAGAAAGACAGACAGAGAGAGAGCCAGAGAGAGACAGACACAGACACAGAGAGAGAGACAGAGAAAGAGAGAGAGAGGGAGACAGACAGAGAGAGAGAGACAGAGAAAGACAGACAGAAAGAGCCAGAGAGAGACAGACACAGAAAGAGAGAGAGAGACAGACAGAGAGAGAGGGAGAGAGACAGAGATAGAGAGACAGACAGAGAGAGACAGACAGACAGAGAGACAGACAGAGGGAGAGACAGAGGGGGAGAGAGAGAGAGAGAGAGAGAGAGAGAGAGGGCTCATTAGAACAAAGCTGAAATATGACTGCTGTTTGAAAGAAGGAGAGTAGAGAGGGAAACAACAGTAAAAAACAAAGACTGGGAATAATTAAATAGGCTTTAATTAATTGAGTTTCAAATCTACATACACACATGTACTCACACACCCACTCAACCAACCGACCAGTGACGGAGCGGAGAACAAATCAAAGGATGAGAAAAGGCTGATTAAGCGCTTAGCAACTTGAGGAGAAAGATGAAAAGGAAGGCATAGAGAGAGGCAGAAAGAGGAAGAGCTTCATATTTCAGACACATTGTATCTGCATGAGGATGCATACAGCATAATATTTACAGAACAATAGTCTGCAACCTATGGGTTAAAATGTATGTATTTGTTATGTGACTGGCTTTAGCTAAGCACGTAAGTTATGCAATACATCTATGAACAAATAAATCAATGTTGACTTGATTTCGCATGGGAGAGAAACAATGGTCTCCTGGGTGAAGGTCCTGTGCTTGTTTGACCATCAATCCATCCGATCTCCTATCTACAAAGACCTTCTCACTATTTAAACTCCATCAGTGGGTTAATGTGACTACACCACAGTTGCGGTTTGGTTAAATTTAGGCACAAAAACAACTTGGTTAAGCTCTACACTGCAAACATTTGGCTCCACATGCGAGCAAAAAGTACATGTGAATGTATTTGACTCTGTTCTACAGTAACAAATGAGTCATCCCTCCTGTTTCTTTCTCGTTAGCAAAGATTAGTGCACAAATTCATTGGTGCAGACTGTAACATTCCCCTGTTAAAATGACAAATGTCTGCGGCGACAGGTCATATGAGCTGTCAAAATGATGACTCTGTGCTCATGACAGGCAAAAATAAAATATGTCTTTTGTCAAGTTTGAGTCTCTGCAGACGGGCGTCTGTACTCAGTCGAAGAGAGCTTGTGAAATAAAAGAAGCATCATTCTGTAGCACCACTGTACATCCACAAGTGGAGTGTTTTTGTAGTCCAGTGTTTCCCCGACTATGCCTTACCTGCCCCCCAAACGGGAACCCCGGTTGAAAATATTAATTTCTCTAAAATAGGTGCACTCGTCTTATTACGGCTCAGTGTGTTAGTCTGTGTTTTACTGTCATTTACTGTCATGCTAGTTTCTCTCCACTTCTCTGTGTTTCACTGTTGAACACACCATGTGTGTGTGGAAGTGAAAGCAGAGAGACGTCATTTAAACCTGTCGCTCTCACCAATATTAGCTGCTCTGATTCAATGATGTTAGGCTGAAAAAAACACGCAGGCTGAAATTCAACTGTGATGTTCTACAGGGAAATGCAGTGACTTAAACCTAGAGTAGAAGAGCTACAAGTAAGTGAAAGTCTGCTAGACTTTACAGATGTAGAGGGAAATTAATAATGCCTTAACCCCTCCCCCCACACACACACACCCCTGTACCATGGCGTCTATGAAGTTTATGACACCGTTATGTATTTGTCTGTCACTCTCTTGCTTTCCTCCGGAGTAGCATAATGCATGTAATGAGCACAATAATCCCTCACACACTTCCCCCACATCACCAGCACCAAATAAGAAGCAGAGAGAGAGGGACAGCCTTCTTGGACTAATATTGTTTTAGAGGTCTAATGTAATTTCAAAGGCAGTTAAAAAGTGCAAATCCTCCAAAGTGAGGATATTTTTGCTCATATTTTCTTAAATTAGTTTAAGGTCAGGCTCTGTGGCTGATTATTTCAATACTATGTGACATATAAGCGTGTATTTGGGTATGGACAGTACTGACATTTAAAGGTAAATGGTAAATGGACTGTACTTGCATAGCGCTTTTCTAGTCTTTCCGACCACTCAAAGCTCTTTCACACACCCATTCACACACTGATGGAAGGGGCTACCACCTAACATCAGACTTACCAACAATCACACACCGTAGGCATAGCTACAAGAGCAATTTTGGGGTTAAGCTAAGTGTCTTGCTCAAGGACACATCAACATGCGACTAGCAAAGATCAGAGGATCGAACCGCCAATGTCTGATAGAAGGATGACCCTGCTCTCCACTTAGCCACAGTTGCCCTGTGAGGTGGGGCAGTTTTCATAAATAATAGTCATAAACCCATAAATACAGCAAGTATACAAAAGAATGATTGTACTCAGCTTCTGCGATAAAAAAACATAAGTAAGATAATTTAACTTTAGATTGATTAAAACGCCTCCCAATTTTGGAAAAATAGAGACAAATTCAAAATCTGATATTAATCAATTAAATCGCAATCTCAGCGTTGCTAAAGAGGTCTTGTCATAGTGTACAGGGACCTATTATTTCATATACACACAAATCAAATGATCAAGTTCTTTATAAATAATATATGTATTGGACTTACTACATAACTAAACTACTAAACAGAAAAAAATTAATAAATAATACAATAAACAAAATTAATGGAATTAATATGATAACGAGTGCAATGCATATATGTATGAACCACATATAAATGAAAAGGATTGCATGTGACCAGGTAGAATCAGTGACTCAAATCATTGATTAATAATAAAATTCCTCGTTTGATGTTTATATGTGCGTTAGCGTTCTGTGGCGTTGTGTCCGTTCCCCTTTTTCACAAATTGGCATTTTTTTCCAGTTTTGGCCACATTTTTTGCCTTATACTTTTGAGATCCTTGCTGTTTTGATCCGTGTGTATTGAATTAGGAGTACGATGTCAGCCAACACGTACTAGACCTCTTAGGTTTGGTGTTCCCCACACCGGATAGCGTGCCGGGCTACCACCGGCTCGTTTTTAAGGAGGGGGAGACATCCCTCTCCTACACCCCATAACCTCAATGTCCAGCTGGAGAATAAATATGACAGCTGACATTCAAACCCTCTGGTCCTAAACCCCTGGTCATTTCAATGAACTACCGCCCCCCCAAACCCAACCCGGCCTTCCTCTCCGACCTATCTGAATTCCTTACCCAGCTCTGCTCCAGCTCACCTTCCTTCCTGCTGCTCGGTGATTTCAACATCCACATCGACTCCTCAGACTGTAAAACAGCCACAGAATTTCTGGACATGCTTAAATGCTTCAACTTCACTCAACACATCGACTTCCCCACCCACAACCGCAGTCACATCCTGGACCTGGTCTGCTCCACTGGAATCACCATCAACCACCAGCTATCATCATGGAGATCGGCATCCTCATCCCAAAGCCCAAACTCACGCGAACCATCACTCTCTGTAATATCAAGTCTGTCTGCCCCTAATCCCTGTCAGCCTGTCTCACTAACAAATTCTCCACACTGACTCCATAGTCCCTCCCCCTCAGACCTGGTCTGGACCTCTACAATAACACTTGATCACTAATCAAATACCACCATAACTTCTCCCTCTGCATTGATGGCACCACTGTCCCTGCTCCCACACGTCCGTAACCTTGGTATCATTTTTGATCAAACCCTCTCCTTTGAACGCCACGTCAATCACATCACATAGAACGCCTTCTTTCATCTCAAAAACATCGCCCGTCTCCGCCCCTCCCTCTCCTCCACAACCACTGAAACACTGATCCATGCCTTCATCACCTCTCGACTGGACTACTGCAACAGCGTCGTGTGCGGCTCATCCACCAAAATCATCAACAACCTACAATACATCCAGAACTCAGCTGCCCGTCTGCTCTCCCACTCCACCAGAGACCACATCACCCTAGTCCTTCAGAACCTCCACTGGCTCCCCATACAGCAAAGAATCCATTTCAAGATTCTCCTCATCACATACAAAGCCCTCCACAACCTCGCCCCTTCATACCTTTAGACCTCCTGCATCGACACACTCCCAACCGCAACCTCAGATCCGCCGACGCCAACCTCCTTACCCCCCCTACTCTGCCTAAGCATCGGACCTGGGGGGACAGGGCCTTCTCCATTGCTGCCCCCTACCTCTGGAACTCCCTCCCCCAACACCTCAGACATTCTCCATCACTCGCCACTTTCAAAACTCACCTATTTAAATCTACTTTTAACCTGTAAAGTCAGTTATGTATGTTTTCTTTTTTTCTTTTTGTGTTGTTCCTTACCGTTATGATGTCATCAATGTAATTGTGTGTGAGTTCCTTTTAAAGCGCTGTATTATTATTATTATACATATAATTTCGTTCAAACCATTTAAGCAGTTGAGTTTAAGATTGTGAAGCCATTTCATATTAGTTCTAATTGAAGGGAGATCCTACTTTTGGTCTAAAGCTTATTGATCTGTTTATCAATTTCTCTATCAAAGGTTAACTTATTAACTGTAATTAGTTCATTAGCTGAATTCAAATTCTTTGGCCTAGAAACATCAAACTATTTCACATTTGGAAATGGTAATTAGGGCCCGAGCACCCACAACATCGAGACGCGAGGCCCCAATTCCATATCAATCCATCTAACATACTGACCAGGGGAATTAGGAAACTCACATATCTGGACTACCACACACGATGGGATGACAACCCTGACAAGCCATCCTAAGTAGTCCCAGCACTAGCTGAAAAAGCAATTGAAGAGATGCCGTTATCAGACTTAATTACCTTGAAGATAACAACTGTTTCTTTTGTGTTTCTATGTAGATTTAGAAATGTTATTTTAATTTTTTACATTTGCTAAAAATAAAGTCGCCTTAAACTTTCAGTCAGGATGTTCTGCAAGATGAGAAAAATAAAGCATTTTTTTAACATTGAAGCATGGACATGTTCTAGTACAGGGGTCACTAATAGGCGGACCGCGGTACGAATCCGGACCCAGACCCAGACACCGTTGTATCCGGACCCAGGACCTAAAACCAATAGATAATTGAGAATTCTACAATTTTTGACGGAGCACTTGTATTTTAACCGACGCAGCTTTTTCAGCCTTTACAACACTTCCGTAAATCACATCATGTGATGCAGCTCAGCCAATGAAATATGGGTATTCTGACACGTTTCCTGACTGGAGGGAGATGTACACACGGGGGAGACAAGGAATGAGAACGAGGAGTAGAAGAATTACGTGAGTCAGAGAAGTTATTTCACAGGACGTTCTCCAAAAAGAGAAAAGTGGTCAGAGAGACCAGAGTCTTTAACCAACAATGAACAGACTCTTACAGGTTCATTCTTCCCACGGACAGTTTAAAACCAGTGTGTCTCATGTGTTCAGAGACCGTGACGATTATTAAAAGCGGTAATGTGAAGCGTTTCGAGACAAAGCACGACTCTTTTGAGCAAACGTACCCACTCACATCTGAAATGAAGTCACAGAAAATAAACCTAAATGCCCAATATGATCAGAATCCTAACGCCTTAATTCATGACCAACAATGATGTTAACAGAGAGAATAGAGCTGAAACAAGTGGTTTAATAACAACAGAGAAAGTCGCTGCACACAAATTTCTCGTTAGGGTTAGGGGTTAGGGTTATATAAGAAATATAATATTGTGGCTTTTTTGATTGACATCACTTCACACCTGAACGAACTGAATTTAAAGCTGCAGAACAATTCAGTGAAATACATTTTTCTAAATTGAATTATTTTATTTTAAGATGCACAAAAGCTTTCTGTTATGTCAGTTATTCTTTAATCCAGCCCTTATTTTACTTGAAATGAGAAGAACATTTATTTATGTATTTCTATGTATTATTTATAATCCATCCAGTTAAATTTGAAAACTGAGAATAATAATTGTTAAAATATAATTGATGTGTACTTTCTTTATTTGATTTGACAGTTGTTGACTTCACAGAGACATCGTTACTACTACTAGGCTTCTTGCATATAGATATGGCACTAAATAGCGCAAGTTAGATATTATTTTAATTGAATGCCCCTGTTCTAGTAGGTCATCTTTAAAGGCTTGTGCACTATCCTTCTTTAATCCAGCCACTGAGAGTTTGTTTGAAGTGCTGAGCTACCTCAGTAACTTTCAACCCCACATGTTCATTCTTTCACTTTGACTCTTCATCCGTCTCTGTCTGTCTCTGTGGTTATCTGTTGGTCTCAAGGGGCGAAAAGGGAGGAGGAAGAAGTGGTAGAGTAAACAGCATATCCCTTGGCAGCCCATTATTTGACAAGTCCAATCCTCCCAGCTCGTGGCCTGCTTTTATTTACGTTCATATTAATTAGTGGGATACATTGTTCACAGCACCAGGAGGCCTCCTTTAGTTTCAAACACATTAGCTTATACAACGTGCCCTAGCTTGTACAACGTGCGTCTACGTCACTCCTCCGCTTTCCAAACATGGTAACTTCCATTCATTGGCTGCCAAAAAAACAACATGGTGGGACGTAAAGATACGAACGTAATCCAAGATGGTGAAGGCAAAAGTGCCAAACTTGACTTCAAAACTTTCAGTCCAGAAGCCAATGGGTGACATCAAGATGACTATGTCCACTTCCTTATATACAGTCTATGCTCTTGACCACCTCACCATTACTCTCCAAAACATTGGTGTCTTTGTTGTCTTGAAACAATTAATATTCATATAGTTTGACACTTTTTTTGACAATCTCTCCTCAACACAGTGTTGACAGTTATTCTCAAAAAAGTGACAAAAACAGCCATAGCCAGGGAGAGAGGGAGAGAGAGAGAGAGAGAGAGAGAGAGAGAGACAGAGAGGCTGTGAAATCATGTCTATGAAAATCACAAACAGGTTTGATGACAAGGGACAACCCTGGCAGAGATCAACACTCAATGGTAATGTGTTTGACTTTGTGCCGGGTATACGGACACAACTCTATTTTTTAGGTTTGATAATTGATCTGAACCTCCTTTCCAGCACCCTGGGAAAAACGTTTTCCCGTAAAAGGCCGAGAGACGCCACACAAACAGCTGTTCACCGCTCGCTGCCTGGTTCTTGTGTTAAAAATGTCTGCTTAATAATAAATAAAAAAACTGCATTTATGTGCGATAATATAATTATCGGCGTTAATTGATGAATGCGTTAACGCGCATATATATATATATATATATGTATATATATATATCGCAAGAACCGGTGTTACGGTTTAACCAGGGACCCTGTTAACTGGCGACCTTCAGCTGAATGTGTCAATTTGCAACAGCTGCTGTAACTATGACAACAACAGTTGGTTGTTGTCATAGTTCATAATGGTGAGGTGGTTAAACCGTAACACCGGGCAGCGAGCGGTGAACAGCTGTTTGTGTGGCGTCTCTTCCTGTTTCCTTCACCTACATTCCCCTGGGTCCTAAGTCCCTCCAAGTGCAGCTTCTTCTTATCACCCTCTATGCACCAACGTACATTTATAACAAATACCACACATATTACACGGTAATCAGCGTTGCATATGTGTCTAACCAAAATTTTTAAAAAGCAAGAAAGAAATGATTCATTTAAATAATTTTTTATTTGGAATATGTAAAATGAGCGTATCATTTAGTTATTGCTACTGAGAATTTAACAAACGAAAAAAGAAAAAACATGACGTAGATAGGTTTGCAGTTTTCAAGGTGTATATTTCAAATTGCATCTATTACACATGAAAATAAAGTTGTGAACACCGGCTGAATATCTATTATCAGAATCATTATAACTGTATTTTGACTGCTACAGTGTAAAGGGAATACTGCTGTTAAAAAGAACCTTATTTGTTTAACTTGTTTGCAAACCAAATGTTATTGCACTTTTGTTCATATAGCAGTACTTTTAAAATACAAGTGCGCAATACACTACTTTTGAATTCATTATTGAACTTTGCGCATAACAATGCGATTAATCGCGAAAAAATCATGCGATTAATTGCGATTAAAATTTTTATTTTAATATATATATTAGTGTCAGGATCTCTGTCTGACCCTTTGTGTGTTAACCTCTGTTTTCCCCCCTTCTCCTCTCCTCATTTGTCTGTCATTCCCCTGTTTGTTATTGTGTGCCATGTGCTGTTTGTTTTCTCGGGCCTGCCTCCAGACACCTCCCATGGTCACACCCCCTGATCGGTGCACAGCTGCGGACAATCTGGCTCGTTACCACCTGCAGTTAGACACACTTATCATGATCCCACTAATCACCGCCTGGCAGTATATCAACCCTGGTCTTGCAGGCCTGGGTTGTCAGTCCGCACCGTCTTCTGCCTCGGTATTTCGCTACCACAGTTACGTAAGTTCCAATTGACAAGTCCAGATTGTAATCGCTCTCTTCTCCGTCGATTTGCACCGTCAATTTGCCAGCCCTCTGGTGTCAATCCACGGGAATCACACCGTCGTTTTGCCTGCCCTCCGGTGTCGGACCTCGGGTACCACATCCTCGATCCGGCCTGCATCCTGTGTCGGACCACGAGCTCCACACAGGCATTCCTGTGTTTGCCGGTAGAAAATAAATATATTGGTATCGTGTTCTGTGTCCTGTGGTTGCCATTGGGTTCTGATCCTGAACTCCCGTGACAGAACGGACTGACCATAATGGATCCAGCTACCACAGGAGCAGCTACGCTGGCTGACCATAGCATGCAGCTTGAGGAACACCGGCAGATACTCAAGGACATGAGGGAAACACAGAGATCCATCACATCTGAGGTTTCCCAGATTGGCTGCATCGTGCAGGAACTAGCTCAGACAGCCCAGCCTCCACCAGCTCCAGCACCGGCACCATCCCCTCCGCTCCTCACCCCGCCGGTTCGGGAATCCCCCGTGTCGTCTCTGGAGCCTTATGACGGTACGCTGGGGAGGTACCGGGGTTTCCTGTTTTAATGCCGGCAGGTATTTGACAGGCAGCCTCAGACTTTTGCCTCGGACAGGTCCAAGGTTTCCTACATGGTCAGATTACTGCGGGGAAGGGCTTTTGACTGGGCCACGAATACGTCGAGCATTGACCAGCCTAATTCCGAGTTTTACGTGGACTTTGAGGAGGATCTGCGGACGGTTTTCGACCATCTGGTGGACTCCAAGGATGCTGCGCAGCGCCTTCTCCGCCTAAGAAAGGGCCAGGTGAGTGTAGCGGAGCACTCGGTGGATTTCTGCATTCTCGCAGCCGAGTCCAGGTGGGGAGAGACGGCGCTCAGGGGAGTGTTCCTTCACGGACTATCTGAAGCCATAAAAGATGAACTGGCCACCTGTGACAAGGCCGGTTCATTGGATGAGCTGATTAAGCTCACAGTCGGGCTGGATAATCAGATGTGGGAGAGGCAACGTGAGAGGAACTACAGGTCCCGGGGGGCATCGCATGTGACGTCATCCTCTTCCAGCTTCCGCCCTCGTGCTCCTGCATCAGCCTATCGGGGCGAGCGGACAAATCCTCGGGCTCCAAGTCAGCCCCTCTCTTTCACCTCGGAAGTGGAGCCAATGCAGCTCGGCCGTGGTCATCTGTCGCCCCTACTGCCATGCTAACTGCCTAAGGTCTGCGCTGCCCCCTGGAGGTCACCCCCAGGGATTACTCACTCCTTCGCCAGATCTTGCCTCCATTCCCTACGCCTACCATGACATCGGGGAGGTGTTTAGCAAGGCTCGGGCTTTCTCTCTACCACCTCACTGCCCCTACGACTGAGCTATTGACCTCCACCCTGGCACTTCGTTCCCTTCCAGTCGGTTATATAACCTGTCCAGACCAGATAAGGCGTCCATGGAGGAGTACATCTCACATCTCATCTCGTCACCACTCGGAGCCGGATTCTTCTTTGTCACCAAGAAAGATAAGAGCCTCCGGCCCTGCATCGACTATTGGGGTCTGAACAACATCACCACCCGAAACAAGAACCCTCTGCCACTGATTAACTCTGCATTTGAACCTCTCGCTGGAGCCACGATCTTCACTAAGCTTGACTTTCACAACGCATGCCACCTGGTGCGGATCCGAGCAGGGAGTGGAAGACAGGTTTCAACACTTTGAGTACT
The DNA here is from genome assembly GCF_023349555.1 of Cebidichthys violaceus. Taxonomy (NCBI): domain Eukaryota; kingdom Metazoa; phylum Chordata; class Actinopteri; order Perciformes; family Stichaeidae; genus Cebidichthys; species Cebidichthys violaceus. The sequence goes on along the minus strand of NW_027176506.1, from coordinate 2,814,492 downwards.
TAGTCATGCCTTTTGGACTAACCAATGCCCCCGCAGTATTCCAGGCATTGGTAAATGACGTACTCCGGGATTTCCTGAACCGTTTTGCATTTGTTTACTTCGATGACATCCTCATCTATTCCGCGGACCCTCAGGAGCATCAGCGCCACGTCAGGATGGTCCTCCAGCGCCTACTGAAGAATAAACTGTTCATGAAGGCGGAGAAATGAGAGTTCCATGTGACCTCAGTTCCTGGGATTCATCATAGAGAGGGGTCAAGTGAGGACGGACCTGGAAAAGATTAAGGCTGTGACTGAATGGCCGACCCCCTCCTCTCGGAAACAGCTCCAACAGTTTCTGGGGTTTGCCAACTTCTACCGCCGATTCATCAGGAACTACAGCAAGGTAGCAGCCCCCCTCACTAGACTCACCTCCTCCAAGACCATGTTCGCATGGACGCCGGAGGCCGGTCAGGCGTTCCAACTACTCAAGGAGCGGTTCTCCTCTGCCCCTATCTTGATTCAGCCTGACGACATCCATCAGTTTTTTGTTGAGGTAGATGCCATCCTGTCACAACGCTCGGACTCTGACTCTAAGCTCCGTCCCTGCGCTTACTATTCCTGCCGGTTGAACCCGGCAGAGAGAAACTACGACGTTGGAAATCGAGAATTACTGGCAATCAAGCAGGCTCTCGAGGAATGGAGACACTGGCTAGAGAGGGCTGCCCATCCGTTCGTGGTCTGGACGGACCATAAGAACCTGGAGTACATTCGGACCGCCAAGAGATTAAACTCTCACCAGGCTCGGTGGTCACTGTTCTTCGGGCGTTTTGACTTTTCCATCTCCTACCGCCCAGGCCACAAGAATACCAAACCCGACGCTCTCTCTCGCCAGTTATCTCCCGAGGGCCACTCCTCCAGTCCTGTAACCATCCTCCCTGCAACTTGTGTGGCAGCCTCTCTCACCTGGGAGATCGAATCAGTGGTGCAGGATGCTCTCCGGACCCAGCCAGCCAGACCTGTCCGTACGCTTCCAAGTACTCCAGTGGACGCATACCTCCCGGTTCTCCTGTCACCCTGGCATCAGACACATTATTGACCTGCTTCGGAGAACCTTTTGATGGACATCGCTGGAAGCGGACACAAGAACGTTTGTCCTCGCCTGCTCAACCTGTGGATTTTCGTCGACTGCATCCGGACAATACTGGCAGATTGCCTGGAGGCTCCTGTTGAGGAGGGGGGGGTACTGTCGATCCACGGGAATCACACCGTCGATTTGCCTGCCCTCCGGTGTCGGACCACGGGTACCACACAGGCATTCCTGTCTTTGCCGTTAGAAAATAAATATATTGGTACCTTATTCTGTGTCCTGTGGTTGCTATTGGGTCCTGATCCTGAACTCCCGTGACAATTAGTGCCAATATCTCAACTAGGAAATGGTACAGACTTAGAATGCCATAAAAATAAAAAATTTGTCTTATGTCAATAATCAATAATTTGATTTCTAGCAGGATCATACTTTAAGTAGTTAGCAAAAAGAGAAGAATCGCTGTAGAAATGTTTCCACATTTTGAAAGACTTTTGTTTATGAAGAGAAAGAGACAGAGAGGCAACACAGGCAGAGCTAGCAGGAGGACAGACTAGTAGCAGTGGGAGGCATGCCGACTGCTGGAGCTGATGTAGCTGCTGGAGCTGTTGTTTCATTAACTGCCAGTCGACAGCACATACATCAAGTTCCCACAATGCTTAGGGAGCGCAACCGCAACCTGCAGTGATCCTTCCGAAAGAAGAGCTGCCAGTGATGGATTGTGTGACACGGACTGAGAGGACATTCTTTCTCAAACTCACACACACACACACACACACACACACTGCGTTTCTCCCAAACTGGATCTCATTGGATCTGATGACAACTGAAGAAAAATCAACAATAACTGGCAATTGAAATATTACTCGGATTTAAAAAAATAATAATTTAGTTTTATAGAACAGATATTCTACTACTTCTCTTTACTGTGCATATTTTATGGTATTGAACATATGTTTATGGTCATAAAACCTACAGTACAATTTCTGCATTATCACCATATGAATGAAAAGTCACCAGTTACAGTGTAGTAAACTGTTGTGAATAAAGTAATAATAACTTTATTTAGCACCTTTAAAACATGAGTTCACAAAGTGCTTTGACAGTTAAAGCAGCAAAAAACAAGGTAATAATAACAACAGAAAGCTCAAGTTCAGTTTGTCAAGAATCATAATGCCTTAATTTGATGGAACTATCTATCCATCCATTATCTATAACTGCTCATTCTTTGAATGGGCGCGAGGGGATTGGGGGTGCAGGGTCGGCTGACACAGAGACGGACAACTATTCAGGCTCACATTCAAGCTTACTCTGGACTCGCTTGGTCGTGCACCTCTGAACTTTTGTAACTTGCCGCGGGCGATCACGCGACTGTCACAAAAAGTTCAGTGATTAAAGCTCCATTTAGAGATTATACAAAGGTCAATTTGTTGTTAAATGCTTTAGAAACAGGAGGTTTTATAAAATCTGCGTTTGAGTAAATATTTTGCAGCCAAATCAAATCGATAACAAAGATATTCCACCTTTGTTTCCTTATGAAACATTTAATACGTGGCTTGTTTCTTTACAGGGTTTGTACAAAGACACTAAAGTAGTCCATGAATATCAGATATGAGTTTACAGATAAATACAACTCCTCCTCGTCATTGTGGACCTTAGTTTGTGGCTTTTAACAGTTACCCCTACAGTCTATGTTACACGCGTGGTCTTTTTGACGCTTCACATTTCATTATGTTTGTACGCCCTCTGGCGTTAAGTAGAATAATGCAGCACACAGCCCATAGAGTATAAATAAATATATCCGTTCATCCTTGGGGCTCGTGCACCGTCTACAGAGGCTCGCACTACAGCGCGAGTATAAACAAAGCTTCACAAATACAATTTAGAATCAGGCCTGGGGAGTAACAGAATACGTAGAATGACGTTACATAATTAGGATACAACAAAAAGGTAAGTGTATTCTGTTACAGTTACAAAAAAAGATAGATCAATTCATATTATGGACACATGTATCAAAACTATGTTTCACTAGCAGGTCTAGTGAAACATATTTACCGTTTTCTCTGCTGCCGGTAGTCTTCTTCAGTTAATGATAATAAGCTATGGATAAGGTGATCGCCTCACGGTTTGTCAGAGATTCTCCCTCACGTTGGGTGTCCGTTTTACAACAAATCACTACCAAACAGTCACAACCAAATTATAATAATACTAATACTATACTTGTTTTCAACACTTTAGTTTATCATGGTTTGTGCCACTCATCATTACCTAACCCAGGGGTCGGCAACCTTCACTATCCAAAGAGCCATTTTGCCCTATTTTCCACCAAATAAATTTGCTTTCTAAAGTGTTATTTATAGTTACATTATATATACAAAAACTATAGCTTGTTGTATTTATGAAAATATAGAACAAGCATAAGAGACAATTCTGGACATTTTCTTGCTATTTTACCTGTTATATCAATATCAAATTCTTATGAAGAGGAGAAAAATGAGAAATCTCTCTTTTTCGCTCATCTCCAGCGTGATACTTTTCAGCTGTGTGCTTGTTCTGGAAGTGTCTTTCTACATTACATTTTTTGCACATATCAAGCATACAGGTAAGCCAGCATCGTTGGCAGTGAAAGCAAATTAATACGTCCACGTAAAATTAAACTCTCTATTTTCCTCAATGACTTTTCTTTTTTTGGATTTATCCGTTGATAGTTTACCGAGGCCACCTGCAGGGAAAGGCGCTTGACAGCAACGTAATAGGATGTGACACACATTTTACTTGACAAAATATTTTAAAAAAATGTTTATTTTCAGTGACACAGTATCACCTCAAACTCCAAGATAAGAGGTGTTCCCTTTGAAAGAGTGTCCACTGTGCAACCATTATTTATTTCCATGTCATATTATTGTCAATTATTTTTTTGTCAAAGCCTGAGGCCATGTCCACACGACTACGTTTCCATTTGAAAATGCATACGTTTTGCTACGTTTACACTGAGCGTCCACGCTACTCCGGAGTTTTAAAAGCCCCAAAAACGGAGGAGTTTGAAAACTCCGGGGTTACCTCTTCGTGTAGACGATCGCAAACGCATAAGTTTAGAAATGGTGACGTAGACGCCCACGTTCAGTACTTGATTGGTTCTTAGCAGTCACGACATGTCCTTCCCTGATTCGTCACACCCACAATACGTGACCCATCTCTCATCTCATCTTCAACCGCTTATCCGGGATCGGGTGGCGGGGGCAACAGCTCCAGCAGGGGACCCCAAACTTCCCTTTCCCAAGCCACATCAGCCAGCTCTGACTGGGGGATCCCGAGGCGCTCCCAGGCCAGTTTGGAGATATAGTCCCTCCACCTGGTCCTGGGCCTCCCTTGGGGTCTCTTCCCAGCTGGTCGTGCCTGGAACACCTCCCTAGGGAGGCGCCCAGGCGGCATCCTTACCAGATTCCCGAACCACCTCAACTGGCTCCTTTCCACGCAAAGGAGCAGCGGCTCTACTCTGAGTCCCTCACGGATGACCGAACTTCTCACCCTATCTCTAAGGGAGATGCCAGCCACCCTCCTGAGGAAACACATTTCCGCCGCTTGTACCCGCGATCTAATTCTTTCGGTCATGACCCAGTCCACATGACCATAGGTGAGGGTAGGAACGAAGATTGCCCGGTAGATAGAGAGCTTTGCCTTGCGGCTCAGCTCTCTTTTCGTCACAACGTTGCGGTAAAGCGACTGCAATACCGCCCCAGCTGCTCCGATTCTCCGGCCAGTCTCACGTTCCATTGTTCCCTCACTCGCGAACAAGACCCCGAGGTACTTGAACTCCTTCACTTGGGGTAAGGACTCATTCCCTACCCGGAGTGGACAATCCACCGGTTTCCTGCTGAGAACCATGGCCTCAGATTTGGAGGTGCTGATCCTCATCCCAACCGCTTCACACTCGGCTGCGAACCGATCCAGGCTGCGAACCCGGAAATTCACAAACAACTACAGCATTGATTATTGATGGACTACCAGGTTAATTCAACATGGACAACGGACATGGATTACAGGCATTGCTGACCTTGTTCTCTTTAGTAGCAGCTGTTCAGTTAAAGTCTGCATGTCTGCAGAGGAAGCAGCTGTTATTGGAGCGATTAGTGAGCGGTGTGTTCAGCAGCGTTATCAGACCTACGGAGCGGCTGTCTGAAGTCACGGTTAACCGCTTTGAGCAACCAATCTACTTCCTGTTTACACCAGCCCCACCCGCGTGCCCAATGTACGTGAAGAGTCACGTGATATTCGTTTTCAGGCGTGTTAGAGTACATCCACATTACTTCGTTTTCGTTTGGAAACGCATATGTTTTGCTACGTTCACACTGAGCATCCACACTACGCCGGCGTTTTCGAGCACCGTAAACGGAGGAGTTTAGAAACGATCCCGAAGCCGGATAACTTTGAAAACTCCGGGTAGCGTATTCGTGTGGACGGACGGAAACGCATACGTTTGGAAACAATGACGTAGACACCCGCGATCGACTACCATGTAAATTTAACGCGGACAACTATTATTATATATATATTATTATATTATGATTATAGGCATTGCTGACCTTGTTGTCTTTACTAGCAGCTATTGTCCAGTTAAAGTCTGCATGTCTGCGGAGGAAACAGCTGTTATTGTAGCGATCAGTGAGCGGCGTGAGAGAGAAAGAGAGATCAGTGAGCGGAGAGAGAGAGAGAGACCCGCAGCGCTGTAACTAACGTTAAGTCTGAAAAATAAAACGTATTAAACTTTCCACGAACTGTATCTGTTTGAGTTTATAGAGGAAGATTTTAGAGAAGATCTTAAGTATCAAACACGTACTTTCGATCATTAAAGACTACTTTATTACTTTGGTTGCTTAGTTACAAAATACGACAATCTACTTCCTGTTTACATCGGCGCATGCCCAGTGTACGTGAAGAGTCACGTGATATTCGTTTCCAGGCGTGTGGTATGGATGGAGATCATTTCGGAAACGATGGCTGAAACGCCGTGTGGACGGAGATCGTTTTTGTTTGATAAAACTTAAATTTTATTAGTATGGATGTAGATTAGTGTGGATGTAGACTCAGACTCTACAGAGGGGCTGAAGAGCCGCATGTGGCTCCGGAGCCGTGGGTTGCCGACCCCTGACCTAACCTTAAACATACACAATGCACCAAATGTCTGAATTCAACTCTGATTCGGGCCGTACTGCCTGCATGAGCAGAGCATGTGCGTTTTGGAACCTCATCATTTTTAAATCAGCGCCCATGTTAACAGGTTAGAGTTTAGGGGCAACTGAGGCTCAGTGGTAGAGCAGGGTCATCCTTCAATCAAAGGATCGGTGGTTCAATCCCTGCCTCCGTTAGTCCATTTCAATCTGTCCTTGGCCAGGACACTTAACCCCAAATTGCTCCTGTGTGCTGTGCTAGTTAGAGCTACCATGTTGCATGGTAGCTCCTGTCATCAGTGTGTGAATCAGGGACGTGCAGTCAAGGGAGCCTCACCTGTCATCATGACAAGTAAAAAACAAATAATGATAAAATAAAATACATATTAATATTTATCTACTGATCTGTGCAATAAATGTAATTTCTGTATGATTTCAGTCATTTCAAGCATTTTTATAATCAAAATCGCTGAATTAGTGCATGTCCTGTTCAAACAGAGGAGACAGTGAGGTGAGGCAGTGACCAGCTGTTCCTCACCTCAGACTGTGAATCCTCACTAACTGTTGAGTCTTTTTCTTTCTCATTGTTTGTCACCACTGTAATATCTGTAGACTCTTTTATTATATGTCCTTTCTTTACATAGAATAATGTATTTCACGTCTGTGTAGAACATATTTAGTGTTGCTGATCTGACAGAAACTGCAGTGAGAAAGCACAGAGAGGCAAACAGTACCTCTGCCTCACTGAAGGGGGCGTGCGAGAGCCCACGGGTCGGGTTTATGCTTGTTCAGTCGTTGCTCTTCTTCTACACTTCTCTTCTTCTTCTACACTTCTCTTCTTCTTCTACACCTCTCTTCTTCTTATGTTTTGCTTTGACCACAAAAGTGTAAGATTCTACATCCAAGCTTAAAAATGTCTCAAAAAACTGGTAAATATGACCAAATCAACAGCAATTCAACGTCGGACAGGTAAAGTAACCTTTTATGTGTTTGTTGTTCTTTTTCTACATCCGGGTTGTTACGCAGATTATCGCGGAATCGCATGAGCGCTCCGCTTCTGAAACGCTCCCGGTGGAATCAAATATGTACCTTACTTATGTGTGTAAAGAATGCTGATATGAAATATGAAAAACAACCAGTAATCAATGTGCAAGCTGCCAGTTGAATGGTGATTTAAGCTTCTCTATTGGGTTCATATATTTGTAAATCTGACTTATGTAGTGTCAGTGCCTCACCAGACACGAACCTCACCGCAGGTCACTGGAGGGGATGGATGAATGATGACATGTAGTGTTAAAGAGCTTTGAGTGGTCGGAAGACTAGAAGAGAGAGAAACAAGTACAGTCCATTTATCATTAAGTTAAATTGATGTTTAACACACTTACTTCCATTTCATAAAAAAATGACTATTGTCTTTCTGTGGATAGAATCTCTTCATTTGTTAAGACAAGGCTTTTATTCTGAAATATTTGCAGTGCTGGGATAAATGCAAGGACTTGCATATTCTTGAACAGTCCCGACTTTTAATTGCATTTGTTATTATTGGTGAACAATGAGTACATGCTTCTTAACTTTTTTTCCTGTCTAAAATCAATAGAAATTACATTTTTAAAATGAAAATAAATTAAATAAAACATTCTGGACATTACAAAAGGCAAACTCTATGTCGAAACAAGGGCTGGCAGCAGTAACACTGCTGTCTGTGTGGACACCACACGCATGAGAGACGCAGCCATTCAGCAAGGCAGGCGTCACACACCACTCATGCAGGCAGCGTGGCTCGGACGCTACGGCTGTCATGGCGAAGAGAAAGTAAGCCGGTGGGCAGCAGAGTCCTGCTGTGTGTTTGGCTAACAGAGCTAACAGCTAGTGGAATAAAACACTCAGCAGGACTGGCAGTTTCTGTTCAGAGGAAGCATTAAATAGCCAACATGAGGCGTCGCACAGTGAACTCCAGTTTAGCTGCACGGAGCTGGTGCAGAGAGCTGCATAGATTACAATGAGAGCATATCTGTTGTGTGAGGTCAAACATCACAGCAGTGGTTGGAGTAGACACACCAGGCAGAGATCTGCACTCCACTGAGTGCACTTTTCTACTTTACAGATTGTTTGAACTCACTGGATTAATATTCCAGCATGAGAATCTCAAACTTGTTTTGAGTATTATTTTACTGAACCCTGGTGGTGGTGTTGTGTGGAGGAGCATGTCAATTTCATGGATAAGATCATTCCAAATCCTGCCTATGGACAGCAAGAGCCCAGTCTGCATAGTAATTGGTTGGGTAGGCAGTTTTAATGTTTTAATGCATAAATATATCAAGCATTGAAATTACAAATTAATGGTCTGTGGAATTAGAGAAGGAAGCTCTTGTTCTCTCCACTCACTCTCACTTTTTTTACTTGCCGCCCCCTCCCTACCCTTCTCTTTCCTCTCTATCCCCTGCTTTCCTTCAACTTCCATTTCCAATTCTCTATCTTTTTTGTAACATGTTTTTGTTTTTCAATAACCCTCTAAACTCACACCGTCTGTTCATTTCAGTAAGTAATTTGATGTTGTACAGCATTTCAAAGATATATTGGGCCATGATTTTGTGCAATACATTGTGAAGTTAAAAAAGGATGACACTATCAGGTAAGACAATATCTTATCAGTTGGCAGCCAAACAGGGTATTGAGGCCGGAGATCTGTGGATCAGCTCTTTTGAAAGTCATGCCACAAGTTCAGAGTGGCTCCGTCAGTCGGTTGCATCCTAGATACGACTTGCCACGAAAATGCATTTCCTGCAGAAAATGCATGTGAATACTGAAAGCTAAAATGAATTGCAAAGCACTGCTGAAAATGCAGAAATATGAAATTACTTGCCTGAAAAATGTTAAAGCCTTAATGCATTGCACTGTACTGCCTTATACCATAGCAACTTTCAAAGAAATTAAATTAATAAAATGAATTTACGCATCCCGTCATGGGTCTGGACATTTGAATCTCTTTTTGGGGTTTTGTTTTCTTTAACAAAGCAAGAATTATGGTCTGGAGAAATGGGGATTATGTGGTGATTGCTTTAGCAAAAATTATAGGCCAATGTCAAACCTCCCATTTTTAAGTAAAATAATTGAAAAGGCGGTTTTTCAACAACTGAACAACTTCTTGGCTGTAAATAACAGTTTTGATGTCTTCCAGTCAGGCTTTCAACAGCACCACAGTACTGAAACTGCTCTTGTTAAGGTTTTCAACGACATCCACTTAAACACAGACAATGGCAGAATTTCAGTCTTAGTATTACTAGATCTCAGTGCTGCATTCGACACGGTCGACCATGACATACTACTAGAAAGACTAAAAATCTGGGTGGGACTCTCTGGCACAGCACTTAACTGGTTTGAATCCTACTTGAAGGACAGAGAATACTTTGTGTCTGTAGCTAATTACACATCAGAGCTAACTAAAATTACATGTGGTGTTCCCCAAGGTTCAATACTGGGGCCTCTTCTGTTCAACATCTACATGCTTCCACTAGCTCAGATTATGGAAAACAACAAAGTGTGTTATCATAATTATGCAGACGACACACAAATCTACATAACTATATCACCAGGGGACTATAATCCCGTACAAGGGCTGGGTAAATGCTTTGAACAAATCAACAACTGGATGTGCCAGAATTTTCTTCAATTAAACAAAGATAAAACGGAAGTAATTGTTTTTGGTACCAAGGATGAAAGATTGAAAGTCAGCACTCAGTTTCAATCACTGATGTTAAAAACCACAAACAAAGCCAGAAACCTAGGTGTAGTTATGGATTCAGACCTCAACCTGAACAGCCACATCAAGACAATCACAAAATCAGCCTCCTATCACCTGAAGAACATATCAAGGATTAGAGGACTTATGTCTCAACAGGATTTGGAAAAACTTGTCCATGCATTTATCTTCAGTAGACTGGACTACTGTAACGGTGTGTTCACAGGTCTCTGTAAAAAGTCAATCAGAAAGCTGCAGCTCAAGTCCTCACTAAGACCAAGAAAGTGGATCACATCACTCAAGTTCTGAGGTCTTTGCACTGGCTTCCTGTCCAACAAAGAATTGACTTTAAAATCCTGCTGTTGGTTTATAAAGCACTGAATGGTTTAGGGCCAAAATATATCTCTGATCTGCTGCTACCTTATGAACCATCCCGACCCCTTAGGTCGTCTGGGACCGGTCTACTTTCTGTTCCCAGAGTCAGAACTAAACATGGAGAAGCAGCGTTCAGTTTTTCTGCTCCACATATCTGGAACAAAGTCCCAGAAAGCTGCAGGTCTGCAGAGACCCTCAGCTCCTTTAAATCCAGACTGAAGACATTTCTGTTTGCTGCTGCCTTTGATTGAACCACATTCAAGGATATTAATCAATTTCTGCATTTTACTACTACTGTATTTTATTTCTTACACTGCACTGCAACTATTATTCTGTTTTTAGCTTTTTAGTGTTTTAATGACTGTTTTTAATGTTTCAATGAATGTTCTTAATTGTTTGTAATCTCCTTTTCTTTTGCATTATGTTTTGATGCTTTTAATGGTTTTATGTGAAGCACTTTGAATTGCCTTGTTGTTGAAATGTGCTATACAAATAAACTTGCCTTGCCTTGCCTTAGCTCTGTTTGAATCAGTAGGGAACAGCTAAACGCTATGGGGAGAGTGTAGCATGTTTGCTGCTCTTGGATTTCCTGCTAAGCTAGTTGTGGTTCCGGGGTGGGCGTGTCAGACAGCATGTTGCCAGGTTGGGCGCAGTGGCTCCATTGAAAACATATTTTCATTTACATATTTCCCACAATTTAAGCTTCTGCATTTTCCAAATGCACTAGGATTATTGAAATGTATTCGGTTCATAAGCGTCGTACCAAACGGTTTAATACAAATACGTGTATTGTTACACCCTGAGAAACAAATAATAACTGTAGCTGTGGCGTCATAATGAGGTTATTAGGAGGTGGTTCAACTACAGTAGGAAAGCACAGAAGGCCCAGGTATAAAATGCATGGCCCGTCACTGGTTAGCTCACACCTGGAACAACCATTACTATCCCATAAGTAGCAACAGCATTAGTAGCAGCAGTAGTAGTAGAAGCAACAGTAGTAGTAGATGCAGCAGCAACTGTAGTATTTTGAAACCCAAACAGCAAGAGTTAAATTCAATATAAATAATGCACTTTTTTCATGTCTGTGACATGTCTTACAGACAAAGACATCAAAATTGTGGTAATTGTGCCACACGTTCTGGTTTACTTAACATTTTCAGGGTTTCCCTTGCTTATTTGAGAAAATAATGAGTCACATTTCTGAAAAGAAAGATGTGGCAACATCACGTGAAGCTGAGACACAAACTGTGCCAATGATCTCATCTAATAAAAGATCCTGGAGCTGCTCCGTAGACTGAATAATGGACGGGCTCCTCGGACTCTGTGACAACAGTCATGATGATCCGACGAGGATACAGTGGCTTGAGGCTCTGACGGAGACAGAATGCTACTGAATGCAAAAGGCTTCTTATGAACAGCAGTACAACATGCCAAGCGACTAAATTGTCTGAACTAGAGGCCTTTTGGCCGGCAGACAACAACACTTGACGGCATTCTCCTGAAAGGCGTAATGTCTATTTCACCACAGTTCTCGTTTCCAGTGGTTAAACTGGTTATTTTTAAGTGTATATAGGTAATACCGCAATACATATTTTTCATCATAGTTTTCGTGATGTTTAGTAACATTAGCATGCTAACATGCTTAACTATTAATCAATTAAAATCTATTGAATTAAATTCAATTCCATTCAATTAAATTTATTTTGAATAACCCAAAACCACAAATCTGCCTCAGAGGGCTTTACAATCTGTACATATACATCCTCCGTCCCGGGACCCTCATATCAGAACAGGAGAAAACCATTTAACGGGGAGGAAAAAGGAAGAAACCTTAGGAAAGCAACAGTGGAGGGATCCCACTCCCAGGATGGACAGACGTGTGATAGATGTCATGTGTACAGAATGAACAATAAAACAGAGTTACACATTCAATGCGTATGACAGAACCACGGCAGGAGGCAAGACCATGGTCCAGATATAACCACTATCCACGGAAACCTGCGAGGCGAGAAAGCACAAAGACTCCGGTGAATAAAAAAAGTCAGTAATATGCGTTAATGGTATCGGTAATAGAAATAATGTGAGTAATAATACAAATTATATTAGCAGTGGATGTCAGCAGGGGCATGGCAAGAGGAAGGACCACGGTCCAGATATAACCACGATTCTTGGAAACCTGTGAGGAGAGAAAGCACAAAGACTCCGGGGAAGAAGCAAAGTTAGTAATGTGTGTTAATGGGAAATGAATTCCTAAAGAAGGAGATAGAGAAGAGGAGCCAGCCCTAACTATAAACCTGAACCAGCCCTAAATATAAACCTGAACCAGCCCTAACTACAAACCTGAGCCAGCCCTAACTATAAACCTGAGCCAGCCCTAACTATAAACCTGAGCCAGCCCTAACTATAAACCTGAACCAGCCCTAACTATAAACCTGAACCAGCCCCAACTACAAACCTGAACCAGCCCTAACTATAAACCTGAACCAGCCCTAACTATAAACCTGAACCAGCCCCAACTACAAACCTGAACCAGCCCCAACTATAAACCTGAACCAGCCCTAACTATAAACCTGAACCAGCCCTAACTATAAACCTGAACCAGCCCTATCTATAAACCTGAACCAGCCCTAACTATAAACCTGAACCAGCCCTAACTATAAACCTGAGCCAGCCCTAACTATAAACCTGAGCCAGCCCTAACTATAAACCTGAGCCAGCCTTAACTATAAGCTCCTTAAGATATGATGGTGCCTGACCAATTAGTGCTTTGTAGGTCAGGAGAAGGATTTTCAACTCTAGATTTTACAGGGAGCCAGTGCAGAGAAGCTAACACAGGAGTAATATGATCTCTTTTCTTAGGTTTTGTTACTACACATGCTGCAGCATTCTGAATCAACTGGAGAGATTTAAGAGACTCATTAGAGCAGCCTGATAATAAGGAATTGCAGTAATCTAGTCTAGAGGTAACACATGCATGAATTATTTTTTCTGCATCGCTTTGAGACAGGATGTGTCTGATTTTTTAAATGTTATGTAGGTGAAAAAAGGCTGTCCTTGAAATGTGTTTTATCTGGGAGACAAATCCTGATCAAAGATAACTCAGAGATTCTTTAGGTGCGGCTGGATGCCAGCGCTCAAAATAGCGCCGGACAAATGCCCCTTCTGACCAGAGCTCCGGAATGTACATTTCATCAAACTCATTGCATTCAGCAGGTACTTTAAATGAGCTGAATCTGCTGTGGACAGTGTCTTTTGACAGTTGACCTCACGGCCAAGTTTTTCCTTAAGATACACAGATAAAGTTTCAGCATTGAGATCTGGTGAGAACCTGGTAGCAAAGACACTCACCAGCTTGGTCTTGACTGTTTTGATGGTGCCCACAGCTCCGGTCCCGACAACAGGCTTAACGTTGCCGGGTCTCTTTTTCCGCCCGGGGGCGACAGTACGCGATCCCAACTGAGCAGCAGCATTCTCTGGAACATGCATTAGCTGTCGGCGTTTTTTCATGACATGACTCTATTTCGGGGAGCGTGACAAGGATATTAAACAATCGGCACTTCTTGCAGTCGCAGCCGCAGCCCTCTCTTCATCCAGATCGCAGGGCCCCACCTCCGCCAGGGTATCCCCAAGCCCTCCATCGTCAGAGCCAGTGGTCCCAGTCTTCGCGCATGTAGCGCCTCCGTCCAGCGTCGCTGACACACCTGTTCCACCACCCGGAGTCAGGTCAGTGGGACGCTCCAGTGCACACAGTCTGCGATCAATTTCCACAGTGATGGCACGGAAATCTTCGCTGACTCCAGCCTGTAGCTGCATTGACTGCTTCATTGAGCAGACCTCGGTGTACAGCTGCTCCATTCTCCCAAGTAGGCTTGAAACGTCCATGTTGGAAAAAGTCATTGGAGGCAATTCATCCAGGTAATGAGAGACAAATCTGGGAGTGTTCTCCCCACACTCATTCAGTACTTTAACGCAACTCTTAATGTTGTTTATGTCTTTCTGTGCCCCTTTATGGGAAACGTACCGCTGTGTAGTAGGGCATTATCATTCGAGACCGGTTAAAAGCAGGAGCGACTGAGCCTCGACCTGCAACATCTGCCATTTTGAATAATAATGGCTTGATATGGGGGCCCTGAAAAAAGGAGTTTCTGTCAAGTGAGTAGTTGACCATCATAAGTTTATTTGCCCCAGGGTAAAATGAATTGAAGAACCATTCAGCTAAAGATGCTAACAACGTATGTACTATAATGCACTTGTCAATGTATGAGCTCAATTAGTTTTTTGACAATCTACAAAATTTGGCTTATGTAATGCTTTTGACTGTTTTGTTTTGTATTTTAGCAATGGTGGCTGGGATCGAGAAACGACTTTTTGAAGGAGAAAGTGAAAGGGGGAAGATGCCAAAGTATTCCTTGAATGATTTAAATGATGAGTTAGGTAGGTACTAATGATTACAAAAGTGAGCTGAAGTCTCCCTGTCACGGAAGGAACTCTTGATGAGGACTCGGACGCAGGTGTTAAGGTTCAACTGACGATCTTTTATTTTCAACAAAAAGGCTCAGGGAAATCCCTGGAAACAAAACCTCTTTTAGCGAGGCCGGAAAACAAACTAATAAAGCAGAACTAAAAACTCTGATTTAACTCAAAGAGCAGTAAAGTTAAAACGGCAAAAGCCAAACCAAAAATCACTTCGCAAGGAAGGTATAATACTACAAATAAAAAAGCTCTGATTCAACTCAAAGAGCTGGATGATCAAAATGGCAAAATGCAAAACAAGGTCGCTCTTACAGAGGAAACAAGAAACGAGAAACAAGATACAAGAACGGGATAGACAATACTAAGGCTTGGACTTGCTGATAGCATGAGGCGGGTGTGCAAGGCAAAAGGACATGACACACTGGCACAGGACAAGGGGAGACGCAGACTATAAGTACACATGAGGGAAGTGGGGGAGCAGGTGGAGACAATCAGGAATCAGGGAAGACAATCAGACTGGTAACACATGAGGAAGGGCAAGGAACCTGAAACGAGAGGAGAGTTAATTTCCAAAATAAAACAGGAAGTCACAAAACAAACGTGGCGACAGGACAAAAACCCAACTTGACATACAGGTGTGACACTCCCCCTGCACTGATATTGACTATTTTAAACCCTCTGTTCCTGTTTGTAGGACAGCTGGTGAAGTATTTGCTGTGAGCATAGCTCAAGGAGGACCAGCACCACGTTTTATGCACGAATGGTGCTATGACTACCTTTTCGTGAGAACTTTTCATCTAAGGGTCCCCATGACTCTACTTTATCACCATTAATAACAATGGTAAGTTGAATTTTTTTGCAAAATATAGACATAGATTAATTTGATCACAACACAATGTTTTAATTACTTGTTTATATAAAGCACAAAACAGTTAATATTGTATTAAGTCACTTTACAGGATGAATGACGCAAGAATTTCATGCTTGTCTATTCAGCTGTAAACCATGGACTGTGGTATCCTGGGAAATGGTATGCTGTGTTGTGAATGCAAAGCATTAAAGTACAATTGAATCTTTTTTGGTATGATTATTTAAGATTGAAGATGCTTCTGACATGACTGCTCACTTCCAAGACATTCTGGATTGTGGCTACACTGGCAAAGTTGACATGGAGCATAAAGAGAACATATTAAGGTGTTCACACAATATCAACTATTACTACTGATGTAACACATTGTAGTGTGGCCTCAGATAATCATAGGCCTTGTGTGGTTTATTTTTTCTTTAAAACACAAAATAAACCACGTTGTCTACATGTAGTAGCAAAGCCTTGTTCAAGGCCATTTTCCTGAGCCTGCTTCCCTAAAGTCTTAACTACTACACCTGGACAGCTTGACTTGGAGATTATTTCCCTTTCCTTAAAATTATTTTTTCTGTATTCAAGGCGATTCGACTTCATGTGAAGACTAAACGGATGCCCATGCTTCAGCAACTGCGTGAGGGCCTGAAAGTATACGACCTCATCAAAGTGATGCAGACAAAGCCAGAAGATGTCTCTTCATCTCCAGAGACGACGACTCAGTATGCACGAGTATTTCTTTGAGTGTTTACTAGTTGTTCTACATAGTATTTCCATAACTTCCTTTCTGCTTCTTAACTGGCAAAGTTTTGAGGAATCTCATTGAGCATCACCATGTTTGAAATGTAGGTGGACTCACATTACATCATGTCCCATCTGGCCCCGGAGTTGAATGTAAGTGGTTCAAGTAAGCAAGTGAAGGAATCAAAAATTTTGGAGCACTTCCAAGATTTCCTCCTAGAACCTGACGGTATGTCCAACCATTCATTTAAAATTATTATTTGTGATTGAAAGTTTAGATTTCCACCCTAATTTTATACCATATAACCGTCTTAATGAGCATAATATTGAACTGTTTGCATATAAAATGACTGGAGAGATTTATTCTGGTCTACACTTTGTGTTTCTCTTCAAGATGCACAACCTGATGGCGACGCTGCAGGAGAGGCTTTGACTGTAGCCTCAGTCATGCAGTGGATGACTGGTCAAGCTCACAGAAATCTGCTTTTGGAAGATCGGCAAACATTCAAACTCACAGTGAAATTTGATCATTGGTGTCTGAACGCCATGCGTAACCACACTGTATGTTACCCAAGTGTCAGTGCTTGCACAGACACCATCACATTCCCAGCAGCACACATTACAGATTATGAATCCTTTAAAACACTCCTGCAAACTGCCATTAAGTATGGTGCAGGGTTTGATAAAGTGTGATAAATGTGTTAAATAGTTGTTGGCAAGAGCATGGTTCTGGTTCATAATGTGTTTCCCTTGTGCTTATTCTTTATGTTTTCTATTCTTTAGTGAAACAAACAAACAAAATGTTCCAGAATCATTTCATTCTGCAGCTCTTTATGCCACCTTGTTATAACGTGAGTGAGCAAAATAAACACACAGAAGTATCTATTTACTGTGCTTTATTTGTGATTAGTTAAAAGTGCATACTTGTTTTAGATTCAGCACATGAGATGTGCATCAAGTATATCATTGGGAAACTTCATCCAAAAAATGAGGCCAGTTGAAGGACATGCATATAGGACTTGACGGTGGGGGACCTTCAGCTGACAAGGGGCATGGCACCTCTGCTACAGTGACCCCATGCTCTGGATCAGCACCGTCAGGTTCCTCATCATGTAAGTGTTCTGCTTGCAGGATCTGAGATGGACCAAACACGTACATTAATTACGATTATAGCCATTGCCTCATTTTTTTCACATACTGTAGACGATCTAATGTTAATATTTATTAATTTAGGTTAGAGTGATATAGCAAATTAATGAATACCATACTTTAAATTGCATTTCTTTGTCCTTGTGCTAAATGTATAGTACACACTACCTCCTGCAGATCTGGCTCTGGTACAGGTACTTGTAGCGTTCCAATCCTCCAAAGCTGATTAGGGGACAAGTTTCCCTCTGTGCTTAAGGGGTGGCAATTCCAGGTCTCCACAAAATTTTGCAGATCTTTTTGTAGAAGACGTACCCCACACAGAAGAGGTGAACCGCATTTGAAAGGTCAATGAAGCCATCTTCCTCTAAGATGTGAAGCAAGTTGTAGTACTGAGATGTTACAGCACTCCAAACATCTCTCCAAAGGAGTTCCACTCTGGAAGCAAATGACATGATGAAATGGCTACATTTGATATTAATGTTTTGTATAATGTAAACATTTATAGTAATACATACTTTGGTTGTGGACACTTTTGCCAGCAATAAAGCTGCCACGACCAGTTCCTCTCACAGTAAACATGCATCTCGCAATGTCCACATTTTCCACCCCTTGATCAGCTCGGAATCTAAATGAGACAAACAGAGTAGTGTGACACGGGTTGGACAGCTAAACTATCTACATCTGGTATGAAGGAGAAGGTCCTTGCCTTGATGGCCGTCCATGAAAAGTCCTAGAGCAGTCTCTGCTTTGTTATTCCGAGCTGCATTAAGGTAGAAAATCTGTTCAGGAATAGGATTTGAAGATGACTTATGTTATATTCTGAGCAAGACTGATAATGTAAACAAAATGTGGTGATAATGTAAAGAATAGTTATAGAAAACAGATCAGGCTTACCTTCCTGGAAAAGCCATCAATACCTCCAAAAATCACTATGTTGTACCTTCAAATTTTCAGAAGATTTGACATTATCACAGTGATATAAAATCCTTAATTAAAATAAATATGTATGCTAATTAATTTTAAAACTTTAATACCTGATCAACTTGTGATTGGTGTTAATGTGGACAAGAGACAATGGAGCTGGAACAGAGTATGTCTGTCTGGCAATGCATGTCAACTGGACCATTCTTGAAATAATGCCATGGACACGCTGCATGGACAGCTTCAGTCTACTCCATGTGACACGATATCCCATAGCCAGTAGAGACCCTTTTACAAGCCGATGTCCCGCATCAGGCATTCTGGCTTTGATAGATCTTACCTTTTGATCAAGTACAATGTCTGATACATCAGAGTAGGTGTTTCTGACTGAGAGATTATGCTCCCTCATTCTCCTGTGCAGTGTGGATCTTGAAATGACAATAATTGTGACAAAACAGAGCAATATAATGTCAACTTACCTCCATGTTGCTCATCACAGTAACCTCCCGTCAGTGTTTACAGTGGAAGTAGATGCCGGGATCCAAGTCAATCCCACCAATAGAAACTCCTGGCTCATTCAGCAGCGTATGCCCCGCCCACTACGACCAAACTCAACTCGTAGCTTTTCGTTTTGGTTTTGAAACCGTAGCTTTTCGTTTTGAAAGCAAAGGTTTTTTTTTTGAAAAGCAAAGATTTTTGTTTTGCAACCAAAAATTTTTGTTTCATAAGCAAAACTAACAAATAATTTATTCTCAGTTTATATATTTTCACTTACAAACTTGATTTTTGATTGCAGTTCGAGAAATTTGTTTTCAAAACATAGACAAGGAACCTGAAACGAGGTTTAAAACCCAACTTGACATACAGGTGTGACAGAGTTACAATTTAGTTTAGGATTAAATGAGGTATGTGAGTATTAATATGACTTGGGAGGAGATGATTCATTTAGGCCGACATATTCTTCATTACACTGCCAGGTTTCAGTAAGACAAAATAAATCAATATGATTATCTGATAATAATAATAATAATACTTTAATTTTATATAGTGCTTTTCTAGATGCTTTACATAGAGCAGAGACAAACAGAACAAACAAAACAAGACAAAATAAAACAAAGCAAATCAAAATAAACAAAACATTTTGGTAAAAAAAAGAAAACTGGAGAAGCTGTGTGAAATGAGTCATGTGGTGGAGGGTAGGGTGCAGGGGTTAGCAAGTGAAGGCGAGTTTGAAGAGGTGGGTTTTGAGGGCTTGTTTGAATGATGATAGGGAGGGAGCCTCACGGATGTGGATGGGGAGGGCGTTCCAGAGGGGGCGTGCAGCAGCTGAGAAAGCCCCGTCGCCCCAGGTCCGGCGCTTGGTCCTGATGGTCTTCAGAGTGTTTGCACCGGCGGACCTGAGGCAACGGGTTGGGGCATGAAGGGGGAGGAGGTCTGAAAGGTAGGGAGGGGCCAGGTTGTTTAGGGCTTTGTAGGTGGTGAGAAGCATTTTGAAGTCTATTCTGTATTTGACCGGGAGCCGGTGGAGGTTGCGAAGGACCGGGGTGATGTGTTCATAGCTTTAGCTTTAGCATAGCATAGATTTTGTTGGGGAGAGCCATAGAGAATGCTGTTGCAGTAGTCGAGTCTGGAGGTTATGAGAGCAAGATAGAACTCTGCTTCCGGGTCTGAACTCTGGGTTGTCACGGATTAGGTCCACTAAGAAACTGGGTGAAACAGATTTCTAGATATGAGATCCGCTCCATCCAAAGTGGAATGAATGCCGTCACTCTTAAGCAGACCAGACCAGGTTTCCCACAGAAAGTCAGCCAATTGTCTACGAAGCCCACATTGTTTGCTGGACACCACCACGGGAACCAGCGGTGGAACTATGACATGCGGCTATACATTTCATCATTGGTCAGGTTTGGGAGGGGGCCAGAGGAAACTGTAGCTGTGTCTCAATTCGTAGACCGATTGCGTCACAGCGCTGCGACTAGACTGTCCTATTACGCACTTTGTTGAAGACTCCTTCAAATGCAGCCGATGAATGCAACCTTCAGGTCTCAGATTTGGAGGACACATCTGATGTATCCTTTGCGGCCCAGCATATCCCGAGATGCATTGCGTGCCGATGAAGATTTTATTTGAACCAACATGGCGGCGATTGATGCGAGAGCTGGAGAAGCCGCAGCATTCACTTTTAAATGTAAGTATTGGGTTTCAACTCACTAGAATGTCACCGATACTAATGTTAAAGCAAAATAAGCGACCTTACATGTGTGTTACACGTGTGTTAAAATGATCGGTTAAGTTTTGTGACGTTCGTAACTGACAAGCTAACTAGCGTTAGCCGCTGCGCTATTACCAGCTCGTCTGCCTGCATCCAACCGTAGTTTGTAACGTAACTTTTAATAACTTCTCTTTCAAACCTCAGAGGTTCACTGTTCAACTTACTGAGTTTGTGACGATTTTACAGATGATTTATACTTCAAATTAACGGACCAACGTGAGCTCAGGTAGACAGGTTATCAACCTGCGATATCACTTTAAGTCCGGTAACGTTACAAACGTTGAGATTAATTACACGAATACACTGAATTTGAGTATTTTGCTAATTCTGTTATTGTTTTGTTACAGGGAGCCAGGAGCTGAGGGGGAGAACGACGGACAAACATTCAGCAACCTTGACTTTGAATTAAGACATTAGTCCATTTGTAACATCTCCATTTGACCATCCTGTACTTAATTAGCTCTCATCCTGCACAAAGCCTTTACTAATAAGACAACCACTAGATCCTTCTGATGTGTTATTGTTGCTGTCACAGATATGACAGTTGTGACATTTTGTTTTCTTTTATTTAAATTTAAATAAGACATCCATGTAAATGATTTCTTTGCGTATTTGTGTATAATCTGCTGTGTAAAATGTGTCAATCTTTATGTGTTTATCATTATTGATAACTGTTCAACTTTTTATAATTTTCTCAATGTGATTTGGACAATTTTGGAGAAAATGTGCCTGCAGGAGGGGGGGGGAGGGTGATTTATATAAACAAATATAATGTATGTGCATATGTGTTACTGCAAGTTAATAAATGTGTTTGTGCTGTTGTTAATGTTACCTGTCTTGATTGATTTTCTCTGCCTTAGGATTGCTAAATATACACAATCTATATACAATCTTACTCTATTTACGCTTATCCTTAGCCAGCAGTTTTATACAAGATTCAATGTCGCCCGCTCTGGCACATGTACATATGTAGCTATGGTCCCTGGTTTCGCTAACTTTGCGTTTCTCAGAATGGAGCTGTCTATAATCAGAGTTGGTTTCTCAGCGGGTGTGTCGCTGAGTGGAGAGAACAGTATGGCGCCAAATCCAGGCCAATAGTTTTGATCATTTAAAAAAAACGAAAAATATACCAATGTATTCAAAATTAAAAAAAGTTAATATGGTTGAATATGATTTGGATTCAGTTCTGGAATTGTTTTGAATAAAATATTTATTGTCATTTTTCACTTTCATATCTATTTTAATATTTTATATTTTCAGACTCAAATCTTATTTTCACTTTCAGATCGTATCTTTTCACTTTCAGACTTATGGTCCTGATCTGGAGTGGGGGGCGTGGCATTAACTTTGAGGGGCGTGTCATCATGAGTGACAGCATAACAAAGAAGGCTGAGGACCTTCCTCAACCATGTTGCCTTCAGGAAACGTAGGCATCACGAGAATTATGATTCAACCCTTTCTATACACCATATTCACGTGATTGGAAGTAAAAAAAAATAGCAAGCTGTTTAGCAAGCTGTTTTAGCTCCTATTTGGTATGAATCGCAGTAAAAGAGCAATAAACTATGCCATATTGTGCCGTTCAACTACTACATTTTAATATCTGACATTTCGCACTTCCACATACCACTGTGAACGCAGCGTAGTATCCTAGCGATGGCGTCCGCTCCACCTGGACCGCCTGCTGGCGCCAACGCACAGGTAAGAAATCAACGTTATTTTTTTTATAGATACTAGAAATTATCCTAAATATTATAATGATGATTGTAACATAGCGGCATACTTAAAGGGAGGAGATTTATTTAGGTGGGGATTTTGCCAAAGCTAAAAATTAAGTGTAGGGCTAGCATTAACTAGCTTAATGCTATTAGCTAGTATTCGTGAATTTTCCCCTCCTTACACTGACCAGCTCAAGTCCTTTAGTGTGTGTTGTCTTTCTTAACATCTCGGTTTGCCAGAATATCAACTATAATTGGACAGTGGCCGCAGCGGCACAGAGCCTTATAAATGTGCTCACACAGAACCTCTCTCAGGGACAGCTGGAGCAAGAGACATTGTCTTCTGTAGAACAGGACATGGCCAGGTTTGAGTTTTTAAGGAATTTTATTTTTCATGTTCATTTAAAGGTAGTTTGACTAGTTCATATGTACATCATATTCATTGTATTTTCATCTAATATGCATTTTTTAATCATGTAGATCTTTTTCACAATAGAAAGTAACCTTAGAAAGCGAAAGATACAGAGTCTAAAGACCTGTGGCACAGCATCTACAAAGACCTGGAGGCCTTTTAGTTTCTATGCATACCTGTTAAACATTAATTCAGAGACAACCCCAACCTCATCTGAAGAGTTTGAACTTGCCCAGGCAGGTCTTGGACAAAGACATCTCAACCAGGAATGTGTCCAGGGATATGGGCCATGAAGAGGTATTGCATAAAGTAGTTACAAATTGCCCAAGTGTTTATGTAACAGAGTTAATGATTCCACTTGCCATCACTGGTCATTATTTGCAAATTTTACTGTGAATTTAAGTTATTTATCCATATAATTTTAATATTATTTCCTCTATTTCTGTCAATATCATTTACTACTTATTATCATTAGCCTCCCTCGGAGACAAGTTTGTTGTGTGTCACAGGAGCGCCCTCTAGTGGTGCCCCTGCAGACTTGAGTGGTGTGCCCCGCTTTTTGTGACCGGTCTGCAGCACGCTGTCTCCGTGGTAGGTTGATCTGTGACGAGCTACGTCGTGATATCTGTACAAGTTCATTTTTGTTCGTAGAATTGTTTCGATTTATAATTTCTAGAGCAAGTGCTTTTTACTGCTAACTTTGGTTAGCATTAATAACATGCTAACAAACGGCTAGCTAAAGCATTTGTTTCTTTGCTCTGGCAGTTCCTGGAGTTTGTGACCACGAGGTGGGCTGTGAGAAACCCCAATGTGCTTCTGTGTGTTACCAGATGCGCTATTGATATGCTGTCCAGTGAATAAACTGCTGGTTGGAGCCAAAAAGACATTGTGTGCCTGAATTAAAACAGTGCAAATGAGAGAATACACAACTGCTACATTTATATTTGAAACATGCCACTTCATCCTAATGTAAGGCTTTTCTTCTAGCATGTAGACATCACTTAGTCCCTATGCTATTGTTCTTTTAGTTCTTCAGACTACTACAAAATGAGTAACCTCAGATGCAGGGGCTGACAGGAGGATGGCTACTCTACAAGGCTACAGGGGGAGAAAACCTGTAATATAACTTCCATTGTGATACGTTACCATTCAAATACGTGGCCCAAACAAGCACAACTGAAATTATCTAAACAATGTTGCATTTACAGGTGGTCAGGGTAAAAGGAGACTGATAATAATTCCTCCTGATACTGATGGATACACCGGGACCCTAATTTGCAGTGTCCAAAAGCACATTGCCAAACATGCAAAGTGAGTTGCCCTTAGCATATTTTGGCCCATCATGTTCAGGAGTGCATGGATTCTCAGTCGGCAGCAGAGGATATTGAGGTGAATGTAGCTATGAAATACAGTCCCTGACAAAAGTCTTGTCGCTTGGGTACAAGTTGACCTTAAGTGCCCCTCAAATATATTTGTAATCAATTTTCTTTTACAAGAAATGGCTAATTTCAATCCCAACAGCTTTTGAAATAATGTTTTGGTGCCAAACAAAACTGCTGAAAAGCATTCTAACGTTCACAGCCTGGTAAAGCCCACTGAGTCAGTTTTTGCAAAGACAAAAGTCTTGTCGCCTTGTCATATGATGCACCCAATCCTAGATTACAGCCTCACCTGTGATCAATAATTGATCAATCAATTAGTGGGTGTGTATAAAAAGAACCCCAGCACACCAGACCTTCACATCAACTGCAACTTGACCTCTGACAACATGCCTAAGATTCACCCTGAGACCAAAGCGTTGATTATCAAGAGGCTGAAGACCAGATCCACTGCTGAGATGGCTGACACCTTCAATGTGTCTCAGCGTCAAGTACAAAGAATAAGAAAAAGATTTGAAGAGACTGGAGATGTTTTTGACAAGCCCAGGTCCGGCAGACCCCGCAAGACAACTGCTCGGGAGGACCGTTTGTTGGCTCGAAAATCCAAGGCCAGCCCCTTTTCCACTGCAGCAGAGCTCCACCAGGCCTGGTCACCTCAAGTCCCCGTGTCAACCAGGACAGTTTGTAGTATTCTGTCTCGAAATGGCCTCCATGGTCGAATCAGTGCCCAGAAACCAGCAGTAAACAAAAGGCAATTAAAAAAACGTGTGGCATTTGCCAAGGCCCACAGCCTGCTAAAAGGATGGACGCTGGGAAAGTGGCAGAAGGTGGATTTCTCAGATGAATCTTAGGTTGAATTACATCACAGCCGCCGCAAATATTGCAGGAGACCTGTATATGTGATGTTGCATTGTTTAAGTGAAAATTACTTTGCATATTTGAGGGTAATTTTTTTACATCTTAGGCATGTCAAAGTGAGGTCAAGATAGTTTCTGTGACAGCCCTCCCTGTGCACTGTGACACAGAGGCGGAGAGGGGGGGGGGGGACTGCTGACCCGGACAGGGGACATCGTCGGGCAGTGGGAAGAGCACTTTGAAGAACTCCTAAACCCAACCGGAGGCAGCACCTGAAGACTTGGGGGGGGGGGGGCATGCCTCTTCAATGTTGCATGGGGGTCGGGATCAGTGCCCATGGATTGGCAGACCGGGGTGGTGGTTCCCATCAACAAGCAGGCGCTACACCGGACCATCTTGGTCAATTTACCGGTTTAATTATCATTTCATATTCAAAGTATTCATTAAATATCTTGTTTTTGATTACCACATATCCTTATTTTAATTTTTCCTTCCTTAATTTATGAACTAAAATATTTTTTTTTATTTTTACATCAAGTTTACACACATGGGTCAAAAATGACCTATAGGTGTGTAAGTATGATGAAAAATTAAAAAAAAGACATAATGATTTTGTTAAAAAAATATTGTTTTAGTAGTGATTTGGACCAAAGAATTACACATTTAATATTTGAAATATTTACTTTGTCACACTCACACATGACATACACCATACAACCGATAACACTGATATTGAACTGTAAGTGTATCTGTAGTGAACTGTGGTGAATGTATAAAATGAATAAAGAAAAGAAAACTGATTCAATTAACTCATATGGGTACAGTGCAAATTGCCATCTTAGTGTATACATGCCTCACAAATGACAATCACATGTTTGTGCTCCTTGCACACAGGGCTGGTGCACTTTGAACACCAGCTGCTGGCTTTTCGTCTTTGACAGCTGGGCAGAACTTGCACCTCTTCCTCTTCACTTGGCCCTCCAGTCTGATGTCCTTTTGTGGCTGGGTGGTGGCAGCGTTTATCTTTTTTAACCCACATCTTCCCATCGCCTCTATAATATGCGTTTAGAGGTGGGGCGTTCCCTCCATGCGCCTCTTCATAGGTGGCATGACAAGCTCTTTGCCCAGCTCCTTGATGAATAGCCGCCATGCATTGGTCACACCACCCATGTAGTCGGGGTGTTGTGCAGTGAAGTTAGTGTAGGCATTGAGGAAGGCAACATCCAGCACATTGTGCCAGAGCACCATGGGCCACCTCCTTGTTCTCCGCTTGCATGTGTAGGTGTGAACCATCTGATGCATTGTGTCCACTCCTGATTTTGTTTGGTTATAGTACTTGATCACGTTCTTCTCAAGGAGCTTCTCAGCCAGAGGGATACTGGTGAAGAAGTTGTCCATTGAGACACGCCCACAACTCCAGCTAATGTATAATATTTTCAACTATCAGTTGATCAAGTATACAGTATACAGTTCTATTTCAAGTTTTATTTTGTTGACCTAGCTGACATTAGCTAACCTTAGCTATCTAGAATAGAATGTCATGTTGACCTAGCTATCGTTAGCTAGAAGTGACCTAAATAACATAAGCTAACATTAGCTAGCTAGAATAGAATATGTTAACAGCTAGCTAATGACATTGGACATATTTCTCTTTCTCACCAGTAATGGATGTCAAGGTGAAGTAATGTTCACATATTATGTGCAGTTATCTTTTCACAAGATATCACTATTTTCTCAGGTAAAACAATTGTAAAATAAGACTTACAAGAATCCGATGTGCAAAAGCAGCCCGTTTAGTTCTGACAAGTAGTTCTGACAAGTGTGGCATGTGAAAAGTTGTCCGCAGTAAACATGTTCCTAACTGCAAACATTTACAAATCAAAGGTTCCTATCAAATTCACACTTGCATACAGGGGTCATTTTTGACGCTTGGCGCGTCAGAATTACTCCTGATATTTAATTAGACTCCTGATATTGTCTGTTAAATGAAGCTTTCTTTGTCTGGGAAGTTGTAGACTCTTCTTCTGTCTCCTTACCTTTCTCCCTTTGAAAAGAAGCTCTCCAACAGTTTTTTACTCATTTTCTCTAGCTTGTGGGCTTCATTTTTGAGGTAACGTATCACGTGACTGAGACCAAGACGCACAGGCGGATGAAATTGCGAGAGAATCCGGTCATTTTTCAAAATAAAACTACTTCTGCCCTGCGACCCCTGTAGTTCCGCTGCGCTCCCCTAGGGGGCGCACCCCCCAGTTTGGGACCACTGGCCTAACTTATGTATCGGAATACAATAACAAAGAGGACTGCAAAGGTTATGCTATGTAAACTAGGGTCTGTCCACACCAAGAACTATAACTATAGCGATAACCATAGCGAGAACGATGTGATGATCCACACTGATGAACGGCAAAGTTCTGTAAACAGTGGCGCCAAGCACGCGGTGCACGTTTCAGCTGTCAGCGGCTTATGAAAATGGATATTGCTGTCCCTGAGAGAGGTTCTGTGTGAGCACATTTATAAGGCTCTGTGCCGCTGCGGCCACTGTCCAATTATAGTTGATATTCTGGCAAACCGAGATGTTAAGAAAGACAACACACACTAAAGAACTTGAGCTGGTTAGTGTAAGGAGGGAAAAATTCACGAACACTAGCTAATAGCATTAAGCTAGTTAATGCTAGTCCTATGCTTAATTTTTAGCTTTGGCAAAATCCCCACCTAAATAAATCTCCTCCCTTTATGTATGCCGCTATGTTACAATCATCATTATAATATTTAGGATAATTTCTAGTATCTATAAAAAAAATAACGTCGATATTAACGTGTGGTAATTGAACGGCACAATATGGAATAGTTTATTGCTCTTTTACTGAGATTCGAGCCAAATGGGACAGAACTTTGTCACTGGCGTAATTTTTGTTTACTTCCAATCACGTGAATATGGTGTATAGAAAGTGTTGAATCATAATTCTTGTGGTGCCTACGTTTCCTGAAGGCAACATTGTTGAGGAAGGTCCTCAGCCTTCTTTGTTATGCTGTCACTCATGATGACACGCCCCTCTCAGTTGATGCCACGCCCCCCACTCCAGATCAGGACCATAAGTCTGAAAAAAATAAATACGATTTGAAACTGTAAAAAAATTTATTTGAATCTGAAAATGTAAAATCTGAAACTGAAAAATACATGACCTCAAATATCACAACATATGAAAGTGAAAAATAAATACTTTATTCAAAACAATTTTAGAACTGAATCAAAATGATGTTCAACCCAAAAAAATGTTCCATTTACTTATATTTATTTTGAATACATTGTTTTATTTTTCAAAGTTCAACACCAAAACCTGAACATTCAGGTTCAATTTTTTTTCCTCAAATGATCAAAACTATTGGCCTGGATTTGGTTCCATTGAACCGGTTTGATCTTCTCATCTCAATGTATTAAGGGTAAACTAGTGAACCCAAGTGTAGACACAGAAGGCTAGTCTGGTAGTGTGAGCTGGGCTGAAGGGGGGTTCCGGCAAGAGGTGAGCCAGAGACGAAGGCAACCAAGGCTGGGGAGGTGACGCTTAAAAAAAGTCTACCATCTGGTAATGCCGTGGAGTCACAAGCAGGTTTCTATGGCGGGGTTATTTATGATGAGTGGCAGCCTGTAGCCTGACTCCCACACACCATCTCCACCCCTGCGATTAAACACAGACCCTCACACAAACATAAAAGGAAGAGCGAGTCTGCAG
The DNA here is from genome assembly GCF_023349555.1 of Cebidichthys violaceus. Classification (NCBI taxonomy): domain Eukaryota; kingdom Metazoa; phylum Chordata; class Actinopteri; order Perciformes; family Stichaeidae; genus Cebidichthys; species Cebidichthys violaceus. The sequence goes on along the minus strand of NW_027176506.1, from coordinate 2,785,635 downwards.
AAGAGGAAGCCATGACACAATCTTAGAGAGAAAGTGAAGTATATTGAAAATGTTGAGCCATTCCTTTGAAGACCTAAAAGATGTGTCTTCAAAAAAAAAAATGCAGTAGGCTACATTCCCCTTGTTATTGTAAAGAAGATTAGGCAGCATTTTTATATCAATCAAAATAGCAGGTCATTTATCTTGGGCGATAAAACAAAAGACACTCTGTGGAGGCTGGAAGGTGCTGTATTATCTTACAAGAAGCGGCCAACATTAAACCACTATTATACAAGTGCTCGTTAAATCATGATACAAAATCCTGATAAGAAGTTAGCCTCTGAGTCGGGGAAAATAACTCCCAGTCAGCACAGATGGCCTGCCTTCTCTCTCTCTCTCTGTCTTTCTCCCTCTTTCATTATTTCTCAGCCCTCGCCCATTCTGCTTTTATGAGACTGAACAATCAATAAAGGATTGTGCAGGGAAGCACAGCGCCTCACATCCCCATTTGGGAAGATAATTTGCGTCAGAAAATGGCAGCCGATGCACAATAGTATATTGATGTATTAAAGAAAAGAAACGGATGGCATGCATTAGAGAGAAGGAAGACAGAAACAGAGAGTCTGAGAAAAGGAGTCATAAAAAGTGAGAATGAGAGAGATCTTGAAGAAGGCAAGAGGAAAGATGTAAAAATAACGATAAAATGTGAAGTATGTGCTTCTCCGTTTGTGAATATTGTTCATAACGGTATATACAGGTAATGGGAAGTGCTATTAACACTGACCATAACAGACTGCAATTATGATGCACATCTGTGAACAAAGGATTGCCTATCTGTGAATACTAAAGTGCTGGTGATTCACCTTTTTAAGAATTTGGTCCAGTCATTTGTAAACAGAAGGGATATAAGTTAATAGGAAATCATTATTTGTGTATGAACGGTTAATGAGCTCTGAACAGACGTGAATGAGTAATATTATACCATATTCTTCTTTTTTCCCACTGGCCCGTTTGACACAATTCCGGTTCTATATCATATAAGCTTGGACCTCTAAGAGCTTTCTCTATTAGGTTCATCCCTGCACGCATGCACAGTTGTAAAGAAGTATTTGAATGCTCGTGCACTTCACGGGCCTCTCTTATGTCCGCATTTGCGACATACAACAGGCGTGCACTATAGTTCTGCTCTGTTCATCCTGCCGGATTGGCTTCAACCTTCCGTCGCACGTTAATCCCAGCTATGAAGAGCTGCCTTGGTGCTGTCCAAGCCGGGCTAGCGCTCACCCCACAGGCCTCCTCTGTATAAGGCATACACCCCCCCCCCACCCTCCCCCGGAGTGCAATAATGGACTCTGTGCAACATGGTCTACGTGCAATAGCTGTTGTTTTTTTTACTGTTTTACTATATGTCATTATGCTGCTAAACAGAACAGATTGTTCAACCAAAGTTTTGTTGTATAACATGCAATGACAAATAAAGAAATCTAATCTAATCTCTTGCCAGTTCTGCGCTGGCTTGCCTACAGTATAGCTGCTGCGACGAGCAATGGCCTTTGTGTTGAAGGTGAAGGGGACGGCAGCTGGGCAGAAAGAGCTGGACATCTCCACCTGTGACTTCCAAGACATTCCGCATAAGGACGACATTGACATTGGTTATAAGTATGCTGGCTCAGCTCCCTCCATAGTGTGTTCTCTTCCAGGCTCTTTCCCCACCGAGGCTCCACCAGACTCTAACACCACAGTGCTTGAGGAAGTGTTCTACATCTGTCCACATCCTAGGCCAATAGACTACTTCATAAAGCCTTTAGTAAGTTTTGAAAATACCGCAGTGTCCACTTTAAGGGTTTTTATGATATCCCTGGAGTATCTCTTGAACCAGACTAAGGGGAATGTAGAACTTATAGAATGGGTTTTTTAGAATGGGTTTTCTGACATTTCTTTTTTATGATATACTATGATATACGTTCTTTTTTGTCTCCTTCTGCTGGCTGAGTCATGATTTTGTCCACATTAGGATCTTTGTGCTGTTCTTCCCTTCGAATTTGATGACTCCTGAGCTTGTTGGGATCGGATATATTTTTAAGCTTTGACAACAGACAGAGCCATTTCCAGGCAGCCCTTTTGGTTTTGGAACCTGCTGAGGATGCTTGGGAGCCTGCTGCCTGTAGGGATTAGGGGAAGTGTCAGGTGAACTGTACAGAGGACCTGGGTCTGTCAAAAGATGGACCCTGAGGGGTCATTTTTGGGAAAGGAGTTCACATTTCTAATACCCATTCTCTGGTTGTATTCACGTTCTTGTTCCTGGTCCTTTTCTAGTTGATGGCCAAGGTGAACTAAATCTTCAACAGTGTCAACTTGACCTCTGAGCTGACTAGCAAGAAGTGGTTTAAAGTTTTTTTAGAATCAATTTAACAATGCCATGAAACTGCTTTTACAGAAAAAGCTAAAGCTCTGCTCTTCTCCCCGTACACAAACAGCTGCACCTTCAGTCACCAGTCCATCAAGCTCCTGATGTTTACGGACGACACCACCCTCATTGGACTCATCACTGGTGGGGATGAGTCCAATGAACAGGTGGAAGATTGACCATCTGGTGACCTGGTGCAGTCTGAACAACCTAGAGCTCAACGCTCTAAAGACAGTGGAGATGGTTGTGGATTTCCGGAAGAATGCAGCCATAACTGCCCCCATCACCCTGTGTCACTCCACCGTCGACGCTGTGGAGTCCTTCCTCTTCCTGGGTGCCAGCACCTCAAGTGGGATCTTAACATCAGCTCCATCCCAAAGAAGGCTCAGCAGAGGATGTCTTCCTGAGGCAGCTGAACAAGTTCAACCTGCCAAAGACAATGATGGTGCACTTCTACACAGCCATCATTGAGTCCATCCTCTGCTCCTCCATCACGGTCTCTCACAGCGCATCATTCGCTCTGCCGAGAGGGTGATTGGCTGCAATCTGCCGTCCCTCCAAGACTTGTTTGCTTCAAAGACCCTGAAGCAAGATTGTAGCCGACCCCTTTGACCCTGGATGTGACGCCCACCAATGTGTTTCCACATGTGTTAATGTATTTGTTTTCATGGACAGTCAATATGGTTTACGGTGAGCATTGTATATTCTAGAAATATAATCATTTTATTAAGGACTAACATGCTTTCATTACGTATGGAATGTACATTCCACCCTGTAGCCAGCAGGGGGCAGGGTGGTGCTTTTTGCTTTGGGCAGACTTTACGACAGTAGATTTCCGACCATAATGTCGCGATGCCGTTTCCTCATTCTGTTGAGTGAGGCCAAATGAACAGACGCTGAAGTTGCCCTCTGTCATTTACGTGTCCTGTTTGCAGGTGGGTGAAGAATTAATCAAAGCTGAATGAGTCTGTTTAGTTGAACATACTGTTTTGGCGGCTAAGTAGCTAGGACATGGATGTCTGTAAATATATATGAATGTGTTTGTGTGGGTGTCTAGTTTGATTGTCCGGTGTGTTAGTGAAAATGACACCACGCCGTCACATCCGTTGAGTTTTTTATTTTTGGCTCAGTGAACATTTCATAATATTTTGATATTGTCTAAGACTGTCAAAATGTGTTTTACCATATGTTTTGAGTATGGTAAATAAATGGAGATTCTGCTGAGCAAGGCGAAATGAACAGATGCTGAAGTTGCCCTGTGTCATTTATGTGTCCTGTTTGCAGAAACTATCATCTGGCTATTTGGTACCAATCCTGGTACCTGTAACATGAACATAAACTGTTCGTGCCCCTTCCATCTGGCAGGAGGCTGTGGTCCATCAGGACCAAAACCTCACGCCACATGAACAGTTTTTTCCCGTCTTCAGTTGGGCTCATCAACAAAGGCCGGGACCCCCACAGACTGACATCACCAGGACAATTTCCTACCAGTCCCTTCTATGTTTCTTATTTAAATATACTCAACACTTTTACATTACACTTTCATCTCACTTGTTTATAGTCCTGTTATCTGATCGCACTTTATTTTATATTTCATTGTAAATTTGAATGTTTCTACTTTTTGTACTGTGTTGATTGTTGTTGAATGGTATGCACCATCCGCCATGTCATATTCCTTGTATGTGTAACATACCTTGGCAATAAACAATTTTGATTCTGATTCTGAAGTTCATTCATAGAATGTGTACTTCCTTTCAAGCGCTCTGTTAGCTCGTTGATTGCTCGACATTATTGGTCTATTTCTCTATGCATCCTATCCCAACCCTCCTGGGTTTTTTCTGCAATCTGATTCAAGTCCCGGGCTGGAGTGAGGATTACTCCTGTAGGTTCACATTGAGACTGGGATAGTGAATACGGAGTGGAAGCTGTAAGATTTAGAGCACGTCCTCCTGGATCCAGTGAGTGATGCACATCTTCAATTTCCCAAGCAAGTGATTGATTGATAGTTGGTAACTTATCCATGTGAGGAGAATATTTGGGCCATTGATGATCATGGATGTCAGGTGCCACTTATGGAGGCTGACTTGGAGTTGGGAAGTAAGTCTGTAAGTGTGCACTAAATCCACGGCTTGCACCAGAAGTATTGTCACAGGATTGAACTTCAGGATTTTCTATGTCAAGTGAAACTGATGGCAACCTTGAAGCAGGCTGTAGATTAGCCATAATGCAATATGTAGGTGGTATATCTCTGAAGGAATTGTGTGAAATATTTGATTTTCACATGTTGCATCATCAAAGGTTATTCATCACAACAATCAAACCAGTTTAACTACAAAAGCAGGATGCAAAATATTTAAATCTTACAGAGCGTATGCAAATGTCATGGCTCGAGCCCCACGTTGGGAGACATTTCTGTAGCGTAGGTTTTACTCTCAAATATCCAAAGTAGGAGTTGGGTGCCAGGTTTCTGTGAAGATGTGGGACCAACAGTCACCAACCTCCCATTGCTGGGTTAGAGTGGTGGAATAGCCTTAGGTCCTAAATTAGGACAAAAATGTAGCAAAAGTCATGGGAGCTACTGGCCGCAGCATGTACATTCGCCACCGTTGCCGTGGAGAAAAAAGTCTGGCTCAGTCTGACCCTCTCCTCTATAATCCGGGGTTGAGGATTGTGATGGTGAGATGGTGCTGATGAAATATTGAGCAGAATTTGATTTGATATTGAGTTGGATTATCTCTTTTACAATTGAAAGGAATGGAATAGTTTTGGCTCACTAGCAGAAGCACAAACAACACTGCTGGTTTGAATAGATATGATATACCTTAATTATTTTCTTTTTATCAAGTTATATTTTCCATTTGGTTGAAAGCAAAATTTTTGCCTTGATTTAAATCAAAATATTTCTTTTGCCAAAGACAAAACTTTACATTCACACATCCAAGTATAGTTTTTACTTTCAAATAAACTAATTAAATTACTCTAATTTGTTATAAGCAATCATATTATTTTTAAGTTAAATTTCTGATTCAGTACAAACATTACATCATATCACACATATCTTATATAAAATCATACCTAAATCAATATATTTTCTTTAGTTACGAGTCAAAACTTAACTTAACAATATAATATGTTTAGCTTTTTACAACTTAAGCAGTACAGCTTACCAGTATGTGTTTTACACATCAACACTTGAGGAAAAATACACACGTATAACATTATGTAAATACTTTTTTCTGTTTTTTTAACTTCGTGCAACACTTCCATAACCTTGATAAACACATATCTTAACATGTAAAACATGTATGTACATATCTGCTTCAGAACTAGAAATTTATAATGTAACAGCTGTTAAGACATGTAATAGTTTCTCCATCCTGCCACTAAACATACGTATATGTTCATGGAAAACAAGACCCTCTCAAAACAACGAAATGTCCATTTCTTACCTTGTTTAAAGGAGTTTTCTTGTACAACAGACGGTCTTCATCTCTGAAGGGGAGTAATGGCGGACATAAAAATTGGAAAGAGCAATTTGAAGTGACGTCATGTGGTCACATGACATGGAAACTTTAGGTTTGAATTGAAAATACAATTTTAGTAAAAGTATAGTCCCTGAGGATTGCCATATGCTTTCAGACAAATTGAAAAAAATGATTTAAACCACAATTTTCCATTAAACCAATATATAAATGCACTTTAAGATAGGATGGTTTCAGTTTTCAATTATGAATGACTGAGTTAACCATGTATCCTAGCAACACATGCTGCTAGGCAATAGCGGGCAATAGCCATTGTACTGCTCTCCTTGTGTGTGTGTGTGTGTGTGTGTGTGTGTGTAACTTGGTATGTGCAGCACCGACGTACACGAATCAAATAGGAGTAAAACTAAAACAGAAGAACACAATGAGCAAGATGCATATGAATTACACACTACAAACTGAACTTTATGTAGCTCTTACGCTTCTGTAGCAGTCAAACGTACAGCGTAACAACAACTGGCTACGGATACAAAATGAACCTTTTACAAAATATGCTTAAGAAGAAAATATTACTAGAATACTATTCTGTGGTCCGTGCTAAACAAATACTTACAGACTACGCTTTCGAAGGCGTAAACACAGGATGGATGGCAGTGGATGATTTTCTGACACCATCTACCTAAAACTACCACATGTGGCAAACTTCCTGTTCCTGGTCAGAGTGCATGTCAAAATAAAGGCTAATTAACAACACAACCTAAAGGGCCCAGGAGGGGGCGCTAATTACCCAGTCCTGAGGGCAGAACAGCCATAGTTGCGTGGCCATTCACATCAATGTGCACCGTTAAGACTGGGCGTAGTTAAGACTAGGCTTAAGATTAAGTGATGCAACAGACGTAAAATCCATTCTAAAGACTGTGGTCTTAACAAAGACTGACTTGTTGGTGCAACCTGCTCCAGTATTAACGATTATAAAATAATAGCAGAATGTTAAATATCTAACAGATACAAACTAAGACAAAGAGAAGGAGGTTGTAAAAGTTGACCTCAACAGCAAGCACTCAAACTATTTGTCAACTTCCTCCCCTGGTTAAACGCTGCCATTACAGACTATTGGTCGATCAATAGCTCTGTGAAAAGATTAGCAGTACCTGGTTGAGTGTGTGTGTGTGTGTGTGTGTGTGTGTGTGTGTGTGTGTGTTTGTGTGTGGTGGGTGAGGGTCACAGTACTTTGGTTTCATAACCTTGTGATCATTCATGGAAGCTCTATTTGTCGTGACTACTCTTGCTGGGACTTGGATTCACATAACTCATTCAGCAATTCATACCAATATTTACCCATTCACTGCTTTAGTTGGTATTATCTCTTCCTGACTCACTTTCACTGTGAAGTTACCTTCATATTACATTTTAAAGATCTTTAAACACAGAGCAGGTTAAGGGTTAAATTACGCAGAAACGTCGTCATGTGGGGATTGTGCTGGGAACAAAAGGTCATGCTGGGTACTCATTTTAACCAGATTAGACCGTTACAGATGCAGTGTTTCTTCAGGTTCTGGTATGTAGACTACAGAGAAAGATTGACTCCAGACAGATTGCTTTTTCATTTTCATTTGACACCAAAAGAGCCTGAAGTTATGTAAATGCTATAGACTGGAGGCTCTGTTTCGATTAGTGCATTTTCCTTTTCAGATAGTTAAAACATTTTTATTTTGATTGTGACATAAATATGGCTTGCACAAATGGAAAACTAGGCAACTTCTTAATTATTTTTTTTAATTGCATTTTAATTTTCTAATTTGGTTTAATATTTGAATATTAAATTCAATGTTACCATTGAATGTTACCAGCTGGTAACTTCAAAAACGCAAAGTATATTTGTGAAAATAATGTTAAATAGTCCAAATGACTCAACATGAGACACAGTCACCTAACAAGTAACATTAAGTGAGATATAGAGACTTAGTATTATTAGACAAGGCATTTTAAAATTTTGTTCAGTGAAAAGAAAACTACTTTAGAGCATTACAGACTTGTAAGAAAACTCAACACAATGAAATATAGCTCCAAATAATGTTACCTATCAAGATCTCATTTTATCGGGAAAGGCCTTCATACTACATCTTATTTTATGAAATCTTCCAAGCAATTTTTCTCCTGTTCCATTGGCCGATTTTTTACATTTTAATTTCTAATTTGAATCATTATTTTATAATGTCCCTTAAGTGTTTCCAAAGGTTCCCTCCTGTGTTGTTTCTTCCATCAATTTCACATTGCAGCCCTATAACAGCGTTTGACTCTAGACAGTTCAAAATAATGACAATAATAAAATCGATGCTGCAGAACGAGACCAACTACAAACAAACTTCGTATTATATTGTTAAACAATTATAACTTTAGTCATAATTTGTTTGCTATGACCCTAATTGCTCTCTAACCTTAGCCACTCCGTAGTTGCCACGCAATCATATACAATAGAACATTGACTTCATCGTTGAATTAAAGTAAAAACAGCTTTTCATTCTTTATCAATTGTCGTCTTCTTTCCTCAGATGTCCTATTCTGGCAGAGAGATTAAGACCTATTGAGGTAGATCCTTTCAACATCAATCCGATTCTGTATGCATGATCAGCTGTTGATGTACAAGGGCTCATAGGCAAAAGAGAATATCAACACATCAAGACAACAGATCTTTCCCTCTGCACGTCTAAGTTACAGAGCCAATCTATTCAACGAACAGAAGGGACACAGTGAAACAGTACAGCACAGTAGCCTACACATATATCTCAAAACCATTCAAACTCCTACACATTTAATTGCTCCCTAATTGACACACGAAACAAAACCACAAAAAATATGAAATACTCTGAGATCCACATGTATACTGCTGTTAAGCATACTGTAGGCATACAATGATGCCTTTATATTTGAGTTTAGCTCCTGTGCAATTTGAGGCACAGAGCAATGACAAGAATATTGCACATTTCTGTAGCAGTGTCCTTCAATGCATCCGGGAAATAAAAAGAGAATCATCTGACATCTTTGTTCATTGAGAGGGCGGCTAAAGAGCCTCATATTCACATCCAAACCACGTCCATGTATTTTTTGATTCAAGATTTGTTGACGAGCCAAGATAACGGAGATGTGCCAAAAGGTGGATTGTTAACCTGTCCTTTCCACAGAAACACAAGCATTGGTCATTCGTTCAGAGTGATCACACGTAGACACAATCTTGTGACTCTGTTGCAAAGGCTTTGCTTGTTTGTGTTTCCACAGAAGGATTGTTACTTCAGTAATCCACCACTCCTTGTCCAGTGTCACTGTAACTTGCAGGGTAACCATAACCTACCCCAAAGGATAGATTTTCTAGAACCTGACCTGGAGGATCGTTCAGGATCATGGCCCATAGGTAATGGGTGGGAAAATTAAAAAAAGAATAAAGCTGGTAGTTTTTTGCAGGTGAGGTGGTGCAGATAGGCTCTCCTACTACGTCAGGTGGTTGTGGGTGCAGCACACTCTGCACCGCAGGGTTAAAAGTGGTAAATGGACTGTACTTGTGTAATGATCGCCTAAGTCTATATCCTTGTGTACGACAGTTGTGAGTGGGGAACATGTTGCTGTTTATTTTCCTTCGCATATATAAAGTGCTGTATAGTTGTAAGTGTTATCAGTGGCCTGCAACGTTAACATAGGTTATGAATAGCGTCTTTTATTATTGTTGCTGTTATTTTTATTTCCCTCGCTTGTATAAAATGTGATGTGAGAGGAGTATGGAGTGTGCAGTCGGCGTTTAGTGGGCTCAAAGAGTAGGATTTCCAGGCGACTGTACAGCAAAGGAGCAGAATCCAACTTTGTGGATTATAAATTGGAAACCTCGCTGGACTACTGCAAGAAAGAGCCACCATCTAAACGGACTGTGGTGAGATAGCGCGGCTTCTACAGACTACGGAACAGCAGCGTCTCCCCATGCTTCCTTCCACCTGTTGAAAATATTACTATTTATTTATCGTCAGACTGTTTAAGTTGAATTAAGGAACTCTGGGACTGATGGGACACTGGGTTTTGGGGTATACTTTGTGAATGTTAAGCTTGTTTATTGTGTCGGAGTACAAGTGGGAGCCTCGCTATTTTGTTGGCTGTAACTTAATGCCGACGAGGTCGGACGTGAATGAATTTGATTTACATTAATATGTGGTTTCATTTATATAGGATTTAATGTGACATAGTGAGGAAAAGGGAGAGCCTTTCAGCGTCACATGGCAGTGTCTGTACACAGCAGGTATCACATCCGCCCTTTCCCTTAGATTTAGCGTATGCACTTTTCCCCTTAGGTTTTCATAGTAAGGTGAATTGTAACAATTGTTTCTCTCTTTTCTAGTCTTCTGACCACTCAAAGCTCTTTAACACTACATTTCATCATTCACCCATTCATACACTGATGACAGGAGCTACCGTGCAAGGTGTCATGCTCAAGAACACAGCGACATCAACTAGCAGAACCGGGGATCGAACCGCCGATCCTTTGATTGAAGGGCGACCCTGCTCAACCACTGAACCACAGTCGCCTCTGTGATCAACCTTGGGCATGTATTGTTGAATCATGAATAAGGCTTCAGTTCAGGTCGCAGTTCCGCCCATGAGACACAACTCTGTAGCAGCTACACAGATTCAAATGAAAGCGTACCTGTAGAAGTACGGGGTGGTAGTGAATGATTGAAACGTTTTTTTACCATGTTGCAATATGGGGGCATTTGTGGTGACTTCCCAACATAAAAAGAAGGTGGGATGGGGCCTTAAAGCGATCTTCTGGTCCTGAGGTCGGACCTCTGGATTTGATATGGTGTCTGTCAGCGTTACGACAGCCGACACTGTTACTGTGTGTCGATGACTGTTTGATGAATTGTGCGACGGTTTGTCAGGCTCTGTGATCAACGCTTTGGTGATCACTTTTATGTCTTTGGAGTTTCACTGTGGGGCTCGGTGAGAGCTGATAGAGCTGTAGACTGACGGCTTTGGATGGAAAATGCATCACATTATTGTGATTCTATTTTTTCTAAGAAACAAGATCAAACAGTTATTCAGATTCACTGATTTAGAAGATTCAGATTATGGGTCTGGACCTACCCAGAGCACCCTTCTAGACCATGGACAGCACCTCAATATTAGCTTTTGTCTCCCCAAATCCATTGCTGTTCTGAAAGCAGTATAGTGACACTAGTAAAAACACATAACCCAAAGTCAGATAATGTTTAAAACTATGTGTGATAAATGGCCTACTGTGACATATTCCCTGCCAGCTGTTGTATAATGCAATCTGACAATCTTCATGTGATCTTTTATATCTGCATTTCAAATGTGCTGTCATCGTCGTAGAGCTCTTTAGCTCTCAGAAAAGATATGACAGCTTACTGTCAGCACTGTTCTGTCAGAGAGAGCAGGAAGCGTCAGAGCAACAGCCTCCACAACGACACACTGATCGATTGACACACATAAAGACACATCAGTGTTCAATCAGACGTGAGGTGCATCGTTTGTGTTCTTTTTATTGGGTTGGGTAACAATGAGCGGGACAGAACATGATAAACGTTTATGTAAGTGCTGAAAACAAGCATAATATTATTATTATTTTCATTTTGTTGAAAACCGAGAGAGTTTGGTAGCGACTGTCAGAAACCTGTAGCGTTTTACAGATACCTGTTGGGATTGGGGAAACCCACCTTGAAAGCGGGACAATCCCAGACAGATCCAGGACGTCGAGGCACCGTGCTCCAGGGCAGCGGTCCACAACCTTTTTTTGCGCCACGGACCGGTTTCATGAAAGACAATATTTTCACGGATCGGCCTTCAAGGTGTGGCGGATAAACACAACGAAATAAAATGAAACGATCGGAACGATGAAATGCATAAAAAATACAACTCAATAACGCTGAATCAGTGGGAGCCCTGAACTTGTTTTCCTCATGTCCAGTCCACTCCGTCATTTTGTTTTGATTGCTGCCACTGCAGAAAATCCCGCTTCACAAAGATCGGATGTTGGAAATGGAAGCAGGGTTTTCAGTCTTGATTTTAATTCAAATCACCAGCAGAGTTGTTGTCTCAAACGTACTTTTAAGGCCACCATCATTTACAATCCCCAGCAGCTGATCTTCCTCTGTCGCCACATATTACGCAGAGCGGGCTTGGTGCGTCAGAATTACTCCTGATATTTAATTAGACTCCTGATATTGTCTGTTAAATGAAGCTTTCTTTGTCTGGGAAGTTGGAGGCTCTTCTTCTGTCTCCTTACTTTGTGGCGTGGGCCGGTAGAAATCACCTGCTTCTGAACGTGGCCAAGACCAGAGAGATGGTGGTCGACTTCGGGTGGAGGACGACGGCTCCACAGCTGCTGAGAGTTCTGGGAGAGGACGTGGACATGGTGAAGGAGTACAAGTACCTGGGTGTCTACATCGACAGCAGACTGAGCTGGAAGGCCAACATCAACGATGTGTACAAGAAGGGGATGAGTCGACTCTTTTTCTTGAGGAAACTTCGATCCTTCAACGTCTGCAGCAAGATGTTGGAGATGTTCTATCAGTCTGTTGTGGCCAGCAGTGCACTTCACTTTGCTGTAGTCTGCTGGGGGAGCAGCATTGGAGCCGGAGACACCAACAGACTCAACAAACTGGTTAAGAAGGCCGGCTCCATCATCGGCTGCAAACAAGACTATCTGGAACAGGTGGTGGAGAGGAGGACACTGAAGAAACTATTATCCATATTGGATAACCAGGACCACCCTCTCCACCACCTACTGCAGGGACAGCGGAGCACTTTCTCCAACAGAATGATCCAGCTCCGCTGTCACAAGGACAGATACAGGAGAACATTCCTGCCTACTGCTATAATACTCTATAACAAATCACCTCGGGCCAAATCAAATCGTTAAACCTCTGCACTACTGTTTATTTAGTTGATTTAATATTATTCTGTTATTATACACTATACACTGTGTATATAGTGTGCATTTTTTTTATATAACATCTTTACTCTATTATAATTGTATATATTGTGTATTGTGACGTGTATTTTTCTTGTCTTTTTCTTTTTCTTTTTTCTTTATATATAATATTAAGATTTTTATACCTATTGCTGCTCTGGAACCTATTGCTGCTTGTAACAAAATAATTTCGCCTCGCGGGATCAATAAAGTTAGTATCTATCTATCTATCTACTTAGTGGGCCTTTTCCCCTTTGAAAAGAAGCTCTCCAACAGTTTGTTACTCATTTTCGCTAGCTTGTGGGCTTCATTTTTGAGGTAACATATCACATGACCGAAACAAGATGCACAGGCGGATGAAATTAGGAGAGAATCCGATAATTTTTCTAAATAAAACATCGGAAATAATATAAGTTATTTATTCTTTCTGTGCGGCCCGGGAACCAAATGACCTGCGGACCGGCCTGGTGGTTGGGGACCGCTGCTCTAGGGCACTTTGTGTATACTGTAGTCTCAGTTAGCATTATTGTTGTGAAAGATCCTGTTATAGGTCCTAGCCAGAGCTGACTGACTAAGAGACTGGCATGCATGGAAATACAAGGAAAAGTGCCACATACAAATGTACCTTGCACTTTCCTCGTCAATAGTGAAAATGCCCGTAATTTAAGGCACTCAATACAGAAAGTTGAGCATTTCTATTGCCTTCAGACTGCTCTCAACATGGCAATGACTGAGCAAGCGGCTAGCAGCTAACGGCACTAACAGTTTAACTAACGGCGACAGTGCTGACAGAGCGAACAGTGTTTACCTGAGGGGGAACCGGAGGATGAGTGCCTCTATTCCAAAACAATGTTATCAGCTGTAACCTCCGTATGAGTGCAGCGCAGTGTGGCCGTAAGCTAACCAGTGGGGCACGCTCACATGCACTAACATGCACTAAAGGCACAGCCGGCTATGTGAACAAAGAGAGGAGGAGGCTCTGATAGCAACACACAGAGAGAGAGACTTCATTCTCTGTTCAGATAGACTCTTCTAGGCCTTTACATAGATGATAGCTTAGCCCGGTTTTATCCACTTTATGCTGACTGGCTGAATAAAGAGGCTATGATTCAGACCACTTTACCTTTAGGTCCATTTTTCAAAATGAGTAGGCCCACACTGGTCTTTCTATCGGGACAAATCACAGTCAATACCCACGAGCACAAAGGCAAGCCATGTGCATGCCGTGCATGCAACTCAAACAGCCAAGCACGCAAATTCAGTTTGCGAGTGCTTTCACGTCACTGCGCAGAATATCTCTGGTCACACGAGGAGAAAACCATGCTTTGAGCGCGAAGAGCGTCCCCTGGTGAACGACTTCTATCACTGCTCTTCTTCTGCTCACAAAGCTTTCACCAGCTCACTCACGACTGGTTTTTCTTTTTGACAGTAAGTGTGTGGACCCAGTCACCAGTCTATCACTAGCTTTAATTGATTACAATCCTCGTTTTTGGATTGGCAGATATAACTCCCAACACAGACACTAGGTGGCGCTATAGAGGTGTTTTTTAATATGCCACTAAATATCTCAGAGGTAAATATTTTACTTTTTTACTGTACTACATCTCAGAGGTAAATGATGTACTTTTTACTGTACTACATCTCACAGGTAAAGAATGTACTTTTTACTCCTCTACATCTCAGAGGGTAAATATTCTGAGAGCTTTAGTTAATTTGTCAGACAGTAGAGGCTGATGAAACACAAAGCATGTTAAAACGTCTTTGAAATACAATAATTCAAATGTGTTTCTTTTGTAAATAAACTGGAGTCAAGTTGCAGAGATTGAATTTAAATTCACTCCATTATTCTCAGAGAAACTCTTTGATCTTAATTGATTAAAACATGATAAGATTATATAAAAAAAATGTAGTTTTAAATACTATGAACAAGTTTCACAGAGAACGAAAAACTCATGTACTTCTGAGTGTTCTACAATAACACACTTTGTTGTACACCTGCTTGCAGACGGACACCCAACCACACACACACCCTTTGACAAGTACCTTAGGGGCGGGACTTATCGACTGAGCCGTGGACTCCTCAGAAGATTGTTCAGTCGGGCCACTCGCATTAATGGTGAAGTAAATTGAAAAATGTAATCAATGATTGGAGTGAATGCTTGGCGGTAATGATATCAGTGTGAGATAATCCAATAATTGCCAAGCTGATGTATTCTCTATTGGTATTCGGCCGCTCTGCCTGTCACTATAAAGTATGCTTCCCTCTTCTTTCCCCTGGCCAAGAGTGGAAAATACAGAGATTGAGAGAAAAGAAGGACACAGCTGCTATGTGAGTGGAGCTAATGAGGGTAAGGCTTTCTCAGTATAATTCATTTAACAGTATGTCGCCATGACTGTTTAAATGACCACAGAATGTGAACTCTTCCAGGCACCCAAAGAAAAAACATATATTACACTATATTTAGGATATTTTCACTGCTTTATCTTGCTGTCAAACAGCCCTTTGAGACAGTAAACTGATGCAGATTTTTTTTCTGGTGGGCCTTTTCTTTATGTGGCTGAAATAAGGACTGTAAAATTATCAAAACTTTATCAATATGGCACAGCAATTCAAAAATCACTGGAGACGCACTATTTAATAGAAAATGCACAGATGCCCCGGCCGACACATCATATTCTACAAAGTTAAGAAACCATCTTTGATTGGTTATGTTGGTATTTATGTTATGTTGTTCATTCTGTACACATGACATCTATCACACTTCTGTCCATCCTGATAGAGGATCCCTCCTCTGTTGCTCTCTAAGGTTTCTTCCTTGTTTCTCCCTGCTGTTAAAAAGAACCTGATTTGTTTAAAGTGTTTGCAAACCAAATGTTATTGCACTTTTGTTCATATAGGAGTACTTTTAAAATAAAAGTGCGCAATACACTACTTTTGAATTCATTATTGAATTTTGCACATAACAATGCGTTTAATTGTGATTAATTGCAGAAAATCATGCACTTAATCACGATTAAAAATTGTAATCGTTGCCCAGCACTAGTATTTACATTTTACTTCACATGGTGTACTATATGGTTCAACTCTCAGGGTGTTATTGGGAGGAAGGCCCTGCCTTATCTGATCGTGGCATTGGATTTACATTCTAGCTATGTGTTGTCCATAACAAGTCCTGTGGTTGAGCACGATATAGTGTTTGGTACTGGAACACCTAAAGTCGGAAATTGATTGTGTGACTGTTAGTTTAGTAAGTAATAAAGTAAAATGTGTTTTTATAGCGCTTTTCACAGACATAAGTCACAAGGTGCTCAACAGGAGCATTAAATATACTAGAAAGAAAACATAGAACAAAAGGTGACCATACAAGGAACACTAGTTTAAGAGAGAAGAGTTAAAAACCTGAAATATGAGGCGCAATAGACAATAAAGTACACAATAAATACAGAGAGTGCAGACCTGGTACATAAAGATTACCCAAACGCCTATCTACACAGTTATCGATGTGATTTTTAAAAGATTTTACAGAACCTGCAAACCGTAAGGGTGAAGGCAGAGCAGTCCATTATTTAGATGCTACTGCCTCATAAGCTCAGTCGCCGCGGGTCTTGAGGCGAAAAGCATCGGATGGACGGAAAATGTAACATGTTTGACTTGAGAGTCCAAGCTGGTGAATAAAAGTGAAGTAGTTCAGCCACAGATGCAGGAGTCTGACCGTGTAGTGCTCTGTAAGTGAGAGCGAGAATTCCAAAGGTGATCCTAAATGCTACATGGAGCCAGTGAAGAGATCTGAGTATGGGGGTGATGTGAGACCATCTATTTGTCTCAATGAATAATCTGGCGGCAGAATTCTGGATGACCTGCAAACGGTTAAGAGCAGACAAACTGAGAAAGGAGAAAAGTGCGGTGCAGTGATCAATGCAAGAAGAGATAAAGGCTTGTATGAGAATCTCTAGTTCAGCTTTTGATACTACAGAGCTCAGTTTGCTAATATTTCTTTAGTGGAAAAAACAAGATCTAGACATGCTTAACATTGGCGTCGAACGACATGGATTGGTCAAAAATTACCCTTAGATTACACAGGCTGAAGTGGGCAGTGTAGAGGAAAGTTGACCAATACTCAGATTGTGAGGACAGCGTTTCCTGGGGGGACAACAAGAATCCCAATGCTCTTATCAGCATTAAGTTGTCAACAATTTTCTGCCGCTCAGTCCCGAATAGCATTGAGGCAGTCTAGGAACCTGGACACCACAAGACAGTGGAAAGGTACCAGACACAAAGTATCCAACAGAGACGTTTAAAACTTCTGTCAGTGAGGTAAGATGAAAATCAGTCTAGAGGAGGGTATTCATCCAGAGGGCAAGACGATGGATTCATTTTCCTAATTAAATCCATCAAGTCTTGTAGGCTAATAGGCTGGAAAGAGTCCAGAACAGTAGGAGAACGAGAGGGGCTAGAGTTGGATGAACAAGTCCAAGGATGAATACTGGACCTAATTGCCATGACCTTATCAATCATCTATTAAAAAACATGGTAATGTAGAGATTAGCGGTGAAACAATGTTATCAATAGTGTCAAGTAATGACAAGTAAGGATCTTAGGATTTATTTTTCAAAGAAAGCAGTCTGAATGTCCTTTACGACAGCACTAAAGGAATCTCAGAGATCTTTGATACAATGCACTTCTAGCCCAGTGGCTTTCCTTTGCTGCTCTGTCCTTCGACACTTCCGTCTCAAGGTGCAGACAGTGTCTGTTGCCCACAGAGAAGTGTTGCAGATAGGTCTAGTCCTATCCTTAAAAGGTGCCACTTTGTCCAGCAATGTGGTACAAGGCTCATTAAAAGACTGCATTCAAAATTCAACATCATTGAGATTTGTGTTAATATCACAGCAAAAATGCCTCAAGAACAGAGCAGATGAAGTCTGAGTAATAAAGCGGGAGCACAATGTTCCTTTGAGACACAAGGGGTCAGCATTTACAGAGAGATATTTGCAGGTCAGTGATTCTGACGAGGTTGTTCGTGGGTCTGGGAGTGGAATAAGTTGGAATGCGTAACCCTCAACCAGTTGGGTGGATGCCAACAGTGCGTAAAAGGCAGGACGTTTCCAGAAAAGATAAAAATGATCAATAAACGCCACGTTTTGGTCTACGCAGGTTGATTTGAGCCACACATGTAGACTCAGCGGTTGTGTGGGGGGTTAGGTCCGCTGAAATACCTGTTTACCGCGGA
This sequence comes from Cebidichthys violaceus, assembly GCF_023349555.1. NCBI lineage: Eukaryota > Metazoa > Chordata > Actinopteri > Perciformes > Stichaeidae > Cebidichthys > Cebidichthys violaceus. The sequence goes on along the minus strand of NW_027176506.1, from coordinate 2,767,566 downwards.
CCATGAGTGAGCCAAGGATATTGATACAATCCTGTATGTTGTTCAGAGGACTGGTTGTAAATGTCATTGCAGCCAACATGCACAAAACATTCTGGGTGAGTTGGTGTTTGGCCAAGATGCTGGTAAACTTTACAAGGTCAGTCACCTTAGCACCTGAGCATCAACAATTTGCAGCTGTTTTTCTCTTCATGTTCCTCGATATCGAGTCTCCGATGATAAGCATGGTGGAAGGGGGCGCGATCGGATGACGAAACTTCACCTGTGCTGACGGAGTGCATGGAGGAGGACAAACGGAGCTGGGGTAAGGAGCTCTCCGCAGCGCAGGTGTGAAGGGCGGAGCATAGTGGCGAATCCTGCTTTGGGAGATGTGCTGAGGCATGGCTGGTGGAAGGATCAAATGGGAGAATGAGCTATGGGACGGCCAGGGAAATGGAGGAGGCTCCACAGCCAGAGGAGGGAAGCCATGCAGGTCTAAAATATCACTCTTTGTTCTCCAGTTGGATGTTAGATTAGGGAGGTGCACAAGCCTCCCTTTCTTGTTGCCAGCATCGACCATGGACCAGGGCTCCTGATGGTATGGAGTGGAGCTGACCGAGGCTTTAGGCTTAGCCCCGAGCCGTATCCAGAAATCCCCAGGGACGGTGACCAGAGGAGGAGCATCAGCAGCAGGACAGTGAGCAGTGTCACCAGACTCTGGCGGAGAGGCAGTCTCGGCGGCTATGGCACTGAGTCAGGGAGCAACGGCATCAGGCACTCCAGCACAGGTTAAGTAAAGGTTTGTTCTGGACCAAAGATGATGGTATCCAAGAACTTCTCGGCCTCTTGGATGAAAACTGTCCCATCCAGCTCAACAATCTTATCAGCCAGGCGGGCGCAGCTGACACAGCCGGATGGGGAGGTGAGTGGAGCCATGGATAGTAGGAATGACGGATAGAGAACAGAAATAAAAAGGGGGCCAATACTGGGCTTAATAACTGGCTGCCATCATTGCATTTTTGCAAATCATTGTCTATTACCGGTAGCACTTTACTGACTGTGAGCAGTAGCTACTTTGAGAATTACTCGTCAGCCCCTGACACATTAATTTCTGGCTGTCTGTTAGCGTTTTTGGCCCTAGTTTTTGCGGCGTGTCCTACACTGTTGGCACTAGTGGCGATTGTTTGTCTGCAAATGTCTCCTAAGCCTCCCCACCTCTCTCTCCATCTTTCAACCTCTCTCACAGTCTGTTATGAGCTGACTGCAGTGGTTGAGGGATAGTCCTCCGCTGTGGCTGCAAGCACTCTTGCTTATTCAGCATCTTTTCACTCATTCTTGCTTTCCACCCCCTCTCTGTTTTCATCCCAGACAGTTTTAGAGTGGTGAGCAACATACATTCACAGATAACCTACATAACACTCTCCCTTTATTTCAATATCTTATTTATAAAAGGAAAGGAAAAAAACATGGCAAAAACTGCATGCTCGAGACTCAAATTCAATTCAATTTTATTTGTATAGCCCAAAATCTCAGATCACAAATTTGCCTCTGAGGGCCTTACAATCCATCCAACATAGGACAACATCTGTCCTTAGACTCTCGGATCGCAAAATCCCCCCCAAAGAAAACCTTTAATGGGGACAAACTGAAGAAACCTTGGGGAGAGCAACTGAAGAGGGATCCCTCTACCATGATGAACAGAAGTGTGATAGATGTCAAGTGTACAGAATGAACAATATAGTGAAATTACTACATAGTCAATTGTTATGACACAAATGAAACTTATGAGAGTAGTTATAGCAGTAGTAGCAATAATAGAAGAAGCAATCCTGGAAAGAAAAATATTACTACTAATAATAACAACAGCAGTGGATCTAAATTAATAATAATGAAAAGTAATGTGATATTAATAATAATCATAACCAAAGTAGCAGTGGGTGTCAGGCAGGCCCTTGACAGCAGGCACAACCCTGCACAACAACAAAGACTCTTTGGAAGAAGTCCAGTTAGTAACATGCATGTCTACCACCGGAAGTGAAAAAGTAAAAAATGCTGCTAAACATTGAGGGTGTATCAGATCAGATAGCTGACTGGCTACTCTGGAGGTTATAGGATGTATACGTTATATATGTTATATGTTATACTCTCTCCTTATGTGATGCAGTGATTTTTTAGATGAGATGATTTCAAAGTGCTATACTGTGATGTTTTATCAACATACTATATAGTATGACCTTTTTCTTCATGCTATACTATGATTATTTTTCGACATACTATATTATGTATACTATATTTTTTTTACAATACATAAAGTCTATATACAATCTAGTATATATAACTGAAAAGGCATAATGTTTGTGCCTAACCTACATTCTTATCAGTTAACCCTCAACAGTTAAAAGTTACCCTCAAGAAAACCTAAAAAAACAAATATATATTTTATAAATATAAAAAATATAAATACATTTTTCAAAAATAGGTTCATAAACAATCCTTTGGAAAACCAAAAGTAAGTTACAAATTCTTACATTTAAGTTGGCATTGTTCCATAGTTTTACCTCAACAATAGTGATACAGCTTCTTTTAATCCCTTTGTTATCTTTTTGTACGGTAAACTAAAATCATATTTACACTTGTGTATTAAAAAAACCAGTGGCAGTGACTTTGCTTTAGCTCTGAACATTGTGTGCATTATTTTATAATATACCAAATCATTAAATTTCGTAACATGGATTTGTGTGATCACAGTAACCAGCCGTATTCATAAATGAAAGGCCTTATAAGTTAATACTTAATTAATCTCTAGATGTCTTCAGTATTGCTATTGACATTTTACCATTAATATGTTCCATATGTTGTTTCCATGTTATTTTAAGATTGATCACAACCCCGAGGAACTTTGTCTCAAAAACTCTTAAAATTGTATCATCACATGTTTTAATCTAATACTTTTTTAATTTCCAAAAAAAATACATTTTATTTTCTTTATATTAAGAGACAATGTATTAACATCAAACCAAGTTTTGATAATTTCCATATATATATATATATATATATATATATATATATATATATATATCAAAAGTATTGGACTAATCACTGGTCCTGTGGCAGGTGACCTTCCTAAGTCCTGTCACCTTGTCATTAACTTGCACACATTGTCTATTTTAAAAGTAGCTTTTCAGCCAGGAGCGAGCTGTCCCTCTTATTCCGTACGTCTCCAATTCTCTCAGTAATTGGCTGTGATGTATAGCAGTGATTTTCAACCACTGTGAGAGATCGTCATGTGTGCCGTGGGAAAATGTCCACTTTCACTTATTTGGTCAAAAAAAATATGATTTAGTTGCTGCAGATAATTGGCCATTGTTGAGCGCCTGAGCCTGCAATATCGTGGCTGGCTAAGTAACTAAATACTATTCAGGTCAGTGGGTGGCAGTAAGTAGCGCAATAATAACTTTGTTAATTTAAGACGGTAGAATTAAATGACACGCGGGAGAGGTTGCGGTGATGAGACGAACAGCGATGGAGAAATATTTGACAACATTCTAACTCAGGTGAAAAGCCTAGTGAGGATCAACAAATTGAGAGACTTGTCAGCATATATCAGACATGTCAAACTCGAGGCCCACAGGTCAACTCCGGCCCTCGGTACAATTATATCCGGCTCGCCAGAAAATATCATACGTCTATCGTAACTGGCCCGCCACACCACAGAGCTCCGGGACGAAGCATGGCGATGTGAGCTGTCCTTTTTGTGCGACATAACGAAGCGTCTCACTGCGCTGAACCTCCAGCTTTAGGGACGGGGACGTGTGATCACAGACATGACACAGACAAAAACACTGATCTATAGTATCAAAAGCCTTCTGAGGGTCAACCGTAAATACCAACAGAATACTTTTACATTTTTAGTTGCCTTTGTTATTTCAGCCACCATGTCCATTTGTGCATATGTAGTAGTTCTATTTTTCCTAAATCCATATTGATGTTCACTAAAAAATTCAGTTTTACTTATAAAGAGATCCAATTGTTGCAAAAATAATTTATCTAATACGTTTGATAGTTGAGGAAGAAGGGATATCAGTCTATAATTGTCCATGTAATTTTTAAATATTGGTATTTCTTTTGCAGTTTTCATATTATTAGGAAAAACACTTTTTGAAAAGACTGATTACAAATATAGGTCTGAGGTCCTACAATACAATCAATGACTTCTTTAATAATTACCATGTAAATAGAATTTTTATCAGATGATCTTTTGTTTTTGATTTTCTTTTACAATTTCAATGATATCAATTTCATTTACCCCACAAAGGAACATGGAATTGATATTAACCTTAATACAGTTATCAAACAAATGATAATAATATCATATCGTGTTTGTACTGAGTAGCACCAACACCCACAAAATAATCATTGAAATCATCAACGATGCTTTTTGAATCTTCCACAGTGGCATCAGAGCTGTTTAGAAAATAACATGGAAATTCAGATTTGTAGCATTTATTTTGAATAATGTGATTAATTACTTTTTTTTACTATCCTCTAGTATTGTATTATAGTAATCAGTTTATCTTATACAACTTGTATTTTCCTTCACTTTCATTGGTTCTCAGTTGTACATTTTTCTTTTTGCATGTCCTTTTAGTCGTCCGTGGCTTTCCTATCTATTTATCCTTCTAGCTCCTACAATGTGTACTGTATAACTCCAGGATCGTGAACAAACATGCATCATAGGCCTGATTAGGATCAGAAGCATACACCTCATCCCAGCTGTTGTTTTTAAGTTCTGTATTTAAAGCCTTGATTCTCTCAGGCGTTCTTATTCTTACCAATTTACTGGAAGGCTCACTTACGCCAACTGAACAGTTAACATTTAAATGATGTAAGATCAGAAATAGGAAGGTGATCACTGACAACAAACCACTTGTTAATTGGTCATGAATCAAAATGTTATCAATAAGTGCTGCACTTTCCTTAGTTATCCTAAAGATTGCATTACAAAAGTCTTTTGCTAGTTTAACAAAAATATCAATATGGTATTCATAAATTGGTCAATGCAGGAGCTGATTTCTGATACAGAATGCCTTAATATACTTGGCTAAGATGTATTCACATGAACTGTGTGTATGTGTGTGAATGTGCCTATGCAATATACAGTATGTTGTAACACAAAGAGACGACAACTATCAATGATGGTCACATACTTTGGTGCATTTACTGAGCAACCTAAGCAGGAATTAAAAGTACCGGAAACTTGATTCAGAATTGTGTTCATTGCAGATCTGTATTTTAAATATACAAGCAATGTAATGTGTCAGCATTTACAATGACCGTAAACACCAAATAACTCAAAATCACCATGCTAATCTGACTTTTCTCAGACTTTAGGATGCCATATATGGTGTTTTAATTGCAGTGAGATAAAATCAAGTAGTCCACTGAAACAATAAACCTGCATTGCAAAGGTGTCCAGCTTATGCATAGCATATACATCAGACCCATTCAACAACTACAGGAAGGAAAAGCTCCTAAAACCCCCTGATCCAATCTTGTTTTTGCTGCCCTCCAGTGGTTTAATTTATCACCTTTCTGTAGCGATGTACAGGTATTCCCTAAGACGTCACCGTTGGGTGAGGTAAAGGGCTCAAAAAGCACTCTTCTGACCCAGCCCAATATCACGGTAGGTCGTGAAATAGTCACAAAATGCAAGAGGGTGGAAGCCCTTCCTCTATGAGAGGGTCATTCCAAAAACATCTCATAACAAAGACAAGTTCCAAACCTTCTCTCTCAAACCGACTGTCTTTCCGGGGACCTGGCTAAAATGTCCATCAACATATGTAAATTTGGTCATCGGGCGCTTTGTTCGCGATCTGCTCCAGTTATTCGAGGCTTACCGCTCATACTAACCTTTCACTTCACAGTAGTGAGCTGCTAACTGCGGAGAGCAGCAATACCTTCAGCAGCTAGCCCAACAAGTGGCAACCCAGGAGAAATACCCATCAGAAGTAGAAACAATGTCTCAAACATTAACGTTAGCTTGACCAGGATAATGTATCACACAGAGAAGCAATACCACCCTCGATCAAACCACCCTGTTGACCAAGTGGAAGAAGGACCTCCTCGACTCCCTTGTAACATCCCAGGGTGTCCTTGGTGCCGCTGTAGGTGCGAAAGAGAGAGGGTGAAGCCCCTGAAGCCCTCGTCTGACCTCTGCTGTTGCCCCGCTGGTCCTTTTCCAATCCTTTCCCAAGGCGGCTGCATGACCGACTCTCACTATCAGAATCCCCAGGCTTCCCAAACCTCAAGCAGCCACTCAGGCTCTGTTGAGAGCAATAGCTCTAATGGGCCAGTGCAGAAAAATTTCTTTTTCACCAAACCCTGCCCGGTGCCCCGTGAAGAGGAGTAGGACGGTGTTCAGCGGTCTGTCCGTCTTCACCAGTGGTCCCAAAGCATGTCTCATAAGCACTTCTCACTGTTGCACGAAATGAAAGCGGTCCCAACAGTCACATCCAGGGGCAATGTGCTGACGGGGCAGTTAAAAACAATAATAAACAAAACTAGAACATTTCTCAAGTTTTGACAGTGTGGCTGCTACTGCCCCAAGACGTCGCAATATATATATATATATATATATATATATATATATATATATATATATATATATATATATATCCACGCCAATATTACCAGTAGTGTCATTGAGGTTCAATTGAAATATTGTTCTCTCTTTTCTACATTTTAGATTCATACTCTTGGATTGAATCGTGTATTCGTGATGGAGAGTCCACAAATCATTCCCGTCATTTCTGTATTGGAGATGTATACCTTTGTTTGAGACACATACCTTTGACTGACTATAACCTACAGGATTATAGTCAGTGTGTGTGCACAAAGCCACACTGAATAAAACCTTTGCTGTTGTGCTGATTTAACCCTCTCACGGGCTCAGACGACCCTGCCGTGAGTGTCACATCTATAGTACCGAATGAGCAGTGCTCCTCCTATTAAAACTAATAGGTTGCACTTTGTGACAACTTAACAAACTACTGTGAGACTGTGTTGTCTGACCACAGCCAGAGATGTATCACGTGTGTTAGTAAAACACAGCTTTTCAGCCTGGCGTTAAGTAGAAAACAAATTGTATCACAGTACACAACTGGCCAAAGCTACAGCGGTGACAGAAAACATGTGCAGGTTACTAAAACCCTATTTGTTGAATCTCAAGAGATGCATGGTTGAACCCAAGGGCAGATCAACAGATAAGGAGGCGGCAGAAAGAGTTTAATGATTTATTGACGCAATGAACTATAAGTCTAAATGAAACAGGAGGTCCAGCAGACAAGTAACAAATAAATTCAAAGACATTTCACAACAAAAACCAAGAACACCAAACTACGGCATACAGACATAGGAGTCATTCGGGTAACTGATTATGATTACTTGATTATTCTAAATGGTTACCTGTACTAAAACCTGATGACACATATTAACAGCTTTTTAGCCTGGCTCAAAATCTCTCAAGACACCCAGACACAATGCATTGTGGGTAGTTGAGCATGTGGAGTAAGCTCATGTCTCATATGATGGAAGAAGTGAGAACAGGTGACTCCAGGACAAATGAGGGTCTGGTTAAACTAACCAGGGTCGGACTCATAATCAAAACTGGCAGGAAAACGCACAAAGGCAGAGAGAACGGGGGGTAACAATAAGAAACAGGAGGTGCTAAACATGAGTCATATGACGGTCTTGTGTCCTTAAGGTCACCTGCTCTTTTGGTTCATGTAGGTGCAAGCAATGGGTGAAGAGGAATATAGATTGGAGAGTGTGGTTATTTTTGAATAACTTTAAATAGCTGGAAACCTGTGGTTAACATTGTGAATCAAAACAAAACAAAGAATGCTACAAAAGTATTTCATTAATTTAGGTAACAAAACTGCTTCTGTTCACGAGTTTCCTCCCTCTGAAACTTATTTGTAATATCCACAGCTAGGTTTCCCTCAGAACTTGATTCACAATGCTGTTTTGTTGTATGAGGGTGTAATTGTTAGGAGACAGGACCGACTGTGTGCATATATTTCCATGCATGCCTGAGACACTTGAAGCTTCGACTGAACTGGTATGTAAGAGGCATCTGTATGATGAGCATGTTTCGCTCTCATTACCGACTTGACAAGAGACTTGAGAATAGCAGTGAGCCGGGAGTCTCATTATAGACCTTGTAGACGGAGTAGAGCTAGCTCATATCCACACTTAATGAGTCAGAGCTCTTGCCTCATGGGGTTTGGAGTCGAGTTCTGTTTTTTATTGCTGTGTTAAGCAAAAGTTTTTTTTTCTTCTTTTTCCAATAACCAACCATAAACCCCCCCAAAAAATAAATAAATGCAGTTACAGCAACAGTAAGTACAGGCCGTGTTGGCTTTGCTACCATGCAGCATAACTCTCATTAAGTTGCGGGTACATTTTGAGTCTAAAAATAAACTCAGTGTTATTATTCATTCCATGGCATCGTATTACAATCCCCTCTCCACACAGCTACCAGCCCATTTCATCTCTTTTTAATTGTCCATCACCAAAAAAGAAATGAACAAGTGTTTCCTTCAGGATAACGGGGAAATGAGAAGCAAATAAATTACGCTCAGATTGGATCTATACTCTGACTTTTGTTCTGTTTGGTTGTTTGTTTGGCCCTTGAGGTATTTTTTTTATTAGCACTTTTTTTTTTTTTTTTACCAAAGCAGGCTCTTCTATAATTTTTTACACCCATACACATCATACATATCACACACACACACACACACACACACACACACACACACACACACACACACACACACACACACAGATATGAAATGTGAAAAAGTTACCATTTCTGTTCAGTATTTCCTTTTTATTTCTGTTGTCAATGACTAATATGTAAAAAAAATGTCCAGGACTATACGTGACCATTTGTAAAGCCATTAATATGAAACATATGTAGCCATTTATTTAAACTATGCTTTATAACACTATATAATATATTTTCTTTGCTGACCTCTGTTAGGGTCTCAACTCTCTCAGACAAAGGGAGGCCGCATGTCTCCCACTGCAGCTGGTCCAAGTTAAAATCTAATCAAAAGATATTTAATAACTACAGAAACAAAACAGTTACAAACCGAATACACTATTAATAACAACACAAACATATACATTTTATGAAAGTGAGGCCCAGACTCTGTGTCTGCCCCGTGGTCAGGAGGAGGTCTGAAGATGGCCCAGGATTCAGTCCTCTTGTCCCTCCAAAGTCTCTGAAAAGTTCTCACCTCACAACCATGGATCAGCTCAATGATTGGCTGAAATCCAATAAGCTCCCCCTTGGCCTGTGACCCATTGTTCTGGTCAAACACCTCAGCACAGCTACTGTCACACAACCCCATTCCAGCACATTCCTCAAACCCCCTCTTCTTACTCAATATACATTCAATGCATGAAATGACCACACTCCCTGGTTTAAACTTCTACAAGCAAACATATTATGACATATTATATAATAATTATACCTTTGGTTTAAAACTTCTAAGTAAACGTTGACATAAAATATCCACCACTAGGGGTGCTATTAAACATACTAGAGGTGCTATTAAACTTTAAATTCCTCACACATCTGAACCGCAGTATGTTGAACATGAACACAACATGAACCCCAGAGTAAATGTGGTGACACTTGTTCCCTAAGCTGTGGACAGGGTTTGATGTGGTGTGATGAAGGAGAACAGTTTGTTTATTTGTTTATTTATTGTTGGACTGTGGATGCTGGGACACAGATGTTCCTTTTGTTCTCCCTGCGAACAAACAAATAGACAACTGCAGTGAGTGACTGATTGAACATACCTGATAGTATTAATATCTAATTAGTTATGTGGCAGAACAATAGGGTATATACTGTATATTGCCAAGCTAAAGATAAAAGTTAGTTTGAATTTGCAACAACTCACCTCTGGCTGTTTCCTCTTTGCGTTGAGGCAAAATATTTCACCGGAGGCTTGAGCACCCATTTATAGTTCCGGGAAGTACCAACTACAGAAAGCGGGTAGGGGGGGAGTGAAGATGTGTGTTGCCGTGCTTATTTAGATAAATTATATGGTTATAACTTATTCTATTTATAGGGATTGTAATATTTGTAAATTATTATTGATGTCTTTGGGTTGGTGAAATCATGTAAATATGTATTATACATATATTGTTGATATATATATATACTTACCTGTAGATGATATGTCTGGGCTAGTTAGAGGGTGAAGGTGTCTAAAAGGAGCTCAGCTTGTAGAGGGACTAGTGGGGACTGGTGTGATTTCGGTGTGATGTTAGAATATAAAAATAAATGAAGCTTCATCTGAAGCCTCTTCTGGACTCCTGATCGGCTCATTTGCCTCCATGGCCGCTCTGGCATGTTAACAACACTCATAGGATGTTCTGAAGCTCAACTAGCTGTAGTATGCATCTGCCATCAAAGCCAGGCTGATCAAAGAAAGTGCAGACATTACCGTTAACCAAAAGGGGCGGCCACTGCCTCGGGCCCCCCTAACAACTGTGGGAAGCTTGAGGGGAAAGCTTGCATGCGTACAGTATGATATTACATTACATTACAGTCATTTAGCAGACGCTTTTATCCAAAGCGACTTACAATAAGTGCATTCAACATTGGTAATCAAAAGAACTACTAGTCACCAGAAGTCATAAGTACATTTCCTTTTCCAAACAAGCATCTAAGAGCATGAAGCAGAGCATAACTCAGAGCCAAAGTACAGGGCAGAAACAAGAGAAACAGTTAGTGCTATAAGTAATACGAATACAATAAGTGCAACAAGCTAGTATGAAAACAATAAGTGCTAAGTGGAAGGCTCAGGGTAGCACTTCCTGAAGAGGTGGGTTTTCAGCCTGCGCCGAAAGATGGGCAGCGACTCCGCTGTCCTGACGTCAGTGGGAAGTTCATTCCACCACTGTGGGGCCAGGACAGAAAACAGCCGTGACCGGGTCGATCGGCCGCCAGGACCTCTGAGCGACGGGGCGACCGATCGCCCCGAGGCAGCAGAGCGAAGTGGTCGGGCGGGGGTGTAAGGCTTGACCATGGCCTGGAGATAGGAAGGAGCTGTTCCTTTCACTGCCCTGTAGGCTAGCACCAGAGTCTTAAACTGGATGCGAGCTCTTACAGGTAGCCAGTGTAGAGAACGGAGAAAGGAAGTTGTGAGGGAGAACTTGGGGCAATTGAACACCAGGCGAGCTGCGGCTTTCTGGACAAGCTCCAGAGGTCTGATGGCCGACGCCGGGGCTCCGGCGAGTAGAGAGTTGCAGTAGTCCAGGCGGGAGATGACAAGAGCCTGGATGACAACCTGCGCCGTCTTGTCAGTCAGGAAGGGACGAATCCTCCTGATGTTGTAGAGCAGGAATCTGCAGGAGCGTGTAACGGATGAAATGTTTGCCGAGAATGACAGTTGGTCATCCAGGGTCACACCCAGGTTCCTCGCAGTCCGAGTTGGCGTCACCACGGTATCATCAATGGTGATGGACAGGTCGCGGTGCGGGCAACCCTTCCCCGGGAGGAACAGTAGCTCAGTTTTGTCTAGGTTGAGCTTGAGGTGGTGTGTCGTCATCCACTTCGAGATGTCAGCCAAACACGCAGCGATGCGCGTCTCCACTTGGGTGTCACCGGGGGGAAATGACAAAGACCAGCTGGGTGTCATCGGCATAACCCATGATATGGGTTGTTAATAGGATAGGATGTAGCTGGTAAGCTTGTTTTTATATTGATAATCACTTTTGTGCTCTTTAAATCATTTGCAGAGTTATGTTGTGTTCGGAATGTTTTAATAGCTGATTACATAGTTTGTTTATGTAGAAAAACATGCTGTGAAATGCCAACATGTTCTCAAACTCGTCAAATACTGACACTTCAGTGGCCCTAAGCTTCAAACTAAGACGGACCAGGTAGCCCTCTAGCTTCAGTGTTGGACGTGTCAGGTCCTGAAAGCCATATTCAGCCAGTACAGTTTCCACTCATTACATGCATACAGTCTTTTTGCAAAATAAAATTCTGCGAAGGTATAGTTAGTTTTTAGGTTTTAGGTTCATTTACACAGCAGAACTCCTTGGTTTAATTTGTGCAACAAAAGTAGCTTCATGAAAAGATTGTCTTTAGGGTAAAATAACTACGATTGTTAGGTAAAATAAGTACATGCGTTGACATTAAGTAGGCTATGTAACGTATGGAACAAAACTACAGCAAATGTGTCAATGTTAACTGAATCACACAGGTCACGAACAGCAATGTCACCTGCTGCTCCTTCGCTCATGCATGTTCTATGTGGACTTGTTCGCTCTTTATACTACTTCAGTTACTCTGAGCTTCTCTTAACGGGGCCTATGGGTTTACATGACAGACAGGTCCGTCTCATACGCGTTATTATGAATCACACCGCTCTTCTTGACAAAACCCGTCCCGCGTAGCTGGTTGAGGCAGAGGTGATTGGTTAAGGTTAGGTATTAACCTCGAGTAGTTAGGGTCAGGACCGCTCATTGGTCAGGGCATAGGACCTGAACAAAACAGATTACCAGTACTGGAGTTGAGCAGAGCCATACCATGCAGTGGAAATCAGGCATAAATAGCCTTAAAACCCATTGATGTACTTAAACCAGGCTTCCTGGATTATATTTCATGTCTCACCAGTCTTTGGAACAATACACCCATGGCCGTTTCCCGGTGAGGCTCTCACAATGTTATGAGACATAATAGAGCATGGGAATGGCATCATAATTCCATTATGATGTTCTAAAGCCCTTTTACACTGTGAACGTTCAACATCTGAATAAGCGTCAAACAAAAAACAAGGTTCAGTCATGAACACTCTCGTCATAGATTTTGATCTATTTATTGCAACAAATGGAAATACAGTTATACTTGGCGCTGGTGGCTCCGCTCCTAAAATGCTCATTGGATTAGCCAAGCAGCTACGAAGCCAAAACATGGAGCACCATGCAGAAATCCCCGCACCCCCCCGGGTTTACATGAATGAGCCCGAAGTAAACTTTGTATACCATTTCAACCATTTGCTATGCAAAATGAGCTCTCAACTAAAAGAGGGTGGGGGTGGAGGAGGCAAAGCTTTGCCAGCAGGTCTGTAACAGCTTTGGTGTAGAAAGGCTCAGTGAGGAGGGAGTCATATTTAAATGAACCTCCTTGAAGTGAGGGTGGGCTGTGATTGGTGCGTGGCCGATTGGAAGCTATGATTCAATCGGCTGGCTGTCACCTGGTTACAGCTGGGGGCGTGTGACTTCCATGTCCTGCGTGAACTAACGCAATGCTTCATTTTCTGACTAGAAGTACTTGACACACACTACTGAGCTATCTTTAAAATGATTATTGAACTATCATCTTCAGGTTGCCAGCTTTCAGGTGATTCCACTTATATGTGGCATCTACGGTTGGCCTGTTATCTCCTTATGATGACCTGTCCACCCTGAAGATGACATGAGACATAAGTGGGTCGATATGGAGCTCTTGTTCACACATCAACAGCTTTTAACAAGAACGCTTCTGCTTCTTGTGTGTGTGTGTGTGTGTGTGTGTGTGTGTGTGTGTGTGTGTGTGTGTGGTTTTCTCCACCTCTCCTCTTCCGTCTCCTCTTTTACTTTCATTGCATAGTGGTATTCCGTAGCCTCCTGCTGCATAGAGTAGATCTAGATCTACAGTAGATCTAGTCATTAGGCTCCCTCTTTCTCCCTCACACACTGAAACACGTGGGTGTACTGAAGTACACACTGACTAAGAAGTGGTGGCTAAGCAGGAATTTACACAATAGCAGTGGAGAGGAAGAAAGGGAAGTTAAAGGGAAAATTTAAAAAAAAAAAAGGGTCCGAGGCATTTTCCCAATCCAAGAAGAGTTGGCACTCACTGACTTTGACGGTGAGCTGGTGAATGAGGGATACGCCATAGATTGCACAACTTTGCTGTAGGGGAAGGCACCCAGCAGTCCAGTCATCATGATCATGTATCTGTGGGTAAGTTGTATCTGGGGTTTGTAATCAGCTTTTTGAGTGTCCTCTTTGTATATGTGCTTTGCTGTCATTGTGCTCTGGAAAGGCTTTATGTTTGTGAAGTACTTTGCAATGAAACTGTGGTTTGCTGTGTATTAAGCCAAAGGAGCTTTGTTCAAGCTGAGAATGTGAACCTCTTATCAGTAGCAGACATGTTCATACGCGATAGGTGCACACCAAGATGTTTCCCTCGGGTCCACAATAGTTTAAGTCTATTTCTAGATGCATTACACTTTCTAGGAATTATGTTCTATCTACTAGGGCAGGGGTCACTAATAGGCGGACCGTGGTCCAGGTCTAGAGCCAGACACTGTTGTATCTCGACCTAAAACTGATAGATAATTGAGAATTATTACATTTTGACGGAGAGCTTCTATTTTAACCGGCGCAGCTGCTTTTCTAGCCTTTACGGTACTCATTCAGCGGCTCAGGAAACACACCGACCAATTACATGCTTTGTAAATTACATCACGTGACGCTACTCAGCCAATCAAATACGTGTATTCTGATAATTATCGCCCTCGACTCAAGTGAGATTTACACACACGGGGGAGGCGGGGCGAGAGGCCGAGTAGTCGGAGAATAATGCGCGAGTCAGAACTTATTTCACTTGGCAAAAAGAGAAAAGTGGACAGTGAGACCAGAACCTTCAACCAAAAATGTTCAGAATCTTAAACCTCTTAAATCACACTTGAAACCAGTATAGGCAAAGGTAGAGCACTAATCACAAGGTTGGTGGTTCAATCCCCATCTCCTTCTGTCCACATGTTCAAGTGTCCATGGGCAAGGCACTGATCGTCAGATTGTCCCCGATAGTCAGGCCATGGCATGGTAGCTGTTGGTTGGTGTGTGTGTGTGTGTGTGTGTGTGTGTGTGTGTGTGTGTGTGTGTGTGTGTGTGTGTGTGCGCGCGTGTGTGTGTGTGTGAATGGCTGAATGATAAAAGCGCTATATATATATGCAGCCATTTACCATAACCACAGAAAAAGAAGTAGAATGGAAGTTTCAACTCTTAACAAGTGGTTTGGATCATAGCTATTGCAATCCCCAATTGGATCCCCAATCCACTTTACTTTATATCATTTCTGCATTATTAATTTAACTGTACTGAAAAAGGTGTCACAGTGGATAAGCCTCTTCTTTCTCATCTGTGTTTATATCCACTCTCATCTTCTGTGCATCTTGCCTTGTTAGACTTTGTTGTAGGGATGATGCTGCATCCCCAATCATGAATTGCTGTTTATTTAAAATGTGCTAAATTTGACAAAACCCTGTCATCGCACCACTGTTATCTCTGTGAAGATGGAATGTCTCCCTGAGCAGAGGATGAGGTCTCCCTCCCTCTGTGTGTGTTGTTACCACAGCTTCTCTCTTTGTTCAGACAGTCGGCCGGTCTTTTAGTGCACGTTCGTGCACTTTCTCCTGACCGACCATTAAACGTCCTTCTTACACCGTGTCTAAGATGTATGAACGCGAGGTCAATGTTGAGAGCATCTGGACGATCTCACGCTGATAGAGCCAACACGGCATTGCCTGTTTACATCCTTTGAAAAATCGTGCTTCTGTCCGAATGTATCCGGCTAAGCAGATGTGTGTTATGTAAAGGCAGTATTTTGTACAGGCAGAATTGGGGTCACTGTTGACTTATTATAAGAAGGTAGTGGAACTGAACCTGGCTGCTTCTGCTGGTTTCACGTCACCTTAATACGATTTTATTATTACAGTATCATACTGAAGTCTACCCATCATGAAAACAGCACATAATAATTACATTTTATAAAAAAATAATTAATGAAATTTTCCCCTTCAGATGTCTTATAATTTCTGTGTGCCGACTGACTCAAGGGCTTTGGCAAAGGGAACATGTTAATTGAGAAATATTAGGCCACCTTTAATGAAAGGCGTGATGCTTTTTTTCAGTAAGTCCCATCCTCTGTGCAGCAGTACACTTCATTTGAAGAGTTCATATTTAATTGAGATTACAGCCCCACCATAAAGTAGACTGCTGCCCCAGAGACACCGAAGCAAATTTACAGAAAGATTCCCCATGCTTTAAAAAGTTCATTGGAATCTGTTTCATAAATGAGGAACCCAACAAATCTATCACATTACCATTGAATTTCCCAAGGGCTCTGTATAAAGTTTTCTTGAAATTGAGAATGCGCCACATTTCTCTCCGATTTATTAAGATTCAAACTCTTGCAGCTCCAAAGAAGAGATCATTAAAATCAATATTCAATTTGAAGGCTGCTGCTTGTGATGTGGTGCTGCGCTTCATAAAAATGTCAAAAAGATTTAGCTGTGACATACACTGGAGGGCAACTTGCATTTGTTGATATTGATTTGAGGACATTATAGAGAAAATATCCAGAAGAACAGTTTTAGCAGCTGCATAATGACAAGAATGAAATGGAAAAGCCTCTGAATAGAATAAATGGCATTCAAAAAACTCAGTGTAATAAATCAGTTGGCAAAATGTAATAAAATTCTGCATCTATAAGAGTTCCACCCACATCTGCACCTGTCTACATGTAACAAATATCATGAGAATATGTAAGCCACGAGTCAGCAATTATGTTCAACTGTGGATGTTGTTCAATTGGGGACTATTTTATTTGTTAAGAATGACACAGCTAATAAATCTTGTTGTAATGTTGAGGGAAGATGTAGTTCTTCACATTAGCTAGTGAGTGCTATCAAAGCTTACAGCAGCTTATGTAACAGTCAAACTCATAGAGACCTATGACAGACCCATAACATAGAGATCTTATGGTCTGCCTCAAAACCATAGCAAACGATATGAAACTCAGGCAAGGAGGTACCCAAACAGATACTTTGAATCAACAAAAAGGACAGGACATTCCAAATATACAACAGAAATGAGCAAACACTGCTGCCAACACTCCGTGCCGCACGTCAGGTGGGAAGAAGCCGGCTCTGCCTCAGGATGGGGCGGGTCTTATAGGGTGAAGGCAGTGGCCAGCTGCCTCCAGTCTCCTTGATGACCTCACACTTGAATCCAGGGACACTGAAAGACAGACAGCACCACACACACACACACACACACACACACACAACCCGGCAGAGGCCCTGGGGCCGTCACAGACCATCAAAAATAAATAATATTACTATCAATAGTCATATGCTTATAGCAGTGATACTTGGAATAAAAACTCCAACTAATGTAAACTCAAAACTAATATATATATATATATATATATATATATATATATATATATATATATATATATATATATATATATATATATATATATTAGTTTTGGAAATTGTAATCCTTCATTACTCGTTACTGGAGAATGTAATAACATTACAAGATTTTAAAAAGAACTTAAAAAAACATCCCTAGCTTATTGGGAGCAGTGGGCTGCTGAGAAGCACCCGGGGACCAGTTAGGGGTCCAGTGTCTTGCTCAGGGACACTTTGGCACAGGACATGTAGCAGCAAAGGATCAAACTATCGACCTCGCGGTTGCCGGACGACCCTGTCTTCCCATTGAGCCACGGCCGACCCATTACAGTAACGCATGACTGCCCAACACTGGTCTCTTCTCTCTTTGTCCCTTCAGGCCTCACTCCAAAGACAGATGGGTAGGTAGACAAACCGGTGACAGGGTGACAGACGGGTAGGTAGTCAGACTGACAGATGGGTAGGTAGACAGACATCTAACCTTATCTTTTATCTGACCTGACCTATTCTTGTATCTTATCTGTTATCTTACTTCATTTTACCCTATCTTTCATCTTACCTTTTATTTTACTTTACCTTATCTTTTATCTCACCTTATTTTTTATCTTATGTTTTATCTTACTTTACCTTACCTTATCTTTCATCTTATCTTTTATCTCACCTTATTTTTTATCTTATGTTTTATCTTACTTTACCTTACCTTATCTTTCATCTTATCTTTTATCTCACCTTATTTTTTATCTTATGTTTTATTTTACTTTACCTTACCTTATCTTTCATCTTACCTTATCTTTCACCTTACCTTATCTTTCACCTTACCTTATCTTTCATATTATCTTTTACTTTACCTTACCTTATCTTTCACCTTATCTTTTATCTCACCTTATTTTGTATCTTATGTTTTATCTTACTTTACCTTACCTTATCTTTCATCTTACCTTATCTTTCATCTTATCTTTTACTTTACCTTACCTTATCTTTCATCTTATCTTTTACTTTACCTTACCTTATCTTTCATTTTACCTTTTATTTCACCTTACCTTATCTTTCATATTATCTTTTACTTAACCTTACCTTATCTTTCATCTTATCTTTTATCTCACCTTATATTTTATTTTATGTTTTATCTTACTTTACCTTACCTCATATTTTATCTTATCTTGTTGCTCTACAATAACATCCGCCTTTCTGTCCATCCCATTCTCGTAAATGGGATATCTCAGGAATGCCTGGAGGGAATCTTTTCACAAACATCCAGCTGGACATAAGGATAAACTAATGAGATTTTGGTGGTCAAAAGTCAAAAACCAAGGTTGCTGTGACCTCACATCAGTAGAAGGTAGTGTGAGTGGATTGGTGAGTAGATGTTTGTGCTCAGAGGGCTGCCAGTGCAGAACCCAAATGGCGTTTCCTGTTTTGTAGTGAATTATGCAGGGCTTCTTGAGTGCTGGCTGAACAGGCACTCCATATATTCCAGCAGAACAGCAGAAATATGATGTGGGAGCAAGCCTGGCTGACGGGTATTAATGGCAGGCACTGCAGCAAGGCGGACAGAGTGCTGCGCTGATACTGGAGGGAAAAGAAAGACAGTTTGGATACACTGCAAGTTTTTCACAGGAGGACGAATCAGTGCAGAGCATTTTGACAATAAACAAAGCCAAAGCATTTGATTCAGGGTTGTTTTGGACCGGCCTATTCACTGACCTACAACTTCTACAAGGTGCTCACATTGAGTGTGTGTATCTGTGTGTGTCTGAATATGCTGTGTGAGTCTGACTTGTGTCTTTTAGTTGTTGTATTCATTTGTAGCAGCACTTTTCTGTATGTTTCATCATAATTTAACGGTACATGACATACTGGAAGCTCAGCAGTACCTGCTTTAGTGTGATCTCATGAATTTCTTTTTACAAGCTTTCTTTTTTGTTACTTTTATGACAAGATTCCTTTTAGATGTCAAAGCTTTAGTATCTTTAGAGAACGCAGAATGACAACTTGAGCCGGTGCCTTTAAGACTGTTAACTTCATGGGAAATAGATAGAGAACTTGTTTGTTTCCCAGTTGGCTGTTTACACTACTTATTTCAATCTGCATTATGTTTACTTGCTGTTTGAATTGATGCTGCCTCATTTTGGGTGTTACTCCTGTTGACTGTAAGAATTTTTTTTTTTCGATATCACAGGATTTTTCTTTCAAAGAATTTCCCCTTACAACCTAGGTGTTATTTTCATAGTGTTGGCCATAATTTGTATTATTCATTTATAACATGTTACTCACCAGTGTCATTGATGTAGTCTGGGAACATGACGTCACAGGTAGCCACAGCTTTGGAAAGTAGCCCATGAGGCAACTCGGTCTCATAACTAAAGATATGTAGCATTAAGATAAGTGTAACTAACCCTATCAACTTCTTTCCAGCCTCCTCCCTATGTGGACTTCTGCTAACGTTAATTAAAACACATGTTTGTGATACTTCAAAAACAAACGTAATCCCTCAAAATGTAATGCAATGCACTTTCATTATGGAACATAATTTTTTAGGAACTCGTTGAACTCGCTTTTTTACGAAGCGAGTTCAACATCAGGGTATCTTCTGGTCACCTGGCTTAACTAACCCCATCAACTAGATCACTGATTCTCAACTGGTGGGTTGCAACCCACAAGTGGGTCGCGGACCCATTTTCAGTAGGTCGCGGACCTTTGCCTGAAATTTTTTTTTAAATAAAATGAAAGCTGCATGCAGCATTGATCGGGCCCTCGCAGTTTCACGCATATCAATGGTAGTGGCAGGACTCTGGTTGACGTGGCCATGCATTTCTGTGACCATCATAGTCAGATGATATTTCCTGCGTCGACCAGCAGCGTAGCAAGATCATATTGCCAGGTCTTAAGCCTCAAATGTTTTGAGTGTACCTCCGATACAATCATAAATGTAAGCCTGTTAATGTATATGTCATACTGGACACCCCAATCAGACTGGAATTTTCACCACGACTGAATTTCGTGCCAAATTAAAAAAAATTCCCAGTATCCCAAGCACCTCCTTTTTGCGATGAAACTGGTACAATAATAATAATAATAATAATAAACATTAGAATAACAATAGGTCCTACGCTACCGACTACGTCAGTGCTCGGGCCCTAATACATCTTGTGCTTTTATTTTGAAGGGGATTTTTTTTATGCACACCCGCCATTTCACAGTATAGAAGAACACCCACACAGTTTGTTTTCATGCTAATTGAGTAAAACGCAGATACGACACCGACTACATGAGATATGGATTTTCTTACATTGAGGACAAAAGAGGACAAAAACCTCAGTGTGTTTTGTGCAGCGAGGTTCTGGCACAAGAAAGCATGAAGCATGAGGGGCGTGGTTTGCAGCATCTGACCAATCACAAACATGGGCAAGTCAGATCTATCGCGCTCTAGATGAAGCAGTGGTATTATAAATCTGTCACACAGTCAGTGACAACTGACAACTGTCCTTTCTGCATTTGTCAGTTTAAACTGTGTTACTTTTAGTCTGGATTACGACATGAACTTTTTTGTATTTGTGTAATATTATCTAATAATCCATTCTACTGAGCTTCAATTGGTCAGTAGGAGGTGGTTTAAACGGGTTGATCTGTTATCTTGAATATGACCTGCTCTGGAGCAGGTTCATTTTGCCTGAATAAATTCTGAAAAAGTTCACTTCAAGTCCCCTTTAGCATTCATAAGCAGTAAGCCAACATTTAATGAATTGTTTATAAGACATTTTAATGTAGCTATGGTAACATTTATTTATAAATGCAACTGAACGTAGAAGAGAGAGAAAGGTTTCTGATAACTTTCGTAACTTCCTGTAACTTTCTGAAACATACAATCTGACACTCACTGCCACTTTACCTCAATGATTGGCCAGGTGTGTGGAGATGTACAAGTTATCCAGATCTCAGATCGTTTTTTTTCATTCTTCACAAAACAAAATCTTTAACTTTTCATGCAAACAACTGAGTCCACTACTATGAACGCCTTGAAGAAGAGACTATCTGCGTTGTCATTCCCATTTGTGTGATTCATTGCTTTGCAGCTACAAATGCAAATGACAGAGTTGTAGGAGAGAGAGAGAGATCAGGGAGGCAGTAGGACGCAGCCAGGGGAAGGCTCCACATCCCTCCTTCAGGTGAGGCCTTTAGTGGTCGGATAAGAGGATGTACGACCTTGTTCATTCGAAGGGGACTGAGGACTTTAATCTTCCAGGGACACGTACGTTTGCCAACAGAAACCTGACCTCACCCTGTTTTTTTTGATAAACAAAACACATTTATTATTTTCACAAATTTGCCACAAGCATGTGTTTCATTTGCTTATCCACCTTTTTGTGCATCTTTTGCCATTTTGGCTCCGACCTTTTTTTGCCCAGCAGCTGCCTTGATTATTACCAAATGGCCTATTTGTCTCACACAAGTAACCATCACTATTTACCAAATTGTACTTCCCTGCTTGCTGGGCTCCGGCGGGGCTCATTCAGGCACATCAGGCCTGTTATCGGCCCTATCATCCAGCTTGAAGCGTTTCTACGCTGCGCTTCAGTCAATGGAGCCTGTGAAAAGACAGGCTTCTCTGCCTAACAGCTTGCACCAGGCAATCTGTACAATCACACACACACACACACACACACACACACACACACACACACACACACACACACCAAGGCAATCTGTGCCATCTATTAGCTGAGAGCTGAGGCTGGTCTATTCCCCATGCCCTGAACAGTACTCTCCTCCTCAGACATCTCCTCAGATTCAATCAATAGCTTCTAGTTCGCTACAGAGAGAGGGCTGTCCACACACACACGTATGTGTGTGTTCATGTCACGAGAGAAAAAAGAAAAAAACAGGTTTATACAGGTTGAGCAGACCTAGGCATTGTACGGCCCCTGAGCCATACCGCTGGACGTCAATGGGAAACTAGGAATAAAACGTAAATAAGATGCATTGCTTTTATTTTGAAGGCGACTTTTTTTCTCAATTTACGTACGTTTGTGCGTTTGTGAATGTGTGCGAGCAGCAGCGTCACTGCAGTGTGTTGGTGAACTGAGCTTACAGCAGATGTGAGTTAGCTTTTAGCCCTTTTAAATGCATGCAAATGTACTGCTCTTTATAAAGAGGTGGAGTAACATAGAGCAGGATTGAGTTCAGTCTACTGGTCCGGCCCTCCACAACAGTCCCTGTTTCTCATGTGGCCCCTTGGGAAAAATAATTGCCCACCCCTGAGGCAGAGAGATGGAGTGGAGGCTGGATTGAAATGGAGTGATGGTTGAGGCAGAGGATGGGGAATGCTGATGCTGCTGTCTTATCGGATCTCTAACCGAGCACCACTGACTACATCTCTCTCTATCTGACCTGCTCTCTTCCATGCCTCCCTCCGGCACTAACACTTTGACTGCTTTTCTTTTCAGTGCACAGCTAACCCTTGTCAAATCTCTCTGCATTCTTTCTCAGTCTTTTGTAAATTAAGCACACTGGTCACATACATACTGGCCTCTCATTTCATGGCGGTGTGGATGACAGAACGGCCAGTATATATACATTGCAGGGCTGATGAGGTAAGTGGCAACAGATGAGCCAGAGGGAGTGGCAGGGTCTGACATGACAAGTGAGTTAGTAAACTATGATACATTTATGACATGAATCAAGCTTTGCTGACAGGAAGGGGGGACACAAAACAGAGCATAATTCGGATCAAATGTCCTTTACCCTCAGAGGAAGATAGCCAAACCATTTGGCCAGGGGGGAAACTGAGAGGAGGGGCTCTCTGTTGATCGGTGCTCCTCAGGTAATGGTCGGGGG
Organism: Cebidichthys violaceus; assembly: GCF_023349555.1. NCBI lineage: Eukaryota > Metazoa > Chordata > Actinopteri > Perciformes > Stichaeidae > Cebidichthys > Cebidichthys violaceus. The sequence continues at coordinate 2,744,479 of NW_027176506.1, read as the reverse complement.
TGAGGAGAGGGCGGCGCTCAAGGACATGGTCTGAAAGAGGTTAAGGAGTTTGGCAGTTCCAGGTTGCTGCTGTCTTAAATCCATTCCGCCGGGGACAGCTTGGACAAGAAAAAGGCAAAGTGGTGGAGCTTCTGGTCGGAGAGATCCATCAGGAAACTGCCAGCAGTGAAACCCAGAAACAACACAGTAGGGACCTGGAATTCACACTTCTCTTCCTTGACAAACAGATGATTAGCAGTCATGAAGACTGTTCCACATCTGACTGATTTGTGTCAGATGTGGAACAGTCTTCATGACCGCTTCAGTCTTTGGAAAAATTGGAATGTCATCCAGGTAGTCAATAACCTGGCAAATGGGGAAGTGATGATGAGCATGACGAGTTGGCACCCAGGCGTTGCTTCCTTTTCCATTCCTGGAACCGACTGTCAATGTGGATGGTGAGGGTGATGAAGGCATCCATTTGGGCTACAAGCTCTCCAGCACCCAACTTATCCTGAATGGAGTTAGAAATAGTACAGAGAAGGAGCATTTCACTTTCTGAACTCAATAGAACAGTTGGCCACCCATCTCCTGACTATTAGTCCGAAGCAGTGACGTGCGGTAAGGTTCGTGGCTGGTGAGACACTGACTCTTTCAGAGTCAGATTTACAAATATACTAACTCAATAGAGTAGCTTGAATAACCATTCAATTGGCAGCTTGCACATTGACTACTGCTTGTTTTTCATATTTCATATCAGCATTCTTTACACACACATAGATAAGGTACATATTTGATTCCACCAGGAGCGTGTGCGCCTCAATCCGGCTGCACATAGTGTTTTATTTAGAAAAATGGCCGAATGCTCTATCCCTTATCGGTATCTGACTTCCTGTCTGGGTCAATCTGCCCTGTGCAGCTTGACGCGATAAACCCGACCCGTGGGCTCTCGCACGCCCCCTTCAGTGAGGCAGAGGTACTGTTTGCCTCTCTGTGTTTTTTCACTGCGGTTTAATGTCAGATCAGCAACACTACATACTACACAGACGTGAAATACATGACCTATTCTATGTAAAGAAAGGACATATAATAAAAGTGTCTACAGATATTACAGTGGTGACAAACAATGAGAAAGAAAAAGACTCAACCCAGTTAGTGAGGATTCACAGTCTGAGGTAAGGAATAGCTGGCCACTGCCTCACCTCACTGTCTCCTCTTTGTTTGAACAGGACATGCGCTAATTCAGCGATTTTGATTATAAAAATGCTTGAAATGATTGAAATCATACAGAAATTACATTTATAGCACAGATCAGTAGATACATATTAATATTTATTTTATTTTATCATTATTTGTTTTTTACTTTTCATGATGGCAGGTGAGGCTCTGCATCCCCTGACCGCACGTCCCTGGTCTGAAGAATCCCTGCAGTGCATGTAAACATGTTTTCCAATACCATTATCCATGGGCAAAAAGGAAATACCTTAAAAAGGAAATACCTTAAAACCTTGCATTAAATTGTCTTTGTAAATTCAGTCTTTCTTAAATGTCAACACTATGTTATACAAACTGTATAAAATACATTTAAATTAAGCTTACAGCTGACAACAAGGCGGAAATGCTGTTACAGCATAAAGGCACTACCCACAAAAGTCTTATAGAATTTCGAGTTGTGCTTGACCTAATGGAATGATTTTCTGAAACGAGTTAATAACTTTACATAATATTCTTTTAAAATTGCAAAAGTAAGCTAAGGATGTTCCAGTGCAGCTTTTGATGGTCTCATTGAAGCCCAAGTCCGCTGGCAAAAAGCTTTCTCAACATTGATTTGGTGGCGGACATTTCCCCAGCCAAACAAACGCACTGCTGTTAAATTATTTCATAGCTGTAGGTCTCAGCCTTTGCTGCTGACATTTCATTTCCACATGCAGACTGAATGACCGTTGCCGCCGGTGTTCAATTGCCTTGCTCCGCCATGCATGGCAGGAAAAAGACCACAAAGCCACAAATGGATGTATACTCACACTGTCAATACGCTACGAACACATTTAGACACAGTCCCTCTGAAACTACACTGCAGAGGAAAGTCGATGTCTGTCACACAAATAATAAAAAAAGTGTGTCAGCATTTCAGCAAATAAATAAGGACCTCAAAGATAAACCAAATACTGTAAATCCCGAAATTCAAAGAATGGTTGGCCTGAATAAATAAAGAACACACTCTGGTTTCATTCACAACCTAATTCGATTGGTATTGTAGGTTTTTTTTTTATTCCAAAAGCATACAATTATCTCAGCATTGCAGTAGATTGCTGAAACTACAGAGGGACGTAAACCAAGTAAAAAGAAAGTTCTGCAGGAAGAGATTTATCAAAAAGCCTTCTCAAGTGGCTCTTTGAGTATGTAGTGTTGCTTTACACTTCACAATTATTTTAATACACAACAATATATCAGTTGATCTTGAAGAGCCCTAGTAGTGTTCAGATTAATTAAAAGGCACATTTTCTTCATCATTTAAACACGTTTCTACTGCAGCATGTTCACTGGATTTGGACAAAAGACACTCGGCATTATCTTTATTATTACCCTGAATACAGTTCGACTTCCTGTTCTAGGTTAATATTTACTTAATACTGACTACCAATATGCTATGGCTAATCCTATCTAATACCAAATATATACAGTTTTTCTTTTTAAATAAAACAGTGTAATTAATACAACAATGTAGGCATTAGATTGCATACATTGTTTACACCATCACAACAAGGGGCTAACTAAATAGGAATAAAGTGAAATAAGTAGCAGAACAAACAAACAATAAAAAATATGAATGAAACAGAGTTCAGGGTTTACATACAAAAATAATACTAAATTGTAAAATGTATTTAGAATATCCCTATACCACCATCTGTATTTAGTGTTTCGTAACAAGTTTAATTGTTTATGCACATCTAGAATCAAAGTCTGACACAAGTGAAATCGAGCCGTACCCACAATAGATATTTTCAAGGTCATGCATATGTTGCTTTTCAATTTGCATACAATCAGTGCACTAGAGCCCACTGTTCCGATGGCCCATTATTCCAAAAATCCAATGTCAAAAATGTCCTATTGGACCAAAAGGCCATTTGTCTGACAGCCTGCTATCCCGGAAACAAACCTGTCCTGAACGCATATTAGTGTTGTCGATTTTTTTCAACGAGGGCCTCTGGCCCAACCGCAGCTGGCGCTCCAAGTTCAAATGAAACACCCCTGCCCCACCGTAGCATCAGCCAAATGAATAATCTGATTCAGAGTTGCAATGGCCGTGGGCGGTGTAGTGGCTCTAGCTATTGAAGGTTCTCGCCATGTGTGGCTGCGACCAACCCCACTTCCGGGGAAGGACAGTGACGAGTGCCCATCGCCAGGGAAGGGCTCTTTGGATTAATTTCATCCGTCACTCTACACTGGATAAGGAGGAATCAGCCAGCATCCATGGCTTCAAGGAGGGACATCTGGTCATGTGGCTGATGGTCATAAACCTTCCACCTCCATGCAGAAAAGAACTCCTCTATGGGGTTGAGGAAAGGTGAATAGGGTGGAAGGAAGAGACGTACCAGTCTTGGGTGGACTTCGAACCATGTTGTTATTGCTTGCGAATGATGGAAAGCCACATTGTCCCAGGTGATTACAAAGGTCCTCATGTTTTCACCCTCCTGATCCTGCTCTGGAACCAGGCGCTGGTGGAGATCATTGAGAAAGGCAAGGAGGCGCTCGGTATTGTAGGGTCCAACCTGACATCTGTGAAGGAGTAATCCTGCATTTGCAATTGCTGCACACATGGTAATGTTTGCCCCTCTCTGTCCTGGCACATAAACTGTGGCCCTTTTTCCAATGACATTTCGTCCACGTCGACGCCTTTTGGCCAGATTGAATCCTGCCTCATCTATGTATATGAATTCATGAGGGGCCTGGTTGGCCTCCAATTCCATAACTCTCTGAAACAAAGTTTATGTAAATCATGTCATTACTGTATACCATACTGTACTGTAACCTATTACTGTGTAGGTTACCTACTTGAAAAGTGCAAAGCTTATAGAACTGGACATTGAATTGAATATACACTATACCTGGACATATTGTCGTCGTAGCTCCTTGACTCTCTCACTGTTCCTCTCAAAGGGAACAGTGTAGAGCTGCTTCATCCGCACTCTGTGTTTGGACAATGTCCGCGTAATGGTTGTGAGGCTGATGCTATCGATATTGTCAAATATCCCATGGTCCTCCACAATTCTACTTTGAATTTCATGCAGTTTTATTGCATTATTTGCAACAACCATTTCTACAATGGCAAGCTCTTGATCATTAGTGAGGAGCTTTCCTCTTCCCCCAGAGGGAGGAAGACGTTGCATTCTTTAGAGGGACAAAAAATTCAACATATGCATTACTGTATGGCCTTATTGACACGTCAAGTGAGAATAGAAACAATCCATGTAAAATGCAATACTTACCTGTTGGTTTGTTGAAAGATGCGTATAATGGAGGCAACCGTTGACCGCCTCAAATTGGGCTGCATTCTTTCACTAGCCTCTCTTAGTGAAAGACCGTGGTTGATTACATGGTCAATGATAGTGGCACGAATTCCATCACTGATTACTGTTCTTGCAGCCCTTGGAATGCCACCACCACGCATTCTTACGCCTCTACCTTGCCCTCTCCTTGGGCCTGCTCTTCTCCCTGGCCCTGCTCCTCTCACTGCACCTGCAGCTCTTACTGCATCTCTCACTGCTCCTGCACCTCTCACTGCTCCTCTCACTGCTCCTGCACCTCTCACTGCATCTCTCACTGCTCCTGCACCTCTCACTGCTCCTCTCACTGCTCCTGCACCTCTCACTGCTCCTCTCACTGCTCCTGCACCTCTCACTGCATCTCTCACTGCTCCTGCACCTCTCACTGCTCCTCTCACTGCTCCTGCACCTCTCACTGCTCCTCTCACTGCTCCTGCACCTCTCACTGCACCTCTCACTGCTCCTGCTCCTCTCACTGCTCCTACACCTCTCACTGCTCCTCTCACTGCTCCTCTCACTGCTCCTGCACCTCTCACTGCATCTCTCACTGCTCCTGCACCTCTCACTGCATCTCTCACTGCTCCTGCACCTCTCACTGCATCTCTCACTGGGCCTGCTCTTCTCCCTGGGCCCCTTGCTCTTACTCTTCCTCGTCCAGACATTACAGTGTTTGTCTTTTTCTGTTTCTGTTTCCAAAAACATCACTCCTCAAAGTCCTCCTTTTACTGTATAAGTAATGCCACTGAGTCTAAGCCAGACTGGAATCAGCTGTGGTTTGCCCAATTTACCCAACATAAATTAGCTGTGTGTCAATTATTCAATTGTTTGTTTATTATCAGCTGAGATATATTGTTTTAGAACTGATATCATTGCAGAAGAGGTTTTTAGACTGTATCTAAGGTTTGGAATATTGTTTTTGCCATTGTGGGATGTTGTGTATTAACATTCGTAAATAATACAAAAACAATCCATAATTTTGTTGGGAGGTATAGCTTGTCTGTTAAGAAAATGTAAGCATTGTGGAAATGTGTTCACTGACTGCATATTGTTTGAAAACGACATGAAATGTGTGAATGGTATGGCCACAAAAGACCGATGCTGTGCTAATTGTGTTTAGAGTTTTGAAAATGTGACCACTGGTTGGACAAACGCTTGGTAGCGCCTGAAAAAACTGTAATACCAGAGTGAAGACAGATCAGAGATTAAACTCTAGTTAGGGCCCGAGCACCGACGTAGTCGGAGCGGAGGACCTATTGTTATTCTAATGTTTTTTATTATTATTATTATCGTACCAGTTTCATCGCAAAAAGGAGGTGCTTGGGATACTGGGAATCTTTTGAAATTTGGCACAAAATTCAATCGTGGTGAAAATTCCAGTATTATTGGGGTGTCCAGCTGCGGCATGACATTTTGGCTCGATAGCGCCCCCTACAGAGTAGCCCCAACTTTGGGTTTCACCTAGCTGTATGAAATTTGGTAGGTATGTGGAACGTGATGGGACGTACAAAAAAGTCAAAAGGAGGTATATCCTAAACCAAACAGGAAGTCGGCCATTTTGAATTTTATGACGTTTTTGGACCGTTTCAAGGCGCCGTACTTTAACGAACTCCTCCTAGAGATTAAACCCGATTGCCTTCAGATTTGGTCAGTATGCTCTTGAGACCTTGGCAGTGAAACGATACTCAAAGATCAAAAAGTTATCGAACTATGTGTCCGTGGCGTGGCGGCAAAAAAACACCATTCGCCATGAAACAGGAAGTTGTTGTAACTTGGCTGTACATTGCCTAATCTGCTCCAAATTTCTCATATGTCATAACATCCTGACCCTGAACACATGTATATGACAATTTAGAATCATAGTAATAGCGCCACCTAGTGGCAACAGGAAGTCATAGGTTGTGTACTTTGACACCCTACTGCTCACAGATTAATCGGATCCCTCTCAAATTTTGTCTCAAAAGCCTTAAGACCTTGATAATGCTTCATTGTGAAAATTGTAGGAAGTTGTCGAAGCGTGGCGACGTGGCGGCTCTGCGAATTTCGATCCTTCGCCATGAACGAATAAACTGATGTAACTCGACTCCGCATCATCAGATCTTTACCAGATTTCACATGTTTGATTAAACTCCAGGCCTGAAGACATCTGCAAGCCGATTTTGAATCATAGTCATAGCGCCACCTACTGGCAACAGTAAGTTAAAGTCTTTATACTTTGGCTTGTTTCTCTTAGTTGGAAAATCAGATCAACATCAAAATTGTTCCACACAAATGTAAGAAGTTCATAATGCCAGTTCTCTAAGCTTTTGATGTTTCGTCGAACGCCGTTGCCGTGGTAATGCAGTCTTCGCCGTGAAAAACGATGGTCATTTGGAGAGGTTAAAAAAGCTCGAAACACAAGCAAACTTGACACACAGATCACAAGGCCAAAATGTAGTTCTATAATATGATTTTATTCAATCAGAGTGTTAAATCGGCTCAATAGCGCCCCCTACAAAATTTCGACGAAGCAGCCCTCGCAGTACGTTTCACATAGATTAACAAACTTTGGTAGGCACATGTATCACATGTGGACTTAAATAAAAGTCTCTTGGGGCCATGCCCTAAACCCAACCGGAAGTCAGCCATTTTGAATTTAGTCTGAATTTCTAGTGTCGTTTTTGCAATTTCCAGGCGCTCTACTTTAACAAACTCCTCCCAGGGAATTAATCAGATCAACTTAGAATTTGGTCAGAACAATCTAAAGACTTTTGTGATTAAAAGTTACTCAAAGCTTGTTGTTTCGTGAAATGCCGTTGCCGTGGCGATGCATTCCTCGCCATGAAAAACAAAGGTGTTTTTGAGGGCCTAAAAATACTCAAAACAAAATCAAACTTGTCACACACATTTAAAATCCTGAATGTAGTTATCTGATGTGATTTTAATGCTTCAGAGTGGCAACTCGGCTCGATAGCGCCCCCTACAATATTTCGACGATGCAGCCCTTGCAGTACGTTTCACCTAGATGTATGAAATTAAGTAAGCAGGTGTATCACATGTAGACTTAAAAAAAAGTCTAGGGGTCCATGCTCTAAACCCAACGTGTGTCGCGGCAATTTTACATGATTCGCCATCATCCATCAAGCTTTTGTAACTCAACCTTACTTTGTCAAAACTGCCCCAAACTTGACATGCTTGATTGCTGTCGTGATTTTAGGACTTCTGCAAGCCAATATTAACTCATAGTCATAGCGCCACCTACTGGCAACCACGGACGTAAACAGAATTCTATAATAACAGCGGCCCAAACAGGGTTTGTGGGCACACCATGAGAAAAAGACTTCTCTGATCTAAATATGTGCAAACTAAGATGCTTGGAGAACAAAAGTTGATCAACAGTGTTTTTCAAACCATGTCAGTGGGCATTAGTATAAATGATCTGTCTAGAGCTTCTACATGAGAATCAGGTTAAATGTTACAATGAATGCTTCACACTACAATCTAAAGTTACAGAAGAGCTTAAAATGAAAACAGTGTCAAATTAAAGTGTTCAAGTAAAAACAAATGACACTGCTGTTCTGTTAACTTTCATGTAAGTCCAAATACAATCAGTAGGACACTGCAGGGAGTTGAACTCCATCCCAGTAACCTGACAGTCTGTTATGTTACAAATACTGAAGCACATTCACACGTTCATTTTCTTAATGATCTTAACAGGCTTACATTTATGATTGTATCGGAGGTACACTCAAAACATTTGAGGCTTAAGACCTGGCAACATGGTCTTGCTATGCTGCTGGTCGACGCAGGAAATATCATCTAACTTGTGCATGCAGTGTATGATGGTCACAGAAATGCATTGCCGCATCAACCAGAGTCCTGCCAGTACCCTCGACGTGTGTGACGTTGCGAGGGCCCGATCAATGCTGCTTGCAGCTTTAATTTTATATTTGATATGTTTTCTGATTCACCATCAGGTTTAATTATGTTCATTGTAGACTGAACAACAAAAGGACCACAATACAATGAATACAATACAAAGTGAGAGAGAGCTTTTTACATCATGGATCATCATTTCATTCAGTCACGTGTGGCTGATCGTTCCTGAGGGTTTGATGAGTTTTATCACTTAAATGTAACTTGAAACATTGAGCCTAATACATTTGTTCCGGTATTCAAGAGAAACCATAATCATATTTTTGGTTAATTAATAATGACGTCACAATCTGAATTTCAAAACGTACAGACACATTCTGCCGATAGAAATGGATCCTGCGCTCATAAACAGGACACAGTTCGTTAAAGAGGTAATAGACTACAGAGAGAAAACACCTCCACAGTGATGATTACTGTGTGTCTTTATTAGTTATTAGTATTATTAGTTACTATTATTAAGCACAGTGATAATTACTGTGTGTCTTTATTAGTTATTAGTATTATTAGTTACTATTATTATGTACAGTGATGATAACTGTGTGTCTTTATTAGTTATTAGTATTATTAGTTACTATTATTAAGTACACTGATCATGTGAACAGACACAAACTATCTAGTCTCTCCAGCTGTTAAAGCCGATTGACATCTGATCCAGCTGTGATCAGCTAATCTGCCGTCATCAGAAACAGACGTCTCTTCACCTGACGCTTCAGAGGAGTGTAATTATTAGCTGCATGTGTTTAGCTGACTCATGCGTTTCGTGTCAACCAGATGACTAATACGCCGCATGAATTGGCCACTTTTCAGCTTTCTTTTGACTGCAGCACTCTCTCACTGTAATGAATGAATCTATCGGCCCACATAGACCAACTCCTTGAAAAACAGGATTACACCTCAATAGTGTTTTGGTTCAAATAATCTCCCATACTTTGTATTCATACTGAATAATGTAGTAAGTGTTTATATAAGGACTGACCTGTATTTAAACATTCTAGCCTCTTCATCCTTTGTGTGAGTATTTCAGAAACAAGGGGTCTCATGTAAGAACCACTCTCACAGGTTTGTTCTTAAGGCTAGGGTGGGAAATGTACTTTAGAAAACTTTTCTTGTTATATTTGTTCAAATTCTCTTCACAACCTGACAGCATTAAATAAATCAGATGCTTTGATAAAAATAAAAAAAGTCGGATATCTGTGGCTGGTGGTCTTGCCATTGTTCCGACGGCCCATTATTCTAAAACCCCACTCTTTCTGAAACATTTCCCATTGGACCAAAAGGCTATCTGTCCACTGCTGCAAAAATACAGTCTTTCTGCAACAAACAGAAGTACATGGCCAATTATTATGCAGAATGATGTCAAGAAAGGCAAAAGATATCCTGGTGGTAATATTTTTTGCCTTTAGGGCTTTCTGTCAGAAAGGGTCGATTTTAATCCAAACCATGATCTTTTCCTTGACCTAACCAAGACGTTTTGTTGCCTTCACAATAATAGCGTACAGCCGCTATGGGTGCCTTACAACCGGCCTGGCCGTCGCTTAAAGCTACTACAAGAAACTTTCTTTGGTTGTGGACAAAATCAGAAGTGTTTCCCAGAGTCCGCTGGTCTGGTTGTGGTTCTCGCATGCCTTCCTTCCTTCCAGCAGCCTGGGCTTCCAGCAGCATGGTGTTTGTGTTGACAACCAGCAGGGACAAAGCTCTGCTCCTGGCTGCACGAGGAGCCGCTACTGCCTGGTGCAGAGCTCTCCTCCTCCCGTCGGAGCTCCCGACTGCAGGTTCAAGTTGTTAGCAAAGCCGGATTTGGGTCTCTCCCCATTGGGCTGGTCTCTGCCGGTGGTCCTGCAGGAGTCTAAGCTGAATGAGTTTTTGGTGAACCTGCATGATTTAATCTGATTTTGCGCAGAATCCGCACCGGTGGCACCGATGACAATCATTCAAAATAACTAGATAGAAAAAAACGTATCTTTTTGCCGATGGTCATATAGAGTCATCAGTATTAAAATGAGACCGTTTCATAACATTCTGCTGGTAAAATCATGCTTCATTCGTTCATTGGCAGTATGCAGACTGGAAGTCACTGCATTTTCATCAACAATGTCCTGCAAATATTAATTGATAATTAAAGCTGCAAGCAGCGATGAGCGGGCCCTCGCATCTTTGCGTACGTCGAGGGTACTTACGAGACCTCAGCTTACGCGGCCAAGAATGTCTGCGACCATCAGATAACGCGACCACGGGTTAGACGTTTTTTTCCTGCTTGGAGTATTTGACCCTGGAAATTGTGCTTTGCAAATAGTCCACCACTTCCTGCAACTACTGTGTGGCGCTAAACAACGTGCGTCAACATAATTTATGTTGCTCTATATCAAGTGTAGACAACATCATGTAACTTTCATGTGAATCGGATATCGTTTGTCAAATAACGCTGATTTCCTTTCGCCATTAGGTGGCGCTTTGACTTAGATGGAAAATTGGCTTGTAGACATCCTCAAGCCATGACTGTTATGAAGCATGGCAAGTTTGGGACAGATTTGAACAAGTCCAGTGGAGATACATCAGCTTGCTGTTTCATGGGGAGTCACGTAAAATGGCCGCCACGCCACGGCTACACCATTCAATCAAACGTAAAGCTTTTGATAACTTTTAATCACAAAGGTCTTTAGATTGTAGTGGATCTGAAAAACTCCCTAGGAGGAGTTTGTTAAAGTATAGCACCTAGAAATGGTCAAAAATGAATGGAAAATGCACACAAAGATCAGACCAGACTTCCAGTATGGTTTACAGCATAGTCTCAAGAGACTTTTTTTAAATCTACATGTGGTACATGTGCCTACTAAATTTCATACATGGGGCTGGGGCTGCTTTGTTGAAAATTTGCAGGGGGCACTATCAAGGCAATTTATAACGGCCAAGCCAAAAATCCACATGAAATCTGTATTTGCATCACCTATGACATACAGTTGTGGTCAAAAGTTTACATACACTTGTAAAGAACATAATGTCATGGCTCTCTTGAGTTTCCAGTTATTTCTACAACTCTGATTTTTCTCTGATAGAGTGATTGGAACAGATACTTCTTTGTCACAAAAAACATTCATGAAGTTTGGTTCTTTCATGACTTTATTATGGGTTAACAGAAAAAGTGACAAAATCTGCTGGGTCAAAAATATACATACAGCAACATGAATTAGCAATTTTGGTGACTTAGAAAGTTGTGTCAATGAAATGAGCTTCATAGCATGGCCTCTTAACTTCTTGTGAGCGATTATGAGTGACTACAGCTGGTGACTTCTCTGAGGCCATTTAAATAGGGCTCATTGGATACAAACGCCCACAAACGCTACAATGGGAAAGTCAAAGGAGCTCAGCATGGATCTGAAAAAGCGAATCATTGACTTGAACAAGTCAGGAAAGTCACTTGGAGCCATTTCAAAGCAGCTGCAGGTCCCAAGAGCAACAGTGCAAACAATTGTTTGTAAGTATAAAGTGCATGGCACTGTTTTGTCACTGCCACGATCAGGAAGAAAACGCAAGCTATCACCTGCTGCTGAGAGAAAATTGGTCAGGAGGGTGAAGAGTCAACCGAGAACCACCAAAAAGCAGATCTGCCAAGAATTAGAAGCTGCTGGAACACAGGTGTCAGTGTCCACAGTCAAGCGTGTTTTGCATCTCCATGGACTGAGAGGCTGCCGTGCAAGAAGGAAGCCCTTGCTCCAAAAGCGGCACCTTAAGGCTCGACTGAAGTTTGCTGCTGATCACATGGACAAAGATAAGACCTTCTGGAGGAAAGTTCTGTGGTCAGACAAAACAAAAATCGAGCTGTTTGGCCACAATGCCCAGCAATATGTTTGGAGGAGAAAAGGTGAGGCCTTTAACCCCAAGAACACCATGCCTACTGTCAAGCACGGTGGTGGTAGTATTATGCTGTGGGGCTGTTTTGCTGCCAATGGAACTGGTGCTTTACAGAGAGTAAATGGGATAATGAAGAAGGAGGATTACCTTCAAATTCTTCAAGATAACCTAAAATCATCAGCCCGAAGGTTGGGTCTTGGGCGCAGTTGGGTGTTCCAACAGGACAATGACCCCAAACACACATCAAAAGTGGTAATGGAATGGCTAAATCAGGCTAGAATTAGGGTTTTAGAATGGCCTTCCCAAAGTCCTGACTTAAATCCCATTGAGAACATGTGGACAATGCTGAAGAAACAAGTCCATGTCAGACAGCCATCAAATTTAACTGAACTGCACCAATTCTGTCAAGAGGAGTGGTCAAAGATTCAACGAGAAGCTTGCCAGAAGCTTGTGGATGGCTACCAAAAGCGCCTAATTGAAGTGAAAATGGCCAAGGGACATGTAACCAAATATTAGCACTGCTGTATGTATATTTTTGACCCAGCAGATTTGATCACTTTTTCCGTTAACCCATAATAAAGTCATGAAAGAACCAAACTTCATGAATGTTTTTTGTGACAAAGAAGTATCTGTTCCAATCACTCTATCAGAGAAAAATCAGAGTTGTAGAAATAACTGGAAACTCAAGAGAGCCATGACATTATGTTCTTTACAAGTGTATGTAAACTTTTGACCACAACTGTATGTACAAAGTTCCATGAGTTGAGTATCCCAAGTTACAAATAACTCTATCCAAATGAGCATTCCCGATTCTCTCGTACAGTCAAACGTCCGTCTCCTGAATCAAAAAAATCATCTAAGCAACAAGTCCATACACTACTTCATGGTGATCTAGCAATAGCTTGTCTTAACAACTGGTTTCAAATGCACAGCTAACAGTATGAAAGCAAAGCTAACGATTAGTATGCTAATGCTAACGGCTAATCGCGATTAGCAACACAACTTGTTTTACACTGTAACATTTAGTCACAGTCCAACGTCCGTCTCCTGAATCAAATAAATCATCTAAGCAACAAGTCCATACACTACTTCATGGTGATCTAGCAATAGCTTAAGCCCCTAGGTCCCCCATTTGGATGCAAGTGTACATAAAACGTACAGAGTTTAGTGTACAAAGTGACTGCCAAAGAACCCACGAAGAACGAATATAATGATGTTATAGTTCTGGAAAAACATCAGAAACTTGGGAACAACATGAACCAAGCCACAACTCCCATCAGCCAAGCAAACAAATAACAAAATATCATAAATCATAACTCAATATCACTGGACCTGACCAGAGAAAACAGCTGCTACGTGCTAGCTACGAAAATGCTGCATGAAAAAGCATGTCCGCTTGACGCAGATTACGGAGATATCCTCCATTTCTCTCCCCGGTAAACCATCGCAGAGATATTCAGCATCAAGCACAAAAAAGTCACACAGCTTTATCGAATATTGTACTCACTTTTGGTCGAATCACAGCGAAAAAATTTAATATTTCCGTACTTCCACGCCTCTGTACGTCCAGCTGCATGTGCTCCGTGTGAATCCGTTCGATTCGTGTCTCTCCGATACTGGTCGGCTTCTGGGGAGGGATGTAGTCTCAGCAAATTGGATTTCAGATCTGACATCAGATGGGACGTTTTTTATTCTGATTGGCTATTAGTGCTGTCAATCATCTAACTTTCAATTCCCTGCAATTCTATTGGCTTATAGGAGGGCTCAATGGCGAAAATCGGAGAAAGGGGGGCTGAGCTGCAGCCCTGAACAGAGAGAGAGGGCTGGATCTGAAAAAAGTTGAATGAACACAGAGACTTAGAAAGAGCTTAGAAAGGGCTTAGGGCCTTCAAATAAAGCCCAAACTGCTCTATTAAGATGTAGTGAACACCATTAGTGATATATACAAGTGAAATATATAGTTTGGTACATCATAAAGTTAAAATAACACACATTGTGCAACATGTGTAAATATTGGAATCCTCGCCTGACATTTCTGTACTGTATCCTCTCTAGCTTATGAATGCTTCACTTTATCTAAGTGAAAATGTGAATAGAGACATATAGTTCTATGATCTGGGACAGCTTGAAAGCTTGGATCTACATGATTTCTAAAAAAAAATATCCTGAAATTGCTTTTTTTTTCAGGAGAAAGTTAGAATTTTCAATTTGTGCTGTGTGCCATCTTAATTTACTCTTAACCAGTAACATATCTACTGATATTTACACATATAAACACATCTCACAAGTGTTAGGGTTATTTTATTACCAAACGTATTAAAATAGCCCTTACAGTTGCAACACTACACTCATTGTAGTATGGGTATGCTATTTTCGAGCTGAGGCCTAGAAATAGGCTGGGGCTTAACAACTGGTTTCAAATGCACAGCTAACAGTATAAAAGCACAGCTAACAGTATGAAAGCACAGCTAACAGTATGAAAGCAAAGCTAACGGTTATTATGCTAATGCTAACGGCTAATCGCGATTAGTAACACAACTTGTTTTACACTATAACATTTAGTCACAGTATAGAAAACAATTCACAAACTCGTATTTACCTCTTGTACATCACAACAGTCCAAACCATAGGATAACTGGTTGTCAGCCATTAAGTTATGAACATTATTGCACTCTCACAATAGTCACTATTCACTTGATGGTGATAATTCGCTTCTCCATTTCTCCAACACACTGAACCTGGCCGCATACGACTAAGCCCCACCCCTCTACATGAGAATGGGCTTGAATTGGCTGTTAGTTTCAGGACAAGCCAATTAAACAAAGTCAAAACAAAGATTGACATATCATACTGCTACACAAGTTAGGCTGTTAGGGAGAACACACGTTCTGAATCATGTACTTATCAAACAAACTATGCTCATTTGCATGAACTGCAACTTTTGAACTGTAAAGCTTATCAGTCTCTTATTGAAATACATTTTATCCCCCATATCTATTTTTACCCATACTTGTACAGTTTTAACTTGGTTTTAGAAAACTATTTATATCCTGATGTCTGAATTAATTTTTAACAAGGGCTACACCAATATTCTACTAGTTCCTGAATCCACTATGTGGCGCTAGAGAACACATGCAAACATGCATTATGTTGCTCTACAACAAGTGCTCTTTTAGGGTCTATATCAAGTGTAGACAACATCATGTAAATTACATGTGAATCGGATATTGTTTGTCAAATAACGCAGATTTCCTTTCGCCATGAGGTGGCGCTTTGACTTATATGGAAAATTGGCTTGTAGACATCCTCAGGCCATAACTGGTATCAAGCATGGCAAGTTTGGGACAGATTTGAACAAGTCCAGTGGAGATACATCAGCTTGCTGTTTCATGGGGAGTCACGTAAAATGGCCGCCACGCCACGGCTACACCATTCAATCAAACGTAAAGAATTTGATAACTTTTAATCACAAAGGTCTTTAGATAGTACTGACCAAATTTGAATTGGATCCGCAAAATTCCCTAGGAGGAGTTCGTTTAAGTATAGCGCCTAGAAATGGTCAAAAATGAATGGAAAATTCAAACAAAAATCAAAATAGCAGACTTCCACTATAATTTAGAGCATAGTCTCAAGAGACTTTTTTAAGTCTCAATGTGATACATGTGTCTACTAAATTTCATACATCTAGGTGAAATGTACCGCTGGGGCTGCTCTTTTGAATATTGGTAGGGGGCGCTGTCAAGGCAATTTCTAAAAGAAAAGGCAAAACCCCATATTAGTTATTTATGTTTATCACCTTTGACACGTGCAAAGTTCCATGACTATTTGTTCATCCTAAGCCACAGAAAACTGAGCTTCCATTTCACGGTGAATAATGCGTTGCCATGGCAACATATTTTAACGAAAACTCACAAAATTCATGATGAAGTATCATCAATGTCTCAAGGCTTTCCTCAGAAAATGTGAGGTCCATCAGATCAACTGGCTAGGAGGAGTACATCAAAGTATAAAACGTGTCATTTCCTTTTGCCAGTAGGTGGCGCTATGACTTTGAGAACATTTTGGCATGGAAATGTGCTCAAGCCTGAAATAGCATTATGCATAACAAATTTTGGGCAGATTGGACAATGTACCTCTGAGTTACAACAACTCCCTCTTTCATAGCGAATGGCACAAAATGTGAGCGAAGTGGGCGCACGCCATGTCAAGGTCGTTCAATGAAAACTCACCATTTTGATACATTTTCATCACAAAGGTCTTTAAATTGTCCTGACCAAATTTGATGTTGATCGCATAAACTCTGTAGGAGGAGTTTGTCAAAATACAAAGCCTGAAAACGTAGTTTAATGGGAGTCGCATAAAATGAACGCCACGCCACAGCTACGCCATTCCATCAAA
Organism: Cebidichthys violaceus; assembly: GCF_023349555.1. NCBI lineage: Eukaryota > Metazoa > Chordata > Actinopteri > Perciformes > Stichaeidae > Cebidichthys > Cebidichthys violaceus. The sequence continues at coordinate 2,727,794 of NW_027176506.1, read as the reverse complement.
CATAAAGCTTTTGATAACTTTTAATCACAAAGGTCTTTGGATTGTACTGTCCAAATGTGAAGTGGCTCTGACAAAGTCCCTAGGAGGAGTTCGTTAAAGTATAGCAACTAGAAATCGAGGGAAAATTCACATAAAAATCAAAATGGACGACTTTTGGTTGATTTTAGAGCATGGTCCCAAGAGACTTTTTTGTAAGTCTCCATAGGATACATGTGCCAACCAAATTTCATACATGTAGGTTAAACAAGGCGCTGGGACTGCTTTGTTGAAAATCTGCAGGGGGCGCTATCGAGACAATTTAAAACGGCCAAGCCAAAAATCCACATGAGATCTTTAATTTCATCACCTACGACATATGTACAAAGGTTCATGAGTTTTTGAGTATCCCAAATCACAGAAAAATCTGCTTGCTTTTTCATGGCGAACAAAGCGTTGCCACGGCACCTCACAATATTCATGATGAACTATCATCAATGTCTAAAGGCTTTCTTTCTAGAATGTGAGGTTGATCTGGTGAAATGGCTAGGTGGAGTACATCAAAGTGTAAAACTTGTCATTTCCCTTTGCCAGTAGGTGGCGCTATGATTATGTAAAAATTGAGGCATGGGAATGTTTTTAGGCCTGGACTAGCATCCTGCATAAGAAATTTTGGGCAGATTTGACAATGTGCCTTGGAGTTACAACAACTTCAATTTTCATGAAAAATTGACCAAAATGGATGCCACGCCACGCCTAGGTTGTTGCATGAAAACTCATGATTTTGATAACTTTTCATTATAAAAGTCTTAAGATCGTGCTGACCAAATTTGAAGCCGATCGCATAAATACTGTAGGAGGAGTTTGTGAAAATACAAAGCCTGAAAACGGGAAAAATGGCCAAAAAGAGCTAACTACTGTAGCGTCCCCTAGTGGCTGAAGGAAATGAAAATGTGAGGGTACGTTACAAATTGCTATGTGGACATTTGCCTCAAATTTTGTGATGATAGGCACAATGGTTTTAAAGTGAGGTTGATTGATGTACAGAGCCACGCCCCTGATAAGTTCATTGGCCCACAACTTGATAACGCAATAAGTTATCAAAAAACTTTTGGGGGGGGGGGGGGGGTGTTTGATGAAATTGAATGAATAATGATCCACACAGCAAATTTGGTAGCAATCTGACACAGCGTTTAGGAGCAATTTGCAAAAAAGTGTTTTTCACAAAAATGAAAATGGTGGAAATCTGAATGGGCGGAGCTAAAAAATTTGAGAGTAATGATTGTAGAGCAGATGGAGCTGAATATGTGTGTCAAAGTTCATGTTAATTAGACATGTTGGGTGAAGGCCGTGGCCTGTGAAACTGTAGGGGGCGCTAGCGAGCCATTTTGTCATACATGAGCATGCGACCCATAAAATCTCAAATTTTCACGCAGTCCTGATCGGCCTGCCAAATTTGGGGAGTTTTTGAGTATGATAAAGCCCTGAAAAATGCGATTTTAGAGGAGAAATAATAATAATTAAAGCTGCAAGCAGCGATGAACGGGCCCTCGCCTCCTCCCGCACGTCGGGGGTGCCGGCGGGACTCCAACGTATGCAGCCGAGATCGTCTGCGACAGTCGGACAACAAGCGTCGGAGTCCAATGATTTCTTTCTGCTTGGACCGCGTGACGCAGGAAATGATGCAATGCAAATAGTCCACAGCATCCTGTATCCGCTGTATGGTGCAACAGAGCATGCAAAAACATGTTTTATGTTGCTCTATAACAACTGTAGACAACATTGTGTAAAAGTCATGTAAATCGGATGCCAGTTGTCAAAAAACGCAAAATTACTTTGGCCAGCAGGTGGCGCTGTGAGTATTAGTGAAAATTAGCTTGTAGACATCCTCAGGCCATGAGTGTTATCAAGCATGGGAAGTTTAGGAGCGTTTGGAACAAGTCCGGCTGAGTTACATCAGCTTTTTTCATGGGGAGTCACGTAAAGTAGCCGCCCGCTACGGCTAAGCCATTCCGTCAAACGTAAAGCTTTTGATAACTTTTAATCACAAAGGTCTTGAGACTGTACCAACTAAATTTGAAGTGAATCCGACAAAGTGCCTAGGAGGAGTTTGTTAAAGTATAGCGACTAGAAATGAGCCTAAATCCATTGAAAAATGACACAAAAATCTAAATGGCCGACTTCCGGTACGGTTTAGAGCATGGTCCCAAGAGACTTATTTGTAAGTCTCTCTGAGATACATGTTCCTACCAAGTTTCATACAGGTACCTCAAACGTAGCGCTGGGGCTGCTCTTTTGAATTATTGTAGGGGGCGCTATGGAGGCAATTTAAAACGGCCAAGCCAAACACCCATGTAAAATATGTCCTCCCATTACCTATAACACATGTATAAAGTTCCATGAGTTTTTGAGCATCGCAAGCCACTGATCCATCAGCCTACTTTTTCATGGCGAATGAAGCGTTGCCGCGGCAACAGCGTTCAACGAAAACTCCCAATATTCATGATGGTGCATCATCAACGTATTAAGACAATCTTTACCAAATTTCAGACTGATCTGGTGAACTGGCTAGGAGGAGTAAATAAAAGTATAAAATATAACATTTTCTTTTGCCAGTAGGTGGCACTATGAGTTATTGCATTTTTTTCACTTTAAATGTGCTTAGGGTTGCACTAGCATTATGCATAAGAAGTTTTGTGCAGATTGGATAATGTACCTTGGAGTTATAACAACTTCTTTTTTCCCGGAAAATGAGGCAAAATGGCCGCCCCGCCACGTCAAGGTTCTTTGATGAAAACTCTAGCTTTTGATAACTTTTCATCACAAAGGTCTTAAGAGCATCCCGACCAAATTTGAAGTCGATCGCATGAATTCTCTAGGAGGAGTTTGTTCAAATACAAAGGCTGAAAACGCGAAAAATCACCAAAAAACTGAAATTGAGTGAATTACTGTAGCGCTCCCTATGGGTTGAATGGAATGAAAATTGCAGGGTATGTTCCACCATGCAATATGCACAAATACTGCAAATTTGGTGATTTTAGGATACACGGTTGAGAAGTTATGTGTATTGAAATACAAGCCACGCCCCAAGAAGTTCATTGGTCCGTATCTTCTTAACGCTTTAAGATATCAACAAGCTTTTGATAACTCTATGTGATATTGATCCAATAATGATCCACAGAAAATTTGGTAGCAATCGGACCAAGTGTGTAGGAGGAGTTCTCAAAAATGTGTTTTTCACAAAATTCAAGATGGCGGAAAATTTTTCCAGGCGGAGATTAGGGGTCTGAGAGGCTTTTTTTTAGAGCTAGTGGATCTGGACATGTGTGTCGAATTTCGAGTAAATCGGACATACTGGCCGAGGGGCGTCGCCGGTCAAACTTTGAGGGGGCGCTAGAGAGACATTTCTTTTCACACATATATGAAACCTATATCATACCTCTATTTTCACCAGGCCTGACAAGTCTGCAAAATTTGGTGAGTTTTCATGAATGGCAAGTATCCCAAATATGCGCCCAAAGTACAAAAATAAAAATCAGAATAATAATAATAATTAAAGCTGCAAGCAGCATTGATCGGGCCCTCGCAACGTCACACACGTCGAGGGTACTGGCAGGTCTCTGGTTGATGCGGCAATGCATTTCTGTGACCATCATACACTGCATGCACAAGTTAGATGATATTTCCTGCGTCGACCAGCAGCATAGCAAGACCATGTTGCCAGGTCTTAAGCCTCAAATGTTTTGAGTGTACCTCCGATACAATCATAAATGTAAGCCTGTTAAGATCATTAAGAAAATGAACGTGTGAATGTGCTTCAGTATTTGTAACATAACAGACTGTCAGGTTACTGGGATGGAGTTCAACTCCCTGCAGTGTCCTACTGATTGTATTTGGACTTACATGAAAGTTAACAGAACAGCAGTGTCATTTGTTTTTACTTGAACACTTTAATTTGACACTGTTTTCATTTTAAGCTCTTCTGTAACTTTAGATTGTAGTGTGAAGCATTCATTGTAACATTTAACCTGATTCTCATGTAGAAGCTCTAGACAGATCATTTATACTAATGCCCACTGACATGGTTTGAAAAACACTGTTGATTAACTTTTGTTCTCCAAGCATCTTAGTTTGCACATATTTAGATCAGAGAAGTCTTTTTCTCATGGTGTGCCCACAAACCCTGTTTGGGCCGCTGTTATTATAGAATTCTGTTTACGTCCGTGGTTGCCAGTAGGTAGCGCTATGACTATGAGTTAATATTGGCATGCAGAAGTCCTAAAATCACGACAGCAATCAAGCATGTCAAGTTTGGGGCAGTTTTGACAAAGTAAGGTTGAGTTACAAAAGCTTGATGGATGATGGCAAATCATGTAAAATTGCCGCGACACCAAGTCCATGTTATCCGATGAAACATCAAGCTTTTCGTAACTTTTAGTCGTTAAGGTCTTTAGGTTGTTCTGACCAAATTCTAAGCTGATCGGATTATTTCCCTAGGAGGAGTTCGTAGTGCAGCACCTGGAAAAGGAAATAAAACCACAAGAAATTCATACAAAATTCAAATTGGCTGACTTCCGGTTGGGTTTAGAGCATGGACCCCTAAGACTTTTTTTTAAGTCTACATGTGATACACCTGCTTACTTAATTTCATACATCTAGGTGAAACGTACTGTGAGGGCTGCATCGTCGAAATATTGTAGGGGGCGCTATCGAGCCGAGTTGCCACTCTGAAGCATTAAAATCACATCAGATAACTACATTCAGGATTTTAAATGTGTGTGACAAGTTTGATTTTGTTTTGAGTATTTTTAGGCCCTCAAAAACACCTTTGTTTTTCATGGCGAGGAATGCATCGCTACGGCAACGGCATTTCACGAAACAACAAGCTTTGAGTAACTTTTAATCACAAAAGTCTTTAGATTGTTCTGACCAAATTCTAAGTTGATCTGATTAGTTCCCTGGGAGGAGTTTGTTAAAGTAGAGCGCCTGGAAATTGCAAAAACGACACTAGAAATTCAGACTAAATTCAAAATGGCTGACTTCCGGTTGGGTTTAGGGCATGGCCCCAAGAGACTTTTATTTAAGTCCACATGTGATACATGTGCCTACCAAATTTTGTTAATCTATGTGAAACGTACTGCGAGGGCTGCTTCGTCAAAATTTTGTAGGGGGCGCTATTGAGCCGATTTAACACTCTGATTGAATAAAATCATATTATAGAACTACATTTTGGCCTTGTGATCTGTGTGTCAAGTTTGCTTGTGTTTCGAGCTTTTTTAACCTCTCCAAATGACCATCGTTTTTCACGGCGAAGACTGCGTTACCACGGCAACGGCGTTCGACGAAACATCAAAAGCTTAGAGAACTGGCATTATGAACTTCTTACATTTGTGTGGAACAAATTTGATGTTGATCTGATTTTCCAACTAAGAGAAACAAGCCAAAGTATAAAGACTTTAACTTACTGTTGCCAGTAGGTGGCGCTATGACTATGATTCAAAATTGGCTTGCAGATGTCTTCAGGCCTGGAGTTTAATCAAACATGTGAAATCTGGTAAAGATCTGATGATGCGGAGTCGAGTTACATCAGTTTATTCGTTCATGGCGAAGGATCGAAATTCGCAGAGCCGCCACATCGCCACGCTTCGACAACTTCCTACAATTTTCACAATGAAGCATTATCAAGGTCTTAAGGCTTTTGTGACAAAATTTGAGAGGGATCCGATTAATCTGTGAGCAGTAGGGTGTCAAAGTACACAACCTATGACTTCCTGTTGCCACTAGGTGGCGCTATTACTATGATTCTAAATTGTCATATACATGTGTTCAGGGTCAGGATGTTATGACATATGAGAAATTTGGAGCAGATTAGGCAATGTACAGCCGAGTTACAACAACTTCCTGTTTCATGGCGAATGGTGTTTTTTTGCCGCCACGCCACGGACACATAGTTCGATAACTTTTTGATCTTTGAGTATCGTTTCACTGCCAAGGTCTCAAGAGCATACTGACCAAATCTGAAGGCAATCGGGTTTAATCTCTAGGAGGAGTTCGTTAAAGTACGGCGCCTTGAAACGGTCCAAAAACGTCATAAAATTCAAAATGGCCGACTTCCTGTTTGGTTTAGGATATACCTCCTTTAGACTTTTTTGTGCGTCCCATCACGTTCCACATACCTACCAAATTTCATACAGCTAGGTGAAACCCAAAGTTAGGGCTACTCTGTAGGGGGCGCTATCGAGCCAAAATGTCATGCCGCAGCTGGACACCCCAATAATACTGGAATTTTCACCACGATTGAATTTTGTGCCAAATTTCAAAAGATTCCCAGTATCCCAAGCACCTCCTTTTTGCGATGAAACTGGTACGATAATAATAATAATAATAAAAAACATTAGAATAACAATAGGTCCTCCGCTCCGACTACGTCGGTGCTCGGGCCCTAATAATAATAAAAAACATTAGAATAACAATAGGTCCTCCGCTCCGACTACGTCAGTGCTCGGGCCCTAATAATAATAATAACAATAAAAAACATTAGAATAACAATAGGTCCTCCGCTCCGACTACGTCGGTGCTCGGGCCCTAATAATAATAATAATAATAATAATAATAATAATAAAAAACATTAGAATAACAATAGGTCCTCCGCTCCGACTACGTCGGTGCTCGGGCCCTAATAAAAAACATTAGAATAACAATAGGTCCTCCGCTCCGACTACGTCGGTGCTCGGGCCCTAATAATACCCCATAGAATTTCAATAGGGCCTTCGCTGGCCCGACGTTGTCGGTGGCTCGGGCCCTAATAATACCCCATAGAATTTCAATAGGGCCTTCGCTGGGCCGACGTTGTCGGTGGCCCGGGCCCTAATAATAATTCTTTGAATTACAATAGGGCCTTCGCCCGACTTCGTCGGTGCTCGGGCCCTAATAATAATAACGAATAGTTAATAAAATAACTAAATAAAACTTGTGTTAAATTTAGAGGGCTTTTATTTTTAAATGGAAAGAGGTGTTATGTTAACAATAAATATCAACTTTTCTTATGTCTGTGAATCTATAGTAATGTTGCTGGTATGATCTAATGTGTACATGTAATGTACAGTCAGAAGATACATTTTCTTTGCTATCTTTTATCTTTGAGCTGCAAGCGGAAACAAATAGGCTAGAACATGAATCTCTTGAAGAGACAAAGCCGACATGCAGCCGCTCTGCTCATGATGGCCGTGTTGTTGCTGCTACCTGTAACCATGTGGTCATCCAACCCATCACAGGCACAGTGGAGGGATTTTCTTCACGTACACAATGTGAGTTGCTATATGGCAGAATGGTGCTTTTCCTCTAGGCTCTCTGCTCATGCTTGTTCATTCCAGAGAAGAAAAACAAAGTGTGGTTTTAATCCAGTATTCATGTAGCGTTAGCAGGCTATATCTAGCATTCAATGAGCCATTGTCTGCCCACTGGTGACAAGATGCTGGACTGCAGAGCCCTGAAGCTCTGCCCCCTGAAGCTCAGCCCCGCCACTGCACAGAGCGCTGTTGGCTTATTGAATGTTTATTGATATTGAACATGTGCCTTTCTCAAATTGCACTAAATTTGACAAAGCACTCCCTCAGGTCTCAAGTCATACACCCGCCAAGTTTAAAGTAGATCAGATGAGTGCTTCTAGAGATATGTAAATAACACACAGACGGACAATCCGGCAGACAAAGATTACTTTTTTTAAATGCAAATTTTCAAGGCTATACTGATTCAATTTTTTTTACATTTAATGAGGTTTTTTCGAGTGAAGATTCAAATGTCTGTCACCATATTTTATGATATCCTCACCCTAAAAAAATGACAAATATATGATTTTGTGTTATTGTGGTTATATAAATTTAATGTATGGTGAAACAAATATAGTTTAAAGAACTATATTTTGTCAGATAAAAACGTTCTGAAATTTGGAAATTATACCTTTTTTCCATACATTTTGACTCTCAGGCTGAGGACTGAGACAAGACTAAGACTCGGAGGTTGCCCTATGGCTCCTACTCAGGTACAGGTAGCATTCATTAAGTTGAAAGAAGTGATCGAAAAAAGCTTGTGCAGTTAAATATTTTTGTTGAGTCAAAATTAAAACACTCATGCAAGCAAACTTTATAGGAAGAATGAGAGTTTTAGGTTTAGAATATGAAAATGCTATTGTCTAGCACCCTGCAGGAGACTTTCAGCTGCCATGGACACACTCATTCACTCACACACAGTTACATGTTCATTAGAATGGGCTTGAAATAATTCATTGAAGGGCTCTAGGTCTAGTAGAGTCTTTAATTCAGGTTTTAGTTGTATTTGTTGCCTTGTATTACAATTTTTTTAAATCCTTCTTTAATATGAGCTGTTACTATTTTGAATATTAAAATTAGTAGTAGCAGTACTTATTGTTAGTTGGTTTCATAAACAACACTGCCTGTATGTATTTTGCTTAATTATTTACTGATAAATCCCTCAGCAACATACACTTAACATGTATAATACATGCAGTTATTCATGCTTCTTGAAGTAAATAATCTTCAGTATTGCCTGTTCCCATTAGAGTTTGGAAAGTCTAAATAAATTGTAGAAACTTCCTGAAAACTGTCTCCCCACTGTGTAGCGCCAGCAAACATTTCAACCCAGCTATTCCAATTTACTCCCATAATTGGCTGTCTGTGCTGAGAGAAAGTGTTCATATCTCAGGGTTTTGCAGAGCAGGTAGAGAGTCTGTTCCTTCATTTAAACAGTGCAGCAGGAATAAGGACTGCCGTCTTTTTGGAAATCGGACTAAAGGAGCAGCATCCTCCCGGCAAAATAAATAAGGCACCAATTAATGAGCTAAGTTGCATGTGTGTGGAGATTAGGTAAATATTGGTAAATGTTATTCAAGCTTATTAAAGTAATTGATGGTCTAATGTGTGGGTGGAGACTAAAGGACATAGAAGAAACCTCTGCTAACCTCTGCCTCCTCCCCAGCTCTTAAATGTGATGTGATGTTTTCAGATTTTTCAAGTAATATACTTTTTCTAGATGACTCTGAGAGAGACACAGAGCACATAGATGGGACAATCAACAACATCAGGAGCAGGATAAACCTCACCTCCAGCTATGACATTTCCCATGACAGAATCCACACCAGCCAAAGGAAACCTGGAGCAGACAGACACGGAAAGAAACCAGTCTAATCAACTTTGACTGTACATAAATATGAAGAGGTGCGGGCACTAAGCCCATTTTGATACCCATTACCACTGCACTCACATCATAACACAAGAGAGGATGAAAGACTGCGAGTCACCACTGTCTCACAACACTGTCACTGGGTGCAGGTCTTCAGCCATTCCTGTGAGAGACACAAATCCGTTAAAGTTGAAAGGTTTAAAGCAATCATCAGACACTTTTGAAGCGGTGGACTGACCACCACTGAACCCTTCTGCTGCTTTGGAGCTGCCAACTGCTGCTTCGAGGCTGCGCAGTCACCAATCAAATGAGCAGGATTATGACGATAGAAGCACAGCCTTTCAGCCTTAGGACCCGACAAAAGAAACATTGCCACATGAAACACGCATATCACCAGTTTGCTGGTCACGATGAGGAGAATCACACTTAAAAACAAACGCTTATGTGTGTGAGAGCAAACTCATCCTCTAGAGTGGCGGCTTGCTGCAGGGTGGTTGTTCTATGCTCATTTAAATAAATGACATTTAGCTGAGCACACAGTTTTAAAATTCCTCCAACATCATCAGCTCATACACTGAGGCTAGGTCTTCAGTCGTACATGCTTTACACCAACGGTCAAACAGAATACTCTTATCTCTGGCGAAGTTGTGGTTCTGCACCTTCTAAAGGCCGCTTCAAACCGCTGTCTGTAAGCCTTTGGCACCGACTCTTTGGCTTGCAGAATAGCGCCTTTAACATTATCATATATGAGGCTTCCACAGAAAGTGAGGAGCAAACCTCCTGAGCTTTACCAACCAACTACAAACTCAAGAATCTCTCACTCCCCCTTCTCTAACTGAAGACGAGCGAAGCACACTTTATACTCGAGCATCAGATCTAGAGCCAGGAGATGACTCTACAGAAAATCTATTTCGAGTTTGGCAAGGTGCACGACTTTGCATCCGCTCCACCGCTCTGCACAGCCGCTGCAAAGCTAACAGGCTGCTGCTTGGTTTTCTTCCTCACCGAAGAATCAGAGCAGCCTTGTTCAGAGATGCAGCACCGGCCTCCAAGCCAGGAGGCTCTACAGGTGCCAGTAAGTTGAGAATGCCTTTACCCCACAAACTACTCAAAACAGCAGCTTTGCATTCTCCTTCAGCAATGGAACTCGAAACAGGGATAGTGTAATACTCCACAATATTCCACAAATCACTCTTCTTACACTTCTTAAATGAGTGAGAGTGGGATAAGCTACAAACTCTTACAAATCAAAGGATGCCATGCTCACTCAGGGACAAACAAACAGCAAAACTATAGCTCAAAGCTGGCAACAGATGCAACGGTTAAATCCCTAAGCTAGCTGAAATAGCTAACCAGCGACAAACATTTCACATCTACCAGTGACAGACAAACATATTTTTTATACAGGGTGACACACACACACAACCAGAAAACATAACGCTTAAGTGTAGTTTCACAACAAAGTTGCCCAGATACTGCCTAACCCTGAACAGCTCGTTGCAGCTACTGAGCTGCATGTGGAGCATGCAAAACTGCATGTGGAGTCTTTAACAGGTGATCTTTCAAGGTACCATACTTGTCCCTGTCTGGAGGATTTTCGAGGATGCTCAACACTCTGCCCGCTGTCGAACTGCTACAACATAATGGTATTTTGAAGCGTCCGCGGTAATGTCTCTGAAAGCAAACTGTGCAGCAGTTTGAGCAAACCAGACCAACCAGCAAAACTCTGCATGTCATGTTTGTATCTAGAAACGTCCAGTAGAGTCAGGGTCACAAATAATCTGAGTGCTGGGAATAACACAGTCAGCAAACGTCTCTTTTATGGCTGCACACCACTGTCACCGTTAAATCCACACTCCCAAAAACATAACATCGAAAACACTGACATCACATCCTTGAGTCCATGAAGAGTCCACTACACATGAATATTAAAATCATCAAGAATCTGTTAATTAAAGTTGGTTATAGTATTTGAGAGGAAGTCCATGAATTGAGTGATATTTTTGTGGACGATACAAAGGAGCAATTACGAGGAGATTGGCCAGCTAAACTTTAATTCATTGCACCTCAAAGCTGGGGAAATGATCAGAGTTCAGTGGAGGATAATTAAAATGTTTCTTAAACATAGCGACCTAACTAATCAAAATCTCATCAGCGCAAATAACACATATATTTTAATTTTTGGTAGTTTCAGTATTCCCCTGAGTAAGGTCTCACAGCCTCTTTGATGTAGATGTTTAACTCAGTTCACTCCAGTGGTAGCACTTCTGACTTGATTATATCACGCGGGTTAAAGGTGTCTGCTCTGTCTCTGCTGAGATATCACATCACTTTCTAATTCAAGTTGAAGCAACACTAGCCTGTCCTTTGTATTTACTACTCATCACAGACCTTGTAAAGAGTGTGCCAGTGACTTGAACACAACTCCTTTTAGTCTCCTGAACTCAGGAATGCCCCCACTAGTTTTAAGACTACTGTGGTTAAACCTCTGCTTAAGAAACCACACCATGATCCAGGGTCTGTGTAATCATCGACCAGTCTCTAACCTTCCATTCTTATCTAAAGTAGCAGAAAGTGTTGTGTCTCAGCAACTGCCAGCCCACATATTTAACAACAATCTTTTTGAAACCTGTCATTCTGCTTTAAGAACCTGCCACTCTACTAAAAAGATGAATGCTCTTCTGTATACTATGGTTCTACTTCTGCTTCCAAGACTGGATCTCCGGGCAGCTTTTGACTCCAAAGATCAATGCACAGTGCAAGAACAACCGAAAAATCCATTTGGTGTCCCTCGTGTGGTAAAAGTTTGACATTTCTTAAAACGGCATGTTTCATATAATAATTAGTGCTGGGCAACGATTAAAATTTGTAATCGCATTATGTGCAAAGTTCAATAATGAAATCAAAAGTACATTATTGCACAAATTCTGGGATCACCCGGGATTTGGACCCGGGACCTCTCACACCCGAAGGGAGAATCATACCCCTAGTCCAACGAGCCATTAAAATCATTCAAGGTTTGATGTCTGACTGACGAAATTCTCTATTGTTAGGCATGTGCACGAGAATCATACCCCTAGACCAACGAGCCATTAAAACGCCTCAACATTTGATGTCTGCCTGACAAAATTCTCTATTGTTAGGCATGTGTGTTAAGTCTTTGTCTCTTAGTAATAAAAAAATGCTGGGTGTTCTGCTAAGAAGACGAATCAACTACAATTTTACTAAGACTCTACCATACTGGTATGGGAACGACATTGGCTAAATTGTGGAAGAAACGTTTTCTTAAGGTACAAAGTTTTAGGCTCGATTAATTTAACAGTCAACATTAGCCAAACACAAATTCTGGGCTCGTCTGGGATTTGGAACTGGGACCTCTCGCACCCAAAGCGAGAATCATACCCCTAGATCAACGAGCCATTAAAACTTCTCAACGTTTGATGTCTTCCTGACGAAATTCTCTATTGTTAGGCATGCGTATTAAGTATTTGTCTCTTGGCATTAAAAAAAAGCTGAGTGTTCTGCTAAGAAGACGAACCAGCTACACTTTTACTAAGTCTCTACCATACTGGTATGGGCACGACATTGGCTCAATTGTGGAAGAAACGTTTTCTTAAGGTACAAAGTTTTTGGCTCGCTCAATTAAACAGTCAACATTAGCCAAACACAAATTCTGGGCTCGTCCGGGAATTGGACCCAGGACCTCTCGCATCCGAAGTGAGAATCATACCCCTAGACCAACAAGCCATTTAAAACATTCAAGGTTTGATGTCTGACTGACAAAATTCTCTATTGTTAGGCATGTGTATTAAGTCTTTGTCTCTCGGTAATAAAAAGATGCCGGGTGTTCTGCTAAGAAGACGAACCAGCTGCACTTTTGCCAAGACTCTACCATACTGGTATGGGCACGACATTGGCTAAATTGTTGAAGAAACGTTTTCTTAAGGTACAAAGTTTTTTGCTCGCTTAATTTAACAGTCAATATTAGCCAAAGACAAATTCTGGGCTCCTGGGGGATTTGGACCCAGGACCTCTCGCACCCGAAGTAAGAATCATACCCCTAGACCAACGAGCCTTTAAAACTTCTCAACGTTTGATGTCTTCCTGATGAAATTCTCTATTGTTAGGCATGTGTGTTAAGTCTTTTTCTCTTGGTAATAAAAAAATGCTGGGTGTTCTGCTAAGAAGACGAACCAGCTACACTTTTGCCAAGACTCTACCATACTGGTATGGGCATGACACTGGCTAAATTGTTGAAGAAAATTTACTTAAGCTACAAAGTTTTTGGTTCGCTTAATTTAACAGTCAACATTATCCAAACACAAATTCTGGGCTCGTCAGGGAATTGGAGCCGGGACCTCTCACACCCTAAGCAAGAATCATACCCCTAGACCAACGAGCCATTAAATCTGCTCAACGTTTGATGTCTTCCTGACGAAATTCTCTATTGTTACACATGTGTATTAAGTATTTGTCTCTTGGTAATAAAAAAATGCTGGGTGTTCTGCAAAGAAGACGAACCAGCTACACTGTTGCCAAGACTCTACCATACTGGTATGGGCACGACATTGGCTAAATTGTGGAAGAAACGTTTTCTTAAGGTACAAAGTTTTTAGCTCGCTTAATTTAACAGTCAACAATAGCCAAACACAACTTCTGGGCTCGTCCGGGAATTGGACCCAGGACCTCTCGCACCCAAAGCAAGAATCACACCCCTAGACTAACGAGCCATAAAGCCATTTAAGGTTTGATGTCTAACTGACGAAATTCTCTATTGTTAGGCATGTGTATTAAGTCTTTGTCTCTTGGTATTAAAAAAATGCTGGGTGTTCTGCTAAGAAGACGAAACCAGCTACACTTTTACTAAGTCTCTACCATACTGGTATGGGCACAACATTGGCTAAATTGTGGAAGAAAATTTACTTCAGGTACAAAGTTTTTGGCTCGCTTAATTAAACAGTCAACATTAGCCAAACACAAATTCTGGGCTCCTGGGGGATTTGGACCCAGGACCTCTCGCACCCGAAATAAGAATCATACCCCTAGACCAACGAGCCATTAAAACTTCTCAACGTTTGATGTCTTCCTGACGAAATTCTCTATTGTTAGGCATGTGTGTTAAGTCTTTTTCTCTTGGGAATAAAATAATGCTGGGTGTTCTGCTAAGAAGACGAACCAGCTACACTTTTGCCAAGACTACCATACTGGTATGGGCACGACATTGGCTAAACTGTGGAAGAAACATTTTCTTAAGGTACAAAGCTTTTGGTTCGCTTACTTTAACAGTCAACCATATCCAAACACAAATTCTGGGTTCGTCAGGGAATTGGAGCCGGGACCTCTCGCACCCTAAGCAAGAATCATACGCCTAGACCAACGAGCCATTAAAACACCTCAACATTTGATGTCTTCCTGACGAAATTCTTTATTGTTAGGCATGTGTATTAAGTCTCTTTCTCTTGGCATTAAAAAAAACTGAGTGTTCTGCTAAGAAGACGAACCAGCTACACTTTTACTAACTCTCTACCATAGTGCTATGGGCACGACATTGGCTAAATTGTGGAAGAAACGTTTTCTTAAGGTACAAAGTTTTTGGCTTGCCTAATTTAACAGTCAACATTAGCCAAAAACAACTTCTGGGCTCGTCTGGGAGTTGGACCCGAGACCTCTCGCACCCTAAGCAAGAATCATACGCCTAGACCAACGAGCCATTAAAAAACCTCAACATTTGATGTCTTCCTGACGAAATTCTTTATTGTTAGGCATGTGGATTAAGTCTTTTTCTCTTGGCATTAAAAAAAAACTGAGTGTTCTGCTAAGAAGACGAACCAGCTACACTTTTACTAATTCTCTACCATACTGGTATGGGTACGACATTGGCTAAATTGTGGAAGAAACGTTTTCTTAAGGTACAAAGTTTTTAGCTCGCTCAATTAAACAGTCAACATTAGCCAAACACAAATTCTGGGCTCGTCCGGGATTTGGACCCAGGACCTCTCGCACCCGAAACAAGAATCATACCCCTTGACCAACGAGCCATTTTAAACATTCAAGGTTTGATGTCTGACTGACAAAATTCTCTATTGTTAGGCATGTGTATTAAGTCTTTGTCTCTCGGTAATAAAAAAAATGCTGGGTGTTCTGCTCAGAAGATGAACCAGCTACACTTTTGCCAAGACTCTACCATACTGGTATGGGTACGACATTGGCTAAATTGTAGAAGAAACGTTTTCGTAAGGCACAAAGTTTTTGGCTCGCTTAATTTAACAGTCAACATTAGCCAAACACAACTTCTGGGCACGTCCGCGAATTGGACGCCGGACCTCTCACACCTGAAGCGAGAATCATACCCCTAGACCAACAAGCCATTGAAACACCTCAACGTTTGATGTCTTTCTGACAAAATTCTCTATTGTTAGGCATGTGTATTAAGTCTTTGTCTCTTGGTAATAAAAAAATGCTGGGTGTTCTGCTAAGAAGACGAACCAGCTACACTTTTACTAACTCTCTACCATACTGGTATGGGCACGACATTGGCTAAATTGTGGAAGAAACGTTTTCTTAAGGTACAAAGTTTTTAGCACGCTCAATTAAACAGTCAACATTAGCCAAACACAAATTCTGGGCTCGTCCGGGATTTCGACCCGGGACCTCTCGCACCCGAACCAAGAATCATACCCCTTGACCAACGAGCCATTTTAAACATTCAAGGTTTGATGTCTGACTGACAAAATTCTCTATTGTTAGGCATGTGTATTAAGTCTTTGTCTCTCGGTAATAAAAAAAATGATGGGTGTTCTGCTCAGAAGATGAACCAGCTACACTTTTGCCAAGACTCTACCATACTGGTATGGGTACGACATTGGCTAAATTGTAGAAGAAACGTTTTCGTAAGGCACAAAGTTTTTTGCTCGCTTAATTTAACAGTCAACATTAGCCAAACACAACTTCTGGGCTCGTCCGCGAATTGGACGCCGGACCTCTCACACCTGAAGCGAGAATCATACCCCTAGACCAACAAGCCATTGAAACACCTCAACGTTTGATGTCTTTCTGACAAAATTCTCTATTGTTAGGCATGTGTATTAAGTCTTTGTCTCTTGGTAATAAAAAAATGCTGGGTGTTCTGCTAAGAAGACGAACCAGCTACACTTTTACTAACTCTCTACCATACTGGTATGGGCACGACATTGGCTAAATTGTGGAAGAAACGTTTTCTTAAGGTACAAAGTTTTTAGCACGCTCAATTAAACAGTCAACATTAGCCAAACACAAATTCTGGGCTCGTCCGGGAGTTGGACCCCGGACCTCTCGCACCCAAAGCAAGAATCATACCCCTAGACCAACGAGCCATTTTAAACATTCAAGGTTTGATGTCTGACTGACAAAATTCTCTATTGATAGTCAAGTGTATTAAGTCTTTGTCTCTCGGTAATAAAAAAAAATGCTGGGTGTTCTGCTAAGAAGACGAACCAGCTACACTTTTGCCAAGACTCTACCATACTGGTATGGGAACGACATTGGCTAAATTGTGGAAGAAACGTTTTCTTAAGACACAAAGTTTTTGGCTCGCTTAATTTAACAGTCAACATTAGCCAAACACAACTTCTGGGCTCGTCCGGGAATTGGACCCCTGACCTCTCGCACCCTAAGCGAGAATCATACACCTAGACCAACGAGCCATTAAAACACCTATACATTTGATGTCTGCCTGACGAAATTCTTTATTGTTAGGCATGTAAATTAAGTCTTTATCTCTTGGCATTAAAATAAAATGAGAGTCCTGCTAAGAAGACGAACCAGCTACACTTTTACTAAGTCTCTACCATACTGGTATGGGCACGACATTGGCTAAATTGTGGAAGAAACGTTTTCTTAAGACACAAAGTTTTTGGCTCGCTTAATTTAACAGTCAACATTAGCCAAACACAAATTCTGGGCACGTCCAGGATTTGGACCCAGAACCTCTGGCACCCGAAGCAAGAATCATACCCCTAGACCAACAAGCCATTGAAACTTCTCAACGTTTGATGTCTTCCTGATGAAATTCTCTATTGTTAGGCATGTGTGTTAAGTCTTTTTCTCTTGGTAATAAAAAAATGCTGGGTGTTCTGCTAAGAAGACGAACCAGCTACACTTTTGCCAAGACTACCATACTGGTATGGGCACGACATTGGCTAAACTGTGGAAGAAACATTTTCTTAAGGTACAAAGCTTTTGGCTCGCCTAATTTAACAGTCAACCATATCCAAACACAAATTCTGGGTTCGTCAGGGAATTGGAGTCGGGACCTCTCGCACCCTAAGCAAGAATCATACGCCTAGACCAACGAGCCATTAAAACACCTCAACATTTGATGTCTTCCTGACGAAATTCTTTATTGTTTGGCATGTGTATTAAGTCTTTTTCTCTTGGCATTAAAAAAAACTGAGTGTTCTGCTAAGAAGACGAACCAGCTACACTTTTACTAACTCTCTACTATACTGGTATGGGCACGACATTGGCTAAATTGTGGAAGAAACGTTTTCTTAAGGTACAAAGTTTTTGGCTCGCCTAATTTAACAGTCAACATTAGCCAAAAACAAATTCTGGGCTCGTCCGGGAGTTGGACCCGGCACCTCTCGCACCCGAAGCAAGAATCATACCCCTAGACCAACGAGCCATTTTAAACATTCAAGGTTTGATGTCTGACTGACAAAATTCTCTATTGTTAGGCATGTGTATTAAGTCTTTGTCTCTCGGTAATAAAAAAAATGCTGGGTGTTCTGCTCAGAAGATGAACCAGCTACACTTTTGCCAAGACTCTACCATACTGGTATGGGTACGACATTGGCTAAATTGTAGAAGAAACAATTTCGTAAGGCACAAAGTTTTTGGCTCGCTTAATTTAACAGTCAACATTAGCCAAACACAACTTCTGGGCTCGTCCGCGAATTTGACGCCGGACCTCTCACACCTGAAGCGAGAATCATACCCCTAGACCAACAAGCCATTGAAACACCTCAACGTTTGATGTCTTTCTGACAAAATTCTCTATTGTTAGGCATGTGTATTAAGTCTTTGTCTCTTGGTAATAAAAAAATGCTGGGTGTTCTGCTAAGAAGACGAACCAGCTACACTTTTACTAACTCTCTACCATACTGGTATGGGCACGACATTGGCTAAATTGTGGAAGAAACGTTTTCTTAAGGTACAAAGTTTTTAGCACGCTCAATTAAACAGTCAACATTAGCCAAACACAAATTCTGGGCTCGTCCGGGATTTGGACCCGGGACCTCTCGCACCCGAACCAAGAATCATACCCCTTGACCAACGAGCCATTTTAAACATTCAAGGTTTGATGTCTGACTGACAAAATTCTCTATTGTTAGGCATGTGTATTAAGTCTTTGTCTCTCGGTAATAAAAAAAATGATGGGTGTTCTGCTCAGAAGATGAACCAGCTACACTTTTGCCAAGACTCTACCATACTGGTATGGGTACGACATTGGCTAAATTGTAGAAGAAACGTTTTCGTAAGGCACAAAGTTTTTTGCTCGCTTAATTTAACAGTCAACATTAGCCAAACACAACTTCTGGGCTCGTCCGCGAATTGGACGCCGGACCTCTCACACCTGAAGCGAGAATCATACCCCTAGACCAACAAGCCATTGAAACACCTCAACGTTTGATGTCTTTCTGACAAAATTCTCTATTGTTAGGCATGTGTATTAAGTCTTTGTCTCTTGGTAATAAAAAAATGCTGGGTGTTCTGCTAAGAAGACGAACCAGCTACACTTTTACTAACTCTCTACTATACTGGTATGGGCACGACATTGGCTAAATTGTGGAAGAAACGTTTTCTTAAGGTACAAAGTTTTTGGCTCGCCTAATTTAACAGTCAACATTAGCCAAAAACAAATTCTGGGCTCGTCCGGGAGTTGGACCCGGCACCTCTCGCACCCGAAGCAAGAATCATACCCCTAGACCAACGAGCCATTTTAAACATTCAAGGTTTGATGTCTGACTGACAAAATTCTCTATTGTTAGGCATGTGTATTAAGTCTTTGTCTCTCGGTAATAAAAAAAATGCTGGTTGTTCTGCTAAGAAGACGAACCAGCTACACTTTTACTAAGTCTCTACCATACTGGTATGGGCACGACATTGGCTAAATTGTGGAAGAAACGTTTTCTTAAGGTACAAAGTTTTTAGCGCGCTCAATTAAACAGTCAACATTAGCCAAACACAAATTCTGGGCTCCTGTGGGATTTGGACCCAGGACCTCTCGCACCCGAAGTAAGAATCATACCCCTAGACCAACGAGCCATTAAAACTTCTCAACGTTTGATGTCTTACTGACGAAATTCTCTATTGTTAGGCATGTGCGTTAAGTCTTTTTCTCTTGGTAATAAAAAAATGCTGGGTGTTCTGCTAAGAAGACGAACCAGCTACACTTTTGCCAAGACTACCATACTGGTATGGGCACGACATTGGCTAAACTGTGGAAGAAACATTTTCTTAAGGTACAAAGCTTTTGGCTCGTTTAATTTAACAGTCAATATTAGCCAAAGACAAATTCTGGGCTCCTGGGGGATTTGGACCCAGGACCTCTCGCACCCTAAGCAAGAATCATACGCCTAAACCAACGAGCCATTAAAACACCTCAACATTTGATGTCTGCCTGACGAAATTCTTTATTGTTAGGCATGTAAATTAAGTCTTTTTCTCTTGGCATTAAAAAAAAATGAGAGTCCTGCTAAGAAGACAAACCAGTTACACTTTTACTAAGTCTCTACCATACTGGTATGGGCACGACATTGGCTTAATTGTGGAAGAAACGTTTTCTTAAGGTACAAAGTTTTTAGCGCGCTCAATTAAACAGTCAACATTAGCCACACACAAATTCTGGGCTCGTCCGGGAATTGGACCCGGGACCTCTTGATTAAACAGTCAACATTAGCCAAACACAAATTCTGGGCTCGTCCGGGATCTGAACCCGGGACCTCTCGCACCCAAAGCAAGAATCATACCCCTAGACCAAGGAGCCATTAAAACTGCTTAACGTTTGATGTCTTTCTGAAGAAATTCTCTATTGTTAGGAATGTGTATGAAGTATTTGTCTCTTGGTATTAAAAAAATGCTGGATGTTCTGCTAAGAAGACGAACCAGCTACAATTTTACCAAGACTCTACCATACTGGTATGGGCACGACATTGGCTAAATTTTGGAAGAAACGTTTTCTTAATGTACAAAGTTTTTGGCACGCTTAATTGAACAGTCAACATTAGCCAAACACAAATTCTGGGCTCGTCCGGGAATTGGACCCCAGACCTCTCGCACCCTAAGAGAGAATCATACCCCTAGACCAACGAGCCATTAAAACTGCTTAACGTTTGATGTCTTCCTGACGAAATACTCTATTGTTAGGCATGTGTATTAAGTATTTGTCTATTGGTAATAAAAAAATTATGGGAGTTCTGCTAAGAAGACGAACCAGCTACACTTTTACCAAGACTCTACCATACTGATATGGGCACGTTTTCGGCTAAATTGTGGAAGAAACGTTTTCTTAAGGTATAAAGTTTTTAACGCGCTCAATTAAACAGTCAACATTAGCCAAACACAAATTTTGGGCTCGTCTGGGATTTGGACCCGGAACCTCTCGCACCCAAGGCGAGAATCATAACCCTAGACCAACGAGCCATTAAAACTGCTCAACGTTTGATGTCTTCCTGACGAAATTCTCTATTGTTAAGGATATCTATTAAGTATTTGTCTCTTGGTAATAAAAAAATGCTGGGTGTTCTGCAAAGAAGACGAACCAGCTACACTTTTGCCAAGACTCTACCATACTGGTATGGGCACGACATCGGCTAAATTGTGGAAGAAACGTTTTCTTAAGGTACAAAGTTTTTAGCTCGCTTAATTTAACAGTCAACATTAGCCAAACACAAATTCTGGGGTCATCCGCGATCTGAACCCGGGACCTCTCGCACCCAAAGCAAGAATCATACCCCTAGACCACGGAGCCTTTAAAGGTTTCTTAACGTTTGATGTCTTTCTGAAGAAATTCTCTATTGTTAGGAATGTGTGTTAAGTATTTGTCTCTTGGTATTAAAAAAATGCTGGGTGTTCTGCTAAGAAGACGAAACCAGCTACACTTTTACTAAGTCTCTACCATACTGGTATGGGCACAACATTGGCTAAATTGTGGAAGAAAATTTACTTCAGGTACAAAGTTTTTGGCTCGCTTAATTAAACAGTCAACATTAGCCAAACACAAATTCTGGGCTCCTGGGGGATTTGGATCCAGGACCTCTCGCACCCAAAGCAAGAATCATACCCCTAGACCACGGAGCCTTTAAAGGTTTCTTAACGTTTGATGTCTTTCTGAAGAAATTCTCTATTGTTAGGAATGTGTGTTAAGTATTTGTCTCTTGGTATTAAAAAAATGCTGGGTGTTCTGCTAAGAAGACGAAACCAGCTACACTTTTACTAAGTCTCTACCATACTGGTATGGGCACAACATTGGCTAAATTGTGGAAGAAAATTTACTTCAGGTACAAAGTTTTTGGCTCGCTTAATTAAACAGTCAACATTAGCCAAACACAAATTCTGGGCTCCTGGGGGATTTGGATCCAGGACCTCTCGCACCCAAAGCAAGAATCATACCCCTAGACCACGGAGCCTTTAAAGGTTTCTTAACGTTTGATGTCTTTCTGAAGAAATTCTCTATTGTTAGGAATGTGTGTTAAGTATTTGTCTCTTGGTATTAAAAAAATGCTGGGTGTTCTGCTAAGAAGACGAAACCAGCTACACTTTTACTAAGTCTCTACCATACTGGTATGGGCACAACATTGGCTAAATTGTGGAAGAAAATTTACTTCAGGTACAAAGTTTTTGGCTCGCTTAATTAAACAGTCAACATTAGCCAAACACAAATTCTGGGCTCCTGGGGGATTTGGATCCAGGACCTCTCGCACAAGAAGTAAGAATCATACCCCTAGACCAACGAGCCATTGAAACTGCTTAACGTTTGATGTCTTCCTTACGAAATTCTCTATTGTTAGGCATGTGCGTTAAGTCTTTTTCTCTTGGTAATAAAAAAATGCTGGGTGTTTTGCTAAGAAGACGAACCAGCAACAATTTTACCAAGACTCTACCATACTGGTATGGGAACGACATTGGCTAAATTGTGGAAGAAACGTTTTCTTAAGGTACAAAGCTTTTGGCTCGCTTAATTTAAAAGTCAACATTAGCCAAACACAAATTCTGGGCTCGTCCGGGAGTTGGACGCGGGACCTCTCGCACCCTAAGCGAGAATCATACCCCTAGACCAACGAGCCATTAAAACACCTCAACATTTGATGTCTGCCTGACGAAATTCTTTATTGTTAGGCATGTGAATTAAGTCTTTTTCTCTTGGCATTAAAAAAAACTGAGTGTTCTGGTAAGAAGACGAAACAGCTACACTTTTACTAAGATTCTACCATACTGGTATGGGCACGACATTGGCTAAATTGTGGAAGAAACATTTTCTTAAGGTACAAAGCTTTTGGCTCGCTTAATTTAACAGTCAACATTAGCCAAACACAACTTCTGGGCTCGTCCGGGATTTGGACCCAGGACCTTTCGCACCCTATGAGAGAATCATACCCCTAGACCAACGAGCCATTAAAACCATTTAAGGTTTGATGTCTGACTGACGAAATTCTCTATTGTTAGGCATGTGTATTAAGTTTTTGTCTCTTGGTAATAAAAAGATGCTGGGTGTTCTGCTAAGAAGATGAACCAGCTACACTTTTGCCAAGACTCTACCATACTGGTATGGGCACGACATTGGCTAAATTGTTGAAGAAAATTTACTTAAGGTACAAAGTTTTTGGCTCGCTTAATTAAACAGTCAACATTAGCCAAACAGAAATTCTGGGCTCGTCTGGGATTTGGACCCGGGACCTCTCGCACCCAAAGCAAGAATCATACCCCTAGACCAACGAGCCATTGAAACTGCTTAACGTTTGATGTTTTCCTGACGAAATTCTCTATTGTTAGGCATGTGTGTTAAGTCTTTTTCTCTTGGTAATAAAAAAATGCTGGCTGTTCTGCTAAGAAGACGAACCAGCTACACTTTGGCCAAGACTACCATACTGGTATGGGCACGACATTGGCTAAATTGTGGAAGAAACGTTTTCTTAATGTACAAAGTTTTTGACTCGCTCAATTAAACAGTAAACATTAGCCAAACACGAATTCTGGGATCGTCCGGTATTTGGACCCGGGACCTCTCGCACCCAAGGCGAGAATCATAACCCTAGACCAACGAGCCATTAAAACTGCTCAATATTTGATGTCTGCCTGATGAAATTCTTTATTGTTAGGCATGTGTATTAAGTCTTTTTCTCTTGGCATTAAAAAAAACTGAGTGTTCTGCAAAGAAGACGAACCAGCTACAATTTTACCAAGACTCTACCATACTGGTATGGGCAAGACATCGGCTAAATTGTGGAAGAAACGTTTTCTTAAGGTACAAAGTTTTTAACGCGCTCAATTAAACAGTAAACATTAGCCAAACACAAATTCTGGGATCGTCCGGTATTTGGACCCGGGACCTCTCGCACCCAAGGCGAGAATCATAACCCTAGACCAACGAGCCATTAAAACTGCTCAACGTTCGATGTCTTCCTGACGAAATTCTCTATTGTTACGCATGTGTATTAAGTATTTGTCTCTTGGTAATAAAAAAATGCTGGGTGTTCTACAAAGAAGACGAACCAGCTACACTTTTGCCAAGACTCTACCATACTGGTATGGGCACGACATCGGCTAAATTGTAAAAGAAACGTTTTCTTAAGGTACAAAGTTTTTAGCTCGCTTAATTTAACAGTCAACAATAGCCAAAAACAACTTCTGGGCTCGTCCAGGAATTGGACCCCGGACCGCTCGCACCCGAAGCGAGATTCATACCCCTAGACCAACGAGCCATTAAAACCATTTAAGGTTTGATGTCTGACTGACGAAATTCTCTATTGTTAGGCATGTGTGTTAAGTCTTTGTCTCTTGGTAATAAAAACAATGCTGGGTGTTCTGCTAAGAAGACGAACCAGCTACACTTTTACTAAGTCTCTACTATACTGGTATGGGCACGACATTGGCTAAATTGTGGAAGAAACGTTTTCTTAAGGTACAAAGTTTTTAATGCGATCAATTAAACAGTAAACATTAGCCAAACACAAATTCTGGGCTCGTCCGGGAGTTGGACCCTGGACCACTCGCACCCAAGGAGAGAATCATAACCCTAGACCAACAAGCCATTAAAACTGCTCAACATTTGTTGTCTTCCTGACGAAATTCTCTATTGTTAGGCATGTGTATTAAGTCTTTTTCTCTTGGCATTAAAAAAAACTGAGTGTTCTGGTAAGAAGACGAAACAGCTACACTTTTATCAAGATTCTAACATACTGGTATGGGCACGACATTGGCTAAATTGTGGAAGAAAATTTACTTGAGGTACAAAGTTTTTGGCTCGCTTAATTAAACAGTCAACATTAGCCAAACACAAATTCTGGGCTCCTGGGGGATTTGGACACAGGACCTCTCGCACCCTAAGCGAGAATCATTCCCCTAGACCAACGAGCCATTGAAACACCTCAATATTTGATGTCTGCCTGATGAAATTCTTTATTGTTAGGCATGTGTTTTAAGTCTTTTTCTCTTGGTAATAAAAAAAATGCTGGGTGTTCTGCTAAGAAGACGAACCAGCTACACTTTTACTAAGCCTCTACTATACTGGTATGGGCACGACATTGGCTAAATTGTGGAATTAAAGTTTTCTTAAGGTACAAAGTTTTTGGCTCGCTTAATTTAACAGTCAACATTAGCCAAACACAACTTGTGGGCTCGTCCGGGAATTGGACCCGGGACCTCTCGCACCCTAAGCGAGAATCATTCCCCTAGACCAACGAGCCATTGAAACACCTCAATATTTGATGTCTGACTGACGAAATTCTCTATTGTTAGGCATGTGTGTTAAGTCTTTGTCTCTTGGTAATAAAAACAATGCTGGGTGTTCTGCTAAGAAGACGAACCAGCTACACTTTTACTAAGTCTCTACTATACTGGTATGGGCACGACATTGGCTAAATTGTGGAAGAAACGTTTTCTTAAGGTACAAAGTTTTTAATGCGATCAATTAAACAGTAAACATTAGCCAAACACAAATTCTGGGCTCGTCCGGGAGTTGGACCCTGGACCACTCGCACCCAAGGCGAGAATCATAACCCTAGACCAACAAGCCATTAAAACTGCTCAACATTTGTTGTCTTCCTGACGAAATTCTCTATTGTTAGGCATGTGTATTAAGTCTTTTTCTCTTGGCATTAAAAAAAACTGAGTGTTCTGGTAAGAAGACGAAACAGCTACACTTTTATCAAGATTCTACCATACTGGTATGGGCACGACATTGGCTAAATTGTGGAAGAAAATTTACTTAAGGTACAAAGTTTTTGGCTCGCTTAATTAAACAGTCAAGATTAGCCAAACACAAATTCTGGGCTCCTGCAGGATTTGGACACAGGACCTCTGGCACCTGAAGCAACAATCAACCCCTAGACCAACGAGCCATTAAAACTGCTCAACGTTTTATGTCTTACTGACGAAATTCTCTATTGTTAGGCATGCGTGTTAAGTCGTTGTCTCTTGGTAATAAAAAAAATGCTGGGTGTTCTGCTAAGAAGACGAACCAGCTACACTTTTACTAAGTCTCTACCATACTGGTATTGGCATAACATTGGCTAAATTGTGGAAGAAAATTTACTTCAGGTACAAAGTTTTTGGCTCGCTTAATTAAACAGTCAACATTAGCCAAACACAAATTCTGGGCTCCTGGGTGATTTGGACACAGGACCTCTCGCACCCTAAGCGAGAATCATTCCCCTAGACCAACGAGCCATTGAAACACCTCAATATTTGATGTCTGCCTGATGAAATTCTTTATTGTTAGGCATGTGTATTAAGTCTTTTTCTCTTGGCATTAAAAAAAACTGAGTGTTCTGCAAAGAAGACGAACCAGCTACAATTTTACCAAGACTCTACCATACTGGTATGGGCAAGACATCGGCTAAATTGTGGAAGAAACGTTTTCTTAAGGTACAAAGTTTTTAACGCGCTCAATTAAACAGTAAACATTAGCCAAACACAAATTCTGGGATCGTCCGGTATTTGGACCCGGGACCTCTCGCACCCAAAGCGAGAATCATAACCCTAGACCAACGAGCCATTAAAACTGCTCAACGTTCGATGTCTTCCTGACGAAATTCTCTATTGTTACGCATATGTATTAAGTATTTGTCTCTTGGTAATAAAAAAATGCTGGGTGTTCTACAAAGAAGACGAACCAGCTACACTTTTGCCAAGACTCTACCATACTGGTATGGGCACGACATCGGCTAAATTGTAAAAGAAACGTTTTCTTAAGGTACAAAGTTTTTAGCTCGCTTAATTAAACAGTCAACATTAGCCAAACACAAATTATGGGCTCCTGCGGGATTTGGACCCGGGACCTCCGGCACCTGAAGCAACAATCAACCCCTAGACCAACGAGCCATTAAAACTGCTCAACGTTTTATGTCTTACTGACGAAATTCTCTATTGTTAGGCATGCGTGTTAAGTCTTTGTCTCTTGGTAATAAAAAAAATGCTGGGTGTTCTGCTAAGAAGACGAACCAGCTACACTTTTACTAAGCCTCTACTATACTGGTATGGGCACGACATTGGCTAAATTGTGGAATTAAAGTTTTCTTAAGGTACAAAGTTTTTGGCTCACTTAATTTAACAGTCAACATTAGCCAAACACAACTTGTGGGCTCGTCCGGGAATTGGACCCGGGACCTCTCGCACCCTAAGCGAGAATCATTCCCCTAGACCAACGAGCCATTGAAACTGCTTAACGTTTGATGTCTTCCTGACGAAATTCTCTATTGTTAGGCATGTGTGTTAAGTCTTTGTCTCTTGGTAATAAAAAAAACTGAGTGTTCTGCTAAGAAGACGAACCAGCTACACTTTTACCAAGACTCTACCATACTGGTATGGGCACGACATCGGCTAAATTGTGGAAGAAACGTTTTCTTAAAGTACAAAGTTTTTAACGCGATCAATTAAACAGTAAACATTAGCCAAACACAAATTCTGGGATCGTCCGGTAATTTTACCCCAGACCTCTCGCACCCTATGAGAGAATCATACCCCTAGACCAACGAGCCATTAAAACTGCTTAACGTTTGATGTCTTCCTGACGAAATTCTCTATTGTTAGGGATGTGTATTAAGTATTTGTCTATTGGTAATAAAAAAATGATGGGAGTTCTGCTAAGAAGACGAACCAGCTACACTTTTACCAAGACTCTACCATACTGGTATGGGCACGTCATCGGCTAAATTGTGGAAGAAACGTTTTCTTAAGGTGTAAAGTTTTTAACGCGCTCAATTAAACAGTCAACATTAGCCAAACACAAATTCAGGGCTCGTCTGGAAACTGAACACGGGACCTCTCGCACCCTAAGCAAGAATCATACCCCTAGACCAACGAGCCATAAAAGCCATTTAAGGTTTGATGTCTGACTGACGAAATTCTCTATTGTTAGGCATGTGTATTAAGTCTTTGTCTCTTGGTAATAAAAAGATGCTGGGTGTTCTGCTAAGAAGATGAACCAGCTACACTTTTGCCAAGACTCTACCATACTGGTATGGGCACGACATTGGCTAAATTGTTGAAGAAAATTTACTTAAGGTACAAAGTTTTTGGCTCGCTTAATTAAACAGTCAACATTAGCCAAACACAAATTCTGGGCTCGTCGGGGAGTTGGACCCTGGACCTCTCGCAACCAAGGCGAGAATCATAACCCTAGACCAACGAGCCATTAAAACCAGTTAAGGTTTGATGTCTGACTGACGAAATTCTCTATTGTTAGGCATGTGTATTAAGTCTTTGTCTCTTGGTAATAAAAAGATGCTGGGTGTTCTGCTAAGAAGATGAACCAGCTACATTTTTGTCAAGTCTCTACCATACTGGTATGGGCACGACATTGGCTAAATTGTGGAAGAAACGTTTTCGTAAGGTACAAAGTTTTTGGCTCGCTCAATTAAACAGTCAACATTAGCCAAACACAAATTCTGGGCTCGTCCGGGATTTGGACCCAGGACCTCTCGCACACACAGTGAGAATCATACCCGTAGACCACCGAGTCATTAAAACTGCTTAACGTTTGATGTCTTCCTGACGAAATTCTCTATTGTTAGGGATGTGTATTAAGTATTTGTCTATTGGTAATAAAAAAATGATGGGAGTTCTGCTAAGAAGACGAACCAGCTACACTTTTACCAAGACTCTACCATACTGGTATGGGCACGTCATCGGCTAAATTGTGGAAGAAACGTTTTCTTAAGGTGTAAAGTTTTTAACGCGCTCAATTAAACAGTCAACATTAGCCAAACACAAATTCAGGGCTCATCTGGAAACTGAACACGGGACCTCTCGCACCCTAAGCAAGAATCATACCCCTAGACCAACGAGCCATAAAAGCCATTTAAGGTTTGATGTCTGACTGACGAAATTCTCTATTGTTAGGCATGTGTATTAAGTCTTTGTCTCTTGGTAATAAAAAGATGCTGGGTGTTCTGCTAAGAAGATGAACCAGCTACACTTTTGCCAAGACTCTACCATACTGGTATGGGCACGACATTGGCTAAATTGTTGAAGAAAATTTACTTAAGGTACAAAGTTTTTGGCTCGCTTAATTAAACAGTCAACATTAGCCAAACACAAATTCTGGGCTCGTCCAGGAGTTGGACCCTGGACCTCTCGCACCCAAGGCGAGAATCATAACCCTAGACCAACGAGCCATTAAAACCAGTTAAGGTTTGATGTCTGACTGACGAAATTCTCTATTGTTAGGCATGTGTATTAAGTCTTTGTCTCTTGGTAATAAAAAGATGCTGGGTGTTCTGCTAAGAAGATGAACCAGCTACATTTTTGTCAAGTCTCTACCATACTGGTATGGGCACGACATTGGCTAAATTGTGGAAGAAACGTTTTCGTAAGGTACAAAGTTTTTGGCTCGCTCAATTAAACAGTCAACATTAGCCAAACACAAATTCTGGGCTCGTCCGGGATTTGGACCCAGGACCTCTCGCACACACAGTGAGAATCATACCCGTAGACCACCGAGTCATTAAAACTGCTTAACGTTTGATGTCTTCCTGACGAAATTCTCTATTGTTAGGCATGTGTGTTAAGTATTTGTCTCTTGGTATTTAAAAAATGCTGGGTGTTCTGCTAAGAAGACAAAACCAGCTACACTTTTACTAAGTCTCTACCATACTGGTATTGGCATAACATTGGCTAAATTGTGGAAGAAAATTTATCTCAGGTACAAAGTTTTTGGCTCGCTTAATTAAACAGTCAACATTAGCCAAACACAAATTCTGGGCTCCTGGGGGATTTGGACCCAGGACCTCTCGCACAAGAAGCAAGAATCATACCCCTAGACCAACGAGCCATTGAAACTTCTCAACGTTTGATGTCTTCCTGACAAAATTCTCTATTGTTAGGCATGTGTGTTAAGTCTTTTTCTCTTGGTAATAAAAAAATGCTGGGTGTTCTGCTAAGAAGACGAACCAGCTACACTTTTACCAAGACTCTACCATACTGGTATGGGCACGAATTCGGCTAAATTGTGGAAGAAAATTTTTCTTAAGGTACAAAGTTTTTAACGCGTTCAATTAAACAGTCAACATTAGCTAAACACAAATTCTGGGCTCGTCCGGGAATTGGACCCGGGACCTCTCGCACCCTAAGTGAGAATCATACCCCTAGACCAACAAGCCATTAAAACTGCTTAACGTTTGATGTCTTCCTGACGAAATTCTCTATTGTTAGGCATGTGTGTTAAGTCTTTGTCTCTTGGTAATAAAAAAAACTGAGTGTTCTGCTAAGAAGACGAACCAGCTACACTTTTACCAAGACTCTACCATACTGGTATGGGTACGACATTGGCTAAATTGTGGAAGAAACGTTTTGTTAAGGTACAAAGTTTTTGACTCGCTTAATTTAACAGTCAGTATTAGCCAAACACAACTTCTGGGCTTGTCCGGGAATTGGACCCAGGACCTCTCGCACCCTAAGCGAGAATCATACCCCTAGACCAACGAGCCATTAAAACACCTCAACATTTGATGTCTGCCTGACGAAATTCTTTATTGTTAGGCATGTGTATTAAGTCTTTTTCCCTTGGCATTAAAAAAAAATGAGTGTTCTGGTAAGAAGACGAAACAATTACACTTTTACCAAGATTCTACCATACTGGTATGGGCACGACATTGGCTAAATTGTGGAAGAAACGTTTTCTTAAGGTACAAAGTTTTTGGCTCGCTTAATTTAATAGTCAACATTAGCCAAACACAAATTCTGGGCTCGTCCGGGATTTGGACCCAGGACCTCTCGCACACACAGTGAGAATCATACCCGTAGACCACCGAGTCACTAAAACTGCTTAACGTTTGATGTCTTCCTGACGAAATTCTCTATTGTTAGGCATGTGTGTTAAGTCTTTGTCTCTTGGTAATAAAAAAAACTGAGTGTTCTGCTAAGAAGACGAACCAGCTACACTTTTACCAAGACTCTACCATACTGGTATGGGCACGACATCGGCTAAATTGTGGAAGAAACGTTTTCTTAAAGTACAAAGTTTTTAACGCGATCAATTAAACAGTAAACATTAGCCAAACCCAAATTCTGGGATCGTCCGGTAATTTTACCCCAGACCTCTCGCACCCTATGAGAGAATCATACCCCTAGACCAACGAGCCATTAAAACTGCTTAACGTTTGATGTCTTCCTGACGAAATTCTCTATTGTTAGGGATGTGTATTAAGTATTTGTCTATTGGTAATAAAAAAATGATGGGAGTTCTGCTAAGAAGACGAACCAGCTACACTTTTACCAAGACTCTACCATACTGGTATGGGCACGTCATCGGCTAAATTGTGGAAGAAACGTTTTCTTAAGGTGTAAAGTTTTTAACGCGCTCAATTAAACAGTCAACATTAGCCAAACACAAATTCAGGGCTCGTCTGGAAACTGAACACGGGACCTCTTGCACCCTAAGCAAGAATCATAGCCCTAGACCAACGAGCCATAAAAGCCATTTAAGGTTTGATGTCTGACTGACGAAATTCTCTATTGTTAGGCATGTGTATTAAGTCTTTGTCTCTTGGTAATAAAAAGATGCTGGGTGTTCTGCTAAGAAGATGAACCAGCTACACTTTTGCCAAGACTCTACCATACTGCTATGGGCACGACATTGGCTAAATTGTTGAAGAAAATTTACTTAAGGTACAAAGTTTTTGGCTCGCTTAATTAAACAGTCAACATTAGCCAAACACAAATTCTGGGCTCGTCCGGGAGTTGGACCCTGGACCTCTCGCAACCAAGGCGAGAATCATAACCCTAGACCAACGAGCCATTAAAACCAGTTAAGGTTTGATGTCTGAATGACGAAATTCTCTATTGTTAGGCATGTGTATTAAGTCTTTGTCTCTTGGTAATAAAAAGATGCTGGGTGTTCTGCTAAGAAGATGAACCAGCTACATTTTTGTCAAGTCTCTACCATACTGGTATGGGCACGACATTGGCTAAATTGTGGAAGAAACGTTTTCGTAAGGTACAAAGTTTTTGGCTCGCTCAATTAAACAGTCAACATTAGCCAAACACAAATTCTGGGCTCGTCCGGGATTTGGACCCAGGACCTCTCGCACACACAGTGAGAATCATACCCGTAGACCACCGAGTCATTAAAACTGCTTAACGTTTGATGTCTTCCTGACGAAATTCTCTATTGTTAGGGATGTGTATTAAGTATTTGTCTATTGGTAATAAAAAAATGATGGGAGTTCTGCTAAGAAGACGAACCAGCTACACTTTTACCAAGACTCTACCATACTGGTATGGGCACGTCATCGGCTAAATTGTGGAAGAAACGTTTTCTTAAGGTGTAAAGTTTTTAACGCGCTCAATTAAACAGTCAACATTAGCCAAACACAAATTCAGGGCTCATCTGGAAACTGAACACGGGACCTCTCGCACCCTAAGCAAGAATCATACCCCTAGACCAACGAGCCATAAAAGCCATTTAAGGTTTGATGTCTGACTGACGAAATTCTCTATTGTTAGGCATGTGTATTAAGTCTTTGTCTCTTGGTAATAAAAAGATGCTGGGTGTTCTGCTAAGAAGATGAACCAGCTACACTTTTGCCAAGACTCTACCATACTGGTATGGGCACGACATTGGCTAAATTGTTGAAGAAAATTTACTTAAGGTACAAAGTTTTTGGCTCGCTTAATTAAACAGTCAACATTAGCCAAACACAAATTCTGGGCTCGTCCGGGAGTTGGACCCTGGACCTCTCGCACCCAAGGCGAGAATCATAACCCTAGACCAACGAGCCATTAAAACCAGTTAAGGTTTGATGTCTGACTGACGAAATTCTCTATTGTTAGGCATGTGTATTAAGTCTTTGTCTCTTGGTAATAAAAAGATGCTGGGTGTTCTGCTAAGAAGATGAACCAGCTACATTTTTGTCAAGTCTCTACCATACTGGTATGGGCACGACATTGGCTAAATTGTGGAAGAAACGTTTTCGTAAGGTACAAAGTTTTTGGCTCGCTCAATTAAACAGTCAACATTAGCCAAACACAAATTCTGGGCTCGTCCGGGATTTGGACCCAGGACCTCTCGCACACACAGTGAGAATCATACCCGTAGACCACCGAGTCATTAAAACTGCTTAACGTTTGATGTCTTCCTGACGAAATTCTCTATTGTTAGGCATGTGTGTTAAGTATTTGTCTCTTGGTATTTAAAAAATGCTGGGTGTTCTGCTAAGAAGACAAAACCAGCTACACTTTTACTAAGTCTCTACCATACTGGTATTGGCATAACATTGGCTAAATTGTGGAAGAAAATTTATCTCAGGTACAAAGTTTTTGGCTCGCTTAATTAAACAGTCAACATTAGCCAAACACAAATTCTGGGCTCCTGGGGGATTTGGACCCAGGACCTCTCGCACAAGAAGCAAGAATCATACCCCTAGACCAACGAGCCATTGAAACTTCTCAACGTTTGATGTCTTCCTGACAAAATTCTCTATTGTTAGGCATGTGTGTTAAGTCTTTTTCTCTTGGTAATAAAAAAATGCTGGGTGTTCTGCTAAGAAGACGAACCAGCTACACTTTTACCAAGACTCTACCATACTGGTATGGGCACGACATCGGCTAAATTGTGGAAGAAACTTTTTCTTAAGGTACAAAGTTTTTAACGCGCTCAATTAAACAGTCAACATTAGCTAAACACAAATTCTGGGCTCGTCCGGGAATTGGACCCGGGACCTCTCGCACCCTAAGTGAGAATCATACCCCTAGACCAACAAGCCATTAAAACTGCTTAACGTTTGATGTCTTCCTGACGAAATTCTCTATTGTTAGGCATGTGTGTTAAGTCTTTGTCTCTTGGTAATAAAAAAAACTGAGTGTTCTGCTAAGAAGACGAACCAGCTACACTTTTACCAAGACTCTACCATACTGGTATGGGTACGACATTGGCTAAATTGTGGAAGAAACGTTTTGTTAAGGTACAAAGTTTTTGACTCGCTTAATTTAACAGTCAGTATTAGCCAAACACAACTTCTGGGCTCGTCCGGGAATTGGACCCAGGACCTCTCGCACCCTAAGCGAGAATCATACCCCTAGACCAACGAGCCATTAAAACACCTCAACATTTGATGTCTGCCTGACGAAATTCTTTATTGTTAGGCATGTGTATTAAGTCTTTTTCCCTTGGCATTAAAAAAAAATGAGTGTTCTGGTAAGAAGACGAAACAATTACACTTTTACCAAGATTCTACCATACTGGTATGGGCACGACATTGGCTAAATTGTGGAAGAAACGTTTTCTTAAGGTACAAAGTTTTTGGCTCGCTTAATTTAATAGTCAACATTAGCCAAACACAAATTCTGGGCTCGTCCGGGATTTGGACCCAGGACCTCTCGCACACACAGTGAGAATCATACCCGTAGACCACCGAGTCATTAAAACTGCTTAACGTTTGATGTCTTCCTGACGAAATTCTCTATTGTTAGGCATGTGTGTTAAGTCTTTGTCTCTTGGTAATAAAAAAAATGCTGGTTGTTCTGCTAAGAAGACGAACCAGCTACACTTTTACCAAGACTCTACCATACTGGTATGGGTACGACATTGGCTAAATTGTGGAAGAAACGTTTTGTTAAGGTACAAAGTTTTTGACTCGCTTAATTTAACAGTCAGTATTAGCCAAACACAACTTCTGGGCTCGTCCGGGAATTGGACCCAGGACCTCTCGCACCCTAAGCGAGAATCATACCCCTAGACCAACGAGCCATTAAAACACCTCAACATTTGATGTCTGCCTGACGAAATTCTTTATTGTTAGGCATGTGTATTAAGTCTTTTTCCCTTGGCATTAAAAAAAAATGAGTGTTCTGGTAAGAAGACGAAACAATTACACTTTTACCAAGATTCTACCATACTGGTATGGGCACGACATTGGCTAAATTGTGGAAGAAACGTTTTCTTAAGGTACAAAGTTTTTGGCTCGCTTAATTTAATAGTCAACATTAGCCAAACACAAATTCTGGGCTCGTCCGGGATTTGGACCCAG
This sequence comes from Cebidichthys violaceus, assembly GCF_023349555.1. Taxonomy (NCBI): domain Eukaryota; kingdom Metazoa; phylum Chordata; class Actinopteri; order Perciformes; family Stichaeidae; genus Cebidichthys; species Cebidichthys violaceus. Next base: position 2,692,896 of record NW_027176506.1, on the reverse strand, counting down.
GACCTCTCGCACACACAGTGAGAATCATACCCGTAGACCACCGAGTCATTAAAACTGCTTAACGTTTGATGTCTTCCTGACGAAATTCTCTATTGTTAGGCATGTGTGTTAAGTCTTTGTCTCTTGGTAATAAAAAAAATGCTGGTTGTTCTGCTAAGAAGACGAACCAGCTACACTTTTACTAAGTCTCTACCATACTGGTATGGGCACGACATTGGCTAAATTGTGGAAGAAACGTTTTCTTAAGGTACAAAGTTTTTGGCTCGCTTAATTTAACAGTCAACATTAGCCAAACACAAATTCTGGGCTCGTCCGGGATTTGGACCCGGGACCTCTCGCACCCAAAGCGAGAATCATACCCCTAGACCAACGAGCCATTGAAACTGCTTAACGTTTGATGTCTTCCTGACGAAATTCTCTATTGTTAGGCATGTGTGTTAAGTCTTTGTCTCTTGGTAATAAAAAAAACTGAGTGTTCTGCTAAGAAGACGAACCAGCTACACTTTTACCAAGACTCTACCATACTGGTATGGGCACGACATCGGCTAAATTGTGGAAGAAACGTTTTCTTAAAGTACAAAGTTTTTAACGCGATCAATTAAACAGTAAACATTAGCCAAACACAAATTCTGGGCTCGTCCGGTAATTGGACCCCAGACCTCTCGCACCCTATGAGAGAATCATACCCCTAGACCAACGAGCCATTAAAACTGCTTAACGTTTGATGTCTTCCTGACGAAATTCTCTATTGTTAGGGATGTGTATTAAGTATTTGTCTATTGGTAATAAAAAAATGATGGGAGTTCTGCTAAGAAGACGAACCAGCTACACTTTTACCAAGACTCTACCATACTGGTATGGGCACGTCATCGGCTAAATTGTGGAAGAAACGTTTTCTTAAGTTATAAAGTTTTTAACGCGCTCAATTAAACAGTCAACATTAGCCAAACACAAATTCAGGGCTCGTCTGGAAACTGAACACGGGACCTCTCGCACCCTAAGCAAGAATCATACCCCTAGACCAACGAGCAATTAAAACCATTTAAGGTTTGATGTCTGACTGACGAAATTCTCTATTGTTAGGCATGTGTATTAAGTCTTTGTCTCTTGGTAATAAAAAGATGCTGGGTGTTCTGCTAAGAAGATGAACCAGCTACACTTTTGCCAAGACTCTACCATACTGGTATGGGCACGACATTGGCTAAATTGTTGAAGAAAATTTACTTAAGGTACAAAGTTTTTGGCTTGCTTAATTAAACAGTCAACATTAGCCAAACACAAATTCTGGGCTCGTCCGGGATCTGAACCCAGGACCTCTCGCACCCAAAGCAAAAATTATACCCCTAGACCAAGGAGCCTTTAAAAACTTCTCAATGTTTGATGTCTTTCTGAAGAAATTCTCTATTGTTAGGAATGTGTGTTAAGTATTTGTCTCTTGGTATTAAAAAAATGCTGGGTGTTCTGCTAAGAAGACGAAACCATCTACACTTTTACTAAATCTCTACCATACTGGTATGGGCACAACATTGGCTAAATTGTGGAAGAAAATTTACTTCAGGTACAAAGTTTTTGGCTCGCTTAATTAAACAGTCAACATTAGCCAAACACAAATTCTGGGCTACTGGGGGATTTGGATCCAGGACCTCTCGCACAAGAAGTAAGAATCATACCCCTAGACCAACGAGCCATTGAAACTTCTCAACGTTTGATGTCTTCCTGACGAAATTCTCTATTGTTAGGCATGTGTGTTAAGTCTTTTTATCTTGGTAATAAAAAAATGCTGGGTGTTCTGCTAAGAAGACGAACCAGCTACACTTTTGCCAAGACTACCATACTGGTATGGGCACAACATTGGCTAAATTGTGGAAGAAACGTTTTCTTAAGGTACAAAGTTTTTAACGCGGTCAATTAAACAGTAAACATTAGCCAAACACAAATTCTGGGCTCGTCCGGGAGTTGGACCCTGGACCACTCGCACCCAAGGCGAGAATCATAACCCTAGACCAACAAACCATTAAATCTGCTCAACATTTGTTGTCTTCCTGACGAAATTCTCTATTGTTACGCATGTGTATTAGGTATTTGTCTCTTGGTAATAAAAAAATGCTGGGTGTTCTGCTAAGAAGACGAACCAGCTACACTTTTACCAAGACTCTCCCATACTGGTATGGGCACGACATCGGCTAAATTGTGGAAGAAACGTTTTCTTAAGGTACAAAGTTTTTAGCTCGCTTAATTTAACAGTCAACAATAGCCAAACACAACTTCTGGGGTCGTCCGGGAATTGGACCCGGGACCTCTCGCACCCAAAGCAAGAATCATACCCCTAGACCAAGGAGCCTTTAAAAACTTCTCAATGTTTGATGTCTTCCTGACGAAATTCTCTATTGTTAGGAATGTGTGTTAAGTATTTGTCTCTTGGTATTTAAAAAATGCTGGGTGTTCTGCTAAGAAGACGAAACCAGCTACACTTTTACTAAGTCTCTACCATACTGGTATGGGCACGACATCGGCTAAATTGTGGAAGAAACTTTTTCTTAAGGTACAAAGTTTTTAACGCTTTCAATTAAACAGTCAACATTAGCCAAACACAAATTCTGGGCTCGTCCGGGAATTGGACCCGGGACCTCTCGCACCCTAAGTGAAAATCATACCCCTAGACCAACAAGCCATTAAAACTGCTTAACGTTTGATGTCTTCCTGACAAAATTCTCTATTGTTAGGCATGTGTGTTAAGTCTTTGTCTCTTGGTAATAAAAAAAACTGAGTGTTCTGCTAAGAAGACGAACCAGCTACACTTTTACCAAGACTCTACCATACTGGTATGGGTACGACATTGGCTAAATTGTGGAAGAAACGTTTTGTTAAGGTACAAAGTTTTTGACTCGCTTAATTTAACAGTCAACATTAGCCAAACACAACTTCTGGGCTCGTCCGGGAATTGGACCCAGGACCTCTCGCACCCTAAGCGAGAATCATACCCCTAGACCAATGAGCCATTAAAACCATTTAAGGTTTGATGTCTGACTGACGAAATTCTCTATTGTTAGGCATGTGTATTAAGTCTTTGTCTCTTGGTAATAAAAAGATGCTGGGTGTTCTGCTAAGAAGATGAACCAGCTACACTTTTGCCAAGACTCTACCATACTGGTATGGGCACGACATTGGCTAAATTGTTGAAGAAAATTTACTTAAGGTACAAAGTTTTTGGCTCGCTTAATTAAACAGTCAACATTAGCCAAACACAAATTCTGGGCTCGTCCGGGATCTGAACCCAGGACCTCTCGCACCCAAAGCAAAAATTATACCCCTAGACCAAGGAGCCTTTAAAAACTTCTCAATGTTTGATGTCTTTCTGAAGAAATTCTCTATTGTTAGGAATGTGTGTTAAGTATTTGTCTCTTGGTATTAAAAAAATGCTGGGTGTTCTGCTTTGAAGACGAAACCATCTACACTTTTACTAAATCTCTACCATACTGGTATGGGCACAACATTGGCTAAATTGTGGAAGAAAATTTACTTCAGGTACAAAGTTTTTGGCTCGCTTAATTAAACAGTCAACATTAGCCAAACACAAATTCTGGGCTACTGGGGGATTTGGATCCAGGACCTCTCGCACAAGAAGTAAGAATCATACCCCTAGACCAACGAGCCATTGAAACTTCTCAACGTTTGATGTCTTCCTGACGAAATTCTCTATTGTTAGGAATGTGTGTTAAGTATTTGTCTCTTGGTATTTAAAAAATGCTGGGTGTTCTGCTAAGAAGACGAAACCAGCTACACTTTTACTAAGTCTCTACCATACTGGTATGGGCACGACATCGGCTAAATTGTGGAAGAAACTTTTTCTTAAGGTACAAAGTTTTTAACGCTTTCAATTAAACAGTCAACATTAGCCAAACACAAATTCTGGGCTCGTCCGGGAATTGGACCCGGGACCTCTCGCACCCTAAGTGAAAATCATACCCCTAGACCAACAAGCCATTAAAACTGCTTAACGTTTGATGTCTTCCTGACAAAATTCTCTATTGTTAGGCATGTGTGTTAAGTCTTTGTCTCTTGGTAATAAAAAAAACTGAGTGTTCTGCTAAGAAGACGAACCAGCTACACTTTTACCAAGACTCTACCATACTGGTATGGGTACGACATTGGCTAAATTGTGGAAGAAACGTTTTGTTAAGGTACAAAGTTTTTGACTCGCTTAATTTAACAGTCAACATTAGCCAAACACAACTTCTGGGCTCGTCTGGAAACTGAACACGGGACCTCTCGCACCCTAAGCGAGAATCATACCCCTAGACCAACGAGCAATTAAAACCATTTAAGGTTTGATGTCTGACTGACGAAATTCTCTATTGTTAGGCATGTGTATTAAGTCTTTTTCCCTTGGCATTAAAAAAAAATGAGTGTTCTGGTAAGAAGACGAAACAATTACACTTTTACCAAGATTCTACCATACTGGTATGGGCACGACATTGGCTAAATTGTGGAAGAAACGTTTTCTTAAGGTACAAAGTTTTTGGCTCGCTTAATTTAACAGTCAACATTAGCCAAACACAAATTCTGGGCTCGTCCGGGATTTGGACCCAGGACCTCTCGCAGACACAGTGAGAATCATACCCGTAGACCACTGAGTCATTAAAACTGCTTAACGTTTGATGTCTTCCTGACGAAATTCTCTATTGTTAGGCATGTGTGTTAAGTCTTTGTCTCTTGGTAATAAAAAAAATGCTGGTTGTTCTGCTAAGAAGACGAACCAGCTACACTTTTACTAAGTCTCTACCATACTGGTATGGGCACGACATTGGCTAAATTGTGGAAGAAACGTTTTGTTAAGGTACAAAGTTTTTGGCTCGCTTAATTTAACAGTCAACATTAGCCAAACACAAATTGTGGGCTTGTCCGGGATTTGGACCCGGGACCTCTCGCACCCAAAGCGAGAATCATACCCCTAGACCAACGAGCCATTGAAACTGCTTAACGTTTGATGTCTTCCTGACGAAATTCTCTATTGTTAGGCATGTGTGTTAAGTCTTTGTCTCTTGGTAATAAAAAAAACTGAGTGTTCTGCTAAGAAGACGAACCAGCTACACTTTTACCAAGACTCTACCATACTGGTATGGGCACGACATCGGCTAAATTGTGGAAGAAACGTTTTCTTAAAGTACAAAGTTTTTAACGCGATCAATTAAACAGTAAACATTAGCCAAACACAAATTCTGGGCTCGTCCGGTAATTGGACCCCAGACCTCTCGCACCCTATGAGAGAATCATACCCCTAGACCAACGAGCCATTAAAACTGCTTAACGTTTGATGTCTTCCTGACGAAATTCTCTATTGTTAGGGATGTGTATTAAGTATTTGTCTATTGGTAATAAAAAAATGCTGGGTGTTCTGCTAAGAAGACGAACCAGCTACACTTTTACCAAGACTCTACCATACTGGTATGGGTACGTCATCGGCTAAATTGTGGAAGAAACGTTTTCTTAAGGTGTAAAGTTTTTAACGCGCTCAATTAAACAGTCAACATTAGCCAAACACAAATTCTGGGCTCGTCCGGGATTTGGACCCGGGACCTCTCGCACCCGAAGCGAGAATCATACCCCTAGACCAACGAGCCATTAAAACCAGTTAAGGTTTGATGTCTGACTGACGAAATTCTCTATTGTTAGGCATGTGTATTAAGTCTTTTTCTCTTGGCATTAAAAAAAACTGAGTGTTCTGCTAAGAAAACGAACCAGCTACACTTTTACCAAGACTCTACCATACTGGTATGGGCACGACATTGGCTAAATTGTGGAAGAAACGTTTTCTTAATGTACAAAGTTTTTGGATCGCTTAATTGTACAGTCAACATTAGCCAAACACAAATTCTGGGCTCGTCCGGGAATTGGACCCCAGACCTCTCGCACCCTAAGAGAGAAACATACCCCTAGACCAACGAGCCATTAAAACTGGTTAACGTTTGATGTCTTCCTGACGAAATTCTCTATTGTTAGGCATGTATATTAAGTATTTGTCTATTGGTAATAAAAAAATTATGGGAGTTCTGCTAAGAAGACGAACCAGCTACACTTTTACCAAGACTCTACAATACTGGTATGGGCACGTCATCGGCTAAATTGTGGAAGAAACGTTTTCTTAAGGTATAAAGTTTTTAACGCGCTCAATTAAACAGTCAACATTAGCCAAACACAAATTCAGGGATCGTCCGAAAACTGAACCCGGGACCTCTCGCACCCTAAGCAAGAATCATACCCCTAGACCAACGAGCCATTAAAACTGCTTAACGTTTGATGTCTTCCTGACGAAATTCTCTATTGTTACGCATGTGTGTTAAGTATTTGTCTCTTGGTAATAAGAAAATGCTGGGTGTTCTGCAAAGAAGACGAACCAGCGACACTGTTGCCAAGAGTTCACCATACTGGTATGGGCACGACATCGGCTAAATTGTGGAAGAAACGTTTTCTTAAGGTACAAAGTTTTTAGCTCGCTTAATTTAACAGTCAACAATAGCCAAACACAACTTCTGGGCGCGTCCGGGAATTGGACCCGGGACCTCTCGCACCCAAAGCAAGAATCATACCCCTAGACCAAGGAGCCTTTAAAAACTTCTCAATGTTTGATGTCTTCCTGACGAAATTCTCTATTGTTAGGAATGTGTGTTAAGTATTTGTCTCTTGGTATTTAAAAAATGCTGGGTGTTCTGCTAAGAAGACGAAACCATCTACACTTTTACTAAGTCTCTACCATACTGGTATGGGCACGACATCGGCTAAATTGTGGAAGAAACTTTTTCTTAAGGTACAAAGTTTTTAACGCTTTCAATTAAACAGTCAACATTAGCCAAACACAAATTCTGGGCTCGTCCGGGAATTGGACCCGGGACCTCTCGCACCCTAAGTGAAAATCATACCCCTAGACCAACAAGCCATTAAAACTGCTTAACGTTTGATGTCTTCCTGACAAAATTCTCTATTGTTAGGCATGTGTGTTAAGTCTTTGTCTCTTGGTAATAAAAAAAACTGAGTGTTCTGCTAAGAAGACGAACCAGCTACACTTTTACCAAGACTCTACCATACTGGTATGGGTACGACATTGGCTAAATTGTGGAAGAAACGTTTTGTTAAGGTACAAAGTTTTTGACTCGCTTAATTTAACAGTCAACATTAGCCAAACACAACTTCTGGGCTCGTCCGGGAATTGGACCCAGGACCTCTCGCACCCTAAGCGAGAATCATACCCCTAGACCAACGAGCCATTAAAACCATTTAAGGTTTGATGTCTGACTGACGAAATTCTCTATTGTTAGGCATGTGTATTAAGTCTTTGTCTCTTGGTAATAAAAAGATGCTGGGTGTTCTGCTAAGAAGATGAACCAGCTACACTTTTGCCAAGACTCTACCATACTGGTATGGGCACGACATTGGCTAAATTGTTGAAGAAAATTTACTTAAGGTACAAAGTTTTTGGCTCGCTTAATTAAACAGTCAACATTAGCCAAACACAAATTCTGGGCTCGTCCGGGATCTGAACCCAGGACCTCTCGCACCCAAAGCAAAAATTATACCCCTAGACCAAGGAGCCTTTAAAAACTTCTCAATGTTTGATGTCTTTCTGAAGAAATTCTCTATTGTTAGGAATGTGTGTTAAGTATTTGTCTCTTGGTATTAAAAAAATGCTGGGTGTTCTGCTAAGAAGACGAAACCATCTACACTTTTACTAAATCTCTACCATACTGGTATGGGCACAACATTGGCTAAATTGTGGAAGAAAATTTACTTCAGGTACAAAGTTTTTGGCTCGCTTAATTAAACAGTCAACATTAGCCAAACACAAATTCTGGGCTACTGGGGGATTTGGATCCAGGACCTCTCGCACAAGAAGTAAGAATCATACCCCTAGACCAACGAGCCATTGAAACTTCTCAATGTTTGATGTCTTCCTGACGAAATTCTCTATTGTTAGGAATGTGTGTTAAGTATTTGTCTCTTGGTATTTAAAAAATGCTGGGTGTTCTGCTAAGAAGACGAAACCAGCTACACTTTTACTAAGTCTCTACCATACTGGTATGGGCACGACATCGGCTAAATTGTGGAAGAAACTTTTTCTTAAGGTACAAAGTTTTTAACGCTTTCAATTAAACAGTCAACATTAGCCAAACACAAATTCTGGGCTCGTCCGGGAATTGGACCCGGGACCTCTCGCACCCTAAGTGAAAATCATACCCCTAGACCAACAAGCCATTAAAACTGCTTAACGTTTGATGTCTTCCTGACAAAATTCTCTATTGTTAGGCATGTGTGTTAAGTCTTTGTCTCTTGGTAATAAAAAAAACTGAGTGTTCTGCTAAGAAGACGAACCAGCTACACTTTTACCAAGACTCTACCATACTGGTATGGGTACGACATTGGCTAAATTGTGGAAGAAACGTTTTGTTAAGGTACAAAGTTTTTGACTCGCTTAATTTAACAGTCAACATTAGCCAAACACAACTTCTGGGCTCGTCTGGAAACTGAACACGGGACCTCTCGCACCCTAAGCGAGAATCATACCCCTAGACCAACGAGCAATTAAAACCATTTAAGGTTTGATGTCTGACTGACGAAATTCTCTATTGTTAGGCATGTGTATTAAGTCTTTTTCCCTTGGCATTAAAAAAAAATGAGTGTTCTGGTAAGAAGACGAAACAATTACACTTTTACCAAGATTCTACCATACTGGTATGGGCACGACATTGGCTAAATTGTGGAAGAAACGTTTTCTTAAGGTACAAAGTTTTTGGCTCGCTTAATTTAACAGTCAACATTAGCCAAACACAAATTCTGGGCTCGTCCGGGATTTGGACCCAGGACCTCTCGCAGACACAGTGAGAATCATACCCGTAGACCACTGAGTCATTAAAACTGCTTAACGTTTGATGTCTTCCTGACGAAATTCTCTATTGTTAGGCATGTGTGTTAAGTCTTTGTCTATTGGTAATAAAAAAAATGCTGGTTGTTATGCTAAGAAGACGAACCAGCTACACTTTTACTAAGTCTCTACCATACTGGTATGGGCACGACATTGGCTAAATTGTGGAAGAAACGTTTTCTTAAGTTACAAAGTTTTTGGCTCGCTTAATTTAACAGTCAACATTAGCCAAACACAAATTCTGGGCTCTTCCGGGATTTGGACCTGGGACCTCTCGCACCCCAAGCGAGAATCATACCCCTAGACCAACGAGCCATTGAAACTGCTTAACGTTTGATGTCTTCCTGACGAAATTCTCTATTGTTAGGCATGTGTGTTAAGTCTTTGTCTCTTGGTAATAAAAAAAACTGAGTGTTCTGCTAAGAAGACGAACCAGCTACACTTTTACCAAGACTCTACCATACTGGTATGGGCACGACATCGGCTAAATTGTGGAAGAAACGTTTTCTTAAAGTACAAAGTTTTTAACGCGATCAATTAAACAGTAAACATTAGCCAAACACAAATTCTGGGCTCGTCCGGTAATTGGACCCCAGACCTCTCGCACCCTATGAGAGAATCATATCCCTAGACCAACGAGCCATTAAAACTGCTTAACGTTTGATGTCTGACTGACGAAATTCTCTATTGTTAGGCATGTGTATTAAGTCTTTGTCTCTTGGTAATGAAAAGATGCTGGGTGTTCTGCTAAGAAGATGAACCAGCTACACTTTTGCCAAGACTCTACCATACTGGTATGGGCACGACATTGGCTAAATTGTTGAAGAAAATTTACTTAAGATACAAAGTTTTTGGCTCGCTTAATTAAACAGTCAACATTAGCCAAACACAAATTCTGGGCTCGTCCGGGATCTGAACCTAGGACCTTTCGCACCCAAAGCAAAAATTATACCCCTAGACCAAGGAGCCTTTAAAAACTTCTCAATGTTTGATGTCTTTCTGAAGAAATTCTCTATTGTTAGGAATGTGTGTTAAGTGTTTGTCTCTTGGTATTAAAAAAATGCTGGGTGTTCTGCTAAGAAGATGAAACCATCTACACCTTTACTAAATCTCTACCATACTGGTATGGGCACAACATTGGCTAAATTGTGGAAGAAAATTTACTTCAGGTACAAAGTTTTTGGCTCGCTTAATTAAACAGTCAACATTAGCCAAACACAAATTCTGGGCTACTGGGGGATTTGGATCCAGGACCTCTCGCACAAGAAGTAAGAATCATACCCCTAGACCAACGAGCCATTGAAACTTCTCAACGTTTGATGTCTTCCTGACGAAATTCTCTATTGTTAGGCATGTGTGTTAAGTCTTTTTATCTTGGTAATAAAAAAATGCTGGGTGTTCTGCTAAGAAGACGAACCAGCTACACTTTTGCCAAGACTACCATACTGGTATGGGCACGACATTGGCTAAATTGTGGAAGAAATATTTTCTTAATGTACAAAGTTTTTGGCTCGCTTAATTCAAAAGTCAACATTAGCCAAACACAAATTCTGGGCTCGTCCGGGATTTGGACCCGGGACCTCTCGCACCCGAAGCGAGAATCATACCCCTAGACCAACGAGCCATTAAAACCAGTTAAGGTTTGATGTCTGACTGACGAAATTCTCTATTGTTAGGCATGTGTATTAAGTCTTTGTCTCTTGGTAATAAAAAGATGCTGGGTGTTCTGCTAAGAAGATGAACCAGCTACATTTTTGCCAAGTCTCTACCATTCTGGTATGGGCACGACATTGGCTAAATTGTGGAAGAAACGTTTTCGTAAGGTACAAAGTTTTTGGCTCGCTCAATTAAACAGTCAACATTAGCCAAACACAAATTCTGGGCTCGTCCGGGATTTGGACCCAGGACCTCACGCTCACACAGTGAGAATCATACCCGTAGACCACCGAGTCATTAAAACTGCTTAACGTTTGATGTCTTCCTGACGAAATTCTCTATTGTTAGGCATGTGTGTTAAGTATTTGTCTCTTGGTATTTAAAAAATGCTGGGTGTTCTGCTAAGAAGACGAAACCAGCTACACTTTTACTAAGTCTCTACCATACTGGTATGGGCACGACATCGGCTAAATTGTGGAAGAAACTTTTTCTTAAGGTACAAAGTTTTTAACGCGTTCAATTAAACAGTCAACATTAGCCAAACACAAATTCTGGGCTCGTCCGGGAATTGGACACGGGATCTCTCGCACCCTAAGTGAAAATCATACCCCTAGACCAACAAGCCATTAAAACTGCTTAACGTTTGATGTCTTCCTGACGAAATTCTCTATTGTTAGGCATGTGTGTTAAGTCTTTGTCCCTTGGTAATAAAAAAAACTGAGTGTTCTGCTAAGAAGACGAACCAGCTACACTTTTACCAAGACTCTACCATACTGGTATGGGTACGACATTGTCTAAATTGTGGAAGAAACGTTTTCGTAAGGTACAAAGTTTTTGACTCGCTTAATTTAACAGTCAACATTAGCCAAACACAACTTCTGGGCTCATCCGGGAATTGGACCCAGGACCTCTCGCACCCTAAGTGAGAATCATACCCCTAGACCAACAAGCCATTAAAACACCTCAACATTTGATGTCTGCCTGACGAAATTCTTTATTGTTAGGCATGTGTATTAAGTCTTTTTCCCTTGGCATTAAAAAAAAATGAGTGTTCTGGTAAGAAGACGAAACAATTACACTTTTACCAAGATTCTACCATACTGGTATGGGCACGACATTGGCTAAATTGTGGAAGAAACGTTTTCTTAAGGTACAAAGTTTTTGGCTCGCTTAATTTAACAGTCAACATTAGCCAAACACAAATTCTGGGCTCGTCCGGGATTTGGACCCAGGACCTCTCGCAGACACAGTGAGAATCATACCCGTAGACCACTGAGTCATTAAAACTGCTTAACGTTTGATGTCTTCCTGACGAAATTCTCTATTGTTAGGCATGTGTGTTAAGTCTTTGTCTCTTGGTAATAAAAAAAACTGAGTGTTCTGCTAAGAAGACGAACCAGCTACACTTTTACCAAGACTCTACCATACTGGTATGGGCACGACATCGGCTAAATTGTGGAAGAAACGTTTTCTTAAAGTACAAAGTTTTTAACGCGATCAATTAAACAGTAAACATTAGCCAAACACAAATTCTGGGCTCGTCCGGTAATTGGACCCCAGACCTCTCGCACCCTATGAGAGAATCATACCCCTAGACCAACGAGCCATTAAAACTGCTTAACGTTTGATGTCTTCCTGACGAAATTCTCTATTGTTAGGGATGTGTATTAAGTATTTGTCTATTGGTAATAAAAAAATGATGGGAGTTCTGCTAAGAAGACGAACCAGCTACACTTTTACCAAGACTCTACCATACTGGTATGGGCACGTCATCGGCTAAATTGTGGAAGAAACGTTTTCTTAAGGTGTAAAGTTTTTAACGCGCTCAATTAAACAGTCAACATTAGCCAAACACAAATTCAGGGCTCGTCTGGAAACTGAACACGGGACCTCTCGCACCCTAAGCAAGAATCATACCCTTAGACCAACGAGCCATAAAAGCCATTTAAGGTTTGATGTCTGACTGACGAAATTCTCTATTGTTAGGCATGTGTATTAAGTCTTTGTCTCTTGGTAATAAAAAGATGCTGGGTGTTCTGCTAAGAAGATGAACCAGCTACATATTTGTCAAGTCTCTACCATACTGGTATGGGCACGACATTGGCTAAATTGTGGAAGAAACGTTTTCGTAAGGTACAAAGTTTTTGGCTCGCTCAATTAAACAGTCAACATTAGCCAAACACAAATTCTGGGCTCGTCCGGGATTTGGACCCAGGACCTCTCGCACACACAGTGAGAATCATACCCGTAGACCACCGAGTCATTAAAACTGCTTAACGTTTGATGTCTTCCTGACGAAATTCTCTATTGTTAGGCATGTGTGTTAAGTATTTGTCTCTTGGTATTTAAAAAATGCTGGGTGTTCTGCTAAGAAGACGAAACCAGCTACACTTTTACTAAGTCTCTACCATACTGGTATTGGCATAACATTGGCTAAATTGTGGAAGAAAATTTACTTCAGGTACAAAGTTTTTGGCTCGCTTAATTAAACAGTCAACATTAGCCAAACACAAATTCTGGGCTCCTGGGGGATTTGGACCCAGGACCTCTCGCACAAGAAGTAAGAATCATACCCCTAGACCAACGAGCCATTGAAACTTCTCAACGTTTGATGTCTTCCTGACAAAATTCTCTATTGTTAGGCATGTGTGTTAAGTCTTTTTCTCTTGGTAATAAAAAAATGCTGGGTGTTCTGCTAAGAAGACGAACCAGCTACACTTTTACCAAGACTCTACCATACTGGTATGGGTACGACATTGGCTAAATTGTGGAAGAAACGTTTTGTTAAGGTACAAAGTTTTTGACTCGCTTAATTTAACAGTCAGTATTAGCCAAACACAACTTCTGGGCTTGTCCGGGAATTGGACCCAGGACCTCTCGCACCCTAAGCGAGAATCATACCCCTAGACCAACGAGCCATTAAAACACCTCAACATTTGATGTCTGCCTGACGAAATTCTTTATTGTTAGGCATGTGTATTAAGTCTTTTTCCCTTGGCATTAAAAAAAAATGAGTGTTCTGGTAAGAAGACGAAACAATTACACTTTTACCAAGATTCTACCATACTGGTATGGGCACGACATTGGCTAAATTGTGGAAGAAACGTTTTCTTAAGGTACAAAGTTTTTGGCTCGCTTAATTTAATAGTCAACATTAGCCAAACACAAATTCTGGGCTCGTCCGGGATTTGGACCCAGGACCTCTCGCACACACAGTGAGAATCATACCCGTAGACCACCGAGTCACTAAAACTGCTTAACGTTTGATGTCTTCCTGACGAAATTCTCTATTGTTAGGCATGTGTGTTAAGTCTTTGTCTCTTGGTAATAAAAAAAACTGAGTGTTCTGCTAAGAAGACGAACCAGCTACACTTTTACCAAGACTCTACCATACTGGTATGGGCACGACATCGGCTAAATTGTGGAAGAAACGTTTTCTTAAAGTACAAAGTTTTTAACGCGATCAATTAAACAGTAAACATTAGCCAAACCCAAATTCTGGGATCGTCCGGTAATTTTACCCCAGACCTCTCGCACCCTATGAGAGAATCATACCCCTAGACCAACGAGCCATTAAAACTGCTTAACGTTTGATGTCTTCCTGACGAAATTCTCTATTGTTAGGGATGTGTATTAAGTATTTGTCTATTGGTAATAAAAAAATGATGGGAGTTCTGCTAAGAAGACGAACCAGCTACACTTTTACCAAGACTCTACCATACTGGTATGGGCACGTCATCGGCTAAATTGTGGAAGAAACGTTTTCTTAAGGTGTAAAGTTTTTAACGCGCTCAATTAAACAGTCAACATTAGCCAAACACAAATTCAGGGCTCGTCTGGAAACTGAACACGGGACCTCTTGCACCCTAAGCAAGAATCATAGCCCTAGACCAACGAGCCATAAAAGCCATTTAAGGTTTGATGTCTGACTGACGAAATTCTCTATTGTTAGGCATGTGTATTAAGTCTTTGTCTCTTGGTAATAAAAAGATGCTGGGTGTTCTGCTAAGAAGATGAACCAGCTACACTTTTGCCAAGACTCTACCATACTGGTATGGGCACGACATTGGCTAAATTGTTGAAGAAAATTTACTTAAGGTACAAAGTTTTTGGCTCGCTTAATTAAACAGTCAACATTAGCCAAACACAAATTCTGGGCTCGTCCGGGAGTTGGACCCTGGACCTCTCGCAACCAAGGCGAGAATCATAACCCTAGACCAACGAGCCATTAAAACCAGTTAAGGTTTGATGTCTGACTGACGAAATTCTCTATTGTTAGGCATGTGTATTAAGTCTTTGTCTCTTGGTAATAAAAAGATGCTGGGTGTTCTGCTAAGAAGATGAACCAGCTACATTTTTGTCAAGTCTCTACCATACTGGTATGGGCACGACATTGGCTAAATTGTGGAAGAAACGTTTTCGTAAGGTACAAAGTTTTTGGCTCGCTCAATTAAACAGTCAACATTAGCCAAACACAAATTCTGGGCTCGTCCGGGATTTGGACCCAGGACCTCTCGCACACACAGTGAGAATCATACCCGTAGACCACCGAGTCATTAAAACTGCTTAACGTTTGATGTCTTCCTGACGAAATTCTCTATTGTTAGGGATGTGTATTAAGTATTTGTCTATTGGTAATAAAAAAATGATGGGAGTTCTGCTAAGAAGACGAACCAGCTACACTTTTACCAAGACTCTACCATACTGGTATGGGCACGTCATCGGCTAAATTGTGGAAGAAACGTTTTCTTAAGGTGTAAAGTTTTTAACGCGCTCAATTAAACAGTCAACATTAGCCAAACACAAATTCAGGGCTCATCTGGAAACTGAACACGGGACCTCTCGCACCCTAAGCAAGAATCATACCCCTAGACCAACGAGCCATAAAAGCCATTTAAGGTTTGATGTCTGACTGACGAAATTCTCTATTGTTAGGCATGTGTATTAAGTCTTTGTCTCTTGGTAATAAAAAGATGCTGGGTGTTCTGCTAAGAAGATGAACCAGCTACACTTTTGCCAAGACTCTACCATACTGGTATGGGCACGACATTGGCTAAATTGTTGAAGAAAATTTACTTAAGGTACAAAGTTTTTGGCTCGCTTAATTAAACAGTCAACATTAGCCAAACACAAATTCTGGGCTCGTCCGGGAGTTGGACCCTGGACCTCTCGCACCCAAGGCGAGAATCATAACCCTAGACCAACGAGCCATTAAAACCAGTTAAGGTTTGATGTCTGACTGACGAAATTCTCTATTGTTAGGCATGTGTATTAAGTCTTTGTCTCTTGGTAATAAAAAGATGCTGGGTGTTCTGCTAAGAAGATGAACCAGCTACATTTTTGTCAAGTCTCTACCATACTGGTATGGGCACGACATTGGCTAAATTGTGGAAGAAACGTTTTCGTAAGGTACAAAGTTTTTGGCTCGCTCAATTAAACAGTCAACATTAGCCAAACACAAATTCTGGGCTCGTCCGGGATTTGGACCCAGGACCTCTCGCACACACAGTGAGAATCATACCCGTAGACCACCGAGTCATTAAAACTGCTTAACGTTTGATGTCTTCCTGACGAAATTCTCTATTGTTAGGCATGTGTGTTAAGTATTTGTCTCTTGGTATTTAAAAAATGCTGGGTGTTCTGCTAAGAAGACAAAACCAGCTACACTTTTACTAAGTCTCTACCATACTGGTATTGGCATAACATTGGCTAAATTGTGGAAGAAAATTTATCTCAGGTACAAAGTTTTTGGCTCGCTTAATTAAACAGTCAACATTAGCCAAACACAAATTCTGGGCTCCTGGGGGATTTGGACCCAGGACCTCTCGCACAAGAAGCAAGAATCATACCCCTAGACCAACGAGCCATTGAAACTTCTCAACGTTTGATGTCTTCCTGACAAAATTCTCTATTGTTAGGCATGTGTGTTAAGTCTTTTTCTCTTGGTAATAAAAAAATGCTGGGTGTTCTGCTAAGAAGACGAACCAGCTACACTTTTACCAAGACTCTACCATACTGGTATGGGCACGACATCGGCTAAATTGTGGAAGAAACTTTTTCTTAAGGTACAAAGTTTTTAACGCGTTCAATTAAACAGTCAACATTAGCTAAACACAAATTCTGGGCTCGTCCGGGAATTGGACCCGGGACCTCTCGCACCCTAAGTGAGAATCATACCCCTAGACCAACAAGCCATTAAAACTGCTTAACGTTTGATGTCTTCCTGACGAAATTCTCTATTGTTAGGCATGTGTGTTAAGTCTTTGTCTCTTGGTAATAAAAAAAACTGAGTGTTCTGCTAAGAAGACGAACCAGCTACACTTTTACCAAGACTCTACCATACTGGTATGGGTACGACATTGGCTAAATTGTGGAAGAAACGTTTTGTTAAGGTACAAAGTTTTTGACTCGCTTAATTTAACAGTCAGTATTAGCCAAACACAACTTCTGGGCTCGTCCGGGAATTGGACCCAGGACCTCTCGCACCCTAAGCGAGAATCATACCCCTAGACCAACGAGCCATTAAAACACCTCAACATTTGATGTCTGCCTGACGAAATTCTTTATTGTTAGGCATGTGTATTAAGTCTTTTTCCCTTGGCATTAAAAAAAAATGAGTGTTCTGGTAAGAAGACGAAACAATTACACTTTTACCAAGATTCTACCATACTGGTATGGGCACGACATTGGCTAAATTGTGGAAGAAACGTTTTCTTAAGGTACAAAGTTTTTGGCTCGCTTAATTTAATAGTCAACATTAGCCAAACACAAATTCTGGGCTCGTCCGGGATTTGGACCCAGGACCTCTCGCACACACAGTGAGAATCATACCCGTAGACCACCGAGTCATTAAAACTGCTTAACGTTTGATGTCTTCCTGACGAAATTCTCTATTGTTAGGCATGTGTGTTAAGTCTTTGTCTCTTGGTAATAAAAAAAATGCTGGTTGTTCTGCTAAGAAGACGAACCAGCTACACTTTTACCAAGACTCTACCATACTGGTATGGGTACGACATTGGCTAAATTGTGGAAGAAACGTTTTGTTAAGGTACAAAGTTTTTGGCTCGCTTAATTTAACAGTCAACATTAGCCAAACACAAATTGTGGGCTTGTCCGGGATTTGGACCCGGGACCTCTCGCACCCAAAGCGAGAATCATACCCCTAGACCAACGAGCCATTGAAACTGCTTAACGTTTGATGTCTTCCTGACGAAATTCTCTATTGTTAGGCATGTGTGTTAAGTCTTTGTCTCTTGGTAATAAAAAAAACTGAGTGTTCTGCTAAGAAGACGAACCAGCTACACTTTTACCAAGACTCTACCATACTGGTATGGGCACGACATCGGCTAAATTGTGGAAGAAACGTTTTCTTAAAGTACAAAGTTTTTAACGCGATCAATTAAACAGTAAACATTAGCCAAACACAAATTCTGGGCTCGTCCGGTAATTGGACCCCAGACCTCTCGCACCCTATGAGAGAATCATACCCCTAGACCAACGAGCCATTAAAACTGCTTAACGTTTGATGTCTTCCTGACGAAATTCTCTATTGTTAGGGATGTGTATTAAGTATTTGTCTATTGGTAATAAAAAAATGCTGGGTGTTCTGCTAAGAAGACGAACCAGCTACACTTTTACCAAGACTCTACCATACTGGTATGGGTACGTCATCGGCTAAATTGTGGAAGAAACGTTTTCTTAAGGTGTAAAGTTTTTAACGCGCTCAATTAAACAGTCAACATTAGCCAAACACAAATTCTGGGCTCGTCCGGGATTTGGACCCGGGACCTCTCGCACCCGAAGCGAGAATCATACCCCTAGACCAACGAGCCATTAAAACCAGTTAAGGTTTGATGTCTGACTGACGAAATTCTCTATTGTTAGGCATGTGTATTAAGTCTTTTTCTCTTGGCATTAAAAAAAACTGAGTGTTCTGCTAAGAAAACGAACCAGCTACACTTTTACCAAGACTCTACCATACTGGTATGGGCACGACATTGGCTAAATTGTGGAAGAAACGTTTTCTTAATGTACAAAGTTTTTGGATCGCTTAATTGTACAGTCAACATTAGCCAAACACAAATTCTGGGCTCGTCCGGGAATTGGACCCCAGACCTCTCGCACCCTAAGAGAGAACCATACCCCTAGACCAACGAGCCATTAAAACTGGTTAACGTTTGATGTCTTCCTGACGAAATTCTCTATTGTTAGGCATGTATATTAAGTATTTGTCTATTGGTAATAAAAAAATTATGGGAGTTCTGCTAAGAAGACGAACCAGCTACACTTTTACCAAGACTCTACAATACTGGTATGGGCACGTCATCGGCTAAATTGTGGAAGAAACGTTTTCTTAAGGTATAAAGTTTTTAACGCGCTCAATTAAACAGTCAACATTAGCCAAACACAAATTCAGGGATCGTCTGAAAACTGAACCCGGGACCTCTCGCACCCTAAGCAAGAATCATACCCCTAGACCAACGAGCCATTAAAACTGCTTAACGTTTGATGTCTTCCTGACGAAATTCTCTATTGTTACGCATGTGTGTTAAGTATTTGTCTCTTGGTAATAAGAAAATGCTGGGTGTTCTGCAAAGAAGACGAACCAGCGACACTGTTGCCAAGAGTTCACCATACTGGTATGGGCACGACATCGGCTAAATTGTGGAAGAAACGTTTTCTTAAGGTACAAAGTTTTTAGCTCGCTTAATTTAACAGTCAACAATAGCCAAACACAACTTCTGGGCTCGTCAGGGAATTGGAGCCGGGACCTGTCGCACCCTAAGCAAGAATCATACGCCTAGACCAACGAGCCATTAAAACACCTCAACATTTGATGTCTTCCTGACGAAATTCTTTATTGTTTGGCATGTGTATTAAGTCTTTTTCTCTTGGCATTAAAAAAAACTGAGTGTTCTGCTAAGAAGATGAACCAGCTACACTTTTGCCAAGACTCTACCATACTGGTATGGGCACGACATTGTCTAAATTGTTGAAGAAAATTTACTTAAGGTACAAAGTTTTTGGCTCGCTTAATTAAACAGTCAACATTAGCCAAACACAAATTCTGGGTTCCTGGGGGATTTGGACCCGGGACCTCTCGCACCCGAAGCAAGAATCATACCCCTAGACCAACGAGCCATTAAAACTGCTCAACGTTTTATGTCTTACTGACGAAATTCTCTATTGTTAGGCATGCGTGTTAAGTCTTTGTCTCTTGGTAATAAAAAAAATGTTGGGTGTTCTGCTAAGAAGACGAACCAGCTACACTTTTACTAAGCCTCTACTATACTGGTATGGGCACGACATTGGCTAAATTGTGGAATTAAAGTTTTCTTAAGGTACAAAGTTTTTGGCTCGCTTAATTTAACAGTCAACATTAGCCAAACACAACTTGTGGGCTCGTCCGGGAATTGGACCCGGGACCTCTCGCACCCTAAGCGAGAATCATTCCCCTAGACCAACGAGCCATTGAAACACCTCAATATTTGATGTCTGCCTGATGAAATTCTTTATTGTTAGGCATGTGTATTAAGTCTTTTTCTCTTGGCATTAAAAAAAACTGAGTGTTCTGCAAAGAAGACGAACCAGCTACAATTTTACCAAGACTCTACCATACTGGTATGGGCACGACATCGGCTAAATTGTGGAAGAAACGTTTTCTTAAGGTACAAAGTTTTTAATGCGATCAATTAAACAGTAAACATTAGCCAAACACAAATTCTGGGCTCGTCCGGGAGTTGGACCCTGGACCACTCGCACCCAAGGAGAGAATCATAACCCTAGACCAACAAGCCATTAAAACTGCTCAACATTTGTTGTCTTCCTGACGAAATTCTCTATTGTTAGGCATGTGTATTAAGTCTTTTTCTCTTGGCATTAAAAAAAACTGAGTGTTCTGGTAAGAAGACGAAACAGCTACACTTTTATCAAGATTCTACCATACTGGTATGGGCACGACATTGGCTAAATTGTGGAAGAAAATTTACTTGAGGTACAAAGTTTTTGGCTCGCTTAATTAAACAGTCAACATTAGCCAAACAAAAATTATGGGCTCCTGCGGGATTTGGACCCCGGACCTCTGGCACCTGAAGCAACAATCAACCCCTAGACCAACGAGCCATTAAAACTGCTCAACGTTTTATGTCTTACTGACGAAATTCTCTATTGTTAGGCATGCGTGTTAAGTCTTTGTCTCTTGGTAATAAAAAAAATGCTGGGTGTTCTGCTAAGAAGACGAACCAGCTACACTTTTAATAAGCCTCTACTATACTGGTATGGGCACGACATTGGCTAAATTGTGGAATTAAAGTTTTCTTAAGGTACAAAGTTTTTGGCTCGCTTAATTTAACAGTCAACATTAGCCAAACACAACTTGTGGGCTCGTCCGGGAATTGGACCCGGGACCTCTCGCACCCTAAGCGAGAATCATTCCCCTAGACCAACGAGCCATTGAAACACCTCAATATTTGATGTCTGCCTGATGAAATTCTTTATTGTTAGGCATGTGTATTAAGTCTTTTTCTATTGGCATTAAAAAAAACTGAGTGTTCTGCAAAGAAGACGAACCAGCTACAATTTTACCAAGACTCTACCATACTGGTATGGGCACGACATCGGCTAAATTGTGGAAGAAACGTTTTCTTAAGGTACAAAGTTTTTAATGCGATCAATTAAACAGTAAACATTAGCCAAACACAAATTCTGGGCTCGTCCGGGAGTTGGACCCTGGACCACTCGCACCCAAGGAGAGAATCATAACCCTAGACCAACAAGCCATTAAAACTGCTCAACATTTGTTGTCTTCCTGACGAAATTCTCTATTGTTAGGCATGTGTATTAAGTCTTTTTCTCTTGGCATTAAAAAAAACTGAGTGTTCTGGTAAGAAGACGAAACAGCTACACTTTTATCAAGATTCTACCATACTGGTATGGGCACGACATTGGCTAAATTGTGGAAGAAAATTTACTTGAGGTACAAAGTTTTTGGCTCGCTTAATTAAACAGTCAACATTAGCCAAACACAAATTATGGGCTCCTGCGGGATTTGGACCCCGGACCTCTGGCACCTGAAGCAACAATCAACCCCTAGACCAACGAGCCATTAAAATTGCTCAACGTTTTATGTCTTACTGACGAAATTCTCTATTGTTAGGCATGCGTGTTAAGTCTTTGTCTCTTGGTAATAAAAAAAATGCTGGGTGTTCTGCTAAGAAGTCGAACCAGCTACACTTTTACTAAGCCTCTACTATACTGGTATGGGCACGACATTGGCTAAATTGTGGAATTAAAGTTTTCTTAAGGTACAAAGTTTTTGGCTCGCTTAATTTAACAGTCAACATTAGCCAAACACAACTTGTGGGCTCGTCCGGGAATTGGACCCGGGACCTCTCGCACCCTAAGCGAGAATCATTCCCCTAGACCAACGAGCCATTGAAACACCTCAATATTTGATGTCTGCCTGATGAAATTCTTTATTGTTAGGCATGTGTATTAAGTCTTTTTCTCTTGGCATTAAAAAAAACTGAGTGTTCTGCAAAGAAGACGAACCAGCTACAATTTTACCAAGACTCTACCATACTGGTATGGGCACGACATCGGCTAAATTGTGGAAGAAACGTTTTCTTAAGGTACAAAGTTTTTAACGCGCTCAATTACACAGTAAACATTAGCCAAACACAAATTCTGGGCTCGTCCGGGAGTTGGACCCTGGACCACTCGCACCCAAGGCGAGAATCATAACCCTAGACCAACAAGCCATTAAAATTGCTCAACATTTGTTGTCTTCCTGATGAAATTCTCTATTGTTAGGCATGTGTATTAAGTCTTTTTCTCTTGGCATTAAAAAAAACTGAGTGTTCTGGTAAGAAGACGAAACAGCTACACTTTTACCAACATTCTACCATACTGGTATGGGGACGACATTGGCTAAATTGTGGAAGAAAATTTACTTAAGGTACAAAGTTTTTGGCTCGCTTAATTAAACAGTCAAGATTAGCCAAACACAAATTCTGGGCTCCTGCAGGATTTGGACCCAGGACCTCTGGCACCTGAAGCAACAATCAACCCCTAGACCAACGAGCCATTAAAACTGCTCAACGTTTTATGTCTTACTGACGAAATTCTCTATTGTTAGGCATGCGTGTTAAGTCGTTGTCTCTTGGTAATAAAAAAAATGCTGGGTGTTCTGCTAAGAAGACGAACCAGCTACACTTTTACTAAGTCTCTACCATACTGGTATTGGCATAACATTGGCTAAATTGTGGAAGAAAATTTACTTCAGGTACAAAGTTTTTGGCTCGCTTAATTAAACAGTCAACATTAGCCAAACACAAATTCTGGGCTCCTGGGGGATTTGGACACAGGACCTCTCGCACCCTAAGCGAGAATCATTCCCCTAGACCAACGAGCCATTGAAACACCTCAATATTTGATGTCTGCCTGATGAAATTCTTTATTGTTAGGCATGTGTATTAAGTCTTTTTCTCTTGGCATTAAAAAAAACTGAGTGTTCTGCAAAGAAGACGAACCAGCTACAATTTTACCAAGACTCTACCATACTGGTATGGGCAAGACATCGGCTAAATTGTGGAAGAAACGTTTTCTTAAGGTACAAAGTTTTTAACGCGCTCAATTAAACAGTAAACATTAGCCAAACACAAATTCTGGGATCGTCCGGTATTTGGACCCGGGACCTCTCGCACCCAAGGCGAGAATCATAACCCTAGACCAACGAGCCATTAAAACTGCTCAACGTTCGATGTCTTCCTGACGAAATTCTCTATTGTTACGCATGTGTATTAAGTATTTGTCTATTGGTAATAAAAAAATGCTGGGTGTTCTACAAAGAAGACGAACCAGCTACACTTTTGCCAAGACTCTACCATACTGGTATGGGCACGACATCGGCTAAATTGTAAAAGAAACGTTTTCTTAAGGTACAAAGTTTTTAGCTCGCTTAATTTAACAGTCAACAATAGCCAAAAACAACTTCTGGGCTCGTCCAGGAATTGGACCCCGGACCGCTCGCACCCGAAGCGAGATTCATACCCCTAGACCAACGAGCCATTAAAAACATTTAAGGTTTGATGTTTGACTGACGAAATTCTCTATTGTTAGGCATGTGTGTTAAGTCTTTGTCTCTTGGTAATAAAAACAATGCTGGGTGTTCTGCTAAGAAGACGAACCAGCTACACTTTTACTAAGTCTCTACTATACTGGTATGGGCACGACATTGGCTAAATTGTGGAAGAAACGTTTTCTTAAGGTACAAAGTTTTTAATGCGATCAATTAAACAGTAAACATTAGCCAAACACAAATTCTGGGCTCGTCCGGGAGTTGGACCCTGGACCACTCGCACCCAAGGAGAGAATCATAACCCTAGACCAACAAGCCATTAAAACTGCTCAACATTTGTTGTCTTCCTGACGAAATTCTCTATTGTTAGGCATGTGTATTAAGTATTTTTCTCTTGGCATTAAAAAAAACTGAGTGTTCTGGTAAGAAGACGAAACAGCTACACTTTTATCAAGATTCTACCATACTGGTATGGGCACGACATTGGCTAAATTGTGGAAGAAAATTTACTTGAGGTACAAAGTTTTTGGCTCGCTTAATTAAACAGTCAACATTAGCCAAACACAAATTATGGGATCCTGCGGGATTTGGACCCCGGACCTCTGGCACCTGAAGCAACAATCAACCCCTAGACCAACGAGCCATTAAAACTGCTCAACGTTTTATGTCTTACTGACGAAATTCTCTATTGTTAGGCATGCGTGTTAAGTCTTTGTCTCTTGGTAATAAAAAAAATGCTGGGTGTTCTGCTAAGAAGACGAACCAGCTACACTTTTACTAAGCCTCTACTATACTGGTATGGGCACGACATTGGCTAAATTGTGGAATTAAAGTTTTCTTAAGGTACAAAGTTTTTGGCTCGCTTAATTTAACAGTCAACATTAGCCAAACACAACTTGTGGGCTCGTCCGGGAATTGGACCCGGGACCTCTCGCACCCTAAGCGAGAATCATTCCCCTAGACCAACGAGCCATTGAAACACCTCAATATTTGATGTCTGACTGACGAAATTCTCTATTGTTAGGCATGTGTGTTAAGTCTTTGTCTCTTGGTAATAAAAACAATGCTGGGTGTTCTGCTAAGAAGACGAACCAGCTACACTTTTACTAAGTCTCTACTATACTGGTATGGGCACGACATTGGCTAAATTGTGGAAGAAACGTTTTCTTAAGGTACAAAGTTTTTAATGCGATCAATTAAACAGTAAACATTAGCCAAACACAAATTCTGGGCTCGTCCGGGAGTTGGACCCTGGACCACTCGCACCCAAGGCGAGAATCATAACCCTAGACCAACAAGCCATTAAAACTGCTCAACATTTGTTGTCTTCCTGACGAAATTCTCTATTGTTAGGCATGTGTATTAAGTCTTTTTCTCTTGGCATTAAAAAAAACTGAGTGTTCTGGTAAGAAGACGAAACAGCTACACTTTTATCAAGATTCTACCATACTGGTATGGGCACGACATTGGCTAAATTGTGGAAGAAAATTTACTTAAGGTACAAAGTTTTTGGCTCGCTTAATTAAACAGTCAAGATTAGCCAAACACAAATTCTGGGCTCCTGCAGGATTTGGACACAGGACCTCTGGCACCTGAAGCAACAATCAACCCCTAGACCAACGAGCCATTAAAATTGCTCAACGTTTTATGTCTTACTGACGAAATTCTCTATTGTTAGGCATGCGTGTTAAGTCTTTGTCTCTTGGTAATAAAAAAAATGCTGGGTGTTCTGCTAAGAAGACGAACCAGCTACACTTTTACTAAGCCTCTACTATACTGGTATGGGCACGACATTGGCTAAATTGTGGAATTAAAGTTTTCTTAAGGTACAAAGTTTTTGGCTCGCTTAATTTAACAGTCAACATTAGCCAAACACAACTTGTGGGCTCGTCCGGGAATTGGACCCGGGACCTCTCGCACCCTAAGCGAGAATCATTCCCCTAGACCAACGAGCCATTGAAACACCTCAATATTTGATGTCTGCCTGATGAAATTCTTTATTGTTAGGCATGTGTATTAAGTCTTTTTCTCTTGGCATTAAAAAAAACTGAGTGTTCTGCAAAGAAGACGAACCAGCTACAATTTTACCAAGACTCTACCATACTGGTATGGGCACGACATCGGCTAAATTGTGGAAGAAACGTTTTCTTAAGGTACAAAGTTTTTAACGCGCTCAATTACACAGTAAACATTAGCCAAACACAAATTCTGGGCTCGTCCGGGAGTTGGACCCTGGACCACTCGCACCCAAGGCGAGAATCATAACCCTAGACCAACAAGCCATTAAAATTGCTCAACATTTGTTGTCTTCCTGATGAAATTCTCTATTGTTAGGCATGTGTATTAAGTCTTTTTCTCTTGGCATTAAAAAAAACTGAGTGTTCTGGTAAGAAGACGAAACAGCTACACTTTTACCAACATTCTACCATACTGGTATGGGGACGACATTGGCTAAATTGTGGAAGAAAATTTACTTAAGGTACAAAGTTTTTGGCTCGCTTAATTAAACAGTCAAGATTAGCCAAACACAAATTCTGGGCTCCTGCAGGATTTGGACCCAGGACCTCTGGCACCTGAAGCAACAATCAACCCCTAGACCAACGAGCCATTAAAACTGCTCAACGTTTTATGTCTTACTGACGAAATTCTCTATTGTTAGGCATGCGTGTTAAGTCGTTGTCTCTTGGTAATAAAAAAAATGCTGGGTGTTCTGCTAAGAAGACGAACCAGCTACACTTTTACTAAGTCTCTACCATACTGGTATTGGCATAACATTGGCTAAATTGTGGAAGAAAATTTACTTCAGGTACAAAGTTTTTGGCTCGCTTAATTAAACAGTCAACATTAGCCAAACACAAATTCTGGGCTCCTGGGGGATTTGGACACAGGACCTCTCGCACCCTAAGCGAGAATCATTCCCCTAGACCAACGAGCCATTGAAACACCTCAATATTTGATGTCTGCCTGATGAAATTCTTTATTGTTAGGCATGTGTATTAAGTCTTTTTCTCTTGGCATTAAAAAAAACTGAGTGTTCTGCAAAGAAGACGAACCAGCTACAATTTTACCAAGACTCTACCATACTGGTATGGGCAAGACATCGGCTAAATTGTGGAAGAAACGTTTTCTTAAGGTACAAAGTTTTTAACGCGCTCAATTAAACAGTAAACATTAGCCAAACACAAATTCTGGGATCGTCCGGTATTTGGACCCGGGACCTCTCGCACCCAAGGCGAGAATCATAACCCTAGACCAACGAGCCATTAAAACTGCTCAACGTTCGATGTCTTCCTGACGAAATTCTCTATTGTTACGCATGTGTATTAAGTATTTGTCTATTGGTAATAAAAAAATGCTGGGTGTTCTACAAAGAAGACGAACCAGCTACACTTTTGCCAAGACTCTACCATACTGGTATGGGCACGACATCGGCTAAATTGTAAAAGAAACGTTTTCTTAAGGTACAAAGTTTTTAGCTCGCTTAATTTAACAGTCAACAATAGCCAAAAACAACTTCTGGGCTCGTCCAGGATTTGGACCCCGGACCGCTCGCACCCGAAGCGAGATTCATACCCCTAGACCAACGAGCCATTAAAACCATTTAAGGTTTGATGTTTGACTGACGAAATTCTCTATTGTTAGGCATGTGTGTTAAGTCTTTGTCTCTTGGTAATAAAAACAATGCTGGGTGTTCTGCTAAGAAGACGAACCAGCTACACTTTTACTAAGTCTCTACTATACTGGTATGGGCACGACATTGGCTAAATTGTGGAAGAAACGTTTTCTTAAGGTACAAAGTTTTTAATGCGATCAATTAAACAGTAAACATTAGCCAAACACAAATTCTGGGCTCGTCCGGGAGTTGGACCCTGGACCACTCGCACCCAAGGAGAGAATCATAACCCTAGACCAACAAGCCATTAAAACTGCTCAACATTTGTTGTCTTCCTGACGAAATTCTCTATTGTTAGGCATGTGTATTAAGTATTTTTCTCTTGGCATTAAAAAAAACTGAGTGTTCTGGTAAGAAGACGAAACAGCTACACTTTTATCAAGATTCTACCATACTGGTATGGGCACGACATTGGCTAAATTGTGGAAGAAAATTTACTTGAGGTACAAAGTTTTTGGCTCGCTTAATTAAACAGTCAACATTAGCCAAACACAAATTATGGGATCCTGCGGGATTTGGACCCCGGACCTCTGGCACCTGAAGCAACAATCAACCCCTAGACCAACGAGCCATTAAAACTGCTCAACGTTTTATGTCTTACTGACGAAATTCTCTATTGTTAGGCATGCGTGTTAAGTCTTTGTCTCTTGGTAATAAAAAAAATGCTGGGTGTTCTGCTAAGAAGACGAACCAGCTACACTTTTACTAAGCCTCTACTATACTGGTATGGGCACGACATTGGCTAAATTGTGGAATTAAAGTTTTCTTAAGGTACAAAGTTTTTGGCTCGCTTAATTTAACAGTCAACATTAGCCAAACACAACATGTGGGCTCGTCCGGGAATTGGACCCGGGACCTCTCGCACCCTAAGCGAGAATCATTCCCCTAGACCAACGAGCCATTGAAGCACCTCAATATTTGATGTCTGACTGACGAAATTCTCTATTGTTAGGCATGTGTGTTAAGTCTTTGTCTCTTGGTAATAAAAACAATGCTGGGTGTTCTGCTAAGAAGACGAACCAGCTACACTTTTACTAAGTCTCTACTATACTGGTATGGGCACGACATTGGCTAAATTGTGGAAGAAACGTTTTCTTAAGGTACAAAGTTTTTAATGCGATCAATTAAACAGTAAACATTAGCCAAACACAAATTCTGGGCTCGTCCGGGAGTTGGACCCTGGACCACTCGCACCCAAGGCGAGAATCATAACCCTAGACCAACAAGCCATTAAAACTGCTCAACATTTGTTGTCTTCCTGACGAAATTCTCTATTGTTAGGCATGTGTATTAAGTCTTTTTCTCTTGGCATTAAAAAAAACTGAGTGTTCTGGTAAGAAGACGAAACAGCTACACTTTTATCAAGATTCTACCATACTGGTATGGGCACGACATTGGCTAAATTGTGGAAGAAAATTTACTTAAGGTACAAAGTTTTTGGCTCGCTTAATTAAACAGTCAAGATTAGCCAAACACAAATTCTGGGCTCCTGCAGGATTTGGACACGGGACCTCTGGCACCTGAAGCAACAATCAACCCCTAGACCAACGAGCCATTAAAACTGCTCAACGTTTTATGTCTTACTGACGAAATTCTCTATTGTTAGGCATGCGTGTTAAGTCGTTGTCTCTTGGTAATAAAAAAAATGCTGGGTGTTCTGCTAAGAAGACGAACCAGCTACACTTTTACTAAGTCTCTACCATACTGGTATTGGCATAACATTGGCTAAATTGTGGAAGAAAATTTACTTCAGGTACAAAGTTTTTGGCTCGCTTAATTAAACAGTCAACATTAGCCAAACACAAATTCTGGGCTCCTGGGGGATTTGGACACAGGACCTCTCGCACCCTAAGCGAGAATCATTCCCCTAGACCAACGAGCCATTGAAACACCTCAATATTTGATGTCTGCCTGATGAAATTCTTTATTGTTAGGCATGTGTATTAAGTCTTTTTCTCTTGGCATTAAAAAAAACTGAGTGTTCTGCAAAGAAGACGAACCAGCTACAATTTTACCAAGACTCTACCATACTGGTATGGGCAAGACATCGGCTAAATTGTGGAAGAAACGTTTTCTTAAGGTACAAAGTTTTTAACGCGCTCAATTAAACAGTAAACATTAGCCAAACACAAATTCTGGGATCGTCCGGTATTTGGACCCGGGACCTCTCGCACCCAAAGCGAGAATCATAACCCTAGACCAACGAGCCATTAAAACTGCTCAACGTTCGATGTCTTCCTGACGAAATTCTCTATTGTTACGCATATGTATTAAGTATTTGTCTCTTGGTAATAAAAAAATGCTGGGTGTTCTACAAAGAAGACGAACCAGCTACACTTTTGCCAAGACTCTACCATACTGGTATGGGCACGACATCGGCTAAATTGTAAAAGAAACGTTTTCTTAAGGTACAAAGTTTTTAGCTCGCTTAATTAAACAGTCAACATTAGCCAAACACAAATTATGGGCTCCTGCGGGATTTGGACCCAGGACCTCCGGCACCTGAAGCAACAATCAACCCCTAGACCAACGAGCCATTAAAACTGCTCAACGTTTTATGTCTTACTGACGAAATTCTCTATTGTTAGGCATGCGTGTTAAGTCTTTGTCTCTTGGTAATAAAAAAAATGCTGGGTGTTCTGCTAAGAAGACGAACCAGCTACACTTTTACTAAGCCTCTACTATACTGGTATGGGCACGACATTGGCTAAATTGTGGAATTAAAGTTTTCTTAAGGTACAAAGTTTTTGGCTCACTTAATTTAACAGTCAACATTAGCCAAACACAACTTGTGGGCTCGTCCGGGAATTGGACCCGGGACCTCTCGCACCCTAAGCGAGAATCATTCCCCTAGACCAACGAGCCATTGAAACTGCTTAACGTTTGATGTCTTCCTGACGAAATTCTCTATTGTTAGGCATGTGTGTTAAGTCTTTGTCTCTTGGTAATAAAAAAAACTGAGTGTTCTGCTAAGAAGACGAACCAGCTACACTTTTACCAAGACTCTACCATACTGGTATGGGCACGACATCGGCTAAATTGTGGAAGAAACGTTTTCTTAAAGTACAAAGTTTTTAACGCGATCAATTAAACAGTAAACATTAGCCAAACACAAATTCTGGGATCGTCCGGTAATTGGACCCCAGACCTCTCGCACCCTATGAGAGAATCATACCCCTAGACCAACGAGCCATTAAAACTGCTTAACGTTTGATGTCTTCCTGACGAAATTCTCTATTGTTAGGGATGTGTATTAAGTATTTGTCTATTGGTAATAAAAAAATGATGGGAGTTCTGCTAAGAAGACGAACCAGCTACACTTTTACCAAGACTCTACCATACTGGTATGGGCACGTCATCGGCTAAATTGTGGAAGAAACGTTTTCTTAAGGTGTAAAGTTTTTAACGCGCTCAATTAAACAGTCAACATTAGCCAAACACAAATTCAGGGCTCGTCTGGAAACTGAACACGGGACCTCTCGCACCCTAAGCAAGAATCATACCCCTAGACCAACGAGCCATAAAAGCCATTTAAGGTTTGATGTCTGACTGACGAAATTCTCTATTGTTAGGCATGTGTATTAAGTCTTTGTCTCTTGGTAATAAAAAGATGCTGGGTGTTCTGCTAAGAAGATGAACCAGCTACACTTTTGCCAAGACTCTACCATACTGGTATGGGCACGACATTGGCTAAATTGTTGAAGAAAATTTACTTAAGGTACAAAGTTTTTGGCTCGCTTAATTAAACAGTCAACATCAGCCAAACACAAATTCTGGGCTCGTCCGGGAGTTGGACCCTGGACCTCTCGCAACCAAGGCGAGAATCATAACCCTAGACCAACGAGCCATTAAAACCAGTTAAGGTTTGATGTCTGACTGACGAAATTCTCTATTGTTAGGCATGTGTATTAAGTCTTTGTCTCTTGGTAATAAAAAGATGCTGGGTGTTCTGCTAAGAAGATGAACCAGCTACATTTTTGTCAAGTCTCTACCATACTGGTATGGGCACGACATTGGCTAAATTGTGGAAGAAACGTTTTCGTAAGGTACAAAGTTTTTGGCTCGCTCAATTAAACAGTCAACATTAGCCAAACACAAATTCTGGGCTCGTCCGGGATTTGGACCCAGGACCTCTCGCACACACAGTGAGAATCATACCCGTAGACCACCGAGTCATTAAAACTGCTTAACGTTTGATGTCTTCCTGACGAAATTCTCTATTGTTAGGGATGTGTATTAAGTATTTGTCTATTGGTAATAAAAAAATGATGGGAGTTCTGCTAAGAAGACGAACCAGCTACACTTTTACCAAGACTCTACCATACTGGTATGGGCACGTCATCGGCTAAATTGTGGAAGAAACGTTTTCTTAAGGTGTAAAGTTTTTAACGCGCTCAATTAAACAGTCAACATTAGCCAAACACAAATTCAGGGCTCATCTGGAAACTGAACATGGGACCTCTCGCACCCTAAGCAAGAATCATACCCCTAGACCAACGAGCCATATAAGCCATTTAAGGTTTGATGTCTGACTGACGAAATTCTCTATTGTTAGGCATGTGTATTAAGTCTTTGTCTCTTGGTAATAAAAAGATGCTGGGTGTTCTGCTAAGAAGATGAACCAGCTACACTTTTGCCAAGACTCTACCATACTGGTATGGGCACGACATTGGCTAAATTGTTGAAGAAAATTTACTTAAGGTACAAAGTTTTTGGCTCGCTTAATTAAACGGTCAACATTAGCCAAACACAAATTCTGGGCTTGTCCGGGAGTTGGACCCTGGACCTCTCGCACCCAAGGCGAGAATCATAACCCTAGACCAACGAGCCATTAAAACCAGTTAAGGTTTGATGTCTGACTGACGAAATTCTCTATTGTTAGGCATGTGTATTAAGTCTTTGTCTCTTGGTAATAAAAAGATGCTGGGTGTTCTGCTAAGAAGATGAACCAGCTACATTTTTGTCAAGTCTCTACCATACTGGTATGGGCACGACATTGGCTAAATTGTGGAAGAAACGTTTTCGTAAGGTACAAAGTTTTTGGCTCGCTCAATTAAACAGTCAACATTAGCCAAACACAAATTCTGGGCTCGTCCGGGATTTGGACCCAGGACCTCTCGCACACACAGTGAGAATCATACCCGTAGACCACCGAGTCATTAAAACTGCTTAACGTTTGATGTCTTCCTGACGAAATTCTCTATTGTTAGGCATGTGTGTTAAGTATTTGTCTCTTGGTATTTAAAAAATGCTGGGTGTTCTGCTAAGAAGACAAAACCAGCTACACTTTTACTAAGTCTCTACCATACTGGTATTGGCATAACATTGGCTAAATTGTGGAAGAAAATTTATCTCAGGTACAAAGTTTTTGGCTCGCTTAATTAAACAGTCAACATTAGCCAAACACAAATTCTGGGCTCCTGGGGGATTTGGACCCAGGACCTCTCGCACAAGAAGCAAGAAGCATACCCCTAGACCAACGAGCCATTGAAACTTCTCAACATTTGATGTCTTCCTGACAAAATTCTCTATTGTTAGACATGTGTGTTAAGTCTTTTTCTCTTGGTAATAAAAAAATGCTGGGTGTTCTGCTAAGAAGACGAACCAGCTACACTTTTACCAAGACTCTACCATACTGGTATGGGCACGACATCGGCTAAATTGTGGAAGAAACTTTTTCTTAAGGTACAAAGTTTTTAACGCGTTCAATTAAACAGTCAACATTAGCTAAACACAAATTCTGGGCTCGTCCGGGAATTGGACCCGGGACCTCTCGCACCCTAAGTGAGAATCATACCCCTAGACCAACAAGCCATTAAAACTGCTTAACGTTTGATGTCTTCCTGACGAAATTCTCTATTGTTAGGCATGTGTGTTAAGTCTTTGTCTCTTGGTAATAAAAAAAACTGAGTGTTCTGCTAAGAAGACGAACCAGCTACACTTTTACCAAGACTCTACCATACTGGTATGGGTACGACATTGGCTAAATTGTGGAAGAAACGTTTTGTTAAGGTACAAAGTTTTTGACTCGCTTAATTTAACAGTCAGTATTAGCCAAACACAACTTCTGGGCTCGTCCGGGAATTGGACCCAGGACCTCTCGCACCCTAAGCGAGAATCATACCCCTAGACCAACGAGCCATTAAAACACCTCAACATTTGATGTCTGCCTGACGAAATTCTTTATTGTTAGGCATGTGTATTAAGTCTTTTTCCCTTGGCATTAAAAAAAAATGAGTGTTCTGGTAAGAAGACGAAACAATTACACTTTTACCAAGATTCTACCATACTGGTATGGGCACGACATTGGCTAAATTGTGGAAGAAACGTTTTCTTAAGGTACAAAGTTTTTGGCTCGCTTAATTTAATAGTCAACATTAGCCAAACACAAATTCTGGGCTCGTCCGGGATTTGGACCCAGGACCTCTCGCACACACAGTGAGAATCATACCCGTAGATCACCGAGTCATTAAAACTGCTTAACGTTTGATGTCTTCCTGACGAAATTCTCTATTGTTAGGCATGTGTGTTAAGTCTTTGTCTCTTGGTAATAAAAAAAATGCTGGTTGTTCTGCTAAGAAGACGAACCAGCTACACTTTTACTAAGTCTCTACCATACTGGTATGGGCACGACATTGGCTAAATTGTGGAAGAAACGTTTTCTTAAGGTACAAAGTTTTTGGCCCGCTTAATTTAACAGTCAACATTAGCCAAACACAAATTCTGGGCTCGTCCGGGATTTGGACCCGGGACCTCTCGCACCCAAAGCGAGAATCATACCCCTAGACCAACGAGCCATTGAAACTGCTTAACGTTTGATGTCTTCCTGACGAAATTCTCTATTGTTAGGCATGTGTGTTAAGTCTTTGTCTCTTGGTAATAAAAAAAACTGAGTGTTCTGCTAAGAAGACGAACCAGCTACACTTTTACCAAGACTCTACCATACTGGTATGGGCACGACATCGGCTAAATTGTGGAAGAAACGTTTTCTTAAAGTACAAAGTTTTTAACGCGATCAATTAAACAGTAAACATTAGCCAAACACAAATTCTGGGCTCGTCCGGTAATTGGACCCCAGACCTCTCGCACCCTATGAGAGAATCATACCCCTAGACCAACGAGCCATTAAAACTGCTTAACGTTTGATGTCTTCCTGACGAAATTCTCTATTGTTAGGGATGTGTATTAAGTATTTGTCTATTGGTAATAAAAAAATGATGGGAGTTCTGCTAAGAAGACGAACCAGCTACACTTTTACCAAGACTCTACCATACTGGTATGGGCACGTCATCGGCTAAATTGTGGAAGAAACGTTTTCTTAAGTTATAAAGTTTTTAACGCGCTCAATTAAACAGTCAACATTAGCCAAACACAAATTCAGGGCTCGTCTGGAAACTGAACACGGGACCTCTCGCACCCTAAGCAAGAATCATACCCCTAGACCAACGAGCAATTAAAACCATTTAAGGTTTGATGTCTGACTGACGAAATTCTCTATTGTTAGGCATGTGTATTAAGTCTTTGTCTCTTGGTAATAAAAAGATGCTGGGTGTTCTGCTAAGAAGATGAACCAGCTACACTTTTGCCAAGACTCTACCATACTGGTATGGGCACGACATTGGCTAAATTGTTGAAGAAAATTTACTTAAGGTACAAAGTTTTTGGCTCGCTTAATTAAACAGTCAACATTAGCCAAACACAAATTCTGGGCTCGTCCGGGATCTGAACCCAGGACCTCTCGCACCCAAAGCAAAAATTATACCCCTAGACCAAGGAGCCTTTAAAAACTTCTCAATGTTTGATGTCTTTCTGAAGAAATTCTCTATTGTTAGGAATGTGTGTTAAGTATTTGTCTCTTGGTATTAAAAAAATGCTGGGTGTTCTGCTAAGAAGACGAAACCATCTACACTTTTACTAAATCTCTACCATACTGGTATGGGCACAACATTGGCTAAATTGTGGAAGAAAATTTACTTCAGGTACAAAGTTTTTGGCTCGCTTAATTAAACAGTCAACATTAGCCAAACACAAATTCTGGGCTACTGGGGGATTTGGATCCAGGACCTCTCGCACAAGAAGTAAGAATCATACCCCTAGACCAACGAGCCATTGAAACTTCTCAACGTTTGATGTCTTCCTGACGAAATTCTCTATTGTTAGGCATGTGTGTTAAGTCTTTTTATCTTGGTAATAAAAAAATGCTGGGTGTTCTGCTAAGAAGACGAACCAGCTACACTTTTGCCAAGACTACCATACTGGTATGGGCACAACATTGGCTAAATTGTGGAAGAAACGTTTTCTTAAGGTACAAAGTTTTTAACGCGGTCAATTAAACAGTAAACATTAGCCAAACACAAATTCTGGGCTCGTCCGGGAGTTGGACCCTGGACCACTCGCACCCAAGGCGAGAATCATAACCCTAGACCAACAAACCATTAAATCTGCTCAACATTTGTTGTCTTCCTGACGAAATTCTCTATTGTTACGCATGTGTATTAGGTATTTGTCTCTTGGTAATAAAAAAATGCTGGGTGTTCTGCTAAGAAGACGAACCAGCTACACTTTTACCAAGACTCTCCCATACTGGTATGGGCACGACATCGGCTAAATTGTGGAAGAAACGTTTTCTTAAGGTACAAAGTTTTTAGCTCGCTTAATTTAACAGTCAACAATAGCCAAACACAACTTCTGGGCTCGTCCGGGAATTGGACCCGGGACCTCTCGCACCCAAAGCAAGAATCATACCCCTAGACCAAGGAGCCTTTAAAAACTTCTCAATGTTTGATGTCTTCCTGACGAAATTCTCTATTGTTAGGAATGTGTGTTAAGTATTTGTCTCTTGGTATTTAAAAAATGCTGGGTGTTCTGCTAAGAAGACGAAACCATCTACACTTTTACTAAGTCTCTACCATACTGGTATGGGCACGACATCGGCTAAATTGTGGAAGAAACTTTTTCTTAAGGTACAAAGTTTTTAACGCTTTCAATTAAACAGTCAACATTAGCCAAACACAAATTCTGGGCTCGTCCGGGAATTGGACCCGGGACCTCTCGCACCCTAAGTGAAAATCATACCCCTAGACCAACAAGCCATTAAAACTGCTTAACGTTTGATGTCTTCCTGACAAAATTCTCTATTGTTAGGCATGTGTGTTAAGTCTTTGTCTCTTGGTAATAAAAAAAACTGAGTGTTCTGCTAAGAAGACGAACCAGCTACACTTTTACCAAGACTCTACCATACTGGTATGGGTACGACATTGGCTAAATTGTGGAAGAAACGTTTTGTTAAGGTACAAAGTTTTTGACTCGCTTAATTTAACAGTCAACATTAGCCAAACACAACTTCTGGGCTCGTCCGGGAATTGGACCCAGGACCTCTCGCACCCTAAGCGAGAATCATACCCCTAGACCAACGAGCCATTAAAACCATTTAAGGTTTGATGTCTGACTGACGAAATTCTCTATTGTTAGGCATGTGTATTAAGTCTTTGTCTCTTGGTAATAAAAAGATGCTGGGTGTTCTGCTAAGAAGATGAACCAGCTACACTTTTGCCAAGACTCTACCATACTGGTATGGGCACGACATTGGCTAAATTGTTGAAGAAAATTTACTTAAGGTACAAAGTTTTTGGCTCGCTTAATTAAACAGTCAACA
Source organism: Cebidichthys violaceus (assembly GCF_023349555.1). Lineage (NCBI taxonomy): Eukaryota > Metazoa > Chordata > Actinopteri > Perciformes > Stichaeidae > Cebidichthys > Cebidichthys violaceus. The sequence continues at coordinate 2,655,920 of NW_027176506.1, read as the reverse complement.
TTAGCCAAACACAAATTCTGGGCTCGTCCGGGATCTGAACCCAGGACCTCTCGCACCCAAAGCAAAAATTATACCCCTAGACCAAGGAGCCTTTAAAAACTTCTCAATGTTTGATGTCTTTCTGAAGAAATTCTCTATTGTTAGGAATGTGTGTTAAGTATTTGTCTCTTGGTATTAAAAAAATGCTGGGTGTTCTGCTAAGAAGACGAAACCATCTACACTTTTACTAAATCTCTACCATACTGGTATGGGCACAACATTGGCTAAATTGTGGAAGAAAATTTACTTCAGGTACAAAGTTTTTGGCTCGCTTAATTAAACAGTCAACATTAGCCAAACACAAATTCTGGGCTACTGGGGGATTTGGATCCAGGACCTCTCGCACAAGAAGTAAGAATCATACCCCTAGACCAACGAGCCATTGAAACTTCTCAATGTTTGATGTCTTCCTGACGAAATTCTCTATTGTTAGGAATGTGTGTTAAGTATTTGTCTCTTGGTATTTAAAAAATGCTGGGTGTTCTGCTAAGAAGACGAAACCAGCTACACTTTTACTAAGTCTCTACCATACTGGTATGGGCACGACATCGGCTAAATTGTGGAAGAAACTTTTTCTTAAGGTACAAAGTTTTTAACGCTTTCAATTAAACAGTCAACATTAGCCAAACACAAATTCTGGGCTCGTCCGGGAATTGGACCCGGGACCTCTCGCACCCTAAGTGAAAATCATACCCCTAGACCAACAAGCCATTAAAACTGCTTAACGTTTGATGTCTTCCTGACAAAATTCTCTATTGTTAGGCATGTGTGTTAAGTCTTTGTCTCTTGGTAATAAAAAAAACTGAGTGTTCTGCTAAGAAGACGAACCAGCTACACTTTTACCAAGACTCTACCATACTGGTATGGGTACGACATTGGCTAAATTGTGGAAGAAACGTTTTGTTAAGGTACAAAGTTTTTGACTCGCTTAATTTAACAGTCAACATTAGCCAAACACAACTTCTGGGCTCGTCTGGAAACTGAACACGGGACCTCTCGCACCCTAAGCGAGAATCATACCCCTAGACCAACGAGCAATTAAAACCATTTAAGGTTTGATGTCTGACTGACGAAATTCTCTATTGTTAGGCATGTGTATTAAGTCTTTTTCCCTTGGCATTAAAAAAAAATGAGTGTTCTGGTAAGAAGACGAAACAATTACACTTTTACCAAGATTCTACCATACTGGTATGGGCACGACATTGGCTAAATTGTGGAAGAAACGTTTTCTTAAGGTACAAAGTTTTTGGCTCGCTTAATTTAACAGTCAACATTAGCCAAACACAAATTCTGGGCTCGTCCGGGATTTGGACCCAGGACCTCTCGCAGACACAGTGAGAATCATACCCGTAGACCACTGAGTCATTAAAACTGCTTAACGTTTGATGTCTTCCTGACGAAATTCTCTATTGTTAGGCATGTGTGTTAAGTCTTTGTCTCTTGGTAATAAAAAAAATGCTGGTTGTTATGCTAAGAAGACGAACCAGCTACACTTTTACTAAGTCTCTACCATACTGGTATGGGCACGACATTGGCTAAATTGTGGAAGAAACGTTTTCTTAAGTTACAAAGTTTTTGGCTCGCTTAATTTAACAGTCAACATTAGCCAAACACAAATTCTGGGCTCTTCCGGGATTTGGACCTGGGACCTCTCGCACCCCAAGCGAGAATCATACCCCTAGACCAACGAGCCATTGAAACTGCTTAACGTTTGATGTCTTCCTGACGAAATTCTCTATTGTTAGGCATGTGTGTTAAGTCTTTGTCTCTTGGTAATAAAAAAAACTGAGTGTTCTGCTAAGAAGACGAACCAGCTACACTTTTACCAAGACTCTACCATACTGGTATGGGCACGACATCGGCTAAATTGTGGAAGAAACGTTTTCTTAAAGTACAAAGTTTTTAACGCGATCAATTAAACAGTAAACATTAGCCAAACACAAATTCTGGGCTCGTCCGGTAATTGGACCCCAGACCTCTCGCACCCTATGAGAGAATCATATCCCTAGACCAACGAGCCATTAAAACTGCTTAACGTTTGATGTCTGACTGACGAAATTCTCTATTGTTAGGCATGTGTATTAAGTCTTTGTCTCTTGGTAATAAAAAGATGCTGGGTGTTCTGCTAAGAAGATGAACCAGCTACACTTTTGCCAAGACTCTACCATACTGGTATGGGCACGACATTGGCTAAATTGTTGAAGAAAATTTACTTAAGATACAAAGTTTTTGGCTCGCTTAATTAAACAGTCAACATTAGCCAAACACAAATTCTGGGCTCGTCCGGGATCTGAACCCAGGACCTTTCGCACCCAAAGCAAAAATTATACCCCTAGACCAAGGAGCCTTTAAAAACTTCTCAATGTTTGATGTCTTTCTGAAGAAATTCTCTATTGTTAGGAATGTGTGTTAAGTGTTTGTCTCTTGGTATTAAAAAAATGCTGGGTGTTCTGCTAAGAAGATGAAACCATCTACACCTTTACTAAATCTCTACCATACTGGTATGGGCACAACATTGGCTAAATTGTGGAAGAAAATTTACTTCAGGTACAAAGTTTTTGGCTCGCTTAATTAAACAGTCAACATTAGCCAAACACAAATTCTGGGCTACTGGGGGATTTGGATCCAGGACCTCTCGCACAAGAAGTAAGAATCATACCCCTAGACCAACGAGCCATTGAAACTTCTCAACGTTTGATGTCTTCCTGACGAAATTCTCTATTGTTAGGCATGTGTGTTAAGTCTTTTTATCTTGGTAATAAAAAAATGCTGGGTGTTCTGCTAAGAAGACGAACCAGCTACACTTTTGCCAAGACTACCATACTGGTATGGGCACGACATTGGCTAAATTGTGGAAGAAATATTTTCTTAATGTACAAAGTTTTTGGCTCGCTTAATTCAAAAGTCAACATTAGCCAAACACAAATTCTGGGCTCGTCCGGGATTTGGACCCGGGACCTCTCGCACCCGAAGCGAGAATCATACCCCTAGACCAACGAGCCATTAAAACCAGTTAAGGTTTGATGTCTGACTGACGAAATTCTCTATTGTTAGGCATGTGTATTAAGTCTTTGTCTCTTGGTAATAAAAAGATGCTGGGTGTTCTGCTAAGAAGATGAACCAGCTACATTTTTGCCAAGTCTCTACCATACTGGTATGGGCACGACATTGGCTAAATTGTGGAAGAAACGTTTTCGTAAGGTACAAAGTTTTTGGCTCGCTCAATTAAACAGTCAACATTAGCCAAACACAAATTCTGGGCTCGTCCGGGATTTGGACCCAGGACCTCACGCTCACACAGTGAGAATCATACCCGTAGACCACCGAGTCATTAAAACTGCTTAACGTTTGATGTCTTCCTGACGAAATTCTCTATTGTTAGGCATGTGTGTTAAGTATTTGTCTCTTGGTATTTAAAAAATGCTGGGTGTTCTGCTAAGAAGACGAAACCAGCTACACTTTTACTAAGTCTCTACCATACTGGTATGGGCACGACATCGGCTAAATTGTGGAAGAAACTTTTTCTTAAGGTACAAAGTTTTTAACGCGTTCAATTAAACAGTCAACATTAGCCAAACACAAATTCTGGGCTCGTCCGGGAATTGGACACGGGATCTCTCGCACCCTAAGTGAAAATCATACCCCTAGACCAACAAGCCATTAAAACTGCTTAACGTTTGATGTCTTCCTGACGAAATTCTCTATTGTTAGGCATGTGTGTTAAGTCTTTGTCTCTTGGTAATAAAAAAAACTGAGTGTTCTGCTAAGAAGACGAACCAGCTACACTTTTACCAAGACTCTACCATACTGGTATGGGTACGACATTGTCTAAATTGTGGAAGAAACGTTTTCGTAAGGTACAAAGTTTTTGACTCGCTTAATTTAACAGTCAACATTAGCCAAACACAACTTCTGGGCTCATCCGGGAATTGGACCCAGGACCTCTCGCACCCTAAGTGAGAATCATACCCCTAGACCAACAAGCCATTAAAACACCTCAACATTTGATGTCTGCCTGACGAAATTCTTTATTGTTAGGCATGTGTATTAAGTCTTTTTCCCTTGGCATTAAAAAAAAATGAGTGTTCTGGTAAGAAGACGAAACAATTACACTTTTACCAAGATTCTACCATACTGGTATGGGCACGACATTGGCTAAATTGTGGAAGAAACGTTTTCTTAAGGTACAAAGTTTTTGGCTCGCTTAATTTAACAGTCAACATTAGCCAAACACAAATTCTGGGCTCGTCCGGGATTTGGACCCAGGACCTCTCGCAGACACAGTGAGAATCATACCCGTAGACCACTGAGTCATTAAAACTGCTTAACGTTTGATGTCTTCCTGACGAAATTCTCTATTGTTAGGCATGTGTGTTAAGTCTTTGTCTCTTGGTAATAAAAAAAACTGAGTGTTCTGCTAAGAAGACGAACCAGCTACACTTTTACCAAGACTCTACCATACTGGTATGGGCACGACATCGGCTAAATTGTGGAAGAAACGTTTTCTTAAAGTACAAAGTTTTTAACGCGATCAATTAAACAGTAAACATTAGCCAAACACAAATTCTGGGCTCGTCCGGTAATTGGACCCCAGACCTCTCGCACCCTATGAGAGAATCATACCCCTAGACCAACGAGCCATTAAAACTGCTTAACGTTTGATGTCTTCCTGACGAAATTCTCTATTGTTAGGGATGTGTATTAAGTATTTGTCTATTGGTAATAAAAAAATGATGGGAGTTCTGCTAAGAAGACGAACCAGCTACACTTTTACCAAGACTCTACCATACTGGTATGGGCACGTCATCGGCTAAATTGTGGAAGAAACGTTTTCTTAAGGTGTAAAGTTTTTAACGCGCTCAATTAAACAGTCAACATTAGCCAAACACAAATTCAGGGCTCGTCTGGAAACTGAACACGGGACCTCTCGCACCCTAAGCAAGAATCATACCCTTAGACCAACGAGCCATAAAAGCCATTTAAGGTTTGATGTCTGACTGACGAAATTCTCTATTGTTAGGCATGTGTATTAAGTCTTTGTCTCTTGGTAATAAAAAGATGCTGGGTGTTCTGCTAAGAAGATGAACCAGCTACATATTTGTCAAGTCTCTACCATACTGGTATGGGCACGACATTGGCTAAATTGTGGAAGAAACGTTTTCGTAAGGTACAAAGTTTTTGGCTCGCTCAATTAAACAGTCAACATTAGCCAAACACAAATTCTGGGCTCGTCCGGGATTTGGACCCAGGACCTCTCGCACACACAGTGAGAATCATACCCGTAGACCACCGAGTCATTAAAACTGCTTAACGTTTGATGTCTTCCTGACGAAATTCTCTATTGTTAGGCATGTGTGTTAAGTATTTGTCTCTTGGTATTTAAAAAATGCTGGGTGTTCTGCTAAGAAGACGAAACCAGCTACACTTTTACTAAGTCTCTACCATACTGGTATTGGCATAACATTGGCTAAATTGTGGAAGAAAATTTACTTCAGGTACAAAGTTTTTGGCTCGCTTAATTAAACAGTCAACATTAGCCAAACACAAAGTCTGGGCTCCTGGGGGATTTGGACCCAGGACCTCTCGCACAAGAAGTAAGAATCATACCCCTAGACCAACGAGCCATTGAAACTTCTCAACGTTTGATGTCTTCCTGACAAAATTCTCTATTGTTAGGCATGTGTGTTAAGTCTTTTTCTCTTGGTAATAAAAAAATGCTGGGTGTTCTGCTAAGAAGACGAACCAGCTACACTTTTACCAAGACTCTACCATACTGGTATGGGCACGACATTGGCTAAATTGTGGAAGAAACGTTTTGTTAAGGTACAAAGTTTTTGACTCGCTTAATTTAACAGTCAATATTAGCCAAACACAACTTCTGGGCTCGTCCGGGAATTGGACCCAGGACCTCTCGCACCCTAAGCGAGAATCATACCCCTAGACCAACGAGCCATGAAAACACCTCAACATTTGATGTCTGCCTGACGAAATTCTTTATTGTTAGGCATGTGTATTAAGTCTTTTTCCCTTGGCATTAAAAAAAAAAGAGTGTTCTGGTAAGAAGACGAAACAATTACACTTTTACCAAGATTCTACCATACTGGTATGGGCACGACATTGGCTAAATTGTGGAAGAAACGTTTTCTTAAGGTACAAAGTTTTTGGTTCGCTTAATTTAACAGTCAACATTAGCCAAACACAAATTCTGGGCTCGTCCGGGATTTGGACCCAGGACCTCTCGCAGACACAGTGAGAATCATACCCGTAGACCACTGAGTCATTAAAACTGCTTAACGTTTGATGTCTTCCTGACGAAATTCTCTATTGTTAGGCATGTGTGTTAAGTCTTTGTCTCTTGGTAATAAAAAAAATGCTGGTTGTTCTGCTAAGAAGACGAACCAGCTACACTTTTACTAAGTCTCTACCATACTGGTATGGGCACGACATTGGCTAAATTGTGGAAGAAACGTTTTCTTAAGGTACAAAGTTTTTGGCTCGCTTAATTTAACAGTCAACATTAGCCAAACACAAATTGTGGGCTCGTCCGGGATTTGGACCCGGGACCTCTCGCACCCAAAGCGAGAATCATACCCCTAGACCAACGAGCCATTGAAACTGCTTAACGTTTGATGTCTTCCTGAAGAAATTCTCTATTGTTAGGCATGTGTGTTAAGTCTTTGTCTCTTGGTAATAAAAAAAACTGAGTGTTCTGCTAAGAAGACGAACCAGCTACACTTTTACCAAGACTCTACCATACTGGTATGGGCACGACATTGGCTAAATTGTTGAAGAAAATTTACTTAAGGTACAAAGTTTTTGGCTCGCTTAATTAAACAGTCAACATTAGCCAAACACAAATTCTGGGCTCGTCCGGGATCTGAACCCAGGACCTTTCGCACCCAAACCAAAAATTATACCCCTAGACCAAGGAGCCTTTAAAAACTTCTCAATGTTTGATGTCTTTCTGAAGAAATTCTCTATTGTTAGGAATGTGTGTTAAGTATTTGTCTCTTGGTATTAAAAAAATGCTGGGTGTTCTGCTAAGAAGATGAAACCATCTACACTTTTACTAAATCTCTACCATACTGGTATGGGCACAACATTGGCTAAATTGTGGAAGAAAATTTACTTCAGGTACAAAGTTTTTGGCTCGCTCAATTAAACAGTCAACATTAGCCAAACACAAATTCTGGGCTCGTCCGGGATTTGGACCCAGGACCTCTCGCTCACACAGTGAGAATCATACCCGTAGACCACCGAGTCATTAAAACTGCTTAACGTTTGATGTCTTCCTGACGAAATTCTGTATTGTTAGGCATGTGTGTTAAGTATTTGTCTCTTGGTATTTAAAAAATGCTGGGTGTTCTGCTAAGAAGACGAAACCAGCTACACTTTTACTAAGTCTCTACCATACTGGTATGGGCACGACATCGGCTAAATTGTGGAAGAAACTTTTTCTTAAGGTACAAAGTTTTTAACACGTTCAATTAAACAGTCAACATTAGCCAAACACAAATTCTGGGCTCGTCCGGGAATTGGACCCGGGATCTCTCGCACCCTAAGTGAAAATCATACCCCTAGACCAACAAGCCATTAAAACTGCTTAACGTTTGATGTCTTCCTGACGAAATTCTCTATTGTTAGGCATGTGTGTTAAGTCTTTGTCTCTTGGTAATAAAAAAAACTGAGTGTTCTGCTAAGAAGACGAACCAGCTACAATTTTACCAAGACTCTACCATACTGGTATGGGCACGACATCGGCTAAATTGTGGAAGAAACGTTTTCTTAAGGTACAAAGTTTTTAACGCGCTCAATTAAACAGTAAACATTAGCCAAACACAAATTCTGGGCTCGTCCGGGAGTTGGACCCTGGACCACTCGCACCCAAGGAGAGAATCATAACCCTAGACCAACAAGCCATTAAAACTGCTCAACATTTGTTGTCTTCCTGACGAAATTCTCTATTGTTAGGCATGTGTATTAAGTCTTTTTCTCTTGGCATTAAAAAAAACTGAGTGTTCTGGTAAGAAGACGAAACAGCTACACTTTTATCAAGATTCTACCATACTGGTATGGGCACGACATTGGCTAAATTGTGGAAGAAAATTTACTTGAGGTACAAAGTTTTTGGCTCGCTTAATTAAACAGTCAACATTAGCCAAACACAAATTATGGGCTCCTGCGGGATTTGGACCCCGGACCTCTGGCACCTGAAGCAACAATCAACCCCTAGACCAACGAGCCATTAAAACTGCTCAACGTTTTATGTCTTACTGACGAAATTCTCTATTGTTAGGCATGCGTGTTAAGTCTTTGTCTCTTGGTAATAAAAAAAATGCTGGGTGTTCTGCTAAGAAGACGAACCAGCTACACTTTTACTAAGCCTCTACTATACTGGTATGGGCACGACATTGGCTAAATTGTGGAATTAAAGTTTTCTTAAGGTACAAAGTTTTTGGCTCGCTTAATTTAACAGTCAACATTAGCCAAACACAACTTGTGGGCCCGTCCGGGAGTTGGACGCTGGACCTCTCGCACCCTATGCGAGAATCATACCCCTAGACCAACGAGCCAATAAAACACCTCAAAAGTTGATGTCTTCCTGACGAAATTCTTTATTGTTAGGCATGTGTATTAAGTCTTTTTCTCTTGGCATTAAAAAAAACTGAGTGTTCTGCTAAGAAGACGAACCAGCTACACTTTTACTAACTCTCTACCATACTGGTATGGGCACGACATCGGCTAAATTGTGGAAGAAACGTTTTCTTAAGGTACAAAGTTTTTAACGCGTTCAATTAAACAGTCAACATTAGCCAAACACAAATTCAGGGCTCGTCCGGGAATTGGACGCGTGACCTCTCGCACCCTAAGCGAGAATCATACCCCTAGACCAACGAGCCATTAAAACACCTCAACATTTGATGTCTGCCTGACGAAATTCTTTATTGTTAGGCATGTGAATTAAGTCTTTTTCTCTTGGCATTAAAAAAAACTGAGTGTTCTGGTAAGAAGACGAAACAGCTACACTTTTACTAAGATTCTACCATACTGGTATGGGCACGACATTGGCTAAATTGTGGAAGAAACATTTTCTTAAGGTACAAAGCTTTTGGCTCGCTTAATTTAACAGTCAACATTAGCCAAACACAACTTCTGGGCTCGTCCGGGATTTGGACCCAGGACCTTTCGCACCCTATGAGAGAATCATACCCCTAGACCAACGAGCCATTAAAACCATTTAAGGTTTGATGTCTGACTGACGAAATTCTCTATTGTTAGGCATGTGTATTAAGTCTTTGTCTCTTGGTAATAAAAAGATGCTGGGTGTTCTGCTAAGAAGATGAACCAGCTACACTTTTGCCAAGACTCTACCATACTGGTATGGGCACGACATTGGCTAAATTGTTGAAGAAAATTTACTTAAGGTACAAAGTTTTTGGCTCGCTTAATTAAACAGTCAACATTAGCCAAACAGTAATTCTGGGCTCGTCTGGGATTTGGACCCGGGACCTCTCGCACCCAAAGCAAGAATCATACCCCTAGACCAACGAGCCATTGAAACTGCTTAACGTTTGATGTTTTCCTGACGAAATTCTCTATTGTTAGGCATGTGTGTTAAGTCTTTTTCTCTTGGTAATAAAAAAATGCTGGGTGTTCTGCTAAGAAGACGAACCAGCTACACTTTGGCCAAGACTACCATACTGGTATGGGCACGACATTGGCTAAATTGTGGAAGAAACGTTTTCTTAATGTACAAAGTTTTTGACTCGCTCAATTAAACAGTAAACATTAGCCAAACACGAATTCTGGGATCGTCCGGTATTTGGACCCGGGACCTCTCGCACCCAAGGCGAGAATCATAACCCTAGACCAACGAGCCATTAAAACTGCTCAATATTTGATGTCTGCCTGATGAAATTCTTTATTGTTAGGCATGTGTATTAAGTCTTTTTCTCTTGGCATTAAAAAAAACTGAGTGTTCTGCAAAGAAGACGAACCAGCTACAATTTTACCAAGACTCTACCATACTGGTATGGGCAAGACATCGGCTAAATTGTGGAAGAAACGTTTTCTTAAGGTACAAAGTTTTTAACGCGCTCAATTAAACAGTAAACATTAGCCAAACACAAATTCTGGGATCGTCCGGTATTTGGACCCGGGACCTCTCGCACCCAAGGCGAGAATCATAACCCTAGACCAACGAGCCATTAAAACTGCTCAACGTTCGATGTCTTCCTGACGAAATTCTCTATTGTTACGCATGTGTATTAAGTATTTGTCTCTTGGTAATAAAAAAATGCTGGGTGTTCTACAAAGAAGACGAACCAGCTACACTTTTGCCAAGACTCTACCATACTGGTATGGGCACGACATCGGCTAAATTGTAAAAGAAACGTTTTCTTAAGGTACAAAGTTTTTAGCTCGCTTAATTTAACAGTCAACAATAGCCAAAAACAACTTCTGGGCTCGTCCAGGAATTGGACCCCGGACCGCTCGCACCCGAAGCGAGATTCATACCCCTAGACCAACGAGCCATTAAAACCATTTAAGGTTTGATGTCTGACTGACGAAATTCTCTATTGTTAGGCATGTGTGTTAAGTCTTTGTCTCTTGGTAATAAAAACAATGCTGGGTGTTCTGCTAAGAAGACGAACCAGCTACACTTTTACTAAGTCTCTACTATACTGGTATGGGCACGACATTGGCTAAATTGTGGAAGAAACGTTTTCTTAAGGTACAAAGTTTTTAATGCGATCAATTAAACAGTAAACATTAGCCAAACACAAATTCTGGGCTCGTCCGGGAGTTGGACCCTGGACCACTCGCACCCAAGGAGAGAATCATAACCCTAGACCAACAAGCCATTAAAACTGCTCAACATTTGTTGTCTTCCTGACGAAATTCTCTATTGTTAGGCATGTGTATTAAGTCTTTTTCTCTTGGCATTAAAAAAAACTGAGTGTTCTGGTAAGAAGACGAAACAGCTACACTTTTATCAAGATTCTACCATACTGGTATGGGCACGACATTGGCTAAATTGTGGAAGAAAATTTACTTGAGGTACAAAGTTTTTGGCTCGCTTAATTAAACAGTCAACATTAGCCAAACACAAATTATGGGCTCCTGCGGGATTTGGACCCCGGACCTCTGGCACCTGAAGCAACAATCAACCCCTAGACCAACGAGCCATTAAAACTGCTCAACGTTTTATGTCTTACTGACGAAATTCTCTATTGTTAGGCATGCGTGTTAAGTCTTTGTCTCTTGGTAATAAAAAAAATGCTGGGTGTTCTGCTAAGAAGACGAACCAGCTACACTTTTACTAAGCCTCTACTATACTGGTATGGGCACGACATTGGCTAAATTGTGGAATTAAAGTTTTCTTAAGGTACAAAGTTTTTGGCTCGCTTAATTTAACAGTCAACATTAGCCAAACACAACTTGTGGGCTCGTCCGGGAATTGGACCCGGGACCTCTCGCACCCTAAGCGAGAATCATTCCCCTAGACCAACGAGCCATTGAAACACCTCAATATTTGATGTCTGCCTGATGAAATTCTTTATTGTTAGGCATGTGTATTAAGTCTTTTTCTCTTGGCATTAAAAAAAACTGAGTGTTCTGCAAAGAAGACGAACCAGCTACAATTTTACCAAGACTCTACCATACTGGTATGGGCACGACATCGGCTAAATTGTGGAAGAAACGTTTTCTTAAGGTACAAAGTTTTTAATGCGATCAATTAAACAGTAAACATTAGCCAAACACAAATTCTGGGCTCGTCCGGGAGTTGGACCCTGGACCACTCGCACCCAAGGAGAGAATCATAACCCTAGACCAACAAGCCATTAAAACTGCTCAACATTTGTTGTCTTCCTGACGAAATTCTCTATTGTTAGGCATGTGTATTAAGTCTTTTTCTCTTGGCATTAAAAAAAACTGAGTGTTCTGGTAAGAAGACGAAACAGCTACACTTTTATCAAGATTCTACCATACTGGTATGGGCACGACATTGGCTAAATTGTGGAAGAAAATTTACTTGAGGTACAAAGTTTTTGGCTCGCTTAATTAAACAGTCAACATTAGCCAAACACAAATTATGGGCTCCTGCGGGATTTGGACCCCGGACCTCTGGCACCTGAAGCAACAATCAACCCCTAGACCAACGAGCCATTAAAACTGCTCAACGTTTTATGTCTTACTGACGAAATTCTCTATTGTTAGGCATGCGTGTTAAGTCTTTGTCTCTTGGTAATAAAAAAAATGCTGGGTGTTCTGCTAAGAAGACGAACCAGCTACACTTTTACTAAGCCTCTACTATACTGGTATGGGCACGACATTGGCTAAATTGTGGAAGAAACGTTTTCTTAAGGTACAAAGTTTTTAATGCGATCAATTAAACAGTAAACATTAGCCAAACACAAATCCTGGGCTCGTCCGGGAGTTGGACCCTGGACCACTCGCACCCAAGGCGAGAATCATAACCCTAGACCAACAAGCCATTAAAACTGCTCAACATTTGTTGTCTTCCTGACGAAATTCTCTATTGTTAGGCATGTGTATTAAGTCTTTTTCTCTTGGCATTAAAAAAAACTGAGTGTTCTGGTAAGAAGACGAAACAGCTACACTTTTATCAAGATTCTACCATACTGGTATGGGCACGACATTGGCTAAATTGTGGAAGAAAATTTACTTAAGGTACAAAGTTTTTGGCTCGCTTAATTAAACAGTCAAGATTAGCCAAACACAAATTCTGGGCTCCTGCAGGATTTGGACACAGGACCTCTGGCACCTGAAGCAACAATCAACCCCTAGACCAACGAGCCATTAAAACTGCTCAACGTTTTATGTCTTACTGACGAAATTCTCTATTGTTAGGCATGCGTGTTAAGTCGTTGTCTCTTGGTAATAAAAAAAATGCTGGGTGTTCTGCTAAGAAGACGAACCAGCTACACTTTTACTAAGTCTCTACCATACTGGTATTGGCATAACATTGGCTAAATTGTGGAAGAAAATTTACTTCAGGTACAAAGTTTTTGGCTCGCTTAATTAAACAGTCAACATTAGCCAAACACAAATTCTGGGCTCCTGGGTGATTTGGACACAGGACCTCTCGCACCCTAAGCGAGAATCATTCCCCTAGACCAACGAGCCATTGAAACACCTCAATATTTGATGTCTGCCTGATGAAATTCTTTATTGTTAGGCATGTGTATTAAGTCTTTTTCTCTTGGCATTAAAAAAAACTGAGTGTTCTGCAAAGAAGACGAACCAGCTACAATTTTACCAAGACTCTACCATACTGGTATGGGCAAGACATCGGCTAAATTGTGGAAGAAACGTTTTCTTAAGGTACAAAGTTTTTAACGCGCTCAATTAAACAGTAAACATTAGCCAAACACAAATTCTGGGATCGTCCGGTATTTGGACCCGGGACCTCTCGCACCCAAAGCGAGAATCATAACCCTAGACCAACGAGCCATTAAAACTGCTCAACGTTCGATGTCTTCCTGACGAAATTCTCTATTGTTACGCATATGTATTAAGTATTTGTCTCTTGGTAATAAAAAAATGCTGGGTGTTCTACAAAGAAGACGAACCAGCTACACTTTTGCCAAGACTCTACCATACTGGTATGGGCACGACATCGGCTAAATTGTAAAAGAAACGTTTTCTTAAGGTACAAAGTTTTTAGCTCGCTTAATTAAACAGTCAACATTAGCCAAACACAAATTATGGGCTCCTGCGGGATTTGGACCCGGGACCTCCGGCACCTGAAGCAACAATCAACCCCTAGACCAACGAGCCATTAAAACTGCTCAACGTTTTATGTCTTACTGACGAAATTCTCTATTGTTAGGCATGCGTGTTAAGTCTTTGTCTCTTGGTAATAAAAAAAATGCTGGGTGTTCTGCTAAGAAGACGAACCAGCTACACTTTTACTAAGTCTCTACCATACTGGTATTGGCATAACATTGGCTAAATTGTGGAAGAAAATTTATCTCAGGTACAAAGTTTTTGGCTCGCTTAATTAAACAGTCAACATTAGCCAAACACAAATTCTGGGCTCCTGGGGGATTTGGACCCAGGACCTCTCGCACAAGAAGCAAGAATCATACCCCTAGACCAACGAGCCATTGAAACTTCTCAACGTTTGATGTCTTCCTGACAAAATTCTCTATTGTTAGGCATGTGTGTTAAGTCTTTTTCTCTTGGTAATAAAAAAATGCTGGGTGTTCTGCTAAGAAGACGAACCAGCTACACTTTTACCAAGACTCTACCATACTGGTATGGGCACGACATCGGCTAAATTGTGGAAGAAACTTTTTCTTAAGGTACAAAGTTTTTAACGCGTTCAATTAAACAGTCAACATTAGCCAAACACAACTTCTGGGCTCGTCCGGGAATTGGACCCGGGACCTCTCGCACCCTAAGCGAGAATCATACCCCTAGACCAACGAGCCATTAAAACACCTCAACATTTGATGTCTGCCTGACGAAATTCTTTATTGTTAGGCATGTGTATTAAGTCTTTTTCCCTTGGCATTAAAAAAAAATGAGTGTTCTGGTAAGAAGACGAAACAATTACACTTTTACCAAGATTCTACCATACTGGTATGGGCACGACATTGGCTAAATTGTGGAAGAAACGTTTTCTTAAGGTACAAAGTTTTTGGCTCGCTTAATTTAATAGTCAACATTAGCCAAACACAAATTCTGGGCTCATCCGGGAGTTGGACCCTGGACCTCTCGCAACCAAGGCGAGAATCATAACCCTAGACCAACGAGCCATTAAAACCAGTTAAGGTTTGATGTCTGACTGACGAAATTCTCTATTGTTAGGCATGTGTATTAAGTCTTTGTCTCTTGGTAATAAAAAGATGCTGGGTGTTCTGCTAAGAAGATGAACCAGCTACATTTTTGTCAAGTCTCTACCATACTGGTATGGGCACGACATTGGCTAAATTGTGGAAGAAACGTTTTCGTAAGGTACAAAGTTTTTGGCTCGCTCAATTAAACAGTCAACATTAGCCAAACACAAATTCTGGGCTCGTCCGGGATTTGGACCCAGGACCTCTCGCACACACAGTGAGAATCATACCCGTAGACCACCGAGTCATTAAAACTGCTTAACGTTTGATGTCTTCCTGACGAAATTCTCTATTGTTAGGGATGTGTATTAAGTATTTGTCTATTGGTAATAAAAAAATGATGGGAGTTCTGCTAAGAAGACGAACCAGCTACACTTTTACCAAGACTCTACCATACTGGTATGGGCACGTCATCGGCTAAATTGTGGAAGAAACGTTTTCTTAAGGTGTAAAGTTTTTAACGCGCTCAATTAAACAGTCAACATTAGCCAAACACAAATTCAGGGCTCATCTGGAAACTGAACACGGGACCTCTCGCACCCTAAGCAAGAATCATACCCCTAGACCAACGAGCCATAAAAGCCATTTAAGGTTTGATGTCTGACTGACGAAATTCTCTATTGTTAGGCATGTGTATTAAGTCTTTGTCTCTTGGTAATAAAAAGATGCTGGGTGTTCTGCTAAGAAGATGAACCAGCTACACTTTTGCCAAGACTCTACCATACTGGTATGGGCACGACATTGGCTAAATTGTTGAAGAAAATTTACTTAAGGTACAAAGTTTTTGGCTCGCTTAATTAAACAGTCAACATTAGCCAAACACAAATTCTGGGCTCGTCCGGGAGTTGGACCCTGGACCTCTCGCACCCAAGGCGAGAATCATAACCCTAGACCAACGAGCCATTAAAACCAGTTAAGGTTTGATGTCTGACTGACGAAATTCTCTATTGTTAGGCATGTGTATTAAGTCTTTGTCTCTTGGTAATAAAAAGATGCTGGGTGTTCTGCTAAGAAGATGAACCAGCTACATTTTTGTCAAGTCTCTACCATACTGGTATGGGCACGACATTGGCTAAATTGTGGAAGAAACGTTTTCGTAAGGTACAAAGTTTTTGGCTCGCTCAATTAAACAGTCAACATTAGCCAAACACAAATTCTGGGCTCGTCCGGGATTTGGACCCAGGACCTCTCGCACACACAGTGAGAATCATACCCGTAGACCACCGAGTCATTAAAACTGCTTAACGTTTGATGTCTTCCTGACGAAATTCTCTATTGTTAGGCATGTGTGTTAAGTATTTGTCTCTTGGTATTTAAAAAATGCTGGGTGTTCTGCTAAGAAGACAAAACCAGCTACACTTTTACTAAGTCTCTACCATACTGGTATTGGCATAACATTGGCTAAATTGTGGAAGAAAATTTATCTCAGGTACAAAGTTTTTGGCTCGCTTAATTAAACAGTCAACATTAGCCAAACACAAATTCTGGGCTCCTGGGGGATTTGGACCCAGGACCTCTCGCACAAGAAGCAAGAATCATACCCCTAGACCAACGAGCCATTGAAACTTCTCAACGTTTGATGTCTTCCTGACAAAATTCTCTATTGTTAGGCATGTGTGTTAAGTCTTTTTCTCTTGGTAATAAAAAAATGCTGGGTGTTCTGCTAAGAAGACGAACCAGCTACACTTTTACCAAGACTCTACCATACTGGTATGGGCACGACATCGGCTAAATTGTGGAAGAAACTTTTTCTTAAGGTACAAAGTTTTTAACGCGTTCAATTAAACAGTCAACATTAGCTAAACACAAATTCTGGGCTCGTCCGGGAATTGGACCCGGGACCTCTCGCACCCTAAGTGAGAATCATACCCCTAGACCAACAAGCCATTAAAACTGCTTAACGTTTGATGTCTTCCTGACGAAATTCTCTATTGTTAGGCATGTGTGTTAAGTCTTTGTCTCTTGGTAATAAAAAAAACTGAGTGTTCTGCTAAGAAGACGAACCAGCTACACTTTTACCAAGACTCTACCATACTGGTATGGGTACGACATTGGCTAAATTGTGGAAGAAACGTTTTGTTAAGGTACAAAGTTTTTGACTCGCTTAATTTAACAGTCAGTATTAGCCAAACACAACTTCTGGGCTCGTCCGGGAATTGGACCCAGGACCTCTCGCACCCTAAGCGAGAATCATACCCCTAGACCAACGAGCCATTAAAACACCTCAACATTTGATGTCTGCCTGACGAAATTCTTTATTGTTAGGCATGTGTATTAAGTCTTTTTCCCTTGGCATTAAAAAAAAATGAGTGTTCTGGTAAGAAGACGAAACAATTACACTTTTACCAAGATTCTACCATACTGGTATGGGCACGACATTGGCTAAATTGTGGAAGAAACGTTTTCTTAAGGTACAAAGTTTTTGGCTCGCTTAATTTAATAGTCAACATTAGCCAAACACAAATTCTGGGCTCGTCCGGGATTTGGACCCGGGACCTCTCGCACACACAGTGAGAATCATACCCGTAGACCACCGAGTCATTAAAACTGCTTAACGTTTGATGTCTTCCTGACGAAATTCTCTATTGTTAGGCATGTGTGTTAAGTCTTTGTCTCTTGGTAATAAAAAAAATGCTGGTTGTTCTGCTAAGAAGACGAACCAGCTACACTTTTACTAAGTCTCTACCATACTGGTATGGGCACGACATTGGCTAAATTGTGGAAGAAACGTTTTCTTAAGGTACAAAGTTTTTGGCTCGCTTAATTTAACAGTCAACATTAGCCAAACACAAATTCTGGGCTCGTCCGGGATTTGGACCCGGGACCTCTCGCACCCAAAGCGAGAATCATACCCCTAGACCAACGAGCCATTGAAACTGCTTAACGTTTGATGTCTTCCTGACGAAATTCTCTATTGTTAGGCATGTGTGTTAAGTCTTTGTCTCTTGGTAATAAAAAAAACTGAGTGTTCTGCTAAGAAGACGAACCAGCTACACTTTTACCAAGACTCTACCATACTGGTATGGGCACGACATCGGCTAAATTGTGGAAGAAACGTTTTCTTAAAGTACAAAGTTTTTAACGCGATCAATTAAACAGTAAACATTAGCCAAACACAAATTCTGGGCTCGTCCGGTAATTGGACCCCAGACCTCTCGCACCCTATGAGAGAATCATACCCCTAGACCAACGAGCCATTAAAACTGCTTAACGTTTGATGTCTTCCTGACGAAATTCTCTATTGTTAGGGATGTGTATTAAGTATTTGTCTATTGGTAATAAAAAAATGATGGGAGTTCTGCTAAGAAGACGAACCAGCTACACTTTTACCAAGACTCTACCATACTGGTATGGGCACGTCATCGGCTAAATTGTGGAAGAAACATTTTCTTAAGTTATAAAGTTTTTAACGCGCTCAATTAAACAGTCAACATTAGCCAAACACAAATTCAGGGCTCGTCTGGAAACTGAACACGGGACCTCTCGCACCCTAAGCAAGAATCATACCCCTAGACCAACGAGCAATTAAAACCATTTAAGGTTTGATGTCTGACTGACGAAATTCTCTATTGTTAGGCATGTGTATTAAGTCTTTGTCTCTTGGTAATAAAAAGATGCTGGGTGTTCTGCTAAGAAGATGAACCAGCTACACTTTTGCCAAGACTCTACCATACTGGTATGGGCACGACATTGGCTAAATTGTTGAAGAAAATTTACTTAAGGTACAAAGTTTTTGGCTCGCTTAATTAAACAGTCAACATTAGCCAAACACAAATTCTGGGCTCGTCCGGGATCTGAACCCAGGACCTCTCGCACCCAAAGCAAAAATTATACCCCTAGACCAAGGAGCCTTTAAAAACTTCTCAATGTTTGATGTCTTTCTGAAGAAATTCTCTATTGTTAGGAATGTGTGTTAAGTATTTGTCTCTTGGTATTAAAAAAATGCTGGGTGTTCTGCTAAGAAGACGAAACCATCTACACTTTTACTAAATCTCTACCATACTGGTATGGGCACAACATTGGCTAAATTGTGGAAGAAAATTTACTTCAGGTACAAAGTTTTTGGCTCGCTTAATTAAACAGTCAACATTAGCCAAACACAAATTCTGGGCTACTGGGGGATTTGGATCCAGGACCTCTCGCACAAGAAGTAAGAATCATACCCCTAGACCAACGAGCCATTGAAACTTCTCAACGTTTGATGTCTTCCTGACAAAATTCTCTATTGTTAGGCATGTGTGTTAAGTCTTTTTATCTTGGTAATAAAAAAATGCTGGGTGTTCTGCTAAGAAGACGAACCAGCTACACTTTTGCCAAGACTACCATACTGGTATGGGCACAACATTGGCTAAATTGTGGAAGAAACGTTTTCTTAAGGTACAAAGTTTTTAACGCGGTCAATTAAACAGTAAACATTAGCCAAACACAAATTCTGGGCTCGTCCGGGAGTTGGACCCTGGACCACTCGCACCCAAGGCGAGAATCATAACCCTAGACCAACAAACCATTAAATCTGCTCAACATTTGTTGTCTTCCTGACGAAATTCTCTATTGTTACGCATGTGTATTAGGTATTTGTCTCTTGGTAATAAAAAAATGCTGGGTGTTCTGCTAAGAAGACGAACCAGCTACACTTTTACCAAGACTCTCCCATACTGGTATGGGCACGACATCGGCTAAATTGTGGAAGAAACGTTTTCTTAAGGTACAAAGTTTTTAGCTCGCTTAATTTAACAGTCAACAATAGCCAAACACAACTTCTGGGCTCGTCCGGGAATTGGACCCGGGACCTCTCGCACCCAAAGCAAGAATCATACCCCTAGACCAAGGAGCCTTTAAAAACTTCTCAATGTTTGATGTCTTCCTGACGAAATTCTCTATTGTTAGGAATGTGTGTTAAGTATTTGTCTCTTGGTATTTAAAAAATGCTGGGTGTTCTGCTAAGAAGACGAAACCAGCTACACTTTTACTAAGTCTCTACCATACTGGTATGGGCACGACATCGGCTAAATTGTGGAAGAAACTTTTTCTTAAGGTACAAAGTTTTTAACGCTTTCAATTAAACAGTCAACATTAGCCAAACACAAATTCTGGGCTCGTCCGGGAATTGGACCCGGGACCTCTCGCACCCTAAGTGAAAATCATACCCCTAGACCAACAAGCCATTAAAACTGCTTAACGTTTGATGTCTTCCTGACAAAATTCTCTATTGTTAGGCATGTGTGTTAAGTCTTTGTCTCTTGGTAATAAAAAAAACTGAGTGTTCTGCTAAGAAGACGAACCAGCTACACTTTTACCAAGACTCTACCATACTGGTATGGGTACGACATTGGCTAAATTGTGGAAGAAACGTTTTGTTAAGGTACAAAGTTTTTGACTCGCTTAATTTAATAGTCAACATTAGCCAAACACAACTTCTGGGCTCGTCCGGGAATTGGACCCAGGACCTCTCGCACCCTAAGCGAGAATCATACCCCTAGACCAACGAGCCATGAAAACACCTCAACATTTGATGTCTGCCTGACGAAATTCTTTATTGTTAGGCATGTGTATTAAGTCTTTTTCCCTTGGCATTAAAAAAAAAAGAGTGTTCTGGTAAGAAGACGAAACAATTACACTTTTACCAAGATTCTACCATACTGGTATGGGCACGACATTGGCTAAATTGTGGAAGAAACGTTTTCTTAAGGTACAAAGTTTTTGGTTCGCTTAATTTAACAGTCAACATTAGCCAAACACAAATTCTGGGCTCGTCCGGGATTTGGACCCAGGACCTCTCGCAGACACAGTGAGAATCATACCCGTAGACCACTGAGTCATTAAAACTGCTTAACGTTTGATGTCTTCCTGACGAAATTCTCTATTGTTAGGCATGTGTGTTAAGTCTTTGTCTCTTGGTAATAAAAAAAATGCTGGTTGTTCTGCTAAGAAGACGAACCAGCTACACTTTTACTAAGTCTCTACCATACTGGTATGGGCACGACATTGGCTAAATTGTGGAAGAAACGTTTTCTTAAGGTACAAAGTTTTTGGCTCGCTTAATTTAACAGTCAACATTAGCCAAACACAAATTGTGGGCTCGTCCGGGATTTGGACCCGGGACCTCTCGCACCCAAAGCCAGAATCATACCCCTAGACCAACGAGCCATTGAAACTGCTTAACGTTTGATGTCTTCCTGAAGAAATTCTCTATTGTTAGGCATGTGTGTTAAGTCTTTGTCTCTTGGTAATAAAAAAAACTGAGTGTTCTGCTAAGAAGACGAACCAGCTACACTTTTACCAAGACTCTACCATACTGGTATGGGCACGACATTGGCTAAATTGTTGAAGAAAATTTACTTAAGGTACAAAGTTTTTGGCTCGCTTAATTAAACAGTCAACATTAGCCAAACACAAATTCTGGGCTCGTCCGGGATCTGAACCCAGGACCTTTCGCACCCAAAGCAAAAATTATACCCCTAGACCAAGGAGCCTTTAAAAACTTCTCAATGTTTGATGTCTTTCTGAAGAAATTCTCTATTGTTAGGAATGTGTGTTAAGTGTTTGTCTCTTGGTATTAAAAAAATGCTGGGTGTTCTGCTAAGAAGATGAAACCATCTACACCTTTACTAAATCTCTACCATACTGGTATGGGCACAACATTGGCTAAATTGTGGAAGAAAATTTACTTCAGGTACAAAGTTTTTGGCTCGCTTAATTAAACAGTCAACATTAGCCAAACACAAATTCTGGGCTACTGGGGGATTTGGATCCAGGACCTCTCGCACAAGAAGTAAGAATCATACCCCTAGACCAACGAGCCATTGAAACTTCTCAACGTTTGATGTCTTCCTGACGAAATTCTCTATTGTTAGGCATGTGTGTTAAGTCTTTTTATCTTGGTAATAAAAAAATGCTGGGTGTTCTGCTAAGAAGACGAACCAGCTACACTTTTGCCAAGACTACCATACTGGTATGGGCACGACATTGGCTAAATTGTTGAAGAAAATTTACTTAAGGTACAAAGTTTTTGACTCGCTTAATTTAACAGTCAATATTAGCCAAACACAACTTCTGGGCTCGTCCGGGAATTGGACCCAGGACCTCTCGCACCCTAAGCGAGAATCATACCCCTAGACCAACGAGCCATTGAAACACCTCAACATTTGATGTCTGCCTGACGAAATTCTTTATTGTTAGGCATGTGTATTAAGTCTTTTTCCCTTGGCATTAAAAAAAAATGAGTGTTCTGGTAAGAAGACGAAACAATTACACTTTTACCAAGATTCTACCATACTGGTATGGGCACGACATTGGCTAAATTGTGGAAGAAACGTTTTCTTAAGGTACAAAGTTTTTGGCTCGCTTAATTTAACAGTCAACATTAGCCAAACACAAATTCTGGGCTCGTCCGGGATTTGGACCCAGGACCTCTCGCAGACACAGTGAGAATCATACCCGTAGACCACTGAGTCATTAAAACTGCTTAACGTTTGATGTCTTCCTGACGAAATTCTCTATTGTTAGGCATGTGTGTTAAGTCTTTGTCTCTTGGTAATAAAAAAAATGCTGGTTGTTCTGCTAAGAAGACGAACCAGCTACACTTTTACTAAGTCTCTACCATACTGGTATGGGCACGACATTGGCTAAATTGTGGAAGAAACGTTTTCTTAAGGTACAAAGTTTTTGGCTCGCTTAATTTAACAGTCAACATTAGCCAAACACAAATTGTGGGCTCGTCCGGGATTTGGACCCGGGACCTCTCGCACCCAAAGCGAGAATCATACCCCTAGACCAACGAGCCATTGAAACTGCTTAACGTTTGATGTCTTCCTGACGAAATTCTCTATTGTTAGGCATGTGTGTTAAGTCTTTGTCTCTTGGTAATAAAAAAAACTGAGTGTTCTGCTAAGAAGACGAACCAGCTACACTTTTACCAAGACTCTACCATACTGGTATGGGCACGACATCGGCTAAATTGTGGAAGAAACGTTTTCTTAAAGTACAAAGTTTTTAACGCGATCAATTAAACAGTAAACATTAGCCAAACACAAATTCTGGGCTCGTCCGGTAATTGGACCCCAGACCTCTCGCACCCTATGAGAGAATCATACCCCTAGACCAACGAGCCATTAAAACTGCTTAACGTTTGATGTCTTCCTGACGAAATTCTCTAATGTTAGGGATGTGTATTAAGTATTTGTCTATTGGTAATAAAAAAATGCTGGGTGTTCTGCTAAGAAGACGAACCAGCTACACTTTTACCAAGACTCTACCATACTGGTATGGGCACGTCATCGGCTAAATTGTGGAAGAAACGTTTTCTTAAGGTGTAAAGTTTTTAACGCGCTCAATTAAACAGTCAACATTAGCCAAACACAAATTCAGGGCTCGTCTGGAAACTGAACACGGGACCTCTCGCACCCTAAGCAACAATCATACCCCTAGACCAACGAGCCATAAAAGCCATTTAAGGTTTGATATCTGACTGACGAAATTCTCTATTGTTAGGCATGTGTATTAAGTCTTTGTCTCTTGGTAATAAAAAGATGCTGGGTGTTCTGCTAAGAAGATGAACCAGCTACACTTTTGCCAAGACTCTACCATACTGGTATGGGCACGACATTGGCTAAATTGTTGAAGAAAATTTACTTAAGGTACAAAGTTTTTGGCTCGCTTAATTAAACAGTCAACATTAGCCAAACACAAATTCTGGGCTCGTCCGGGATCTGAACCCAGGACCTCTCGCACCCAAAGCAAAAATTATACCCCTAGACCAAGGAGCCTTTAAAAACTTCTCAATGTTTGATGTCTTTCTGAAGAAATTCTCTATTGTTAGGAATGTGTGTTAAGTATTTGTCTCTTGGTATTAAAAAAATGCTGGGTGTTCTGCTAAGAAGACGAAACCATCTACACTTTTACTAAATCTCTACCATACTGGTATGGGCACAACATTGGCTAAATTGTGGAAGAAAATTTACTTCAGGTACAAAGTTTTTGGCTCGCTTAATTAAACAGTCAACATTAGCCAAACACAAATTCTGGGCTACTGGGGGATTTGGATCCAGGACCTCTCGCATAAGAAGTAAGAATCATACCCCTAGACCAACGAGCCATTGAAACTTCTCAACGTTTGATGTCTTCCTGACGAAATTCTCTATTGTTAGGCATGTGTGTTAAGTCTTTTTATCTTGATAATAAAAAAATGCTGGGTGTTCTGCTAAGAAGACGAACCAGCTACACTTTTGCCAAGACTACCATACTGGTATGGGCACGACATTGGCTAAATTGTGGAAGAAACGTTTTCTTAAGGTACAAAGTTTTTGGCTCGCTTAATTTAACAGTCAACATTAGCCAAACACAAATTGTGGGCTCGTCCGGGATTTGGACCCGGGACCTCTTACACCCAAAGCGAGAATCATACCCCTAGACCAACGAGCCATTGAAACTGCTTAACGTTTGATGTCTTCCTGACGAAATTCTCTATTGTTAGGCATGTGTGTTAAGTCTTTGTCTCTTGGTAATAAAAAAAACTGAGTGTTCTGCTAAGAAGACGAACCAGCTACACTTTTACCAAGACTCTACCATACTGGTATGGGCACGACATCGGCTAAATTGTGGAAGAAACGTTTTCTTAAAGTACAAAGTTTTTAACGCGATCAATTAAACAGTAAACATTAGCCAAACACAAATTCTGGGCTCGTCCGGTAATTGGACCCCAGACCTCTCGCACCCTATGAGAGAATCATACCCCTAGACCAACGAGCCATTAAAACTGCTTAACGTTTGATGTCTTCCTGACGAAATTCTCTATTGTTAGGGATGTGTATTAAGTATTTGTCTATTGGTAATAAAAAAATGCTGGGTGTTCTGCTAAGAAGACGAACCAGCTACACTTTTACCAAGACTCTACCATACTGGTATGGGCACGTCATCGGCTAAATTGTGGAAGAAACGTTTTCTTAAGGTGTAAAGTTTTTAACGCGCTCAATTAAACAGTCAACATTAGCCAAACACAAATTCAGGGCTCGTCTGGAAACTGAACACGGGACCTCTCGCACCCTAAGTAACAATCATACCCCTAGACCAACGAGCCATAAAAGCCATTTAAGGTTTGATATCTGACTGACGAAATTCTCTATTGTTAGGCATGTGTATTAAGTCTTTGTCTCTTGGTAATAAAAAGATGCTGGGTGTTATGCTAAGAAGATGAACCAGCTACACTTTTGCCAAGACTCTACCATACTGGTATGGGCACGACATTGGCTAAATTGTTGAAGAAAATTTACTTAAGGTACAAAGTTTTTGGCTCGCTTAATTAAACAGTCAACATTAGCCAAACACAAATTCTGGGCTCGTCCGGGATCTGAACCCAGGACCTCTCGCACCCAAAGCAAAAATTATACCCCTAGACCAAGGAGCCTTTAAAAACTTCTCAATGTTTGATGTCTTTCTGAAGAAATTCTCTATTGTTAGGAATGTGTGTTAAGTATTTGTCTCTTGGTATTAAAAAAATGCTGGGTGTTCTGCTAAGAAGACGAAACCATCTACACTTTTACTAAATCTCTACCATACTGGTATGGGCACAACATTGGCTAAATTGTGGAAGAAAATTTACTTCAGGTACAAAGTTTTTGGCTCGCTTAATTAAACAGTCAACATTAGCCAAACACAAATTCTGGGCTACTAGGGGATTTGGATCCAGGACCTCTCGCATAAGAAGTAAGAATCATACCCCTAGACCAACGAGCCATTGAAACTTCTCAACGTTTGATGTCTTCCTGACGAAATTCTCTATTGTTAGGCATGTGTGTTAAGTCTTTTTATCTTGATAATAAAAAAATGCTGGGTGTTCTGCTAAGAAGACGAACCAGCTACACTTTTGCCAAGACTACCATACTGGTATGGGCACGACATTGGCTAAATTGTGGAAGAAACGTTTTCTTAAGGTACAAAGTTTTTAACGCGCTCAATTAAACAGTAAACATTAGCCAACACACAAATTCTGGGCTCGTCCGGGATTTGGACCCAGGACCTCTCGCAGACACAGTGAGAATCATACCCGTAGACCACTGAGTCATTAAAACTGCTTAACGTTTGATGTCTTCCTGACGAAATTCTCTATTGTTAGGCATGTGTGTTAAGTCTTTGTCTCTTGGTAATAAAAAAAATGCTGGTTGTTCTGCTAAGAAGACGAACCAGCTACACTTTTACTAAGTCTCTACCATACTGGTATGGGCACGACATTGGCTAAATTGTGGAAGAAACGTTTTCTTAAGGTACAAAGTTTTTGGCTCGCTTAATTTAACAGTCAACATTAGCCAAACACAAATTGTGGGCTCGTCCGGGATTTGGACCCGGGACCTCTCGCACCCAAAGCGAGAATCATACCCCTAGACCAACGAGCCATTGAAACTGCTTAACGTTTCATGTCTTCCTGACGAAATTCTCTATTGTTAGGCATGTGTGTTAAGTCTTTGTCTCTTGGTAATAAAAAAAACTGAGTGTTCTGCTAAGAAGACGAACCAGCTACACTTTTACCAAGACTCTACCATACTGGTATGGGCACGACATCGGCTAAATTGTGGAAGAAACGTTTTCTTAAAGTACAAAGTTTTTAACGCGATCAATTAAACAGTAAACATTAGCCAAACACAAATTCTGGGCTCGTCCGGTAATTGGACCCCAGACCTCTCGCACCCTATGAGAGAATCATACCCCTAGACCAACGAGCCATTAAAACTGCTTAACGTTTGATGTCTTCCTGACGAAATTCTCTATTGTTAGGGATGTGTATTAAGTATTTGTCTATTGGTAATAAAAAAATGCTGGGTGTTCTGCTAAGAAGACGAACCAGCTACACTTTTACCAAGACTCTACCATACTGGTATGGGCACGTCATCGGCTAAATTGTGGAAGAAACGTTTTCTTAAGGTGTAAAGTTTTTAACGCGCTCAATTAAACAGTCAACATTAGCCAAACACAAATTCAGGGCTCGTCTGGAAACTGAACACGGGACCTCTCGCACCCTAAGCAACAATCATACCCCTAGACCAACGAGCCATAAAAGCCATTTAAGGTTTGATATCTGACTGACGAAATTCTCTATTGTTAGGCATGTGTATTAAGTCTTTGTCTCTTGGTAATAAAAAGATGCTGGGTGCTCTGCTAAGAAGATGAACCAGCTACACTTTTGCCAAGACTCTACCATACTGGTATGGGCACGACATTGGCTAAATTGTTGAAGAAAATTTACTTAAGGTACAAAGTTTTTGGCTCGCTTAATTAAACAGTCAACATTAGCCAAACACAAATTCTGGGCTCGTCCGGGATCTGAACCCAGGACCTCTCGCACCCAAAGCAAAAATTATACCCCTAGACCAAGGAGCCTTTAAAAACTTCTCAATGTTTGATGTCTTTCTGAAGAAATTCTCTATTGTTAGGAATGTGTGTTAAGTATTTGTCTCTTGGTATTAAAAAAATGCTGGGTGTTCTGCTAAGAAGACAAAACCATCTACACTTTTACTAAATCTCTACCATACTGGTATGGGCACAACATTGGCTAAATTGTGGAAGAAAATTTACTTCAGGTACAAAGTTTTTGGCTCGCTTAATTAAACAGTCAACATTAGCCAAACACAAATTCTGGGCTACTGGGGGATTTGGATCCAGGACCTCTCGCATAAGAAGTAAGAATCATACCCCTAGACCAACGAGCCATTGAAACTTCTCAACGTTTGATGTCTTCCTGACGAAATTCTCTATTGTTAGGCATGTGTGTTAAGTCTTTTTATCTTGATAATAAAAAAATGCTGGGTGTTCTGCTAAGAAGACGAACCAGCTACACTTTTGCCAAGACTACCATACTGGTATGGGCACGACATTGGCTAAATTGTGGAAGAAACGTTTTCTTAAGGTACAAAGTTTTTGGCTCGCTTAATTTAACAGTCAACATTAGCCAAACACAAATTCTGGGCTCGTCCGGGATTTGGACCCAGGACCTCTCGCAGACACAGTGAGAATCATACCCGTAGACCACTGAGTCATTAAAACTGCTTAACGTTTGATGTCTTCCTGACGAAATTCTCTATTGTTAGGCATGTGTGTTAAGTCTTTGTCTCTTGGTAATAAAAAAAATGCTGGTTGTTCTGCTAAGAAGACGAACCAGCTACACTTTTACTAAGTCTCTACCATACTGGTATGGGCACGACATTGGCTAAATTGTGGAAGAAACGTTTTCTTAAGGTACAAAGTTTTTGGCTCGCTTAATTTAACAGTCAACATTAGCCAAACACAAATTGTGGGCTCGTCCGGGATTTGGACCCGGGACCTCTCGCACCCAAAGCGAGAATCATACCCCTAGACCAACGAGCCATTGAAACTGCTTAACGTTTGATGTCTTCCTGACGAAATTCTCTATTGTTAGGCATGTGTGTTAAGTCTTTGTCTCTTGGTAATAAAAAAAACTGAGTGTTCTGCTAAGAAGACGAACCAGCTACACTTTTACCAAGACTCTACCATACTGGTATGGGCACGACATCGGCTAAATTGTGGAAGAAACGTTTTCTTAAAGTACAAAGTTTTTAACGCGATCAATTAAACAGTAAACATTAGCCAAACACAAATTCTGGGCTCGTCCGGTAATTGGACCCCAGACCTCTCGCACCCTATGAGAGAATCATACCCCTAGACCAACGAGCCATTAAAACTGCTTAACGTTTGATGTCTTCCTGACGAAATTCTCTATTGTTAGGGATGTGTATTAAGTATTTGTCTATTGGTAATAAAAAAATGCTGGGTGTTCTGCTAAGAAGACGAACCAGCTACACTTTTACCAAGACTCTACCATACTGGTATGGGCACGTCATCGGCTAAATTGTGGAAGAAACGTTTTCTTAAGGTGTAAAGTTTTTAACGCGCTCAATTAAACAGTCAACATTAGCCAAACACAAATTCAGGGCTCGTCTGGAAACTGAACACGTGACCTCTCGCACCCTAAGCAACAATTACACCCCTAGACCAACGAGCCATAAAAGCCATTTAAGGTTTGATATCTGACTGACGAAATTCTCTATTGTTAGGCATGTGTATTAAGTCTTTGTCTCTTGGTAATAAAAAGATGCTGGGTGTTCTGCTAAGAAGATGAACCAGCTACACTTTTGCCAAGACTCTACCATACTGGTATGGGCACGACATTGGCTAAATTGTTGAAGAAAATTTACTTAAGGTACAAAGTTTTTGGCTCGCTTAATTAAACAGTCAACATTAGCCAAACACAAATTCTGGGCTCGTCCGGGATCTGTACCCAGGACCTTTCGCACCCAAAGCAAAAATTATACCCCTAGACCAAGGAGCCTTTAAAAACTTCTCAATGTTTGATGTCTTTCTGAAGAAATTCTCTATTGTTAGGAATGTGTGTTAAGTATTTGTCTCTTGGTATTAAAAAAATGCTGGGTGTTCTGCTAAGAAGATGAAACCATCTACACTTTTACTAAATCTCTACCATACTGGTATGGGCACAACATTGGCTAAATTGTGGAAGAAAATTTACTTCAGGTACAAAGTTTTTGGCTCGCTTAATTAAACAGTCAACATTAGCCAAACACAAATTCTGGGCTACTGGGGGATTTGGATCCAGGACCTCTCGCACAAGAAGTAAGAATCATACCCCTAGACCAACGAGCCATTGAAACTTCTCAACGATTGATGTCTTCCTGACGAAATTCTCTATTGTTAGGCATGTGTGTTAAGTCTTTTTATCTTGGTAATAAAAAAATGCTGGGTGTTCTGCTAAGAAGACGAACCAGCTACACTTTTGCCAAGACTACCATACTGGTATGGGCACGACATTGGCTAAATTGTGGAAGAAATATTTTCTTAATGTACAAAGTTTTTGGCTCGCTTAATTCAACAGTCAACATTAGCCAAACACAAATTCTGGGCTCGTCCGGGATTTGGACCCGGGACCTCTCGCACCCGAAGCGAGAATCATACCCCTAGACCAACGAGCCATTAAAACCAGTTAAGGTTTGATGTCTGACTGACGAAATTCTCTATTGTTAGGCATGTGTATTAAGTCTTTTTCTCTTGGCATTAAAAAAAACTGAGTGTTCTGCTAAGAAAACGAACCAGCTACACTTTTACCAAGACTCTACCATACTGGTATGGGCACGACATTGGCTAAATTGTGGAAGAAACGTTTTCTTAATGTACAAAGTTTTTGGATCGCTTAATTGTACAGTCAACATTAGCCAAACACAAATTCTGGGCTCGTCCGGGAATTGGACCCCAGACCTCTCGCACCCTAAGAGAGAACCATACCCCTAGACCAACGAGCCATTAAAACTGGTTAACGTTTGATGTCTTCCTGACGAAATTCTCTATTGTTAGGCATGTATATTAAGTATTTGTCTATTGGTAATAAAAAAATTATGGGAGTTCTGCTAAGAAGACGAACCAGCTACACTTTTACCAAGACTCTACAATACTGGTATGGGCACGTCATCGGCTAAATTGTGGAAGAAACGTTTTCTTAAGGTATAAAGTTTTTAACGCGCTCAATTAAACAGTCAACATTAGCCAAACACAAATTCAGGGATCGTCCGAAAACTGAACCCGGGACCTCTCGCACCCTAAGCAAGAATCATACCCCTAGACCAACGAGCCATTAAAACTGCTTAACGTTTGATGTCTTCCTGACGAAATTCTCTATTGTTACGCATGTGTGTTAAGTATTTGTCTCTTGGTAATAAGAAAATGCTGGGTGTTCTGCAAAGAAGACGAACCAGCGACACTGTTGCCAAGAGTTCACCATACTGGTATGGGCACGACATCGGCTAAATTGTGGAAGAAACGTTTTCTTAAGGTACAAAGTTTTTAGCTCGCTTAATTTAACAGTCAACAATAGCCAAACACAACTTCTGGGCTCGTCAGGGAATTGGAGCCGGGACCTGTCGCACCCTAAGCAAGAATCATACGCCTAGACCAACGAGCCATTAAAACACCTCAACATTTGATGTCTTCCTGACGAAATTCTTTATTGTTTGGCATGTGTATTAAGTCTTTTTCTCTTGGCATTAAAAAAAACTGAGTGTTCTGCTAAGAAGATGAACCAGCTACACTTTTGCCAAGACTCTACCATACTGGTATGGGCACGACATTGTCTAAATTGTTGAAGAAAATTTACTTAAGGTACAAAGTTTTTGGCTCGCTTAATTAAACAGTCAACATTAGCCAAACACAAATTCTGGGCTCGTCCGGGATCTGAACCCAGGACCTCTCGCACCCAAAGCAAAAATTATACCCCTAGACCAAGGAGCCTTTAAAAACTTCTCAATGTTTGATGTCTTTCTGAAGAAATTCTCTATTGTTAGGAATGTGTGTTAAGTATTTGTCTCTTGGTATTAAAAAAATGCTGGGTGTTCTGCTAAGAAGACGAAACCATCTACACTTTTACTAAATCTCTACCATACTGGTATGGGCACAACATTGGCTAAATTGTGGAAGAAAATTTACTTCAGGTACAAAGTTTTTGGCTCGCTTAATTAAACAGTCAACATTAGCCAAACACAAATTCTGGGCTACTGGGGGATTTGGATCCAGGACCTCTCGCACAAGAAGTAAGAATCATACCCCTAGACCAACGAGCCATTGAAACTTCTCAACGTTTGATGTCTTCCTGACAAAATTCTCTATTGTTAGGCATGTGTGTTAAGTCTTTTTATCTTGGTAATAAAAAAATGCTGGGTGTTCTGCTAAGAAGACGAACCAGCTACACTTTTGCCAAGACTACCATACTGGTATGGGCACAACATTGGCTAAATTGTGGAAGAAACGTTTTCTTAAGGTACAAAGTTTTTAACGCGGTCAATTAAACAGTAAACATTAGCCAAACACAAATTCTGGGCTCGTCCGGGAGTTGGACCCTGGACCACTCGCACCCAAGGCGAGAATCATAACCCTAGACCAACAAACCATTAAATCTGCTCAACATTTGTTGTCTTCCTGACGAAATTCTCTATTGTTACGCATGTGTATTAGTTATTTGTCTCTTGGTAATAAAAAAATGCTGGGTGTTCTGCTAAGAAGACGAACCAGCTACACTTTTACCAAGACTCTCCCATACTGGTATGGGCACGACATCGGCTAAATTGTGGAAGAAACGTTTTCTTAAGGTACAAAGTTTTTAGCTCGCTTAATTTAACAGTCAACAATAGCCAAACACAACTTCTGGGCTCGTCCGGGAATTGGACCCGGGACCTCTCGCACCCAAAGCAAGAATCATACCCCTAGACCAAGGAGCCTTTAAAAACTTCTCAATGTTTGATGTCTTCCTGACGAAATTCTCTATTGTTAGGAATGTGTGTTAAGTATTTGTCTCTTGGTATTTAAAAAATGCTGGGTGTTCTGCTAAGAAGACGAAACCAGCTACACTTTTACTAAGTCTCTACCATACTGGTATGGGCACGACATCGGCTAAATTGTGGAAGAAACTTTTTCTTAAGGTACAAAGTTTTTAACGCTTTCAATTAAACAGTCAACATTAGCCAAACACAAATTCTGGGCTCGTCCGGGAATTGGACCCGGGACCTCTCGCACCCTAAGTGAAAATCATACCCCTAGACCAACAAGCCATTAAAACTGCTTAACGTTTGATGTCTTCCTGACAAAATTCTCTATTGTTAGGCATGTGTGTTAAGTCTTTGTCTCTTGGTAATAAAAAAAACTGAGTGTTCTGCTAAGAAGACGAACCAGCTACACTTTTACCAAGACTCTACCATACTGGTATGGGTACGACATTGGCTAAATTGTGGAAGAAACGTTTTGTTAAGGTACAAAGTTTTTGACTCGCTTAATTTAACAGTCAACATTAGCCAAACACAACTTCTGGGCTCGTCCGGGAATTGGACCCAGGACCTCTCGCACCCTAAGCGAGAATCATACCCCTAGACCAACGAGCCATGAAAACACCTCAACATTTGATGTCTGCCTGACGAAATTCTTTATTGTTAGGCATGTGTATTAAGTCTTTTTCCCTTGGCATTAAAAAAAAAAGAGTGTTCTGGTAAGAAGACGAAACAATTACACTTTTACCAAGATTCTACCATACTGGTATGGGCACGACATTGGCTAAATTGTGGAAGAAACGTTTTCTTAAGGTACAAAGTTTTTGGTTCGCTTAATTTAACAGTCAACATTAGCCAAACACAAATTCTGGGCTCGTCCGGGATTTGGACCCAGGACCTCTCGCAGACACAGTGAGAATCATACCCGTAGACCACTGAGTCATTAAAACTGCTTAACGTTTGATGTCTTCCTGACGAAATTCTCTATTGTTAGGCATGTGTGTTAAGTCTTTGTCTCTTGGTAATAAAAAAAATGCTGGTTGTTCTGCTAAGAAGACGAACCAGCTACACTTTTACTAAGTCTCTACCATACTGGTATGGGCACGACATTGGCTAAATTGTGGAAGAAACGTTTTCTTAAGGTACAAAGTTTTTGGCTCGCTTAATTTAACAGTCAACATTAGCCAAACACAAATTGTGGGCTCGTCCGGGATTTGGACCCGGGACCTCTCGCACCCAAAGCGAGAATCATACCCCTAGACCAACGAGCCATTGAAACTGCTTAACGTTTGATGTCTTCCTGAAGAAATTCTCTATTGTTAGGCATGTGTGTTAAGTCTTTGTCTCTTGGTAATAAAAAAAACTGAGTGTTCTGCTAAGAAGACGAACCAGCTACACTTTTACCAAGACTCTACCATACTGGTATGGGCACGACATTGGCTAAATTGTTGAAGAAAATTTACTTAAGGTACAAAGTTTTTGGCTCGCTTAATTAAACAGTCAACATTAGCCAAACACAAATTCTGGGCTCGTCCGGGATCTGAACCCAGGACCTTTCGCACCCAAAGCAAAAATTATACCCCTAGACCAAGGAGCCTTTAAAAACTTCTCAATGTTTGATGTCTTTCTGAAGAAATTCTCTATTGTTAGGAATGTGTGTTAAGTGTTTGTCTCTTGGTATTAAAAAAATGCTGGGTGTTCTGCTAAGAAGATGAAACCATCTACACCTTTACTAAATCTCTACCATACTGGTATGGGCACAACATTGGCTAAATTGTGGAAGAAAATTTACTTCAGGTACAAAGTTTTTGGCTCGCTTAATTAAACAGTCAACATTAGCCAAACACAAATTCTGGGCTACTGGGGGATTTGGATCCAGGACCTCTCGCACAAGAAGTAAGAATCATACCCCTAGACCAACGAGCCATTGAAACTTCTCAACGTTTGATGTCTTCCTGACGAAATTCTCTATTGTTAGGCATGTGTGTTAAGTCTTTTTATCTTGGTAATAAAAAAATGCTGGGTGTTCTGCTAAGAAGACGAACCAGCTACACTTTTGCCAAGACTACCATACTGGTATGGGCACGACATTGGCTAAATTGTTGAAGAAAATTTACTTAAGGTACAAAGTTTTTGACTCGCTTAATTTAACAGTCAATATTAGCCAAACACAACTTCTGGGCTCGTCCGGGAATTGGACCCAGGACCTCTCGCACCCTAAGCGAGAATCATACCCCTAGACCAACGAGCCATTGAAACACCTCAACATTTGATGTCTGCCTGACGAAATTCTTTATTGTTAGGCATGTGTATTAAGTCTTTTTCCCTTGGCATTAAAAAAAAATGAGTGTTCTGGTAAGAAGACGAAACAATTACACTTTTACCAAGATTCTACCATACTGGTATGGGCACGACATTGGCTAAATTGTGGAAGAAACGTTTTCTTAAGGTACAAAGTTTTTGGCTCGCTTAATTTAACAGTCAACATTAGCCAAACACAAATTCTGGGCTCGTCCGGGATTTGGACCCAGGACCTCTCGCAGACACAGTGAGAATCATACCCGTAGACCACTGAGTCATTAAAACTGCTTAACGTTTGATGTCTTCCTGACGAAATTCTCTATTGTTAGGCATGTGTGTTAAGTCTTTGTCTCTTGGTAATAAAAAAAATGCTGGTTGTTCTGCTAAGAAGACGAACCAGCTACACTTTTACTAAGTCTCTACCATACTGGTATGGGCACGACATTGGCTAAATTGTGGAAGAAACGTTTTCTTAAGGTACAAAGTTTTTAACGCGCTCAATTAAACAGTCAACATTAGCCAAACACAAATTCAGGGCTCGTCTGGAAACTGAACACGTGACCTCTCGCACCCTAAGCAACAATTATACCCCTAGACCAACGAGCCATAAAAGCCATTTAAGGTTTGATATCTGACTGACGAAATTCTCTATTGTTAGGCATGTGTATTAAGTCTTTGTCTCTTGGTAATAAAAAGATGCTGGGTGTTCTGCTAAGAAGATGAACCAGCTACACTTTTGCCAAGACTCTACCATACTGGTATGGGCACGACATTGGCTAAATTGTTGAAGAAAATTTACTTAAGGTACAAAGTTTTTGGCTCGCTTAATTAAACAGTCAACATTAGCCAAACACAAATTCTGGGCTCGTCCGGGATCTGTACCCAGGACCTTTCGCACCCAAAGCAAAAATTATACCCCTAGACCAAGGAGCCTTTAAAAACTTCTCAATGTTTGATGTCTTTCTGAAGAAATTCTCTATTGTTAGGAATGTGTGTTAAGTATTTGTCTCTTGGTATTAAAAAAATGCTGGGTGTTCTGCTAAGAAGATGAAACCATCTACACTTTTACTAAATCTCTACCATACTGGTATGGGCACAACATTGGCTAAATTGTGGAAGAAAATTTACTTCAGGTACAAAGTTTTTGGCTCGCTTAATTAAACAGTCAACATTAGCCAAACACAAATTCTGGGCTACTGGGGGATTTGGATCCAGGACCTCTCGCACAAGAAGTAAGAATCATACCCCTAGACCAACGAGCCATTGAAACTTCTCAACGATTGATGTCTTCCTGACGAAATTCTCTATTGTTAGGCATGTGTGTTAAGTCTTTTTATCTTGGTAATAAAAAAATGCTGGGTGTTCTGCTAAGAAGACGAACCAGCTACACTTTTGCCAAGACTACCATACTGGTATGGGCACGACATTGGCTAAATTGTGGAAGAAATATTTTCTTAATGTACAAAGTTTTTGGCTCGCTTAATTCAACAGTCAACATTAGCCAAACACAAATTCTGGGCTCGTCCGGGATTTGGACCCGGGACCTCTCGCACCCGAAGCGAGAATCATACCCCTAGACCAACGAGCCATTAAAACCAGTTAAGGTTTGATGTCTGACTGACGAAATTCTCTATTGTTAGGCATGTGTATTAAGTCTTTTTCTCTTGGCATTAAAAAAAACTGAGTGTTCTGCTAAGAAAACGAACCAGCTACACTTTTACCAAGACTCTACCATACTGGTATGGGCACGACATTGGCTAAATTGTGGAAGAAACGTTTTCTTAATGTACAAAGTTTTTGGATCGCTTAATTGTACAGTCAACATTAGCCAAACACAAATTCTGGGCTCGTCCGGGAATTGGACCCCAGACCTCTCGCACCCTAAGAGAGAACCATACCCCTAGACCAACGAGCCATTAAAACTGGTTAACGTTTGATGTCTTCCTGACGAAATTCTCTATTGTTAGGCATGTATATTAAGTATTTGTCTATTGGTAATAAAAAAATTATGGGAGTTCTGCTAAGAAGACGAACCAGCTACACTTTTACCAAGACTCTACAATACTGGTATGGGCACGTCATCGGCTAAATTGTGGAAGAAACGTTTTCTTAAGGTATAAAGTTTTTAACGCGCTCAATTAAACAGTCAACATTAGCCAAACACAAATTCAGGGATCGTCCGAAAACTGAACCCGGGACCTCTCGCACCCTAAGCAAGAATCATACCCCTAGACCAACGAGCCATTAAAACTGCTTAACGTTTGATGTCTTCCTGACGAAATTCTCTATTGTTACGCATGTGTGTTAAGTATTTGTCTCTTGGTAATAAGAAAATGCTGGGTGTTCTGCAAAGAAGACGAACCAGCGACACTGTTGCCAAGAGTTCACCATACTGGTATGGGCACGACATCGGCTAAATTGTGGAAGAAACGTTTTCTTAAGGTACAAAGTTTTTAGCTCGCTTAATTTAACAGTCAACAATAGCCAAACACAACTTCTGGGCTCGTCAGGGAATTGGAGCCGGGACCTGTCGCACCCTAAGCAAGAATCATACGCCTAGACCAACGAGCCATTAAAACACCTCAACATTTGATGTCTTCCTGACGAAATTCTTTATTGTTTGGCATGTGTATTAAGTCTTTTTCTCTTGGCATTAAAAAAAACTGAGTGTTCTGCTAAGAAGATGAACCAGCTACACTTTTGCCAAGACTCTACCATACTGGTATGGGCACGACATTGTCTAAATTGTTGAAGAAAATTTACTTAAGGTACAAAGTTTTTGGCTCGCTTAATTAAACAGTCAACATTAGCCAAACACAAATTCTGGGCTCGTCCGGGATCTGAACCCAGGACCTCTCGCACCCAAAGCAAAAATTATACCCCTAGACCAAGGAGCCTTTAAAAACTTCTCAATGTTTGATGTCTTTCTGAAGAAATTCTCTATTGTTAGGAATGTGTGTTAAGTATTTGTCTCTTGGTATTAAAAAAATGCTGGGTGTTCTGCTAAGAAGACGAAACCATCTACACTTTTACTAAATCTCTACCATACTGGTATGGGCACAACATTGGCTAAATTGTGGAAGAAAATTTACTTCAGGTACAAAGTTTTTGGCTCGCTTAATTAAACAGTCAACATTAGCCAAACACAAATTCTGGGCTCGTCCGGGAATTGGACCCCAGACCTCTCGCACCCTAAGAGAGAACCATACCCCTAGACCAACGAGCCATTAAAACTGGTTAACGTTTGATGTCTTCCTGACGAAATTCTCTATTGTTAGGCATGTATATTAAGTATTTGTCTATTGGTAATAAAAAAATTATGGGAGTTCTGCTAAGAAGACGAACCAGCTACACTTTTACCAAGACTCTACAATACTGGTATGGGCACGTCATCGGCTAAATTGTGGAAGAAACGTTTTCTTAAGGTATAAAGTTTTTAACGCGCTCAATTAAACAGTCAACATTAGCCAAACACAAATTCAGGGATCGTCCGAAAACTGAACCCGGGACCTCTCGCACCCTAAGCAAGAATCATACCCCTAGACCAACGAGCCATTAAAACTGCTTAACGTTTGATGTCTTCCTGACGAAATTCTCTATTGTTACGCATGTGTGTTAAGTATTTGTCTCTTGGTAATAAGAAAATGCTGGGTGTTCTGCAAAGAAGACGAACCAGCGACACTGTTGCCAAGAGTTCACCATACTGGTATGGGCACGACATCGGCTAAATTGTGGAAGAAACGTTTTCTTAAGGTACAAAGTTTTTAGCTCGCTTAATTTAACAGTCAACAATAGCCAAACACAACTTCTGGGCTCGTCAGGGAATTGGAGCCGGGACCTGTCGCACCCTAAGCAAGAATCATACGCCTAGACCAACGAGCCATTAAAACACCTCAACATTTGATGTCTTCCTGACGAAATTCTTTATTGTTTGGCATGTGTATTAAGTCTTTTTCTCTTGGCATTAAAAAAAACTGAGTGTTCTGCTAAGAAGATGAACCAGCTACACTTTTGCCAAGACTCTACCATACTGGTATGGGCACGACATTGTCTAAATTGTTGAAGAAAATTTACTTAAGGTACAAAGTTTTTGGCTCGCTTAATTAAACAGTCAACATTAGCCAAACACAAATTCTGGGCTCGTCCGGGATCTGAACCCAGGACCTCTCGCACCCAAAGCAAAAATTATACCCCTAGACCAAGGAGCCTTTAAAAACTTCTCAATGTTTGATGTCTTTCTGAAGAAATTCTCTATTGTTAGGAATGTGTGTTAAGTATTTGTCTCTTGGTATTAAAAAAATGCTGGGTGTTCTGCTAAGAAGACGAAACCATCTACACTTTTACTAAATCTCTACCATACTGGTATGGGCACAACATTGGCTAAATTGTGGAAGAAAATTTACTTCAGGTACAAAGTTTTTGGCTCGCTTAATTAAACAGTCAACATTAGCCAAACACAAATTCAGGGATCGTCCGAAAACTGAACCCGGGACCTCTCGCACCCTAAGCAAGAATCATACCCCTAGACCAACGAGCCATTAAAACTGCTTAACGTTTGATGTCTTCCTGACGAAATTCTCTATTGTTACGCATGTGTGTTAAGTATTTGTCTCTTGGTAATAAGAAAATGCTGGGTGTTCTGCAAAGAAGACGAACCAGCGACACTGTTGCCAAGAGTTCACCATACTGGTATGGGCACGACATCGGCTAAATTGTGGAAGAAACGTTTTCTTAAGGTACAAAGTTTTTAGCTCGCTTAATTTAACAGTCAACAATAGCCAAACACAACTTCTGGGCTCGTCAGGGAATTGGAGCCGGGACCTGTCGCACCCTAAGCAAGAATCATACGCCTAGACCAACGAGCCATTAAAACACCTCAACATTTGATGTCTTCCTGACGAAATTCTCTATTGTTAGGTATGTGTATTAAGTCTTTTTCTCTTGGCATTAAAAAAAACTGAGTGTTCTGCTAAGAAGACGAACCAGCTACACTTTTACTAACTCTCTACCATACTGGTATGGGCACGACATTGGCTAAACTGTGGAAGAAACATTTTCTTAAGGTACAAAGTTTTTGGCTCGCTTGATTTAACAGTCAACCATATCCAAACACAAATTCTGGGTTCGTCAGGGAATTGGAGCCGGGACCTCTCGCATCCTAAGCAAGAATCATACGCCTAGACCAACGAGCCATTAAAACACCTCAACATTTGATGTCTTCCTGACGAAATTCTTTATTGTTTGGCATGTGTATTAAGTCTTTTTCTCTTGGCATTAAAAAAAACTGAGTGTTCTGCTAAGAAGACAAACCAGCTACAATTTTACCAAGACTCTACCATACTGGTATGGGAACGACGTTGGCTAAATTGTGGAAGAAACGTTTTCTTAAGGTACAAAGCTTTTGGCTCGCTTAATTTAACAGTCAACATTAGCCAAACACAAATTCTGGGCTCGTCCGGGAGCTGGACCCGGGACCTCTCGCACCCGAAACAAGAATCATACCCCTAGACCAACGAGCCATTTTAAACACTCAAGGTTTGATGTCTGAATGACAAAATTCTCTATTGTTAGGCCTGTGTATTAAGTCTTTGTCTCTTGGTAATAAAAAGATGCCGGGTGTTCTGCTAAGAAGACGAACCAGCTACACTTTTGCCAAGACTCTACCATACTGGTATGGGCACGACATTGGCTTAATTGTGGAAGAAACGTTTTCTTAAGGTACAAAGTTTTTAGCGCGCTCAATTAAACAGTCAACATTAGCCAAACACAAATTTTGGGCTCGTCCGGGATTTGGACCTGGAACCTCTGGCACCCAAAGCAAGAATCATACCCTTAGACCAACGAGCCATTCAATCCATTCAAGGTTTGATGTCTGACTGACGAAATTCTCTATTGTTAGGCATGTGTATTAAGTCTTTGTCTCTTGGTATTTAAAAAGATGCTGGGTGTTCTGCTAAGAAGATGAACCAGCTACACTTTTGCCAAGACTCTACCATACTGGTATGGGCACGACATTGGCTAAATTGTTGAAGAAAATTTACTTAAGGTGAAAAGTTTTTGGCTCGCTTAATTGAACAGTCAACATTAGCCAAACACAAATTCTTTGCTCGTCCGGAATCTGAACCCGGGACCTCTCGCACCCAAAGGAAGAATCATACCCCTAGACCAACGAGCCATTAAAACTGCTTAACGTTTGATGTCTTCCTGACGAAATACTCTATTGTTAGGCATGTGTATTAAGTATTTGTCTCTTGGTAATAAAAAAATGCTGGGTGTTCTGCAAAGAAGACGAACCAGCTACACTTTTGCCAAGACTCTACCATACAGGTATGGGCACGACATCGGCTAAATTGTGGAAGAAACGTTTTCTTAAGGTACAAAGTTTTTAGCTCGCTTAATTTAACAGTCAACAATAGCCAAACACAACTTCTGGGCTCGTCCGGGAATTGGACCCAGGACCTCTCGCACCCTAAGCGAGAATCATACCCCTAGACCAACGAGCCATAAAAGCCATTTAAGGTTTGTTGTCTGACTGACGAAATTCTCTATTGTTAGGCATGTGTATTAAGTCTTTGTCTCTTGGTAATAAAAAGATGCTGGGTGTTCTGCTAAGAAGATATACCAGCTACACTTTTGCCAAGACTCTACCATACTGGTATGGGCACGACATTGGCTAAATTGTTGAAGAAAATTGACTTAAGGTACAAAGTTTTTGGCTCGCTTAATTAAACAGTCAACATTAGCCAAACACAAATTCTGGGGTCGTCCGTGATCTGAACCCGGGACCTCTCGCACCCAAAGCAAGAATCATACCCCTAGACCACGGAGCCTTTAAAGGTTTCTTAACGTTTGATGTCTTTCTGAAGAAATTCTCTATTGTTAGGAATGTGCGTTAAGTATTTGTCTCTTGGTATTAAAAAAATGCTGGGTGTTCTGCTAAGAAGACGAAACCAGCTACACTTTTACTAAGTCTCTACCATACTGGTATGGGCACAACATTGGCTAAATTGTGGAAGAAAATTTACTTCAGGTACAAAGTTTTTGGCTCGCTTAATTAAACAGTCAACATTAGCCAAACACAAATTCTGGGCTCCTGGGGGATTTGGATCCAGGACCTCTCGCACAAGAAGTAAGAATCATACCCCTAGACCAACGAGCCATTGAAACTTCTCAACGTTTGATGTCTTCCTGACGAAATTCTCTATTGTTACGCATGTGTGTTAAGTCTTTTTCTCTTGGTAATAAAAAAATGCTAGGTGTTCTGCTAAGAAGATGAACCAGCTACACTTTTGCCAAGACTACCATACCGGAAGGGCACGACATTGGCTAAATTGTGGAAGAAACATTTTCTTAATGTACAAAGTTTTTGGCTCGCTTAATTGAACAGTCAACATTAGCCAAACACAAATTCTGGGCTCGTCCGGGATTTGGACCCAGGACCTCTCTCACCCGAAGCGAGAATCATACCCCTAGACCAACGAGCCATTAAAACTGCTTAACG
This sequence comes from Cebidichthys violaceus, assembly GCF_023349555.1. Classification (NCBI taxonomy): domain Eukaryota; kingdom Metazoa; phylum Chordata; class Actinopteri; order Perciformes; family Stichaeidae; genus Cebidichthys; species Cebidichthys violaceus. Next base: position 2,613,885 of record NW_027176506.1, on the reverse strand, counting down.
TTTGATGTCTTCCTTACGAAATTCTCTATTGTTAGGCATGTGCGTTAAGTCTTTTTCTCTTGGTAATAAAAAAATGCTGGGTGTTTTGCTAAGAAGACGAACCAGCAACAATTTTACCAAGACTCTACCATACTGGTATGGGAACGACATTGGCTAAATTGTGGAAGAAACGTTTTCTTAAGGTACAAAGCTTTTGGCTCGCTTAATTTAAAAGTCAACGTTAGCCAAACACAAATTCTGGGCTCGTCCGGGAGTTGGACGCTGGACCTCTCGCACCCTAAGCGAGAATCATACCCCTAGACCAACGAGCCAATAAAACACCTCAAAAGTTGATGTCTTCCTGACGAAATTCTTTATTGTTAGGCATGTGTATTAAGTCTTTTTCTCTTGGCATTAAAAAAAACTGAGTGTTCTGCTAAGAAGACGAACCAGCTACACTTTTACTAACTCTCTACCATACTGGTATGGGCACGACATCGGCTAAATTGTGGAAGAAACGTTTTCTTAAGGTACAAAGTTTTTAACGCGTTCAATTAAACAGTCAACATTAGCCAAACACAAATTCAGGGCTCGTCCGGGAATTGGACGCGGGACCTCTCGCACCCTAAGCGAGAATCATACCCCTAGACCAACGAGCCATTAAAACACCTCAACATTTGATGTCTGCCTGACGAAATTCTTTATTGTTAGGCATGTGAATTAAGTCTTTTTCTCTTGGCATTAAAAAAAACTGAGTGTTCTGGTAAGAAGACGAAACAGCTACACTTTTACTAAGATTCTACCATACTGGTATGGGCACGACATTGGCTAAATTGTGGAAGAAACATTTTCTTAAGGTACAAAGCTTTTGGCTCGCTTAATTTAACAGTCAACATTAGCCAAACACAACTTCTGGGCTCGTCCGGGATTTGGACCCAGGACCTTTCGCACCCTATGAGAGAATCATACCCCTAGACCAACGAGCCATTAAAACCATTTAAGGTTTGATGTCTGACTGACGAAATTCTCTATTGTTAGGCATGTGTATTAAGTCTTTGTCTCTTGGTAATAAAAAGATGCTGGGTGTTCTGCTAAGAAGATGAACCAGCTACACTTTTGCCAAGACTCTACCATACTGGTATGGGCACGACATTGGCTAAATTGTTGAAGAAAATTTACTTAAGGTACAAAGTTTTTGGCTCGCTTAATTAAACAGTCAACATTAGCCAAACAGAAATTCTGGGCTCGTCTGGGATTTGGACCCGGGACCTCTCGCACCCAAAGCAAGAATCATACCCCTAGACCAACGAGCCATTGAAACTGCTTAACGTTTGATGTTTTCCTGACGAAATTCTCTATTGTTAGGCATGTGTGTTAAGTCTTTTTCTCTTGGTAATAAAAAAATGCTGGGTGTTCTGCTAAGAAGACGAACCAGCTACACTTTGGCCAAGACTACCATACTGGTATGGGCACGACATTGGCTAAATTGTGGAAGAAACGTTTTCTTAATGTACAAAGTTTTTGACTCGCTCAATTAAACAGTAAACATTAGCCAAACACGAATTCTGGGATCGTCCGGTATTTGGACCCGGGACCTCTCGCACCCAAGGCGAGAATCATAACCCTAGACCAACGAGCCATTAAAACTGCTCAATATTTGATGTCTGCCTGATGAAATTCTTTATTGTTAGGCATGTGTATTAAGTCTTTTTCTCTTGGCATTAAAAAAAACTGAGTGTTCTGCAAAGAAGACGAACCAGCTACAATTTTACCAAGACTCTACCATACTGGTATGGGCAAGACATCGGCTAAATTGTGGAAGAAACGTTTTCTTAAGGTACAAAGTTTTTAACGCGCTCAATTAAACAGTAAACATTAGCCAAACACAAATTCTGGGATCGTCCGGTATTTGGACCCGGGACCTCTCGCACCCAAGGCGAGAATCATAACCCTAGACCAACGAGCCATTAAAACTGCTCAACGTTCGATGTCTTCCTGACGAAATTCTCTATTGTTACGCATGTGTATTAAGTATTTGTCTCTTGGTAATAAAAAAATGCTGGGTGTTCTACAAAGAAGACGAACCAGCTACACTTTTGCCAAGACTCTACCATACTGGTATGGGCACGACATCGGCTAAATTGTAAAAGAAACGTTTTCTTAAGGTACAAAGTTTTTAGCTCGCTTAATTTAACAGTCAACAATAGCCAAAAACAACTTCTGGGCTCGTCCAGGAATTGGACCCCGGACCGCTCGCACCCGAAGCGAGATTCATACCCCTAGACCAACGAGCCATTAAAACCATTTAAGGTTTGATGTCTGACTGACGAAATTCTCTATTGTTAGGCATGTGTGTTAAGTCTTTGTCTCTTGGTAACAAAAACAATGCTGGGTGTTCTGCTAAGAAGACGAACCAGCTACACTTTTACTAAGTCTCTACTATACTGGTATGGGCACGACATTGGCTAAATTGTGGAAGAAACGTTTTCTTAAGGTACAAAGTTTTTAATGCGATCAATTAAACAGTAAACATTAGCCAAACACAAATTCTGGGCTCGTCCGGGAGTTGGACCCTGGACCACTCGCACCCAAGGAGAGAATCATAACCCTAGACCAACAAGCCATTAAAACTGCTCAACATTTGTTGTCTTCCTGATGAAATTCTCTATTGTTAGGCATGTGTATTAAGTCTTTTTCTCTTGGCATTAAAAAAAACTGAGTGTTCTGGTAAGAAGACGAAACAGCTACACTTTTATCAAGATTCTACCATACTGGTATGGGCACGACATTGGCTAAATTGTGGAAGAAAATTTACTTAAGGTACAAAGTTTTTGGCTCGCTTAATTAAACAGTCAAGATTAGCCAAACACAAATTCTGGGCTCCTGCAGGATTTGGACCCAGGACCTCTGGCACCTGAAGCAACAATCAACCCCTAGACCAACGAGCCATTAAAACTGCTCAACGTTTTATGTCTTACTGACGAAATTCTCTATTGTTAGGCATGCGTGTTAAGTCGTTGTCTCTTGGTAATAAAAAAAATGCTGGGTGTTCTGCTAAGAAGACGAACCAGCTACACTTTTACTAAGTCTCTACCATACTGGTATTGGCATAACATTGGCTAAATTGTGGAAGAAAATTTACTTCAGGTACAAAGTTTTTGGCTCGCTTAATTAAACAGTCAACATTAGCCAAACACAAATTCTGGGCTCCTGGGGGATTTGGACACAGGACCTCTCGCACCCTAAGCGAGAATCATTCCCCTAGACCAACGAGCCATTGAAACACCTCAATATTTGATGTCTGCCTGATGAAATTCTTTATTGTTAGGCATGTGTATTAAGTCTTTTTCTCTTGGCATTAAAAAAAACTGAGTGTTCTGCAAAGAAGACGAACCAGCTACAATTTTACCAAGACTCTACCATACTGGTATGGGCAAGACATCGGCTAAATTGTGGAAGAAACGTTTTCTTAAGGTACAAAGTTTTTAACGCGCTCAATTAAACAGTAAACATTAGCCAAACACAAATTCTGGGATCGTCCGGTATTTGGACCCGGGACCTCTCGCACCCAAGGCGAGAATCATAACCCTAGACCAACGAGCCATTAAAACTGCTCAACGTTCGATGTCTTCCTGACGAAATTCTCTATTGTTACGCATGTGTATTAAGTATTTGTCTATTGGTAATAAAAAAATGCTGGGTGTTCTACAAAGAAGACGAACCAGCTACACTTTTGCCAAGACTCTACCATACTGGTATGGGCACGACATCGGCTAAAATGTAAAAGAAACGTTTTCTTAAGGTACAAAGTTTTTAGCTCGCTTAATTTAACAGTCAACAATAGCCAAAAACAACTTCTGGGCTCGTCCAGGAATTGGACCCCGGACCGCTCGCACCCGAAGCGAGATTCATACCCCTAGACCAACGAGCCATTAAAACCATTTAAGGTTTGATGTTTGACTGACGAAATTCTCTATTGTTAGGCATGTGTGTTAAGTCTTTGTCTCTTGGTAATAAAAACAATGCTGGGTGTTCTGCTAAGAAGACGAACCAGCTACACTTTTACTAAGTCTCTACTATACTGGTATGGGCACGACATTGGCTAAATTGTGGAAGAAACGTTTTCTTAAGGTACAAAGTTTTTAATGCGATCAATTAAACAGTAAACATTAGCCAAACACAAATTCTGGGCTCGTCCGGGAGTTGGACCCTGGACCACTCGCACCCAAGGAGAGAATCATAACCCTAGACCAACAAGCCATTAAAACTGCTCAACATTTGTTGTCTTCCTGACGAAATTCTCTATTGTTAGGCATGTGTATTAAGTATTTTTCTCTTGGCATTAAAAAAAACTGAGTGTTCTGGTAAGAAGACGAAACAGCTACACTTTTATCAAGATTCTACCATACTGGTATGGGCACGACATTGGCTAAATTGTGGAAGAAAATTTACTTGAGGTACAAAGTTTTTGGCTCGCTTAATTAAACAGTCAACATTAGCCAAACACAAATTATGGGATCCTGCGGGATTTGGACCCCGGACCTCTGGCACCTGAAGCAACAATCAACCCCTAGACCAACGAGCCATTAAAACTGCTCAACGTTTTATGTCTTACTGACGAAATTCTCTATTGTTAGGCATGCGTGTTAAGTCTTTGTCTCTTGGTAATAAAAAAAATGCTGGGTGTTCTGCTAAGAAGACGAACCAGCTACACTTTTACTAAGCCTCTACTATACTGGTATGGGCACGACATTGGCTAAATTGTGGAATTAAAGTTTTCTTAAGGTACAAAGTTTTTGGCTCGCTTAATTTAACAGTCAACATTAGCCAAACACAACATGTGGGCTCGTCCGGGAATTGGACCCGGGACCTCTCGCACCCTAAGCGAGAATCATTCCCCTAGACCAACGAGCCATTGAAACACCTCAATATTTGATGTCTGACTGACGAAATTCTCTATTGTTAGGCATGTGTGTTAAGTCTTTGTCTCTTGGTAATAAAAACAATGCTGGGTGTTCTGCTAAGAAGACGAACCAGCTACACTTTTACTAAGTCTCTACTATACTGGTATGGGCACGACATTGGCTAAATTGTGGAAGAAACGTTTTCTTAAGGTACAAAGTTTTTAATGCGATCAATTAAACAGTAAACATTAGCCAAACACAAATTCTGTGCTCGTCCGGGAGTTGGACCCTGGACCACTCGCACCCAAGGCGAGAATCATAACCCTAGACCAACAAGCCATTAAAACTGCTCAACATTTGTTGTCTTCCTGACGAAATTCTCTATTGTTAGGCATGTGTATTAAGTCTTTTTCTCTTGGCATTAAAAAAAACTGAGTGTTCTGGTAAGAAGACGAAACAGCTACACTTTTATCAAGATTCTACCATACTGGTATGGGCACGACATTGGCTAAATTGTGGAAGAAAATTTACTTAAGGTACAAAGTTTTTGGCTCGCTTAATTAAACAGTCAAGATTAGCCAAACACAAATTCTGGGCTCCTGCAGGATTTGGACACAGGACCTCTGGCACCTGAAGCAACAATCAACCCCTAGACCAACGAGCCATTAAAACTGCTCAACGTTTTATGTCTTACTGACGAAATTCTCTATTGTTAGGCATGCGTGTTAAGTCGTTGTCTCTTGGTAATAAAAAAAATGCTGGGTGTTCTGCTAAGAAGACGAACCAGCTACACTTTTACTAAGTCTCTACCATACTGGTATTGGCATAACATTGGCTAAATTGTGGAAGAAAATTTACTTCAGGTACAAAGTTTTTGGCTCGCTTAATTAAACAGTCAACATTAGCCAAACACAAATTCTGGGCTCCTGGGGGATTTGGACACAGGACCTCTCGCACCCTAAGCGAGAATCATTCCCCTAGACCAACGAGCCATTGAAACACCTCAATATTTGATGTCTGCCTGATGAAATTCTTTATTGTTAGGCATGTGTATTAAGTCTTTTTCTCTTGGCATTAAAAAAAACTGAGTGTTCTGCAAAGAAGACGAACCAGCTACAATTTTACCAAGACTCTACCATACTGGTATGGGCAAGACATCGGCTAAATTGTGGAAGAAACGTTTTCTTAAGGTACAAAGTTTTTAACGCGCTCAATTAAACAGTAAACATTAGCCAAACACAAATTCTGGGATCGTCCGGTATTTGGACCCGGGACCTCTCGCACCCAAAGCGAGAATCATAACCCTAGACCAACGAGCCATTAAAACTGCTCAACGTTCGATGTCTTCCTGACGAAATTCTCTATTGTTACGCATATGTATTAAGTATTTGTCTCTTGGTAATAAAAAAATGCTGGGTGTTCTACAAAGAAGACGAACCAGCTACACTTTTGCCAAGACTCTACCATACTGGTATGGGCACGACATCGGCTAAATTGTAAAAGAAACGTTTTCTTAAGGTACAAAGTTTTTAGCTCGCTTAATTAAACAGTCAACATTAGCCAAACACAAATTATGGGCTCCTGCGGGATTTGGACCCAGGACCTCCGGCACCTGAAGCAACAATCAACCCCTAGACCAACGAGCCATTAAAACTGCTCAACGTTTTATGTCTTACTGACGAAATTCTCTATTGTTAGGCATGCGTGTTAAGTCTTTGTCTCTTGGTAATAAAAAAAATGCTGGGTGTTCTGCTAAGAAGACGAACCAGCTACACTTTTACTAAGCCTCTACTATACTGGTATGGGCACGACATTGGCTAAATTGTGGAATTAAAGTTTTCTTAAGGTACAAAGTTTTTGGCTCACTTAATTTAACAGTCAACATTAGCCAAACACAACTTGTGGGCTCGTCCGGGAATTGGACCCGGGACCTCTCGCACCTTAAGCGAGAATCATTCCCCTACACCAACGAGCCATTGAAACTGCTTAACGTTTGATGTCTTCCTGACGAAATTCTCTATTGTTAGGCATGTGTGTTAAGTCTTTGTCTCTTGGTAATAAAAAAAACTGAGTGTTCTGCTAAGAAGACGAACCAGCTACACTTTTACCAAGACTCTACCATACTGGTATGGGCACGACATCGGCTAAATTGTGGAAGAAACGTTTTCTTAAAGTACAAAGTTTTTAACGCGATCAATTAAACAGTAAACATTAGCCAAACACAAATTCTGGGATCGTCCGGTAATTGGACCCCAGACCTCTCGCACCCTATGAGAGAATCATACCCCTAGACCAACGAGCCATTAAAACTGCTTAACGTTTGATGTCTTCCTGACGAAATTCTCTATTGTTAGGGATGTGTATTAAGTATTTGTCTATTGGTAATAAAAAAATGATGGGAGTTCTGCTAAGAAGACGAACCAGCTACACTTTTACCAAGACTCTACCATACTGGTATGGGCACGTCATCGGCTAAATTGTGGAAGAAACGTTTTCTTAAGGTGTAAAGTTTTTAACGCGCTCAATTAAACAGTCAACATTAGCCAAACACAAATTCAGGGCTCGTCTGGAAACTGAACACGGGACCTCTCGCACCCTAAGCAAGAATCATACCCCTAGACCAACGAGCCATAAAAGCCATTTAAGGTTTGATGTCTGACTGACGAAATTCTCTATTGTTAGGCATGTGTATTAAGTCTTTGTCTCTTGGTAATAAAAAGATGCTGGGTGTTCTGCTAAGAAGATGAACCAGCTACACTTTTGCCAAGACTCTACCATACTGGTATGGGCACGACATTGGCTAAATTGTTGAAGAAAATTTACTTAAGGTACAAAGTTTTTGGCTCGCTTAATTAAACAGTCAACATTAGCCAAACAGAAATTCTGGGCTCGTCTGGGATTTGGACCCGGGACCTCTCGCACCCAAAGCAAGAATCATACCCCTAGACCAACGAGCCATTGAAACTGCTTAACGTTTGATGTTTTCCTGACGAAATTCTCTATTGTTAGGCATGTGTGTTAAGTCTTTTTCTCTTGGTAATAAAAAAATGCTGGGTGTTCTGCTAAGAAGACGAACCAGCTACACTTTGGCCAAGACTACCATACTGGTATGGGCACGACATTGGCTAAATTGTGGAAGAAACGTTTTCTTAATGTACAAAGTTTTTGACTCGCTCAATTAAACAGTAAACATTAGCCAAACACGAATTCTGGGATCGTCCGGTATTTGGACCCGGGACCTCTCGCACCCAAGGCGAGAATCATAACCCTAGACCAACGAGCCATTAAAACTGCTCAATATTTGATGTCTGCCTGATGAAATTCTTTATTGTTAGGCATGTGTATTAAGTCTTTTTCTCTTGGCATTAAAAAAAACTGAGTGTTCTGCAAAGAAGACGAACCAGCTACAATTTTACCAAGACTCTACCATACTGGTATGGGCAAGACATCGGCTAAATTGTGGAAGAAACGTTTTCTTAAGGTACAAAGTTTTTAACGCGCTCAATTAAACAGTAAACATTAGCCAAACACAAATTCTGGGATCGTCCGGTATTTGGACCCGGGACCTCTCGCACCCAAGGCGAGAATCATAACCCTAGACCAACGAGCCATTAAAACTGCTCAACGTTCGATGTCTTCCTGACGAAATTCTCTATTGTTACGCATGTGTATTAAGTATTTGTCTCTTGGTAATAAAAAAATGCTGGGTGTTCTACAAAGAAGACGAACCAGCTACACTTTTGCCAAGACTCTACCATACTGGTATGGGCACGACATCGGCTAAATTGTAAAAGAAACGTTTTCTTAAGGTACAAAGTTTTTAGCTCGCTTAATTTAACAGTCAACAATAGCCAAAAACAACTTCTGGGCTCGTCCAGGAATTGGACCCCGGACCGCTCGCACCCGAAGCGAGATTCATACCCCTAGACCAACGAGCCATTAAAACCATTTAAGGTTTGATGTCTGACTGACGAAATTCTCTATTGTTAGGCATGCGTGTTAAGTCTTTGTCTCTTGGTAATAAAAAAAATGCTGGGTGTTCTGCTAAGAAGACGAACCAGCTACAATTTTACTAAGCCTCTACTATACTGGTATGGGCACGACATTGGCTAAATTGTGGAATTAAAGTTTTCTTAAGGTACAAAGTTTTTGGCTCGCTTAATTTAACAGTCAACATTAGCCAAACACAACATGTGGGCTCGTCCGGGAATTGGACCCGGGACCTCTCGCACCCTAAGCGAGAATCATTCCCCTAGACCAACGAGCCATTGAAACACCTCAATATTTGATGTCTGACTGACGAAATTCTCTATTGTTAGGCATGTGTGTTAAGTCTTTGTCTCTTGGTAATAAAAACAATGCTGGGTGTTCTGCTAAGAAGACGAACCAGCTACACTTTTACTAAGTCTCTACTATACTGGTATGGGCACGACATTGGCTAAATTGTGGAAGAAACGTTTTCTTAAGGTACAAAGTTTTTAATGCGATCAATTAAACAGTAAACATTAGCCAAACACAAATTCTGTGCTCGTCCGGGAGTTGGACCCTGGACCACTCGCACCCAAGGCGAGAATCATAACCCTAGACCAACAAGCCATTAAAACTGCTCAACATTTGTTGTCTTCCTGACGAAATTCTCTATTGTTAGGCATGTGTATTAAGTCTTTTTCTCTTGGCATTAAAAAAAACTGAGTGTTCTGGTAAGAAGACGAAACAGCTACACTTTTATCAAGATTCTACCATACTGGTATGGGCACGACATTGGCTAAATTGTGGAAGAAAATTTACTTAAGGTACAAAGTTTTTGGCTCGCTTAATTAAACAGTCAAGATTAGCCAAACACAAATTCTGGGCTCCTGCAGGATTTGGACACAGGACCTCTGGCACCTGAAGCAACAATCAACCCCTAGACCAACGAGCCATTAAAACTGCTCAACGTTTTATGTCTTACTGACGAAATTCTCTATTGTTAGGCATGCGTGTTAAGTCGTTGTCTCTTGGTAATAAAAAAAATGCTGGGTGTTCTGCTAAGAAGACGAACCAGCTACACTTTTACTAAGTCTCTACCATACTGGTATTGGCATAACATTGGCTAAATTGTGGAAGAAAATTTACTTCAGGTACAAAGTTTTTGGCTCGCTTAATTAAACAGTTAACATTAGCCAAACACAAATTCTGGGCTCCTGGGGGATTTGGACACAGGACCTCTCGCACCCTAAGCGAGAATCATTCCCCTAGACCAACGAGCCATTGAAACACCTCAATATTTGATGTCTGCCTGATGAAATTCTTTATTGTTAGGCATGTGTATTAAGTCTTTTTCTCTTGGCATTAAAAAAAACTGAGTGTTCTGCAAAGAAGACGAACCAGCTACAATTTTACCAAGACTCTACCATACTGGTATGGGCAAGACATCGGCTAAATTGTGGAAGAAACGTTTTCTTAAGGTACAAAGTTTTTAACGCGCTCAATTAAACAGTAAACATTAGCCAAACACAAATTCTGGGATCGTCCGGTATTTGGACCCGGGACCTCTCGCACCCAAAGCGAGAATCATAACCCTAGACCAACGAGCCATTAAAACTGCTCAACGTTCGATGTCTTCCTGACGAAATTCTCTATTGTTACGCATATGTATTAAGTATTTGTCTCTTGGTAATAAAAAAATGCTGGGTGTTCTACAAAGAAGACGAACCAGCTACACTTTTGCCAAGACTCTACCATACTGGTATGGGCACGACATCGGCTAAATTGTAAAAGAAACGTTTTCTTAAGGTACAAAGTTTTTAGCTCGCTTAATTAAACAGTCAACATTAGCCAAACACAAATTATGGGCTCCTGCGGGATTTGGACCCAGGACCTCCGGCACCTGAAGCAACAATCAACCCCTAGACCAACGAGCCATTAAAACTGCTCAACGTTTTATGTCTTACTGACGAAATTCTCTATTGTTAGGCATGCGTGTTAAGTCTTTGTCTCTTGGTAATAAAAAAAATGCTGGGTGTTCTGCTAAGAAGACGAACCAGCTACACTTTTACTAAGCCTCTACTATACTGGTATGGGCACGACATTGGCTAAATTGTGGAATTAAAGTTTTCTTAAGGTACAAAGTTTTTGGCTCACTTAATTTAACAGTCAACATTAGCCAAACACAACTTGTGGGCTCGTCCGGGAATTGGACCCGGGACCTCTCGCACCTTAAGCGAGAATCATTCCCCTACACCAACGAGCCATTGAAACTGCTTAACGTTTGATGTCTTCCTGACGAAATTCTCTATTGTTAGGCATGTGTGTTAAGTCTTTGTCTCTTGGTAATAAAAAAAACTGAGTGTTCTGCTAAGAAGACGAACCAGCTACACTTTTACCAAGACTCTACCATACTGGTATGGGCACGACATCGGCTAAATTGTGGAAGAAACGTTTTCTTAAAGTACAAAGTTTTTAACGCGATCAATTAAACAGTAAACATTAGCCAAACACAAATTCTGGGATCGTCCGGTAATTGGACCCCAGACCTCTCGCACCCTATGAGAGAATCATACCCCTAGACCAACGAGCCATTAAAACTGCTTAACGTTTGATGTCTTCCTGACGAAATTCTCTATTGTTAGGGATGTGTATTAAGTATTTGTCTATTGGTAATAAAAAAATGATGGGAGTTCTGCTAAGAAGACGAACCAGCTACACTTTTACCAAGACTCTACCATACTGGTATGGGCACGTCATCGGCTAAATTGTGGAAGAAACGTTTTCTTAAGGTGTAAAGTTTTTAACGCGCTCAATTAAACAGTCAACATTAGCCAAACACAAATTCAGGGCTCGTCTGGAAACTGAACACGGGACCTCTCGCACCCTAAGCAAGAATCATACCCCTAGACCAACGAGCCATAAAAGCCATTTAAGGTTTGATGTCTGACTGACGAAATTCTCTATTGTTAGGCATGTGTATTAAGTCTTTGTCTCTTGGTAATAAAAAGATGCTGGGTGTTCTGCTAAGAAGATGAACCAGCTACACTTTTGCCAAGACTCTACCATACTGGTATGGGCACGACATTGGCTAAATTGTTGAAGAAAATTTACTTAAGGTACAAAGTTTTTGGCTCGCTTAATTAAACAGTCAACATTAGCCAAACACAAATTCTGGGCTCGTCCGGGAGTTGGACCCTGGACCTCTCGCAACCAAGGCGAGAATCATAACCCTAGACCAACGAGCCATTAAAACCAGTTAAGGTTTGATGTCTGACTGACGAAATTCTCTATTGTTAGGCATGTGTATTAAGTCTTTGTCTCTTGGTAATAACAAGATGCTGGGTGTTCTGCTAAGAAGATGAACCAGCTACATTTTTGTCAAGTCTCTACCATACTGGTATGGGCACGACATTGGCTAAATTGTGGAAGAAACGTTTTCGTAAGGTACAAAGTTTTTGGCTCGCTCAATTAAACAGTCAACATTAGCCAAACACAAATTCTGGGCTCGTCCGGGATTTGGACCCAGGACCTCTCGCACACACAGTGAGAATCATACCCGTAGACCACCGAGTCATTAAAACTGCTTAACGTTTGATGTCTTCCTGACGAAATTCTCTATTGTTAGGGATGTGTATTAAGTATTTGTCTATTGGTAATAAAAAAATGATGGGAGTTCTGCTAAGAAGACGAACCAGCTACACTTTTACCAAGACTCTACCATACTGGTATGGGCACGTCATCGGCTAAATTGTGGAAGAAACGTTTTCTTAAGGTGTAAAGTTTTTAACGCGCTCAATTAAACAGTCAACATTAGCCAAACACAAATTCAGGGCTCATCTGGAAACTGAACACGGGACCTCTCGCACCCTAAGCAAGAATCATACCCCTAGACCAACGAGCCATATAAGCCATTTAAGGTTTGATGTCTGACTGACGAAATTCTCTATTGTTAGGCATGTGTATTAAGTCTTTGTCTCTTGGTAATAAAAAGATGCTGGGTGTTCTGCTAAGAAGATGAACCAGCTACACTTTTGCCAAGACTCTACCATACTGGTATGGGCACGACATTGGCTAAATTGTTGAAGAAAATTTACTTAAGGTACAAAGTTTTTGGCTCGCTTAATTAAACGGTCAACATTAGCCAAACACAAATTCTGGGCTTGTCCGGGAGTTGGACCCTGGACCTCTCGCACCCAAGGCGAGAATCATAACCCTAGACCAACGAGCCATTAAAACCAGTTAAGGTTTGATGTCTGACTGACGAAATTCTCTATTGTTAGGCATGTGTATTAAGTCTTTGTCTCTTGGTAATAAAAAGATGCTGGGTGTTCTGCTAAGAAGATGAACCAGCTACATTTTTGTCAAGTCTCTACCATACTGGTATGGGCACGACATTGGCTAAATTGTGGAAGAAACGTTTTCGTAAGGTACAAAGTTTTTGGCTCGCTCAATTAAACAGTCAACATTAGCCAAACACAAATTCTGGGCTCGTCCGGGATTTGGACCCAGGACCTCTCGCACACACAGTGAGAATCATACCCGTAGACCACCGAGTCATTAAAACTGCTTAACGTTTGATGTCTTCCTGACGAAATTCTCTATTGTTAGGCATGTGTGTTAAGTATTTGTCTCTTGGTATTTAAAAAATGCTGGGTGTTCTGCTAAGAAGACAAAACCAGCTACACTTTTACTAAGTCTCTACCATACTGGTATTGGCATAACATTGGCTAAATTGTGGAAGAAAATTTATCTCAGGTACAAAGTTTTTGGCTCGCTTAATTAAACAGTCAACATTAGCCAAACACAAATTCTGGGCTCCTGGGGGATTTGGACCCAGGACCTCTCGCACAAGAAGCAAGAAGCATACCCCTAGACCAACGAGCCATTGAAACTTCTCAACGTTTGATGTCTTCCTGACAAAATTCTCTATTGTTAGACATGTGTGTTAAGTCTTTTTCTCTTGGTAATAAAAAAATGCTGGGTGTTCTGCTAAGAAGACGAACCAGCTACACTTTTACCAAGACTCTACCATACTGGTATGGGCACGACATCGGCTAAATTGTGGAAGAAACTTTTTCTTAAGGTACAAAGTTTTTAACGCGTTCAATTAAACAGTCAACATTAGCTAAACACAAATTCTGGGCTCGTCCGGGAATTGGACCCAGGACCTCTCGCACCCTAAGTGAGAATCATACCCCTAGACCAACAAGCCATTAAAACTGCTTAACGTTTGATGTCTTCCTGACGAAATTCTCTATTGTTAGGCATGTGTGTTAAGTCTTTGTCTCTTGGTAATAAAAAAAACTGAGTGTTCTGCTAAGAAGACGAACCAGCTACACTTTTACCAAGACTCTACCATACTGGTATGGGTACGACATTGGCTAAATTGTGGAAGAAACGTTTTGTTAAGGTACAAAGTTTTTGACTCGCTTAATTTAACAGTCAGTATTAGCCAAACACAACTTCTGGGCTCGTCCGGGAATTGGACCCAGGACCTCTCGCACCCTAAGCGAGAATCATACCCCTAGACCAACGAGCCATTAAAACACCTCAACATTTGATGTCTGCCTGACGAAATTCTTTATTGTTAGGCATGTGTATTAAGTCTTTTTCCTTTGGCATTAAAAAAAAATGAGTGTTCTGGTAAGAAGACGAAACAATTACACTTTTACCAAGATTCTACCATACTGGTATGGGCACGACATTGGCTAAATTGTGGAAGAAACGTTTTCTTAAGGTACAAAGTTTTTGGCTCGCTTAATTTAATAGTCAACATTAGCCAAACACAAATTCTGGGCTCGTCCGGGATTTGGACCCAGGACCTCTCGCACACACAGTGAGAATCATACCCGTAGATCACCGAGTCATTAAAACTGCTTAACGTTTGATGTCTTCCTGACGAAATTCTCTATTGTTAGGCATGTGTGTTAAGTCTTTGTCTCTTGGTAATAAAAAAAATGCTGGTTGTTCTGCTAAGAAGACGAACCAGCTACACTTTTACTAAGTCTCTACCATACTGGTATGGGCACGACATTGGCTAAATTGTGGAAGAAACGTTTTCTTAAGGTACAAAGTTTTTGGCCCGCTTAATTTAACAGTCAACATTAGCCAAACACAAATTCTGGGCTCGTCCGGGATTTGGACCCGGGACCTCTCGCACCCAAAGCGAGAATCATACCCCTAGACCAACGAGCCATTGAAACTGCTTAACGTTTGATGTCTTCCTGACGAAATTCTCTATTGTTAGGCATGTGTGTTAAGTCTTTGTCTCTTGGTAATAAAAAAAACTGAGTGTTCTGCTAAGAAGACGAACCAGCTACACTTTTACCAAGACTCTACCATACTGGTATGGGCACGACATCGGCTAAATTGTGGAAGAAACGTTTTCTTAAAGTACAAAGTTTTTAACGCGATCAATTAAACAGTAAACATTAGCCAAACACAAATTCTGGGCTCGTCCGGTAATTGGACCCCAGACCTCTCGCACCCTATGAGAGAATCATACCCCTAGACCAACGAGCCATTAAAACTGCTTAACGTTTGATGTCTTCCTGACGAAATTCTCTATTGTTAGGGATGTGTATTAAGTATTTGTCTATTGGTAATAAAAAAATGATGGGAGTTCTGCTAAGAAGACGAACCAGCTACACTTTTACCAAGACTCTACCATACTGGTATGGGCACGTCATCGGCTAAATTGTGGAAGAAACGTTTTCTTAAGTTATAAAGTTTTTAACGCGCTCAATTAAACAGTCAACATTAGCCAAACACAAATTCAGGGCTCGTCTGGAAACTGAACACGGGACCTCTCGCACCCTAAGCAAGAATCATACCCCTAGACCAACGAGCAATTAAAACCATTTAAGGTTTGATGTCTGACTGACGAAATTCTCTATTGTTAGGCATGTGTATTAAGTCTTTGTCTCTTGGTAATAAAAAGATGCTGGGTGTTCTGCTAAGAAGATGAACCAGCTACACTTTTGCCAAGACTCTACCATACTGGTATGGGCACGACATTGGCTAAATTGTTGAAGAAAATTTACTTAAGGTACAAAGTTTTTGGCTCGCTTAATTAAACAGTCAACATTAGCCAAACACAAATTCTGGGCTCGTCCGGGATCTGAACCCAGGACCTCTCGCACCCAAAGCAAAAATTATACCCCTAGACCAAGGAGCCTTTAAAAACTTCTCAATGTTTGATGTCTTTCTGAAGAAATTCTCTATTGTTAGGAATGTGTGTTAAGTATTTGTCTCTTGGTATTAAAAAAATGCTGGGTGTTCTGCTAAGAAGACGAAACCATCTACACTTTTACTAAATCTCTACCATACTGGTATGGGCACAACATTGGCTAAATTGTGGAAGAAAATTTACTTCAGGTACAAAGTTTTTGGCTCGCTTAATTAAACAGTCAACATTAGCCAAACACAAATTCTGGGCTACTGGGGGATTTGGATCCAGGACCTCTCGCACAAGAAGTAAGAATCATACCCCTAGACCAACGAGCCATTGAAACTTCTCAACGTTTGATGTCTTCCTGACGAAATTCTCTATTGTTAGGCATGTGTGTTAAGTCTTTTTATCTTGGTAATAAAAAAATGCTGGGTGTTCTGCTAAGAAGACGAACCAGCTACACTTTTGCCAAGACTACCATACTGGTATGGGCACAACATTGGCTAAATTGTGGAAGAAACGTTTTCTTAAGGTACAAAGTTTTTAACGCGGTCAATTAAACAGTAAACATTAGCCAAACACAAATTCTGGGCTCGTCCGGGAGTTGGACCCTGGACCACTCGCACCCAAGGCGAGAATCATAACCCTAGACCAACAAACCATTAAATCTGCTCAACATTTGTTGTCTTCCTGACGAAATTCTCTATTGTTACGCATGTGTATTAGGTATTTGTCTCTTGGTAATAAAAAAATGCTGGGTGTTCTGCTAAGAAGACGAATCAGCTACACTTTTACCAAGACTCTCCCATACTGGTATGGGCACGACATCGGCTAAATTGTGGAAGAAACGTTTTCTTAAGGTACAAAGTTTTTAGCTCGCTTAATTTAACAGTCAACAATAGCCAAACACAACTTCTGGGCTCGTCCGGGAATTGGACCCGGGACCTCTCGCACCCAAAGCAAGAATCATACCCCTAGACCAAGGAGCCTTTAAAAACTTCTCAATGTTTGATGTCTTCCTGACGAAATTCTCTATTGTTAGGAATGTGTGTTAAGTATTTGTCTCTTGGTATTTAAAAAATGCTGGGTGTTCTGCTAAGAAGACGAAACCATCTACACTTTTACTAAGTCTCTACCATACTGGTATGGGCACGACATCGGCTAAATTGTGGAAGAAACTTTTTCTTAAGGTACAAAGTTTTTAACGCTTTCAATTAAACAGTCAACATTAGCCAAACACAAATTCTGGGCTCGTCCGGGAATTGGACCCGGGACCTCTCGCACCCTAAGTGAAAATCATACCCCTAGACCAACAAGCCATTAAAACTGCTTAACGTTTGATGTCTTCCTGACAAAATTCTCTATTGTTAGGCATGTGTGTTAAGTCTTTGTCTCTTGGTAATAAAAAAAACTGAGTGTTCTGCTAAGAAGACGAACCAGCTACACTTTTACCAAGACTCTACCATACTGGTATGGGTACGACATTGGCTAAATTGTGGAAGAAACGTTTTGTTAAGGTACAAAGTTTTTGACTCGCTTAATTTAACAGTCAACATTAGCCAAACACAACTTCTGGGCTCGTCCGGGAATTGGACCCAGGACCTCTCGCACCCTAAGCGAGAATCATACCCCTAGACCAACGAGCCATTAAAACCATTTAAGGTTTGATGTCTGACTGACGAAATTCTCTATTGTTAGGCATGTGTATTAAGTCTTTGTCTCTTGGTAATAAAAAGATGCTGGGTGTTCTGCTAAGAAGATGAACCAGCTACACTTTTGCCAAGACTCTACCATACTGGTATGGGCACGACATTGGCTAAATTGTTGAAGAAAATTTACTTAAGGTACAAAGTTTTTGGCTCGCTTAATTAAACAGTCAACATTAGCCAAACACAAATTCTGGGCTCGTCCGGGATCTGAACCCAGGACCTCTCGCACCCAAAGCAAAAATTATACCCCTAGACCAAGGAGCCTTTAAAAACTTCTCAATGTTTGATGTCTTTCTGAAGAAATTCTCTATTGTTAGGAATGTGTGTTAAGTATTTGTCTCTTGGTATTAAAAAAATGCTGGGTGTTCTGCTAAGAAGACGAAACCATCTACACTTTTACTAAATCTCTACCATACTGGTATGGGCACAACATTGGCTAAATTGTGGAAGAAAATTTACTTCAGGTACAAAGTTTTTGGCTCGCTTAATTAAACAGTCAACATTAGCCAAACACAAATTCTGGGCTACTGGGGGATTTGGATCCAGGACCTCTCGCACAAGAAGTAAGAATCATACCCCTAGACCAACGAGCCATTGAAACTTCTCAATGTTTGATGTCTTCCTGACGAAATTCTCTATTGTTAGGAATGTGTGTTAAGTATTTGTCTCTTGGTATTTAAAAAATGCTGGGTGTTCTGCTAAGAAGACGAAACCAGCTACACTTTTACTAAGTCTCTACCATACTGGTATGGGCACGACATCGGCTAAATTGTGGAAGAAACTTTTTCTTAAGGTACAAAGTTTTTAACGCTTTCAATTAAACAGTCAACATTAGCCAAACACAAATTCTGGGCTCGTCCGGGAATTGGACCCGGGACCTCTCGCACCCTAAGTGAAAATCATACCCCTAGACCAACAAGCCATTAAAACTGCTTAACGTTTGATGTCTTCCTGACAAAATTCTCTATTGTTAGGCATGTGTGTTAAGTCTTTGTCTCTTGGTAATAAAAAAAACTGAGTGTTCTGCTAAGAAGACGAACCAGCTACACTTTTACCAAGACTCTACCATACTGGTATGGGTACGACATTGGCTAAATTGTGGAAGAAACGTTTTGTTAAGGTACAAAGTTTTTGACTCGCTTAATTTAACAGTCAACATTAGCCAAACACAACTTCTGGGCTCGTCTGGAAACTGAACACGGGACCTCTCGCACCCTAAGCGAGAATCATACCCCTAGACCAACGAGCAATTAAAACCATTTAAGGTTTGATGTCTGACTGACGAAATTCTCTATTGTTAGGCATGTGTATTAAGTCTTTTTCCCTTGGCATTAAAAAAAAATGAGTGTTCTGGTAAGAAGACGAAACAATTACACTTTTACCAAGATTCTACCATACTGGTATGGGCACGACATTGGCTAAATTGTGGAAGAAACGTTTTCTTAAGGTACAAAGTTTTTGGCTCGCTTAATTTAACAGTCAACATTAGCCAAACACAAATTCTGGGCTCGTCCGGGATTTGGACCCAGGACCTCTCGCAGACACAGTGAGAATCATACCCGTAGACCACTGAGTCATTAAAACTGCTTAACGTTTGATGTCTTCCTGACGAAATTCTCTATTGTTAGGCATGTGTGTTAAGTCTTTGTCTCTTGGTAATAAAAAAAATGCTGGTTGTTATGCTAAGAAGACGAACCAGCTACACTTTTACTAAGTCTCTACCATACTGGTATGGGCACGACATTGGCTAAATTGTGGAAGAAACGTTTTCTTAAGTTACAAAGTTTTTGGCTCGCTTAATTTAACAGTCAACATTAGCCAAACACAAATTCTGGGCTCTTCCGGGATTTGGACCTGGGACCTCTCGCACCCCAAGCGAGAATCATACCCCTAGACCAACGAGCCATTGAAACTGCTTAACGTTTGATGTCTTCCTGACGAAATTCTCTATTGTTAGGCATGTGTGTTAAGTCTTTGTCTCTTGGTAATAAAAAAAACTGAGTGTTCTGCTAAGAAGACGAACCAGCTACACTTTTACCAAGACTCTACCATACTGGTATGGGCACGACATCGGCTAAATTGTGGAAGAAACGTTTTCTTAAAGTACAAAGTTTTTAACGCGATCAATTAAACAGTAAACATTAGCCAAACACAAATTCTGGGCTCGTCCGGTAATTGGACCCCAGACCTCTCGCACCCTATGAGAGAATCATATCCCTAGACCAACGAGCCATTAAAACTGCTTAACGTTTGATGTCTGACTGACGAAATTCTCTATTGTTAGGCATGTGTATTAAGTCTTTGTCTCTTGGTAATAAAAAGATGCTGGGTGTTCTGCTAAGAAGATGAACCAGCTACACTTTTGCCAAGACTCTACCATACTGGTATGGGCACGACATTGGCTAAATTGTTGAAGAAAATTTACTTAAGATACAAAGTTTTTGGCTCGCTTAATTAAACAGTCAACATTAGCCAAACACAAATTCTGGGCTCGTCCGGGATCTGAACCCAGGACCTTTCGCACCCAAAGCAAAAATTATACCCCTAGACCAAGGAGCCTTTAAAAACTTCTCAATGTTTGATGTCTTTCTGAAGAAATTCTCTATTGTTAGGAATGTGTGTTAAGTGTTTGTCTCTTGGTATTAAAAAAATGCTGGGTGTTCTGCTAAGAAGATGAAACCATCTACACCTTTACTAAATCTCTACCATACTGGTATGGGCACAACATTGGCTAAATTGTGGAAGAAAATTTACTTCAGGTACAAAGTTTTTGGCTCGCTTAATTAAACAGTCAACATTAGCCAAACACAAATTCTGGGCTACTGGGGGATTTGGATCCAGGACCTCTCGCACAAGAAGTAAGAATCATACCCCTAGACCAACGAGCCATTGAAACTTCTCAACGTTTGATGTCTTCCTGACGAAATTCTCTATTGTTAGGCATGTGTGTTAAGTCTTTTTATCTTGGTAATAAAAAAATGCTGGGTGTTCTGCTAAGAAGACGAACCAGCTACACTTTTGCCAAGACTACCATACTGGTATGGGCACGACATTGGCTAAATTGTGGAAGAAATATTTTCTTAATGTACAAAGTTTTTGGCTCGCTTAATTCAAAAGTCAACATTAGCCAAACACAAATTCTGGGCTCGTCCGGGATTTGGACCCGGGACCTCTCGCACCCGAAGCGAGAATCATACCCCTAGACCAACGAGCCATTAAAACCAGTTAAGGTTTGATGTCTGACTGACGAAATTCTCTATTGTTAGGCATGTGTATTAAGTCTTTGTCTCTTGGTAATAAAAAGATGCTGGGTGTTCTGCTAAGAAGATGAACCAGCTACATTTTTGCCAAGTCTCTACCATACTGGTATGGGCACGACATTGGCTAAATTGTGGAAGAAACGTTTTCGTAAGGTACAAAGTTTTTGGCTCGCTCAATTAAACAGTCAACATTAGCCAAACACAAATTCTGGGCTCGTCCGGGATTTGGACCCAGGACCTCACGCTCACACAGTGAGAATCATACCCGTAGACCACCGAGTCATTAAAACTGCTTAACGTTTGATGTCTTCCTGACGAAATTCTCTATTGTTAGGCATGTGTGTTAAGTATTTGTCTCTTGGTATTTAAAAAATGCTGGGTGTTCTGCTAAGAAGACGAAACCAGCTACACTTTTACTAAGTCTCTACCATACTGGTATGGGCACGACATCGGCTAAATTGTGGAAGAAACTTTTTCTTAAGGTACAAAGTTTTTAACGCGTTCAATTAAACAGTCAACATTAGCCAAACACAAATTCTGGGCTCGTCCGGGAATTGGACACGGGATCTCTCGCACCCTAAGTGAAAATCATACCCCTAGACCAACAAGCCATTAAAACTGCTTAACGTTTGATGTCTTCCTGACGAAATTCTCTATTGTTAGGCATGTGTGTTAAGTCTTTGTCTCTTGGTAATAAAAAAAACTGAGTGTTCTGCTAAGAAGACGAACCAGCTACACTTTTACCAAGACTCTACCATACTGGTATGGGTACGACATTGTCTAAATTGTGGAAGAAACGTTTTCGTAAGGTACAAAGTTTTTGACTCGCTTAATTTAACAGTCAACATTAGCCAAACACAACTTCTGGGCTCATCCGGGAATTGGACCCAGGACCTCTCGCACCCTAAGTGAGAATCATACCCCTAGACCAACAAGCCATTAAAACACCTCAACATTTGATGTCTGCCTGACGAAATTCTTTATTGTTAGGCATGTGTATTAAGTCTTTTTCCCTTGGCATTAAAAAAAAATGAGTGTTCTGGTAAGAAGACGAAACAATTACACTTTTACCAAGATTCTACCATACTGGTATGGGCACGACATTGGCTAAATTGTGGAAGAAACGTTTTCTTAAGGTACAAAGTTTTTGGCTCGCTTAATTTAACAGTCAACATTAGCCAAACACAAATTCTGGGCTCGTCCGGGATTTGGACCCAGGACCTCTCGCAGACACAGTGAGAATCATACCCGTAGACCACTGAGTCATTAAAACTGCTTAACGTTTGATGTCTTCCTGACGAAATTCTCTATTGTTAGGCATGTGTGTTAAGTCTTTGTCTCTTGGTAATAAAAAAAACTGAGTGTTCTGCTAAGAAGACGAACCAGCTACACTTTTACCAAGACTCTACCATACTGGTATGGGCACGACATCGGCTAAATTGTGGAAGAAACGTTTTCTTAAAGTACAAAGTTTTTAACGCGATCAATTAAACAGTAAACATTAGCCAAACACAAATTCTGGGCTCGTCCGGTAATTGGACCCCAGACCTCTCGCACCCTATGAGAGAATCATACCCCTAGACCAACGAGCCATTAAAACTGCTTAACGTTTGATGTCTTCCTGACGAAATTCTCTATTGTTAGGGATGTGTATTAAGTATTTGTCTATTGGTAATAAAAAAATGATGGGAGTTCTGCTAAGAAGACGAACCAGCTACACTTTTACCAAGACTCTACCATACTGGTATGGGCACGTCATCGGCTAAATTGTGGAAGAAACGTTTTCTTAAGGTGTAAAGTTTTTAACGCGCTCAATTAAACAGTCAACATTAGCCAAACACAAATTCAGGGCTCGTCTGGAAACTGAACACGGGACCTCTCGCACCCTAAGCAAGAATCATACCCTTAGACCAACGAGCCATAAAAGCCATTTAAGGTTTGATGTCTGACTGACGAAATTCTCTATTGTTAGGCATGTGTATTAAGTCTTTGTCTCTTGGTAATAAAAAGATGCTGGGTGTTCTGCTAAGAAGATGAACCAGCTACATATTTGTCAAGTCTCTACCATACTGGTATGGGCACGACATTGGCTAAATTGTGGAAGAAACGTTTTCGTAAGGTACAAAGTTTTTGGCTCGCTCAATTAAACAGTCAACATTAGCCAAACACAAATTCTGGGCTCGTCCGGGATTTGGACCCAGGACCTCTCGCACACACAGTGAGAATCATACCCGTAGACCACCGAGTCATTAAAACTGCTTAACGTTTGATGTCTTCCTGACGAAATTCTCTATTGTTAGGCATGTGTGTTAAGTATTTGTCTCTTGGTATTTAAAAAATGCTGGGTGTTCTGCTAAGAAGACGAAACCAGCTACACTTTTACTAAGTCTCTACCATACTGGTATTGGCATAACATTGGCTAAATTGTGGAAGAAAATTTACTTCAGGTACAAAGTTTTTGGCTCGCTTAATTAAACAGTCAACATTAGCCAAACACAAATTCTGGGCTCCTGGGGGATTTGGACCCAGGACCTCTCGCACAAGAAGTAAGAATCATACCCCTAGACCAACGAGCCATTGAAACTTCTCAACGTTTGATGTCTTCCTGACAAAATTCTCTATTGTTAGGCATGTGTGTTAAGTCTTTTTCTCTTGGTAATAAAAAAATGCTGGGTGTTCTGCTAAGAAGACGAACCAGCTACACTTTTACCAAGACTCTACCATACTGGTATGGGCACGACATTGGCTAAATTGTGGAAGAAACGTTTTGTTAAGGTACAAAGTTTTTGACTCGCTTAATTTAACAGTCAATATTAGCCAAACACAACTTCTGGGCTCGTCCGGGAATTGGACCCAGGACCTCTCGCACCCTAAGCGAGAATCATACCCCTAGACCAACGAGCCATGAAAACACCTCAACATTTGATGTCTGCCTGACGAAATTCTTTATTGTTAGGCATGTGTATTAAGTCTTTTTCCCTTGGCATTAAAAAAAAAAGAGTGTTCTGGTAAGAAGACGAAACAATTACACTTTTACCAAGATTCTACCATACTGGTATGGGCACGACATTGGCTAAATTGTGGAAGAAACGTTTTCTTAAGGTACAAAGTTTTTGGTTCGCTTAATTTAACAGTCAACATTAGCCAAACACAAATTCTGGGCTCGTCCGGGATTTGGACCCAGGACCTCTCGCAGACACAGTGAGAATCATACCCGTAGACCACTGAGTCATTAAAACTGCTTAACGTTTGATGTCTTCCTGACGAAATTCTCTATTGTTAGGCATGTGTGTTAAGTCTTTGTCTCTTGGTAATAAAAAAAATGCTGGTTGTTCTGCTAAGAAGACGAACCAGCTACACTTTTACTAAGTCTCTACCATACTGGTATGGGCACGACATTGGCTAAATTGTGGAAGAAACGTTTTCTTAAGGTACAAAGTTTTTGGCTCGCTTAATTTAACAGTCAACATTAGCCAAACACAAATTGTGGGCTCGTCCGGGATTTGGACCCAGGACCTCTCGCACCCAAAGCGAGAATCATACCCCTAGACCAACGAGCCATTGAAACTGCTTAACGTTTGATGTCTTCCTGAAGAAATTCTCTATTGTTAGGCATGTGTGTTAAGTCTTTGTCTCTTGGTAATAAAAAAAACTGAGTGTTCTGCTAAGAAGACGAACCAGCTACACTTTTACCAAGACTCTACCATACTGGTATGGGCACGACATTGGCTAAATTGTTGAAGAAAATTTACTTAAGGTACAAAGTTTTTGGCTCGCTTAATTAAACAGTCAACATTAGCCAAACACAAATTCTGGGCTCGTCCGGGATCTGAACCCAGGACCTTTCGCACCCAAAGCAAAAATTATACCCCTAGACCAAGGAGCCTTTAAAAACTTCTCAATGTTTGATGTCTTTCTGAAGAAATTCTCTATTGTTAGGAATGTGTGTTAAGTATTTGTCTCTTGGTATTAAAAAAATGCTGGGTGTTCTGCTAAGAAGATGAAACCATCTACACTTTTACTAAATCTCTACCATACTGGTATGGGCACAACATTGGCTAAATTGTGGAAGAAAATTTACTTCAGGTACAAAGTTTTTGGCTCGCTCAATTAAACAGTCAACATTAGCCAAACACAAATTCTGGGCTCGTCCGGGATTTGGACCCAGGACCTCTCGCTCACACAGTGAGAATCATACCCGTAGACCACCGAGTCATTAAAACTGCTTAACGTTTGATGTCTTCCTGACGAAATTCTCTATTGTTAGGCATGTGTGTTAAGTATTTGTCTCTTGGTATTTAAAAAATGCTGGGTGTTCTGCTAAGAAGACGAAACCAGCTACACTTTTACTAAGTCTCTACCATACTGGTATGGGCACGACATTGGCTAAATTGTGGAAGAAACTTTTTCTTAAGGTACAAAGTTTTTAACACGTTCAATTAAACAGTCAACATTAGCCAAACACAAATTCTGGGCTCGTCCGGGAATTGGACCCGGGATCTCTCGCACCCTAAGTGAAAATCATACCCCTAGACCAACAAGCCATTAAAACTGCTTAACGTTTAATGTCTTCCTGACGAAATTCTCTATTGTTAGGCATGTGTGTTAAGTCTTTGTCTCTTGGTAATAAAAAAAACTGAGTGTTCTGCTAAGAAGACGAACCAGCTACAATTTTACCAAGACTCTACCATACTGGTATGGGCACGACATCGGCTAAATTGTGGAAGAAACGTTTTCTTAAGGTACAAAGTTTTTAACGCGCTCAATTAAACAGTAAACATTAGCCAAACACAAATTCTGGGCTCGTCCAGGAGTTGGACCCTGGACCACTCGCACCCAAGGAGAGAATCATAACCCTAGACCAACAAGCCATTAAAACTGCTCAACATTTGTTGTCTTCCTGACGAAATTCTCTATTGTTAGGCATGTGTATTAAGTCTTTTTCTCTTGGCATTAAAAAAAACTGAGTGTTCTGGTAAGAAGACGAAACAGCTACACTTTTATCAAGATTCTACCATACTGGTATGGGCACGACATTGGCTAAATTGTGGAAGAAAATTTACTTGAGGTACAAAGTTTTTGGCTCGCTTAATTAAACAGTCAACATTAGCCAAACACAAATTATGGGCTCCTGCGGGATTTGGACCCCGGACCTCTGGCACCTGAAGCAACAATCAACCCCTAGACCAACGAGCCATTAAAACTGCTCAACGTTTTATGTCTTACTGACGAAATTCTCTATTGTTAGGCATGCGTGTTAAGTCTTTGTCTCTTGGTAATAAAAAAAATGCTGGGTGTTCTGCTAAGAAGACGAACCAGCTACACTTTTACTAAGCCTCTACTATACTGGTATGGGCACGACATTGGCTAAATTGTGGAATTAAAGTTTTCTTAAGGTACAAAGTTTTTGGCTCGCTTAATTTAACAGTCAACATTAGCCAAACACAACTTGTGGGCCCGTCCGGGAGTTGGACGCTGGACCTCTCGCACCCTATGCGAGAATCATACCCCTAGACCAACGAGCCAATAAAACACCTCAAAAGTTGATGTCTTCCTGACGAAATTCTTTATTGTTAGGCATGTGTATTAAGTCTTTTTCTCTTGGCATTAAAAAAAACTGAGTGTTCTGCTAAGAAGACGAACCAGCTACACTTTTACTAACTCTCTACCATACTGGTATGGGCACGACATCGGCTAAATTGTGGAAGAAACGTTTTCTTAAGGTACAAAGTTTTTAACGCGTTCAATTAAACAGTCAACATTAGCCAAACACAAATTCAGGGCTCGTCCGGGAATTGGACGCGTGACCTCTCGCACCCTAAGCGAGAATCATACCCCTAGACCAACGAGCCATTAAAACACCTCAACATTTGATGTCTGCCTGACGAAATTCTTTATTGTTAGGCATGTGAATTAAGTCTTTTTCTCTTGGCATTAAAAAAAACTGAGTGTTCTGGTAAGAAGACGAAACAGCTACACTTTTACTAAGATTCTACCATACTGGTATGGGCACGACATTGGCTAAATTGTGGAAGAAACATTTTCTTAAGGTACAAAGCTTTTGGCTCGCTTAATTTAACAGTCAACATTAGCCAAACACAACTTCTGGGCTCGTCCGGGATTTGGACCCAGGACCTTTCGCACCCTATGAGAGAATCATACCCCTAGACCAACGAGCCATTAAAACCATTTAAGGTTTGATGTCTGACTGACGAAATTCTCTATTGTTAGGCATGTGTATTAAGTCTTTGTCTCTTGGTAATAAAAAGATGCTGGGTGTTCTGCTAAGAAGATGAACCAGCTACACTTTTGCCAAGACTCTACCATACTGGTATGGGCACGACATTGGCTAAATTGTTGAAGAAAATTTACTTAAGGTACAAAGTTTTTGGCTCGCTTAATTAAACAGTCAACATTAGCCAAACAGTAATTCTGGGCTCGTCTGGGATTTGGACCCGGGACCTCTCGCACCCAAAGCAAGAATCATACCCCTAGACCAACGAGCCATTGAAACTGCTTAACGTTTGATGTTTTCCTGACGAAATTCTCTATTGTTAGGCATGTGTGTTAAGTCTTTTTCTCTTGGTAATAAAAAAATGCTGGGTGTTCTGCTAAGAAGACGAACCAGCTACACTTTGGCCAAGACTACCATACTGGTATGGGCACGACATTGGCTAAATTGTGGAAGAAACGTTTTCTTAATGTACAAAGTTTTTGACTCGCTCAATTAAACAGTAAACATTAGCCAAACACGAATTCTGGGATCGTCCGGTATTTGGACCCGGGACCTCTCGCACCCAAGGCGAGAATCATAACCCTAGACCAACGAGCCATTAAAACTGCTCAATATTTGATGTCTGCCTGATGAAATTCTTTATTGTTAGGCATGTGTATTAAGTCTTTTTCTCTTGGCATTAAAAAAAACTGAGTGTTCTGCAAAGAAGACGAACCAGCTACAATTTTACCAAGACTCTACCATACTGGTATGGGCAAGACATCGGCTAAATTGTGGAAGAAACGTTTTCTTAAGGTACAAAGTTTTTAACGCGCTCAATTAAACAGTAAACATTAGCCAAACACAAATTCTGGGATCGTCCGGTATTTGGACCCGGGACCTCTCGCACCCAAGGCGAGAATCATAACCCTAGACCAACGAGCCATTAAAACTGCTCAACGTTCGATGTCTTCCTGACGAAATTCTCTATTGTTACGCATGTGTATTAAGTATTTGTCTCTTGGTAATAAAAAAATGCTGGGTGTTCTACAAAGAAGACGAACCAGCTACACTTTTGCCAAGACTCTACCATACTGGTATGGGCACGACATCGGCTAAATTGTAAAAGAAACGTTTTCTTAAGGTACAAAGTTTTTAGCTCGCTTAATTTAACAGTCAACAATAGCCAAAAACAACTTCTGGGCTCGTCCAGGAATTGGACCCCGGACCGCTCGCACCCGAAGCGAGATTCATACCCCTAGACCAACGAGCCATTAAAACCATTTAAGGTTTGATGTCTGACTGACGAAATTCTCTATTGTTAGGCATGTGTGTTAAGTCTTTGTCTCTTGGTAATAAAAACAATGCTGGGTGTTCTGCTAAGAAGACGAACCAGCTACACTTTTACTAAGTCTCTACTATACTGGTATGGGCACGACATTGGCTAAATTGTGGAAGAAACGTTTTCTTAAGGTACAAAGTTTTTAATGCGATCAATTAAACAGTAAACATTAGCCAAACACAAATTCTGGGCTCGTCCGGGAGTTGGACCCTGGACCACTCGCACCCAAGGAGAGAATCATAACCCTAGACCAACAAGCCATTAAAACTGCTCAACATTTGTTGTCTTCCTGACGAAATTCTCTATTGTTAGGCATGTGTATTAAGTCTTTTTCTCTTGGCATTAAAAAAAACTGAGTGTTCTGGTAAGAAGACGAAACAGCTACACTTTTATCAAGATTCTACCATACTGGTATGGGCACGACATTGGCTAAATTGTGGAAGAAAATTTACTTGAGGTACAAAGTTTTTGGCTCGCTTAATTAAACAGTCAACATTAGCCAAACACAAATTATGGGCTCCTGCGGGATTTGGACCCCGGACCTCTGGCACCTGAAGCAACAATCAACCCCTAGACCAACGAGCCATTAAAACTGCTCAACGTTTTATGTCTTACTGACGAAATTCTCTATTGTTAGGCATGCGTGTTAAGTCTTTGTCTCTTGGTAATAAAAAAAATGCTGGGTGTTCTGCTAAGAAGACGAACCAGCTACACTTTTACTAAGCCTCTACTATACTGGTATGGGCACGACATTGGCTAAATTGTGGAATTAAAGTTTTCTTAAGGTACAAAGTTTTTGGCTCGCTTAATTTAACAGTCAACATTAGCCAAACACAACTTGTGGGCTCGTCCGGGAATTGGACCCGGGACCTCTCGCACCCTAAGCGAGAATCATTCCCCTAGACCAACGAGCCATTGAAACACCTCAATATTTGATGTCTGCCTGATGAAATTCTTTATTGTTAGGCATGTGTATTAAGTCTTTTTCTCTTGGCATTAAAAAAAACTGAGTGTTCTGCAAAGAAGACGAACCAGCTACAATTTTACCAAGACTCTACCATACTGGTATGGGCACGACATCGGCTAAATTGTGGAAGAAACGTTTTCTTAAGGTACAAAGTTTTTAATGCGATCAATTAAACAGTAAACATTAGCCAAACACAAATTCTGGGCTCGTCCGGGAGTTGGACCCTGGACCACTCGCACCCAAGGAGAGAATCATAACCCTAGACCAACAAGCCATTAAAACTGCTCAACATTTGTTGTCTTCCTGACGAAATTCTCTATTGTTAGGCATGTGTATTAAGTCTTTTTCTCTTGGCATTAAAAAAAACTGAGTGTTCTGGTAAGAAGACGAAACAGCTACACTTTTATCAAGATTCTACCATACTGGTATGGGCACGACATTGGCTAAATTGTGGAAGAAAATTTACTTGAGGTACAAAGTTTTTGGCTCGCTTAATTAAACAGTCAACATTAGCCAAACACAAATTATGGGCTCCTGCGGGATTTGGACCCCGGACCTCTGGCACCTGAAGCAACAATCAACCCCTAGACCAACGAGCCATTAAAACTGCTCAACGTTTTATGTCTTACTGACGAAATTCTCTATTGTTAGGCATGCGTGTTAAGTCTTTGTCTCTTGGTAATAAAAAAAATGCTGGGTGTTCTGCTAAGAAGACGAACCAGCTACACTTTTACTAAGCCTCTACTATACTGGTATGGGCACGACATTGGCTAAATTGTGGAATTAAAGTTTTCTTAAGGTACAAAGTTTTTGGCTCGCTTAATTTAACAGTCAACATTAGCCAAACACAACTTGTGGGCTCGTCCGGGAATTGGACCCGGGACCTCTCGCACCCTAAGCGAGAATCATTCCCCTAGACCAACGAGCCATTGAAACACCTCAATATTTGATGTCTGACTGACGAAATTCTCTATTGTTAGGCATGTGTGTTAAGTCTTTGTCTCTTGGTAATAAAAACAATGCTGGGTGTTCTGCTAAGAAGACGAACCAGCTACACTTTTACTAAGTCTCTACTATACTGGTATGGGCACGACATTGGCTAAATTGTGGAAGAAACGTTTTCTTAAGGTACAAAGTTTTTAATGCGATCAATTAAACAGTAAACATTAGCCAAACACAAATCCTGGGCTCATCCGGGAGTTGGACCCTGGACCACTCGCACCCAAGGCGAGAATCATAACCCTAGACCAACAAGCCATTAAAACTGCTCAACATTTGTTGTCTTCCTGACGAAATTCTCTATTGTTAGGCATGTGTATTAAGTCTTTTTCTCTTGGCATTAAAAAAAACTGAGTGTTCTGGTAAGAAGACGAAACAGCTACACTTTTATCAAGATTCTACCATACTGGTATGGGCACGACATTGGCTAAATTGTGGAAGAAAATTTACTTAAGGTACAAAGTTTTTGGCTCGCTTAATTAAACAGTCAAGATTAGCCAAACACAAATTCTGGGCTCCTGCAGGATTTGGACACAGGACCTCTGGCACCTGAAGCAACAATCAACCCCTAGACCAACGAGCCATTAAAACTGCTCAACGTTTTATGTCTTACTGACGAAATTCTCTATTGTTAGGCATGCGTGTTAAGTCGTTGTCTCTTGGTAATAAAAAAAATGCTGGGTGTTCTGCTAAGAAGACGAACCAGCTACACTTTTACTAAGTCTCTACCATACTGGTATTGGCATAACATTGGCTAAATTGTGGAAGAAAATTTACTTCAGGTACAAAGTTTTTGGCTCGCTTAATTAAACAGTCAACATTAGCCAAACACAAATTCTGGGCTCCTGGGTGATTTGGACACAGGACCTCTCGCACCCTAAGCGAGAATCATTCCCCTAGACCAACGAGCCATTGAAACACCTCAATATTTGATGTCTGCCTGATGAAATTCTTTATTGTTAGGCATGTGTATTAAGTCTTTTTCTCTTGGCATTAAAAAAAAATGAGTGTTCTGCAAAGAAGACGAACCAGCTACAATTTTACCAAGACTCTACCATACTGGTATGGGCAAGACATCGGCTAAATTGTGGAAGAAACGTTTTCTTAAGGTACAAAGTTTTTAACGCGCTCAATTAAACAGTAAACATTAGCCAAACACAAATTCTGGGATCATCCGGTATTTGGACCCGGGACCTCTCGCACCCAAAGCGAGAATCATAAGCCTAGACCAACGAGCCATTAAAACTGCTCAACGTTCGATGTCTTCCTGACGAAATTCTCTATTGTTACGCATATGTATTAAGTATTTGTCTCTTGGTAATAAAAAAATGCTGGGTGTTCTACAAAGAAGACGAACCAGCTACACTTTTGCCAAGACTCTACCATACTGGTATGGGCACGACATCGGCTAAATTGTAAAAGAAATGTTTTCTTAAGGTACAAAGTTTTTAGCTCGCTTAATTAAACAGTCAACATTAGCCAAACACAAATTATGGGCTCCTGCGGGATTTGGACCCGGGACCTCCGGCACCTGAAGCAACAATCAACCCCTAGACCAACGAGCCATTAAAACTGCTCAACGTTTTATGTCTTACTGACGAAATTCTCTATTGTTAGGCATGCGTGTTAAGTCTTTGTCTCTTGGTAATAAAAAAAATGCTGGGTGTTCTGCTAAGAAGACGAACCAGCTACACTTTTACTAAGTCTCTACCATACTGGTATTGGCATAACATTGGCTAAATTGTGGAAGAAAATTTATCTCAGGTACAAAGTTTTTGGCTCGCTTAATTAAACAGTCAACATTAGCCAAACACAAATTCTGGGCTCCTGGGGGATTTGGACCCAGGACCTCTCGCACAAGAAGCAAGAATCATACCCCTAGACCAACGAGCCATTGAAACTTCTCAACGTTTGATGTCTTCCTGACAAAATTCTCTATTGTTAGGCATGTGTGTTAAGTCTTTTTCTCTTGGTAATAAAAAAATGCTGGGTGTTCTGCTAAGAAGACGAACCAGCTACACTTTTACCAAGACTCTACCATACTGGTATGGGCACGACATCGGCTAAATTGTGGAAGAAACTTTTTCTTAAGGTACAAAGTTTTTAACGCGTTCAATTAAACAGTCAACATTAGCCAAACACAACTTCTGGGCTCGTCCGGGAATTGGACCCGGGACCTCTCGCACCCTAAGCGAGAATCATACCCCTAGACCAACGAGCCATTAAAACACCTCAACATTTGATGTCTGCCTGACGAAATTCTTTATTGTTAGGCATGTGTATTAAGTCTTTTTCCCTTGGCATTAAAAAAAAATGAGTGTTCTGGTAAGAAGACGAAACAATTACACTTTTACCAAGATTCTACCATACTGGTATGGGCACGACATTGGCTAAATTGTGGAAGAAACGTTTTCTTAAGGTACAAAGTTTTTGGCTCGCTTAATTTAATAGTCAACATTAGCCAAACACAAATTCTGGGCTCATCCGGGAGTTGGACCCTGGACCTCTCGCAACCAAGGCGAGAATCATAACCCTAGACCAACGAGCCATTAAAACCAGTTAAGGTTTGATGTCTGACTGACGAAATTCTCTATTGTTAGGCATGTGTATTAAGTCTTTGTCTCTTGGTAATAAAAAGATGCTGGGTGTTCTGCTAAGAAGATGAACCAGCTACATTTTTGTCAAGTCTCTACCATACTGGTATGGGCACGACATTGGCTAAATTGTGGAAGAAACGTTTTCGTAAGGTACAAAGTTTTTGGCTCGCTCAATTAAACAGTCAACATTAGCCAAACACAAATTCTGGGCTCGTCCGGGATTTGGACCCAGGACCTCTCGCACACACAGTGAGAATCATACCCGTAGACCACCGAGTCATTAAAACTGCTTAACGTTTGATGTCTTCCTGACGAAATTCTCTATTGTTAGGGATGTGTATTAAGTATTTGTCTATTGGTAATAAAAAAATGATGGGAGTTCTGCTAAGAAGACGAACCAGCTACACTTTTACCAAGACTCTACCATACTGGTATGGGCACGTCATCGGCTAAATTGTGGAAGAAACGTTTTCTTAAGGTGTAAAGTTTTTAACGCGCTCAATTAAACAGTCAACATTAGCCAAACACAAATTCAGGGCTCATCTGGAAACTGAACACGGGACCTCTCGCACCCTAAGCAAGAATCATACCCCTAGACCAACGAGCCATAAAAGCCATTTAAGGTTTGATGTCTGACTGACGAAATTCTCTATTGTTAGGCATGTGTATTAAGTCTTTGTCTCTTGGTAATAAAAAGATGCTGGGTGTTCTGCTAAGAAGATGAACCAGCTACACTTTTGCCAAGACTCTACCATACTGGTATGGGCACGACATTGGCTAAATTGTTGAAGAAAATTTACTTAAGGTACAAAGTTTTTGGCTCGCTTAATTAAACAGTCAACATTAGCCAAACACAAATTCTGGGCTCGTCCGGGAGTTGGACCCTGGACCTCTCGCACCCAAGGCGAGAATCATAACCCTAGACCAACGAGCCATTAAAACCAGTTAAGGTTTGATGTCTGACTGACGAAATTCTCTATTGTTAGGCATGTGTATTAAGTCTTTGTCTCTTGGTAATAAAAAGATGCTGGGTGTTCTGCTAAGAAGATGAACCAGCTACATTTTTGTCAAGTCTCTACCATACTGGTATGGGCACGACATTGGCTAAATTGTGGAAGAAACGTTTTCGTAAGGTACAAAGTTTTTGGCTCGCTCAATTAAACAGTCAACATTAGCCAAACACAAATTCTGGGCTCGTCCGGGATTTGGACCCAGGACCTCTCGCACACACAGTGAGAATCATACCCGTAGACCACCGAGTCATTAAAACTGCTTAACGTTTGATGTCTTCCTGACGAAATTCTCTATTGTTAGGCATGTGTGTTAAGTATTTGTCTCTTGGTATTTAAAAAATGCTGGGTGTTCTGCTAAGAAGACAAAACCAGCTACACTTTTACTAAGTCTCTACCATACTGGTATTGGCATAACATTGGCTAAATTGTGGAAGAAAATTTATCTCAGGTACAAAGTTTTTGGCTCGCTTAATTAAACAGTCAACATTAGCCAAACACAAATTCTGGGCTCCTGGGGGATTTGGACCCAGGACCTCTCGCACAAGAAGCAAGAATCATACCCCTAGACCAACGAGCCATTGAAACTTCTCAACGTTTGATGTCTTCCTGACAAAATTCTCTATTGTTAGGCATGTGTGTTAAGTCTTTTTCTCTTGGTAATAAAAAAATGCTGGGTGTTCTGCTAAGAAGACGAACCAGCTACACTTTTACCAAGACTCTACCAT
The DNA here is from genome assembly GCF_023349555.1 of Cebidichthys violaceus. Classification (NCBI taxonomy): domain Eukaryota; kingdom Metazoa; phylum Chordata; class Actinopteri; order Perciformes; family Stichaeidae; genus Cebidichthys; species Cebidichthys violaceus. The sequence goes on along the minus strand of NW_027176506.1, from coordinate 2,579,036 downwards.
ACTGGTATGGGCACGACATCGGCTAAATTGTGGAAGAAACTTTTTCTTAAGGTACAAAGTTTTTAACGCGTTCAATTAAACAGTCAACATTAGCTAAACACAAATTCTGGGCTCGTCCGGGAATTGGACCCGGGACCTCTCGCACCCTAAGTGAGAATCATACCCCTAGACCAACAAGCCATTAAAACTGCTTAACGTTTGATGTCTTCCTGACGAAATTCTCTATTGTTAGGCATGTGTGTTAAGTCTTTGTCTCTTGGTAATAAAAAAAACTGAGTGTTCTGCTAAGAAGACGAACCAGCTACACTTTTACCAAGACTCTACCATACTGGTATGGGTACGACATTGGCTAAATTGTGGAAGAAACGTTTTGTTAAGGTACAAAGTTTTTGACTCGCTTAATTTAACAGTCAGTATTAGCCAAACACAACTTCTGGGCTCGTCCGGGAATTGGACCCAGGACCTCTCGCACCCTAAGCGAGAATCATACCCCTAGACCAACGAGCCATTAAAACACCTCAACATTTGATGTCTGCCTGACGAAATTCTTTATTGTTAGGCATGTGTATTAAGTCTTTTTCCCTTGGCATTAAAAAAAAATGAGTGTTCTGGTAAGAAGACGAAACAATTACACTTTTACCAAGATTCTACCATACTGGTATGGGCACGACATTGGCTAAATTGTGGAAGAAACGTTTTCTTAAGGTACAAAGTTTTTGGCTCGCTTAATTTAATAGTCAACATTAGCCAAACACAAATTCTGGGCTCGTCCGGGATTTGGACCCGGGACCTCTCGCACACACAGTGAGAATCATACCCGTAGACCACCGAGTCATTAAAACTGCTTAACGTTTGATGTCTTCCTGACGAAATTCTCTATTGTTAGGCATGTGTGTTAAGTCTTTGTCTCTTGGTAATAAAAAAAATGCTGGTTGTTCTGCTAAGAAGACGAACCAGCTACACTTTTACTAAGTCTCTACCATACTGGTATGGGCACGACATTGGCTAAATTGTGGAAGAAACGTTTTCTTAAGGTACAAAGTTTTTGGCTCGCTTAATTTAACAGTCAACATTAGCCAAACACAAATTCTGGGCTCGTCCGGGATTTGGACCCGGGACCTCTCGCACCCAAAGCGAGAATCATACCCCTAGACCAACGAGCCATTGAAACTGCTTAACGTTTGATGTCTTCCTGACGAAATTCTCTATTGTTAGGCATGTGTGTTAAGTCTTTGTCTCTTGGTAATAAAAAAAACTGAGTGTTCTGCTAAGAAGACGAACCAGCTACACTTTTACCAAGACTCTACCATACTGGTATGGGCACGACATCGGCTAAATTGTGGAAGAAACGTTTTCTTAAAGTACAAAGTTTTTAACGCGATCAATTAAACAGTAAACATTAGCCAAACACAAATTCTGGGCTCGTCCGGTAATTGGACCCCAGACCTCTCGCACCCTATGAGAGAATCATACCCCTAGACCAACGAGCCATTAAAACTGCTTAACGTTTGATGTCTTCCTGACGAAATTCTCTATTGTTAGGGATGTGTATTAAGTATTTGTCTATTGGTAATAAAAAAATGATGGGAGTTCTGCTAAGAAGACGAACCAGCTACACTTTTACCAAGACTCTACCATACTGGTATGGGCACGTCATCGGCTAAATTGTGGAAGAAACATTTTCTTAAGTTATAAAGTTTTTAACGCGCTCAATTAAACAGTCAACATTAGCCAAACACAAATTCAGGGCTCGTCTGGAAACTGAACACGGGACCTCTCGCACCCTAAGCAAGAATCATACCCCTAGACCAACGAGCAATTAAAACCATTTAAGGTTTGATGTCTGACTGACGAAATTCTCTATTGTTAGGCATGTGTATTAAGTCTTTGTCTCTTGGTAATAAAAAGATGCTGGGTGTTCTGCTAAGAAGATGAACCAGCTACACTTTTGCCAAGACTCTACCATACTGGTATGGGCACGACATTGGCTAAATTGTTGAAGAAAATTTACTTAAGGTACAAAGTTTTTGGCTCGCTTAATTAAACAGTCAACATTAGCCAAACACAAATTCTGGGCTCGTCCGGGATCTGAACCCAGGACCTCTCGCACCCAAAGCAAAAATTATACCCCTAGACCAAGGAGCCTTTAAAAACTTCTCAATGTTTGATGTCTTTCTGAAGAAATTCTCTATTGTTAGGAATGTGTGTTAAGTATTTGTCTCTTGGTATTAAAAAAATGCTGGGTGTTCTGCTAAGAAGACGAAACCATCTACACTTTTACTAAATCTCTACCATACTGGTATGGGCACAACATTGGCTAAATTGTGGAAGAAAATTTACTTCAGGTACAAAGTTTTTGGCTCGCTTAATTAAACAGTCAACATTAGCCAAACACAAATTCTGGGCTACTGGGGGATTTGGATCCAGGACCTCTCGCACAAGAAGTAAGAATCATACCCCTAGACCAACGAGCCATTGAAACTTCTCAACGTTTGATGTCTTCCTGACGAAATTCTCTATTGTTAGGCATGTGTGTTAAGTCTTTTTATCTTGGTAATAAAAAAATGCTGGGTGTTCTGCTAAGAAGACGAACCAGCTACACTTTTGCCAAGACTACCATACTGGTATGGGCACAACATTGGCTAAATTGTGGAAGAAACGTTTTCTTAAGGTACAAAGTTTTTAACGCGGTCAATTAAACAGTAAACATTAGCCAAACACAAATTCTGGGCTCGTCCGAGAGTTGGACCCTGGACCACTCGCACCCAAGGCGAGAATCATAACCCTAGACCAACAAACCATTAAATCTGCTCAACATTTGTTGTCTTCCTGACGAAATTCTCTATTGTTACGCATGTGTATTAGGTATTTGTCTCTTGGTAATAAAAAAATGCTGGGTGTTCTGCTAAGAAGACGAACCAGCTACACTTTTACCAAGACTCTCCCATACTGGTATGGGCACGACATCGGCTAAATTGTGGAAGAAACGTTTTCTTAAGGTACAAAGTTTTTAGCTCGCTTAATTTAACAGTCAACAATAGCCAAACACAACTTCTGGGCTCGTCCGGGAATTGGACCCGGGACCTCTCTCACCCAAAGCAAGAATCATACCCCTAGACCAAGGAGCCTTTAAAAACTTCTCAATGTTTGATGTCTTCCTGACGAAATTCTCTATTGTTAGGAATGTGTGTTAAGTATTTGTCTCTTGGTATTTAAAAAATGCTGGGTGTTCTGCTAAGAAGACGAAACCAGCTACACTTTTACTAAGTCTCTACCATACTGGTATGGGCACGACATCGGCTAAATTGTGGAAGAAACTTTTTCTTAAGGTACAAAGTTTTTAACGCTTTCAATTAAACAGTCAACATTAGCCAAACACAAATTCTGGGCTCGTCCGGGAATTGGACCCGGGACCTCTCGCACCCTAAGTGAAAATCATACCCCTAGACCAACAAGCCATTAAAACTGCTTAACGTTTGATGTCTTCCTGACAAAATTCTCTATTGTTAGGCATGTGTGTTAAGTCTTTGTCTCTTGGTAATAAAAAAAACTGAGTGTTCTGCTAAGAAGACGAACCAGCTACACTTTTACCAAGACTCTACCATACTGGTATGGGTACGACATTGGCTAAATTGTGGAAGAAACGTTTTGTTAAGGTACAAAGTTTTTGACTCGCTTAATTTAACAGTCAACATTAGCCAAACACAACTTCTGGGCTCGTCCGGGAATTGGACCCAGGACCTCTCGCACCCTAAGCGAGAATCATACCCCTAGACCAACGAGCCATTAAAACCATTTAAGGTTTGATGTCTGACTGACGAAATTCTCTATTGTTAGGCATGTGTATTAAGTCTTTGTCTCTTGGTAATAAAAAGATGCTGGGTGTTCTGCTAAGAAGATGAACCAGCTACACTTTTGCCAAGACTCTACCATACTGGTATGGGCACGACATTGGCTAAATTGTTGAAGAAAATTTACTTAAGGTACAAAGTTTTTGGCTCGCTTAATTAAACAGTCAACATTAGCCAAACACAAATTCTGGGCTCGTCCGGGATCTGAACCCAGGACCTCTCGCACCCAAAGCAAAAATTATACCCCTAGACCAAGGAGCCTTTAAAAACTTCTCAATGTTTGATGTCTTTCTGAAGAAATTCTCTATTGTTAGGAATGTGTGTTAAGTATTTGTCTCTTGGTATTAAAAAAATGCTGGGTGTTCTGCTTTGAAGACGAAACCATCTACACTTTTACTAAATCTCTACCATACTGGTATGGGCACAACATTGGCTAAATTGTGGAAGAAAATTTACTTCAGGTACAAAGTTTTTGGCTCGCTTAATTAAACAGTCAACATTAGCCAAACACAAATTCTGGGCTACTGGGGGATTTGGATCCAGGACCTCTCGCACAAGAAGTAAGAATCATACCCCTAGACCAACGAGCCATTGAAACTTCTCAACGTTTGATGTCTTCCTGACGAAATTCTCTATTGTTAGGAATGTGTGTTAAGTATTTGTCTCTTGGTATTTAAAAAATGCTGGGTGTTCTGCTAAGAAGACGAAACCAGCTACACTTTTACTAAGTCTCTACCATACTGGTATGGGCACGACATCGGCTAAATTGTGGAAGAAACTTTTTCTTAAGGTACAAAGTTTTTAACGCTTTCAATTAAACAGTCAACATTAGCCAAACACAAATTCTGGGCTCGTCCGGGAATTGGACCCGGGACCTCTCGCACCCTAAGTGAAAATCATACCCCTAGACCAACAAGCCATTAAAACTGCTTAACGTTTGATGTCTTCCTGACAAAATTCTCTATTGTTAGGCATGTGTGTTAAGTCTTTGTCTCTTGGTAATAAAAAAAACTGAGTGTTCTGCTAAGAAGACGAACCAGCTACACTTTTACCAAGACTCTACCATACTGGTATGGGTACGACATTGGCTAAATTGTGGAAGAAACGTTTTGTTAAGGTACAAAGTTTTTGACTCGCTTAATTTAACAGTCAACATTAGCCAAACACAACTTCTGGGCTCGTCTGGAAACTGAACACGGGACCTCTCGCACCCTAAGCGAGAATCATACCCCTAGACCAACGAGCAATTAAAACCATTTAAGGTTTGATGTCTGACTGACGAAATTCTCTATTGTTAGGCATGTGTATTAAGTCTTTTTCCCTTGGCATTAAAAAAAAATGAGTGTTCTGGTAAGAAGACGAAACAATTACACTTTTACCAAGATTCTACCATACTGGTATGGGCACGACATTGGCTAAATTGTGGAAGAAACGTTTTCTTAAGGTACAAAGTTTTTGGCTCGCTTAATTTAACAGTCAACATTAGCCAAACACAAATTCTGGGCTCGTCCGGGATTTGGACCCAGGACCTCTCGCAGACACAGTGAGAATCATACCCGTAGACCACTGAGTCATTAAAACTGCTTAACGTTTGATGTCTTCCTGACGAAATTCTCTATTGTTAGGCATGTGTGTTAAGTCTTTGTCTCTTGGTAATAAAAAAAATGCTGGTTGTTATGCTAAGAAGACGAACCAGCTACACTTTTACTAAGTCTCTACCATACTGGTATGGGCACGACATTGGCTAAATTGTGAAAGAAACGTTTTCTTAAGGTACAAAGTTTTTGGCTCGCTTAATTTAACAGTCAACTTTAGCCAAACACAAATTCTGGGCTCTTCCGGGATTTGGACCGGGGACCTCTCGCACCCAAAGCGAGAATCATACCCCTAGACCAACGAGCCATTGAAACTGCTTAACGTTTGATGTCTTCCTGACGAAATTCTCTATTGTTAGGCATGTGTGTTAAGTCTTTGTCTCTTGGTAATAAAAAAAACTGAGTGTTCTGCTAAGAAGACGAACCAGCTACACTTTTACCAAGACTCTACCATACTGGTATGGGCACGACATCGGCTAAATTGTGGAAGAAACGTTTTCTTAAAGTACAAAGTTTTTAACGCGATCAATTAAACAGTAAACATTAGCCAAACACAAATTCTGGGCTCGTCCGGTAATTGGACCCCAGACCTCTCGCACCCTATGAGAGAATCATATCCCTAGACCAACGAGCCATTAAAACTGCTTAACGTTTGATGTCTGACTGACGAAATTCTCTATTGTTAGGCATGTGTATTAAGTCTTTGTCTCTTGGTAATAAAAAGATGCTGGGTGTTCTGCTAAGAAGATGAACCAGCTACACTTTTGCCAAGACTCTACCATACTGGTATGGGCACGACATTGGCTAAATTGTTGAAGAAAATTTACTTAAGATACAAAGTTTTTGGCTCGCTTAATTAAACAGTCAACATTAGCCAAACACAAATTCTGGGCTCGTCCGGGATCTGAACCCAGGACCTTTCGCACCCAAAGCAAAAATTATACCCCTAGACCAAGGAGCCTTTAAAAACTTCTCAATGTTTGATGTCTTTCTGAAGAAATTCTCTATTGTTAGGAATGTGTGTTAAGTGTTTGTCTCTTGGTATTAAAAAAATGCTGGGTGTTCTGCTAAGAAGATGAAACCATCTACACCTTTACTAAATCTCTACCATACTGGTATGGGCACAACATTGGCTAAATTGTGGAAGAAAATTTACTTCAGGTACAAAGTTTTTGGCTCGCTTAATTAAACAGTCAACATTAGCCAAACACAAATTCTGGGCTACTGGGGGATTTGGATCCAGGACCTCTCGCACAAGAAGTAAGAATCATACCCCTAGACCAACGAGCCATTGAAACTTCTCAACGTTTGATGTCTTCCTGACGAAATTCTCTATTGTTAGGCATGTGTGTTAAGTCTTTTTATCTTGGTAATAAAAAAATGCTGGGTGTTCTGCTAAGAAGACGAACCAGCTACACTTTTGCCAAGACTACCATACTGGTATGGGCACGACATTGGCTAAATTGTGGAAGAAATATTTTCTTAATGTACAAAGTTTTTGGCTCGCTTAATTCAAAAGTCAACATTAGCCAAACACAAATTCTGGGCTCGTCCGGGATTTGGACCCGGGACCTCTCGCACCCGAAGCGAGAATCATACCCCTAGACCAACGAGCCATTAAAACCAGTTAAGGTTTGATGTCTGACTGACGAAATTCTCTATTGTTAGGCATGTGTATTAAGTCTTTGTCTCTTGGTAATAAAAAGATGCTGGGTGTTCTGCTAAGAAGATGAACCAGCTACATTTTTGCCAAGTCTCTACCATACTGGTATGGGCACGACATTGGCTAAATTGTGGAAGAAACGTTTTCGTAAGGTACAAAGTTTTTGGCTCGCTTAATTTAACAGTCAACATTAGCCAAACACAAATTCTGGGCTCGTCCGGGATTTGGACCCAGGACCTCTCGCAGACACAGTGAGAATCATACCCGTAGACCACTGAGTCATTAAAACTGCTTAACGTTTGATGTCTTCCTGACGAAATTCTCTATTGTTAGGCATGTGTGTTAAGTCTTTGTCTCTTTGTAATAAAAAAAATGCTGGTTGTTCTGCTAAGAAGACGAACCAGCTACACTTTTACTAAGTCTCTACCATACTGGTATGGGCACGACATTGGCTAAATTGTGGAAGAAACGTTTTCTTAAGGTACAAAGTTTTTGGCTCGCTTAATTTAACAGTCAACATTAGCCAAACACAAATTCTGGGCTCGTCCAGGATTTGGACCCGGGACCTCTCGCACCCAAAGCAAGAATCATACCCCTAGACCAACGAGCCATTGAAACTGCTTAACGTTTGATGTCTTCCTGACGAAATTCTCTATTGGTAGGCATGTGTGTTAAGTCTTTGTCTCTTGGTAATAAAAAAAACTGAGTGTTCTGCTAAGAAGACGAACCAGCTACACTTTTACCAAGACTCTACCATACTGGTATGGGCACGACATCGGCTAAATTGTGGAAGAAACGTTTTCTTAAAGTACAAAGTTTTTAACGCGATCAATTAAACAGTAAACATTAGCCAAACACAAATTCTGGGCTCGTCCGGTAATTGGACCCCAGACCTCTCGCACCCTATGAGAGAATCATACCCCTAGACCAACGAGCCATTAAAACTGCTTAACGTTTGATGTCTTCCTGACGAAATTCTCTATTGTTAGGGATGTGTATTAAGTATTTGTCTATTGGTAATAAAAAAATGATGGGAGTTCTGCTAAGAAGACGAACCAGCTACACTTTTACCAAGACTCTACCATACTGGTATGGGCACGTCATCGGCTAAATTGTGGAAGAAACGTTTTCTTAAGGTGTAAAGTTTTTAACGCGCTCAATTAAACAGTCAACATTAGCCAAACACAAATTCAGGGCTCGTCTGGAAACTGAACACGGGACCTCTCGCACCCTAAGCAAGAATCATACCCTTAGACCAACGAGCCATAAAAGCCATTTAAGGTTTGATGTCTGACTGACGAAATTCTCTATTGTTAGGCATGTGTATTAAGTCTTTGTCTCTTGGTAATAAAAAGATGCTGGGTGTTCTGCTAAGAAGATGAACCAGCTACACTTTTGCCAAGACTCTACCATACTGGTATGGGCACGACATTGGCTAAATTGTTGAAGAAAATTTACTTAAGGTACAAAGTTTTTGGCTCGCTTAATTAAACAGTCAACATTAGCCAAACACAAATTCTGGGCTCGTCCGGGAGTTGGACCCTGGACCTCTCGCAACCAAGGCAAGAATCATAAACCTAGACCAACGAGCCATTAAAACCAGTTAAGGTTTGATGTCTGACTGACGAAATTCTCTATTGTTAGGCATGTGTATTAAGTCTTTGTCTCTTGGTAATAAAAAGATGCTGGGTGTTCTGCTAAGAAGATGAACCAGCTACATATTTGTCAAGTCTCTACCATACTGGTATGGGCACGACATTGGCTAAATTGTGGAAGAAACGTTTTCGTAAGGTACAAAGTTTTTGGCTCGCTCAATTAAACAGTCAACATTAGCCAAACACAAATTCTGGGCTCGTCCGGGATTTGGACCCAGGACCTCTCGCACACACAGTGAGAATCATACCCGTAGACCACCGAGTCATTAAAACTGCTTAACGTTTGATGTCTTCCTGACGAAATTCTCTATTGTTAGGCATGTGTGTTAAGTATTTGTCTCTTGGTATTTAAAAAATGCTGGGTGTTCTGCTAAGAAGACGAAACCAGCTACACTTTTACTAAGTCTCTACCATACTGGTATTGGCATAACATTGGCTAAATTGTGGAAGAAAATTTACTTCAGGTACAAAGTTTTTGGCTCGCTTAATTAAACAGTCAACATTAGCCAAACACAAATTCTGGGCTCCTGGGGGATTTGGACCCAGGACCTCTCGCACAAGAAGTAAGAATCATACCCCTAGACCAACGAGCCATTGAAACTTCTCAACGTTTGATGTCTTCCTGACAAAATTCTCTATTGTTAGGCATGTGTGTTAAGTCTTTTTCTCTTGGTAATAAAAAAATGCTGGGTGTTCTGCTAAGAAGACGAACCAGCTACACTTTTACCAAGACTCTACCATACTGGTATGGGCACGACATTGGCTAAATTGTGGAAGAAACGTTTTGTTAAGGTACAAAGTTTTTGACTCGCTTAATTTAACAGTCAATATTAGCCAAACACAACTTCTGGGCTCGTCCGGGAATTGGACCCAGGACCTCTCGCACCCTAAGCGAGAATCATACCCCTAGACCAACGAGCCATGAAAACACCTCAACATTTGATGTCTGCCTGACGAAATTCTTTATTGTTAGGCATGTGTATTAAGTCTTTTTCCCTTGGCATTAAAAAAAAAAGAGTGTTCTGGTAAGAAGACGAAACAATTACACTTTTACCAAGATTCTACCATACTGGTATGGGCACGACATTGGCTAAATTGTGGAAGAAACGTTTTCTTAAGGTACAAAGTTTTTGGTTCGCTTAATTTAACAGTCAACATTAGCCAAACACAAATTCTGGGCTCGTCCGGGATTTGGACCCAGGACCTCTCGCAGACACAGTGAGAATCATACCCGTAGACCACTGAGTCATTAAAACTGCTTAACGTTTGATGTCTTCCTGACGAAATTCTCTATTGTTAGGCATGTGTGTTAAGTCTTTGTCTCTTGGTAATAAAAAAAATGCTGGTTGTTCTGCTAAGAAGACGAACCAGCTACACTTTTACTAAGTCTCTACCATACTGGTATGGGCACGACATTGGCTAAATTGTGGAAGAAACGTTTTCTTAAGGTACAAAGTTTTTGGCTCGCTTAATTTAACAGTCAACATTAGCCAAACACAAATTGTGGGCTCGTCCGGGATTTGGACCCGGGACCTCTCGCACCCAAAGCGAGAATCATACCCCTAGACCAACGAGCCATTGAAACTGCTTAACGTTTGATGTCTTCCTGAAGAAATTCTCTATTGTTAGGCATGTGTGTTAAGTCTTTGTCTCTTGGTAATAAAAAAAACTGAGTGTTCTGCTAAGAAGACGAACCAGCTACACTTTTACCAAGACTCTACCATACTGGTATGGGCACGTCATCGGCTAAATTGTGGAAGAAACGTTTTCTTAAGGTGTAAAGTTTTTAACGCGCTCAATTAAACAGTCAACATTAGCCAAACACAAATTGAGGGCTCGTCTGGAAACTGAACACGGGACCTCTCGCACCCTAAGCAACAATCATACCCCTAGACCAACGAGCCATAAAAGCCATTTAAGGTTTGATATCTGACTGACGAAATTCTCTATTGTTAGGCATGTGTATTAAGTCTTTGTCTCTTGGTAATAAAAAGATGCTGGGTGTTCTGCTAAGAAGATGAACCAGCTACACTTTTGCCAAGACTCTACCATACTGGTATGGGCACGACATTGGCTAAATTGTTGAAGAAAATTTACTTAAGGTACAAAGTTTTTGGCTCGCTTAATTAAACAGTCAACATTAGCCAAACACAAATTCTGGGCTCGTCCGGGATCTGAACCCAGGACCTCTCGCACCCAAAGCAAAAATTATACCCCTAGACCAAGGAGCCTTTAAAAACTTCTCAATGTTTGATGTCTTTCTGAAGAAATTCTCTATTGTTAGGAATGTGTGTTAAGTATTTGTCTCTTGGTATTAAAAAAATGCTGGGTGTTCTGCTAAGAAGACGAAACCATCTACACTTTTACTAAATCTCTACCATACTGGTATGGGCACAACATTGGCTAAATTGTGGAAGAAAATTTACTTCAGGTACAAAGTTTTTGGCTCGCTTAATTAAACAGTCAACATTAGCCAAACACAAATTCTGGGCTACTGGGGGATTTGGATCCAGGACCTCTCGCATAAGAAGTAAGAATCATACCCCTAGACCAACGAGCCATTGAAACTTCTCAACGTTTGATGTCTTCCTGACGAAATTCTCTATTGTTAGGCATGTGTGTTAAGTCTTTTTATCTTGATAATAAAAAAATGCTGGGTGTTCTGCTAAGAAGACGAACCAGCTACACTTTTGCCAAGACTACCATACTGGTATGGGCACGACATTGGCTAAATTGTGGAAGAAACGTTTTCTTAAGGTACAAAGTTTTTGGCTCGCTTAATTTAACAGTCAACATTAGCCAAACACAAATTGTGGGCTCGTCCGGGATTTGGACCCGGGACCTCTCACACCCAAAGCGAGAATCATACCCCTAGACCAACGAGCCATTAAAACTGCTTAACGTTTGATGTCTTCCTGACGAAATTCTCTATTGTTAGGCATGTGTGTTAAGTCTTTGTCTCTTGGTAATAAAAAAAACTGAGTGTTCTGCTAAGAAGACGAACCAGCTACACTTTTACCAAGACTCTACCATACTGGTATGGGCACGACATCGGCTAAATTGTGGAAGAAACGTTTTCTTAAAGTACAAAGTTTTTAACGCGATCAATTAAACAGTAAACATTAGCCAAACACAAATTCTGGGCTCGTCCGGTAATTGGACCCCAGACCTCTCGCACCCTATGAGAGAATCATACCCCTAGACCAACGAGCCATTAAAACTGCTTAACGTTTGATGTCTTCCTGACGAAATTCTCTATTGTTAGGGATGTGTATTAAGTATTTGTCTATTGGTAATAAAAAAAATGCTGGGTGTTCTGCTAAGAAGACGAACCAGCTACACTTTTACCAAGACTCTACCATACTGGTATGGGCACGTCATCGGCTAAATTGTGGAAGAAACGTTTTCTTAAGGTGTAAAGTTTTTAACGCGCTCAATTAAACAGTCAACATTAGCCAAACACAAATTCAGGGCTCGTCTGGAAACTGAACACGGGACCTCTCGCACCCTAAGTAACAATCATACCCCTAGACCAACGAGCCATAAAAGCCATTTAAGGTTTGATATCTGACTGACGAAATTCTCTATTGTTAGGCATGTGTATTAAGTCTTTGTCTCTTGGTAATAAAAAGATGCTGGGTGTTCTGCTAAGAAGATGAACCAGCTACACTTTTGCCAAGACTCTACCATACTGGTATGGGCACGACATTGGCTAAATTGTTGAAGAAAATTTACTTAAGGTACAAAGTTTTTGGCTCGCTTAATTAAACAGTCAACATTAGCCAAACACAAATTCTGGGCTCGTCCGGGATCTGAACCCAGGACCTCTCGCACCCAAAGCAAAAATTATACCCCTAGACCAAGGAGCCTTTAAAAACTTCTCAATGTTTGATGTCTTTCTGAAGAAATTCTCTATTGTTAGGAATGTGTGTTAAGTATTTGTCTCTTGGTATTAAAAAAATGCTGGGTGTTCTGCTAAGAAGACAAAACCATCTACACTTTTACTAAATCTCTACCATACTGGTATGGGCACAACATTGGCTAAATTGTGGAAGAAAATTTACTTCAGGTACAAAGTTTTTGGCTCGCTTAATTAAACAGTCAACATTAGCCAAACACAAATTCTGGGCTACTGGGGGATTTGGATCCAGGACCTCTCGCATAAGAAGTAAGAATCATACCCCTAGACCAACGAGCCATTGAAACTTCTCAACGTTTGATGTCTTCCTGACGAAATTCTCTATTGTTAGGCATGTGTGTTAAGTCTTTTTATCTTGATAATAAAAAAATGCTGGGTGTTCTGCTAAGAAGACGAACCAGCTACACTTTTGCCAAGACTACCATACTGGTATGGGCACGACATTGGCTAAATTGTGGAAGAAACGTTTTCTTAAGGTACAAAGTTTTTGGCTCGCTTAATTTAACAGTCAACATTAGCCAAACACAAATTCTGGGCTCGTCCGGGATTTGGACCCAGGACCTCTCGCAGACACAGTGAGAATCATACCCGTAGACCACTGAGTCATTAAAACTGCTTAACGTTTGATGTCTTCCTGACGAAATTCTCTATTGTTAGGCATGTGTGTTAAGTCTTTGTCTCTTGGTAATAAAAAAAATGCTGGTTGTTCTGCTAAGAAGACGAACCAGCTACACTTTTACTAAGTCTCTACCATACTGGTATGGGCACGACATTGGCTAAATTGTGGAAGAAACGTTTTCTTAAGGTACAAAGTTTTTGGCTCGCTTAATTTAACAGTCAACATTAGCCAAACACAAATTGTGGGCTCGTCCGGGATTTGGACCCGGGACCTCTCGCACCCAAAGCGAGAATCATACCCCTAGACCAACGAGCCATTGAAACTGCTTAACGTTTCATGTCTTCCTGACGAAATTCTCTATTGTTAGGCATGTGTGTTAAGTCTTTGTCTCTTGGTAATAAAAAAAACTGAGTGTTCTGCTGAGAAGACGAACCAGCTACACTTTTACCAAGACTCTACCATACTGGTATGGGCACGACATCGGCTAAATTGTGGAAGAAACGTTTTCTTAAAGTACAAAGTTTTTAACGCGATCAATTAAACAGTAAACATTAGCCAAACACAAATTCTGGGCTCGTCCGGTAATTGGACCCCAGACCTCTCGCACCCTATGAGAGAATCATACCCCTAGACCAACGAGCCATTAAAACTGCTTAACGTTTGATGTCTTCCTGACGAAATTCTCTATTGTTAGGGATGTGTATTAAGTATTTGTCTATTGGTAATAAAAAAATGCTGGGTGTTCTGCTAAGAAGACGAACCAGCTACACTTTTACCAAGACTCTACCATACTGGTATGGGCACGTCATCGGCTAAATTGTGGAAGAAACGTTTTCTTAAGGTGTAAAGTTTTTAACGCGCTCAATTAAACAGTCAACATTAGCCAAACACAAATTCAGGGCTCGTCTGGAAACTGAACACGTGACCTCTCGCACCCTAAGCAACAATTATACCCCTAGACCAACGAGCCATAAAAGCCATTTAAGGTTTGATATCTGACTGACGAAATTCTCTATTGTTAGGCATGTGTATTAAGTCTTTGTCTCTTGGTAATAAAAAGATGCTGGGTGTTCTGCTAAGAAGATGAACCAGCTACACTTTTGCCAAGACTCTACCATACTGGTATGGGCACGACATTGGCTAAATTGTTGAAGAAAATTTACTTAAGGTACAAAGTTTTTGGCTCGCTTAATTAAACAGTCAACATTAGCCAAACACAAATTCTGGGCTCGTCCGGGATCTGTACCCAGGACCTTTCGCACCCAAAGCAAAAATTATACCCCTAGACCAAGGAGCCTTTAAAAACTTCTCAATGTTTGATGTCTTTCTGAAGAAATTCTCTATTGTTAGGAATGTGTGTTAAGTATTTGTCTCTTGGTATTAAAAAAATGCTGGGTGTTCTGCTAAGAAGATGAAACCATCTACACTTTTACTAAATCTCTACCATACTGGTATGGGCACAACATTGGCTAAATTGTGGAAGAAAATTTACTTCAGGTACAAAGTTTTTGGCTCGCTTAATTAAACAGTCAACATTAGCCAAACACAAATTCTGGGCTACTGGGGGATTTGGATCCAGGACCTCTCGCACAAGAAGTAAGAATCATACCCCTAGACCAACGAGCCATTGAAACTTCTCAACGATTGATGTCTTCCTGACGAAATTCTCTATTGTTAGGCATGTGTGTTAAGTCTTTTTATCTTGGTAATAAAAAAATGCTGGGTGTTCTGCTAAGAAGACGAACCAGCTACACTTTTGCCAAGACTACCATACTGGTATGGGCACGACATTGGCTAAATTGTGGAAGAAATATTTTCTTAATGTACAAAGTTTTTGGCTCGCTTAATTCAACAGTCAACATTAGCCAAACACAAATTCTGGGCTCGTCCGGGATTTGGACCCGGGACCTCTCGCACCCGAAGCGAGAATCATACCCCTAGACCAACGAGCCATTAAAACCAGTTAAGGTTTGATGTCTGACTGACGAAATTCTCTATTGTTAGGCATGTGTATTAAGTCTTTTTCTCTTGGCATTAAAAAAAACTGAGTGTTCTGCTAAGAAAACGAACCAGCTACACTTTTACCAAGACTCTACCATACTGGTATGGGCACGACATTGGCTAAATTGTGGAAGAAACGTTTTCTTAATGTACAAAGTTTTTGGATCGCTTAATTGTACAGTCAACATTAGCCAAACACAAATTCTGGGCTCGTCCGGGAATTGGACCCCAGACCTCTCGCACCCTAAGAGAGAACCATACCCCTAGACCAACGAGCCATTAAAACTGGTTAACGTTTGATGTCTTCCTGACGAAATTCTCTATTGTTAGGCATGTATATTAAGTATTTGTCTATTGGTAATAAAAAAATTATGGGAGTTCTGCTAAGAAGACGAACCAGCTACACTTTTACCAAGACTCTACAATACTGGTATGGGCACGTCATCGGCTAAATTGTGGAAGAAACGTTTTCTTAAGGTATAAAGTTTTTAACGCGCTCAATTAAACAGTCAACATTAGCCAAACACAAATTCAGGGATCGTCCGAAAACTGAACCCGGGACCTCTCGCACCCTAAGCAAGAATCATACCCCTAGACCAACGAGCCATTAAAACTGCTTAACGTTTGATGTCTTCCTGACGAAATTCTCTATTGTTACGCATGTGTGTTAAGTATTTGTCTCTTGGTAATAAGAAAATGCTGGGTGTTCTGCAAAGAAGACGAACCAGCGACACTGTTGCCAAGAGTTCACCATACTGGTATGGGCACGACATCGGCTAAATTGTGGAAGAAACGTTTTCTTAAGGTACAAAGTTTTTAGCTCGCTTAATTTAACAGTCAACAATAGCCAAACACAACTTCTGGGCTCGTCAGGGAATTGGAGCCGGGACCTGTCGCACCCTAAGCAAGAATCATACGCCTAGACCAACGAGCCATTAAAACACCTCAACATTTGATGTCTTCCTGACGAAATTCTTTATTGTTTGGCATGTGTATTAAGTCTTTTTCTCTTGGCATTAAAAAAAACTGAGTGTTCTGCTAAGAAGATGAACCAGCTACACTTTTGCCAAGACTCTACCATACTGGTATGGGCACGACATTGTCTAAATTGTTGAAGAAAATTTACTTAAGGTACAAAGTTTTTGGCTCGCTTAATTAAACAGTCAACATTAGCCAAACACAAATTCTGGGTTCCTGGGGGATTTGGACCCCGGACCTCTCGCACCCGAAGCAAGAATCATACCCCTAGACCAACGAGCCATAAAAGCCATTTAATGTTTGATGTCTTCCTGACGAAATTCTCTATTGTTAGGTATGTGTATTAAGTCTTTTTCTCTTGGCATTAAAAAAAACTGAGTGTTCTGCTAAGAAGACGAACCAGCTACACTTTTACTAACTCTCTACCATACTGGTATGGGCACGACATTGGCTAAACTGTGGAAGAAACATTTTCTTAAGGTACAAAGTTTTTGGCTCGCTTGATTTAACAGTCAACCATATCCAAACACAAATTCTGGGTTCGTCAGGGAATTGGAGCCGGGACCTCTCGCACCCTAAGCAAGAATCATACGCCTAGACCAACGAGCCATTAAAACACCTCAACATTTGATGTCTTCCTGACGAAATTCTTTATTGTTTGGCATGTGTATTAAGTCTTTTTCTCTTGGCATTAAAAAAAACTGAGTGTTCTGCTAAGAAGACGAACCAGCTACAATTTTACCAAGGCTCTACCATACTGGTATGGGAACGACGTTGGCTAAATTGTGGAAGAAACGTTTTCTTAAGGTACAAAGCTTTTGGCTCGCTTAATTTAACAGTCAACATTAGCCAAACACAAATTCTGGGCTCGTCCGGGAGCTGGACCCGGGACCTCTCGCACCCTAAGCGAGAATCATACCTCTAGACCAACAAGCCAATAAAACACCTCAAAATTTGATGTCTTCCTGACGAAATTCTTTATTGTTTGGCATGTGTATTAAGTCTTTTTCTCTTGGCATTAAAAAAAACTGAATGTTCTGCTAAGAAGACGAACCAGCTACACTTTTACTAACTCTCTACCATACTGGTATGGAAACGACATTGGCTAAATTGTGGAAGAAACGTTTTCTTAAGGTACAAAGTTCTTAGCACGCTCAATTAAACAGTCAACATTAGCCAAAAGCAAATTCTGGGCTCGTTCGGGATTTGGACCCGGGACCTCTCGCACCCGAAACAAGAATCATACCCCTAGACCAACGAGCCATTTTAAACACTCAAGGTTTGATGTCTGAATGACAAAATTCTCTATTGTTAGGCCTGTGTATTAAGTCTTTGTCTCTTGGTAATAAAAAGATGCCGGGTGTTCTGCTAAGAAGACGAACCAGCTACACTTTTGCCAAGACTCTACCATACTGGTATGGGCACGACATTGGCTTAATTGTGGAAGAAACGTTTTCTTAAGGTACAAAGTTTTTAGCGCGCTCAATTAAACAGTCAACATTAGCCAAACACAAATTTTGGGCTCGTCCGGGATTTGGACCTGGAACCTCTGGCACCCAAAGCAAGAATCATACCCCTAGACCAACGAGCCATTCAATCCATTCAAGGTTTGATGTCTGACTGACGAAATTCTCTATTGTTAGGCATGTGTATTAAGTCTTTGTCTCTTGGTATTTAAAAAGATGCTGGGTGTTCTGCTAAGAAGATGAACCAGCTACACTTTTGCCAAGACTCTACCATACTGGTATGGGCACGACATTGGCTAAATTGTTGAAGAAAATTTACTTAAGGTGAAAAGTTTTTGGCTCGCTTAATTGAACAGTCAACATTAGCCAAACACAAATTCTTTGCTCGTCCGGAATCTGAACCCGGGACCTCTCGCACCCAAAGGAAGAATCATACCCCTAGACCAACGAGCCATTAAAACTGCTTAACGTTTGATGTCTTCCTGACGAAATACTCTATTGTTAGGCATGTGTATTAAGTATTTGTCTCTTGGTAATAAAAAAATGCTGGGTGTTCTGCAAAGAAGACGAACCAGCTACACTTTTGCCAAGACTCTACCATACAGGTATGGGCACGACATCGGCTAAATTGTGGAAGAAACGTTTTCTTAAGGTACAAAGTTTTTAGCTCGCTTAATTTAACAGTCAACAATAGCCAAACACAACTTCTGGGCTCGTCCGGGAATTGGACCCAGGACCTCTCGCACCCTAAGCGAGAATCATACCCCTAGACCAACGAGCCATAAAAGCCATTTAAGGTTTGTTGTCTGACTGACGAAATTCTCTATTGTTAGGCATGTGTATTAAGTCTTTGTCTCTTGGTAATAAAAAGATGCTGGGTGTTCTGCTAAGAAGATGAACCAGCTACACTTTTGCCAAGACTCTACCATACTGGTATGGGCACGACATTGGCTAAATTGTTGAAGAAAATTGACTTAAGGTACAAAGTTTTTGGCTCGCTTAATTAAACAGTCAACATTAGCCAAACACAAATTCTGGGGTCGTCCGCGATCTGAACCCGGGACCTCTCGCACCCAAAGCAAGAATCATACCCCTAGACCACGGAGCCTTTAAAGGTTTCTTAACGTTTGATGTCTTTCTGAAGAAATTCTCTATTGTTAGGAATGTGCGTTAAGTATTTGTCTCTTGGTATTAAAAAAATGCTGGGTGTTCTGCTAAGAAGACGAAACCAGCTACACTTTTACTAAGTCTCTACCATACTGGTATGGGCACAACATTGGCTAAATTGTGGAAGAAAATTTACTTCAGGTACAAAGTTTTTGGCTCGCTTAATTAAACAGTCAACATTAGCCAAACACAAATTCTGGGCTCCTGGGGGATTTGGATCCAGGACCTCTCGCACAAGAAGTAAGAATCATACCCCTAGACCAACGAGCCATTGAAACTTCTCAACGTTTGATGTCTTCCTGACGAAATTCTCTATTGTTACGCATGTGTGTTAAGTCTTTTTCTCTTGGTAATAAAAAAATGCTAGGTGTTCTGCTAAGAAGATGAACCAGCTACACTTTTGCCAAGACTACCATACCGGAAGGGCACGACATTGGCTAAATTGTGGAAGAAACATTTTCTTAATGTACAAAGTTTTTGGCTCGCTTAATTGAACAGTCAACATTAGCCAAACACAAATTCTGGGCTCGTCCGGGATTTGGACCCAGGACCTCTCTCACCCGAAGCGAGAATCATACCCCTAGACCAACGAGCCATTAAAACTGCTTAACGTTTGATGTCTTCCTTACGAAATTCTCTATTGTTAGGCATGTGCGTTAAGTCTTTTTCTCTTGGTAATAAAAAAATGCTGGGTGTTTTGCTAAGAAGACGAACCAGCAACAATTTTACCAAGACTCTACCATACTGGTATGGGAACGACATTGGCTAAATTGTGGAAGAAACGTTTTCTTAAGGTACAAAGCTTTTGGCTCGCTTAATTTAAAAGTCAACGTTAGCCAAACACAAATTCTGGGCTCGTCCGGGAGTTGGACGCTGGACCTCTCGCACCCTAAGCGAGAATCATACCCCTAGACCAACGAGCCAATAAAACACCTCAAAAGTTGATGTCTTCCTGACGAAATTCTTTATTGTTAGGCATGTGTATTAAGTCTTTTTCTCTTGGCATTAAAAAAAACTGAGTGTTCTGCTAAGAAGACGAACCAGCTACACTTTTACTAACTCTCTACCATACTGGTATGGGCACGACATCGGCTAAATTGTGGAAGAAACGTTTTCTTAAGGTACAAAGTTTTTAACGCGTTCAATTAAACAATCAACATTAGCCAAACACAAATTCAGGGCTCGTCCGGGAATTGGACGCGGGACCTCTCGCACCCTAAGCGAGAATCATACCCCTAGACCAACGAGCCATTAAAACACCTCAACATTTGATGTCTGCCTGACGAAATTCTTTATTGTTAGGCATGTGAATTAAGTCTTTTTCTCTTGGCATTAAAAAAAACTGAGTGTTCTGGTAAGAAGACGAAACAGCTACACTTTTACTAAGATTCTACCATACTGGTATGGGCACGACATTGGCTAAATTGTGGAAGAAACATTTTCTTAAGGTACAAAGCTTTTGGCTCGCTTAATTTAACAGTCAACATTAGCCAAACACAACTTCTGGGCTCGTCCGGGATTTGGACCCAGGACCTTTCGCACCCTATGAGAGAATCATACCCCTAGACCAACGAGCCATTAAAACCATTTAAGGTTTGATGTCTGACTGACGAAATTCTCTATTGTTAGGCATGTGTATTAAGTCTTTGTCTCTTGGTAATAAAAAGATGCTGGGTGTTCTGCTAAGAAGATGAACCAGCTACACTTTTGCCAAGACTCTACCATACTGGTATGGGCACGACATTGGCTAAATTGTTGAAGAAAATTTACTTAAGGTACAAAGTTTTTGGCTCGCTTAATTAAACAGTCAACATTAGCCAAACAGAAATTCTGGGCTCGTCTGGGATTTGGACCCGGGACCTCTCGCACCCAAAGCAAGAATCATACCCCTAGACCAACGAGCCATTGAAACTGCTTAACGTTTGATGTTTTCCTGACGAAATTCTCTATTGTTAGGCATGTGTGTTAAGTCTTTTTCTCTTGGTAATAAAAAAATGCTGGGTGTTCTGCTAAGAAGACGAACCAGCTACACTTTGGCCAAGACTACCATACTGGTATGGGCACGACATTGGCTAAATTGTGGAAGAAACGTTTTCTTAATGTACAAAGTTTTTGACTCGCTCAATTAAACAGTAAACATTAGCCAAACACGAATTCTGGGATCGTCCGGTATTTGGACCCGGGACCTCTCGCACCCAAGGCGAGAATCATAACCCTAGACCAACGAGCCATTAAAACTGCTCAATATTTGATGTCTGCCTGATGAAATTCTTTATTGTTAGGCATGTGTATTAAG
This sequence comes from Cebidichthys violaceus, assembly GCF_023349555.1. NCBI lineage: Eukaryota > Metazoa > Chordata > Actinopteri > Perciformes > Stichaeidae > Cebidichthys > Cebidichthys violaceus. The sequence goes on along the minus strand of NW_027176506.1, from coordinate 2,557,826 downwards.
TCTTTTTCTCTTGGCATTAAAAAAAACTGAGTGTTCTGCAAAGAAGACGAACCAGCTACAATTTTACCAAGACTCTACCATACTGGTATGGGCAAGACATCGGCTAAATTGTGGAAGAAACGTTTTCTTAAGGTACAAAGTTTTTAACGCGCTCAATTAAACAGTAAACATTAGCCAAACACAAATTCTGGGATCGTCCGGTATTTGGACCCGGGACCTCTCGCACCCAAGGCGAGAATCATAACCCTAGACCAACGAGCCATTAAAACTGCTCAACGTTCGATGTCTTCCTGACGAAATTCTCTATTGTTACGCATGTGTATTAAGTATTTGTCTCTTGGTAATAAAAAAATGCTGGGTGTTCTACAAAGAAGACGAACCAGCTACACTTTTGCCAAGACTCTACCATACTGGTATGGGCACGACATCGGCTAAATTGTAAAAGAAACGTTTTCTTAAGGTACAAAGTTTTTAGCTCGCTTAATTTAACAGTCAACAATAGCCAAAAACAACTTCTGGGCTCGTCCAGGAATTGGACCCCGGACCGCTCGCACCCGAAGCGAGATTCATACCCCTAGACCAACGAGCCATTAAAACCATTTAAGGTTTGATGTCTGACTGACGAAATTCTCTATTGTTAGGCATGTGTGTTAAGTCTTTGTCTCTTGGTAACAAAAACAATGCTGGGTGTTCTGCTAAGAAGACGAACCAGCTACACTTTTACTAAGTCTCTACTATACTGGTATGGGCACGACATTGGCTAAATTGTGGAAGAAACGTTTTCTTAAGGTACAAAGTTTTTAATGCGATCAATTAAACAGTAAACATTAGCCAAACACAAATTCTGGGCTCGTCCGGGAGTTGGACCCTGGACCACTCGCACCCAAGGAGAGAATCATAACCCTAGACCAACAAGCCATTAAAACTGCTCAACATTTGTTGTCTTCCTGACGAAATTCTCTATTGTTAGGCATGTGTATTAAGTCTTTTTCTCTTGGCATTAAAAAAAACTGAGTGTTCTGGTAAGAAGACGAAACAGCTACACTTTTATCAAGATTCTACCATACTGGTATGGGCACGACATTGGCTAAATTGTGGAAGAAAATTTACTTGAGGTACAAAGTTTTTGGCTCGCTTAATTAAACAGTCAACATTAGCCAAACACAAATTATGGGCTCCTGCGGGATTTGGACCCCGGACCTCTGGCACCTGAAGCAACAATCAACCCCTAGACCAACGAGCCATTAAAACTGCTCAACGTTTTATGTCTTACTGACGAAATTCTCTATTGTTAGGCATGCGTGTTAAGTCTTTGTCTCTTGGTAATAAAAAAAATGCTGGGTGTTCTGCTAAGAAGACGAACCAGCTACACTTTTACTAAGCCTCTACTATACTGGTATGGGCACGACATTGGCTAAATTGTGGAATTAAAGTTTTCTTAAGGTACAAAGTTTTTGGCTCGCTTAATTTAACAGTCAACATTAGCCAAACACAACTTGTGGGCTCGTCCGGGAATTGGACCCGGGACCTCTCGCACCCTAAGCGAGAATCATTCCCCTAGACCAACGAGCCATTGAAACACCTCAATATTTGATGTCTGCCTGATGAAATTCTTTATTGTTAGGCATGTGTATTAAGTCTTTTTCTCTTGGCATTAAAAAAAACTGAGTGTTCTGCAAAGAAGACGAACCAGCTACAATTTTACCAAGACTCTACCATACTGGTATGGGCACGACATCGGCTAAATTGTGGAAGAAACGTTTTCTTAAGGTACAAAGTTTTTAACGCGCTCAATTACACAGTAAACATTAGCCAAACACAAATTCTGGGCTCGTCCGGGAGTTGGACCCTGGACCACTCGCACCCAAGGCGAGAATCATAACCCTAGACCAACAAGCCATTAAAACTGCTCAACATTTGTTGTCTTCCTGATGAAATTCTCTATTGTTAGGCATGTGTATTAAGTCTTTTTCTCTTGGCATTAAAAAAAACTGAGTGTTCTGGTAAGAAGACGAAACAGCTACACTTTTACCAACATTCTACCATACTGGTATGGGGACGACATTGGCTAAATTGTGGAAGAAAATTTACTTAAGGTACAAAGTTTTTGGCTCGCTTAATTAAACAGTCAAGATTAGCCAAACACAAATTCTGGGCTCCTGCAGGATTTGGACCCAGGACCTCTGGCACCTGAAGCAACAATCAACCCCTAGACCAACGAGCCATTAAAACTGCTCAACGTTTTATGTCTTACTGACGAAATTCTCTATTGTTAGGCATGCGTGTTAAGTCGTTGTCTCTTGGTAATAAAAGAAATGCTGGGTGTTCTGCTAAGAAGACGAACCAGCTACACTTTTACTAAGTCTCTACCATACTGGTATTGGCATAACATTGGCTAAATTGTGGAAGAAAATTTACTTCAGGTACAAAGTTTTTGGCTCGCTTAATTAAACAGTCAACATTAGCCAAACACAAATTCTGGGCTCCTGGGGGATTTGGACACAGGACCTCTCGCACCCTAAGCGAGAATCATTCCCCTAGACCAACGAGCCATTGAAACACCTCAATATTTGATGTCTGCCTGATGAAATTCTTTATTGTTAGGCATGTGTATTAAGTCTTTTTCTCTTGGCATTAAAAAAAACTGAGTGTTCTGCAAAGAAGACGAACCAGCTACAATTTTACCAAGACTCTACCATACTGGTATGGGCAAGACATCGGCTAAATTGTGGAAGAAACGTTTTCTTAAGGTACAAAGTTTTTAACGCGCTCAATTAAACAGTAAACATTAGCCAAACACAAATTCTGGGATCGTCCGGTATTTGGACCCGGGACCTCTCGCACCCAAGGCGAGAATCATAACCCTAGACCAACGAGCCATTAAAACTGCTCAACGTTCGATGTCTTCCTGACGAAATTCTCTATTGTTACGCATGTGTATTAAGTATTTGTCTATTGGTAATAAAAAAATGCTGGGTGTTCTACAAAGAAGACGAACCAGCTACACTTTTGCCAAGACTCTACCATACTGGTATGGGCACGACATCGGCTAAATTGTAAAAGAAACGTTTTCTTAAGGTACAAAGTTTTTAGCTCGCTTAATTTAACAGTCAACAATAGCCAAAAACAACTTCTGGGCTCGTCCAGGAATTGGACCCCGGACCGCTCGCACCCGAAGCGAGATTCATACCCCTAGACCAACGAGCCATTAAAACCATTTAGGTTTGATGTTTGACTGACGAAATTCTCTATTGTTAGGCATGTGTGTTAAGTCTTTGTCTCTTGGTAATAAAAACAATGCTGGGTGTTCTGCTAAGAAGACGAACCAGCTACACTTTTACTAAGTCTCTACTATACTGGTATGGGCACGACATTGGCTAAATTGTGGAAGAAACGTTTTCTTAAGGTACAAAGTTTTTAATGCGATCAATTAAACAGTAAACATTAGCCAAACACAAATTCTGGGCTCGTCCGGGAGTTGGACCCTGGACCACTCGCACCCAAGGAGAGAATCATAACCCTAGACCAACAAGCCATTAAAACTGCTCAACATTTGTTGTCTTCCTGACGAAATTCTCTATTGTTAGGCATGTGTATTAAGTATTTTTCTCTTGGCATTAAAAAAAACTGAGTGTTCTGGTAAGAAGACGAAACAGCTACACTTTTATCAAGATTCTACCATACTGGTATGGGCACGACATTGGCTAAATTGTGGAAGAAAATTTACTTGAGGTACAAAGTTTTTGGCTCGCTTAATTAAACAGTCAACATTAGCCAAACACAAATTATGGGATCCTGCGGGATTTGGACCCCGGACCTCTGGCACCTGAAGCAACAATCAACCCCTAGACCAACGAGCCATTAAAACTGCTCAACGTTTTATGTCTTACTGACGAAATTCTCTATTGTTAGGCATGCGTGTTAAGTCTTTGTCTCTTGGTAATAAAAAAAATGCTGGGTGTTCTGCTAAGAAGACGAACCAGCTACACTTTTACTAAGCCTCTACTATACTGGTATGGGCACGACATTGGCTAAATTGTGGAATTAAAGTTTTCTTAAGGTACAAAGTTTTTGGCTCGCTTAATTTAACAGTCAACATTAGCCAAACACAACTTGTGGGCTCGTCCGGGAATTGGACCCGGGACCTCTCGCACCCTAAGCGAGAATCATTCCCCTAGACCAACGAGCCATTGAAACACCTCAATATTTGATGTCTGACTGACGAAATTCTCTATTGTTAGGCATGTGTGTTAAGTCTTTGTCTCTTGGTAATAAAAACAATGCTGGGTGTTCTGCTAAGAAGACGAACCAGCTACACTTTTACTAAGTCTCTACTATACTGGTATGGGCACGACATTGGCTAAATTGTGGAAGAAACGTTTTCTTAAGGTACAAAGTTTTTAATGCGTTCAATTAAACAGTAAACATTAGCCAAACACAAATTCTGGGCTCGTCCGGGAGTTGGACCCTGGACCACTCGCACCCAAGGCGAGAATCATAACCCTAGACCAACAAGCCATTAAAACTGCTCAACATTTGTTGTCTTCCTGACGAAATTCTCTATTGTTAGGCATGTGTATTAAGTCTTTTTCTCTTGGCATTAAAAAAAACTAAGTGTTCTGGTAAGAAGACGAAACAGCTACACTTTTATCAAGATTCTACCATACTGGTATGGGCACGACATTGGCTAAATTGTGGAAGAAAATTTACTTAAGGTACAAAGTTTTTGGCTCGCTTAATTAAACAGTCAAGATTAGCCAAACACAAATTCTGGGCTCCTGCAGGATTTGGACACAGGACCTCTGGCACCTGAAGCAACAATCAACCCCTAGACCAACGAGCCATTAAAACTGCTCAACGTTTTATGTCTTACTGACGAAATTCTCTATTGTTAGGCATGCGTGTTAAGTCGTTGTCTCTTGGTAATAAAAAAAATGCTGGGTGTTCTGCTAAGAAGACGAACCAGCTACACTTTTACTAAGTCTCTACCATACTGGTATTGGCATAACATTGGCTAAATTGTGGAAGAAAATTTACTTCAGGTACAAAGTTTTTGGCTCGCTTAATTAAACAGTCAACATTAGCCAAACACAAATTCTGGGCTCCTGGGGGATTTGGACACAGGACCTCTCGCACCCTAAGCGAGAATCATTCCCCTAGACCAACGAGCCATTGAAACACCTCAATATTTGATGTCTGCCTGATGAAATTCTTTATTGTTAGGCATGTGTATTAAGTCTTTTTCTCTTGGCATTAAAAAAAACTGAGTGTTCTGCAAAGAAGACGAACCAGCTACAATTTTACCAAGACTCTACCATACTGGTATGGGCAAGACATCGGCTAAATTGTGGAAGAAACGTTTTCTTAAGGTACAAAGTTTTTAACGCGCTCAATTAAACAGTAAACATTAGCCAAACACAAATTCTGGGATCGTCCGGTATTTGGACCCGGGACCTCTCGCACCCAAAGCGAGAATCATAACCCTAGACCAACGAGCCATTAAAACTGCTCAACGTTCGATGTCTTCCTGACGAAATTCTCTATTGTTACGCATATGTATTAAGTATTTGTCTCTTGGTAATAAAAAAATGCTGGGTGTTCTACAAAGAAGACGAACCAGCTACACTTTTGCCAAGACTCTACCATACTGGTATGGGCACGACATCGGCTAAATTGTAAAAGAAACGTTTTCTTAAGGTACAAAGTTTTTAGCTCGCTTAATTAAACAGTCAACATTAGCCAAACACAAATTATGGGCTCCTGCGGGATTTGGACCCAGGACCTCCGGCACCTGAAGCAACAATCAACCCCTAGACCAACGAGCCATTAAAACTGCTCAACGTTTTATGTCTTACTGACGAAATTCTCTATTGTTAGGCATGTGTGTTAAGTCTTTGTCTCTTGGTAATAAAAAAAACTGAGTGTTCTGCTAAGAAGACGAACCAGCTACACTTTTACCAAGACTCTACCATACTGGTATGGGCACGACATCGGCTAAATTGTGGAAGAAACGTTTTCTTAAAGTACAAAGTTTTTAACGCGATCAATTAAACAGTAAACATTAGCCAAACACAAATTCTGGGATCGTCCGGTAATTGGACCCCAGACCTCTCGCACCCTATGAGAGAATCATACCCCTAGACCAACGAGCCATTAAAACTGCTTAACGTTTGATGTCTTCCTGACGAAATTCTCTATTGTTAGGGATGTGTATTAAGTATTTGTCTATTGGTAATAAAAAAATGATGGGAGTTCTGCTAAGAAGACGAACCAGCTACACTTTTACCAAGACTCTACCATACTGGTATGGGCACGTCATCGGCTAAATTGTGGAAGAAACGTTTTCTTAAGGTGTAAAGTTTTTAACGCGCTCAATTAAACAGTCAACATTAGCCAAACACAAATTCAGGGCTCGTCTGGAAACTGAACACGGGACCTCTCGCACCCTAAGCAAGAATCATACCCCTAGACCAACGAGCCATAAAAGCCATTTAAGGTTTGATGTCTGACTGACGAAATTCTCTATTGTTAGGCATGTGTATTAAGTCTTTGTCTCTTGGTAATAAAAAGATGCTGGGTGTTCTGCTAAGAAGATGAACCAGCTACACTTTTGCCAAGACTCTACCATACTGGTATGGGCACGACATTGGCTAAATTGTTGAAGAAAATTTACTTAAGGTACAAAGTTTTTGGCTCGCTTAATTAAACAGTCAACATTAGCCAAACACAAATTCTGGGCTCGTCCGGGAGTTGGACCCTGGACCTCTCGCAACCAAGGCGAGAATCATAACCCTAGACCAACGAGCCATTAAAACCAGTTAAGGTTTGATGTCTGACTGACGAAATTCTCTATTGTTAGGGATGTGTATTAAGTATTTGTCTCTTGGTAATAAAAAAATGCTGGGTGTTCTACAAAGAAGACGAACCAGCTACACTTTTGCCAAGACTCTACCATACTGGTATGTGCAGGACATCGGCTAAATTGTAAAAGAAACGTTTTCTTAAGGTACAAAGTTTTTGGCTCGCTTAATTAAACAGTCAACATTAGCCAAACACAAATTATGGGCTCCTGCGGGATTTGGACCCAGGACCTCCGGCACCTGAAGCAACAATCAACCCCTAGACCAACGAGCCATTAAAACTGCTCAACGTTTTATGTCTTACTGACGAAATTCTCTATTGTTAGGCATGCGTGTTAAGTCTTTGTCTCTTGGTAATAAAAAAAATGCTGGGTGTTCTGCTAAGAAGACGAACCAGCTACACTTTTACTAAGCCTCTACTATACTGGTATGGGCACGACATTGGCTAAATTGTGGAATTAAAGTTTTCTTAAGGTACAAAGTTTTTGGCTCACTTAATTTAACAGTCAACATTAGCCAAACACATCTTGTGGGCTCGTCCGGGAATTGGACCCGGGACCTCTCGCACCCTAAGCGAGAATCATTCCCCTAGACCAACGAGCCATTGAAACTGCTTAACGTTTGATGTCTTCCTGACGAAATTCTCTATTGTTAGGCATGTGTGTTAAGTCTTTGTCTCTTGGTAATAAAAAAAACTGAGTGTTCTGCTAAGAAGACGAACCAGCTACACTTTTACCAAGACTCTACCATACTGGTATGGGCACGACATCGGCTAAATTGTGGAAGAAACGTTTTCTTAAAGTACAAAGTTTTTAACGCGATCAATTAAACAGTAAACATTAGCCAAACACAAATTCTGGGATCGTCCGGTAATTGGACCCCAGACCTCTCGCACCCTATGAGAGAATCATACCCCTAGACCAACGAGCCATTAAAACTGCTTAACGTTTGATGTCTTCCTGACGAAATTCTCTATTGTTAGGGATGTGTATTAAGTATTTGTCTATTGGTAATAAAAAAATGATGGGAGTTCTGCTAAGAAGACGAACCAGCTACACTTTTACCAAGACTCTACCATACTGGTATGGGCACGTCATCGGCTAAATTGTGGAAGAAACGTTTTCTTAAGGTGTAAAGTTTTTAACGCGCTCAATTAAACAGTCAACATTAGCCAAACACAAATTCAGGGCTCGTCTGGAAACTGAACACGGGACCTCTCGCACCCTAAGCAAGAATCATACCCCTAGACCAACGAGCCATAAAAGCCATTTAAGGTTTGATGTCTGACTGACGAAATTCTCTATTGTTAGGCATGTGTATTAAGTCTTTGTCTCTTGGTAATAAAAAGATGCTGGGTGTTCTGCTAAGAAGATGAACCAGCTACACTTTTGCCAAGACTCTACCATACTGGTATGGGCACGACATTGGCTAAATTGTTGAAGAAAATTTACTTAAGGTACAAAGTTTTTGGCTCGCTTAATTAAACAGTCAACATTAGCCAAACACAAATTCTGGGCTCGTCCAGGAGTTGGACCCTGGACCTCTCGCAACCAAGGCGAGAATCATAACCCTAGACCAACGAGCCATTAAAACCAGTTAAGGTTTGATGTCTGACTGACGAAATTCTCTATTGTTAGGCATGTGTATTAAGTCTTTGTCTCTTGGTAATAAAAAGATGCTGGGTGTTCTGCTAAGAAGATGAACCAGCTACATTTTTGTCAAGTCTCTACCATACTGGTATGGGCACGACATTGGCTAAATTGTGGAAGAAACGTTTTCGTAAGGTACAAAGTTTTTGGCTCGCTCAATTAAACAGTCAACATTAGCCAAACACAAATTCTGGGCTCGTCCGGGATTTGGACCCAGGACCTCTCGCACACACAGTGAGAATCATACCCGTAGACCACCGAGTCATTAAAACTGCTTAACGTTTGATGTCTTCCTGACGAAATTCTCTATTGTTAGGGATGTGTATTAAGTATTTGTCTATTGGTAATAAAAAAATGATGGGAGTTCTGCTAAGAAGACGAACCAGCTACACTTTTACCAAGACTCTACCATACTGGTATGGGCACGTCATCGGCTAAATTGTGGAAGAAACGTTTTCTTAAGGTGTAAAGTTTTTAACGCGCTCAATTAAACAGTCAACATTAGCCAAACACAAATTCAGGGCTCATCTGGAAACTGAACACGGGACCTCTCGCACCCTAAGCAAGAATCATACCCCTAGACCAACGAGCCATAAAAGCCATTTAAGGTTTGATGTCTGACTGACGAAATTCTCTATTGTTAGGCATGTGTATTAAGTCTTTGTCTCTTGGTAATAAAAAGATGCTGGGTGTTCTGCTAAGAAGATGAACCAGCTACACTTTTGCCAAGACTCTACCATACTGGTATGGGCACGACATTGGCTGAATTGTTGAAGAAAATTTACTTAAGGTACAAAGTTTTTGGCTCGCTTAATTAAACAGTCAACATTAGCCAAACACAAATTCTGGGCTCGTCCGGGAGTTGGACCCTGGACCTCTCGCACCCAAGGCGAGAATCATAACCCTAGACCAACGAGCCATTAAAACCAGTTAAGGTTTGATGTCTGACTGACGAAATTCTCTATTGTTGGGCATGTGTATTAAGTCTTTGTCTCTTGGTAATAAAAAGATGCTGGGTGTTCTGCTAAGAAGATGAACCAGCTACATTTTTGTCAAGTCTCTACCATACTGGTATGGGCACGACATTGGCTAAATTGTGGAAGAAACGTTTTCGTAAGGTACAAAGTTTTTAGCTCGCTCAATTAAACAGTCAACATTAGCCAAACACAAATTCTGGGCTCGTCCGGGATTTGGACCCAGGACCTCTCGCACACACAGTGAGAATCATACCCGTAGACCACCGAGTCATTAAAACTGCTTAACGTTTGATGTCTTCCTGACGAAATTCTCTATTGTTAGGCATGTGTGTTAAGTATTTGTCTCTTGGTATTTAAAAAATGCTGGGTGTTCTGCTAAGAAGACAAAACCAGCTACACTTTTACTAAGTCTCTACCATACTGGTATTGGCATAACATTGGCTAAATTGTGGAAGAAAATTTATCTCAGGTACAAAGTTTTTGGCTCGCTTAATTAAACAGTCAACATTAGCCAAACACAAATTCTGGGCTCCTGGGGGATTTGGACCCAGGACCTCTCGCACAAGAAGCAAGAATCATACCCCTAGACCAACGAGCCATTGAAACTTCTCAACGTTTGATGTCTTCCTGACAAAATTCTCTATTGTTAGACATGTGTGTTAAGTCTTTTTCTCTTGGTAATAAAAAAATGCTGGGTGTTCTGCTAAGAAGACGAACCAGCTACACTTTTACCAAGACTCTACCATACTGGTATGGGCACGACATCGGCTAAATTGTGGAAGAAACTTTTTCTTAAGGTACAAAGTTTTTAACGCGTTCAATTAAACAGTCAACATTAGCTAAACACAAATTCTGGGCTCGTCCGGGAATTGGACCCGGGACCTCTCGCACCCTAAGTGAGAATCATACCCCTAGACCAACAAGCCATTAAAACTGCTTAACGTTTGATGTCTTCCTGACGAAATTCTCTATTGTTAGGCATGTGTGTTAAGCCTTTGTCTCTTGGTAATAAAAAAAACTGAGTGTTCTGCTAAGAAGACGAACCAGCTACACTTTTACCAAGACTCTACCATACTGGTATGGGTACGACATTGGCTAAATTGTGGAAGAAACGTTTTGTTAAGGTACAAAGTTTTTGACTCGCTTAATTTAACAGTCAGTATTAGCCAAACACAACTTCTGGGCTCGTCCGGGAATTGGACCCAGGACCTCTCGCACCCTAAGCGAGAATCATACCCCTAGACCAACGAGCCATTAAAACACCTCAACATTTGATGTCTGCCTGACGAAATTCTTTATTGTTAGGCATGTGTATTAAGTCTTTTTCCCTTGGCATTAAAAAAAAATGAGTGTTCTGGTAAGAAGACGAAACAATTACACTTTTACCAAGATTCTACCATACTGGTATGGGCACGACATTGGCTAAATTGTGGAAGAAACGTTTTCTTAAGGTACAAAGTTTTTGGCTCGCTTAATTTAACAGTCAACATTAGCCAAACACAAATTCTGGGCTCTTCCGGGATTTGGACCTGGGACCTCTCGCACCCAAAGCGAGAATCATACCCCTAGACCAACGAGCCATTGAAACTGCTTAACGTTTGATGTCTTCCTGACGAAATTCTCTATTGTTAGGCATGTGTGTTAAGTCTTTGTCTCTTGGTAATAAAAAAAACTGAGTGTTCTGCTAAGAAGACGAACCAGCTACACTTTTACCAAGACTCTACCATACTGGTATGGGCACGACATCGGCTAAATTGTGGAAGAAACGTTTTCTTAAAGTACAAAGTTTTTAACGCGATCAATTAAACAGTAAACATTAGCCAAACACAAATTCTGGGCTCGTCCGGTAATTGGACCCCAGACCTCTCGCACCCTATGAGAGAATCATATCCCTAGACCAACGAGCCATTAAAACTGCTTAACGTTTGATGTCTGACTGACGAAATTCTCTATTGTTAGGCATGTGTATTAAGTCTTTGTCTCTTGGTAATAAAAAGATGCTGGGTGTTCTGCTAAGAAGATGAACCAGCTACACTTTTGCCAAGACTCTACCATACTGGTATGGGCACGACATTGGCTAAATTGTTGAAGAAAATTTACTTAAGATACAAAGTTTTTGGCTCGCTTAATTAAACAGTCAACATTAGCCAAACACAAATTCTGGGCTCGTCCGGGATCTGAACCCAGGACCTTTCGCACCCAAAGCAAAAATTATACCCCTAGACCAAGGAGCCTTTAAAAACTTCTCAATGTTTGATGTCTTTCTGAAGAAATTCTCTATTGTTAGGAATGTGTGTTAAGTGTTTGTCTCTTGGTATTAAAAAAATGCTGGGTGTTCTGCTAAGAAGATGAAACCATCTACACCTTTACTAAATCTCTACCATACTGGTATGGGCACAACATTGGCTAAATTGTGGAAGAAAATTTACTTCAGGTACAAAGTTTTTGGCTCGCTTAATTAAACAGTCAACATTAGCCAAACACAAATTCTGGGCTACTGGGGGATTTGGATCCAGGACCTCTCGCACAAGAAGTAAGAATTATACCCCTAGACTAACGAGCCATTGAAACTTCTCAACGTTTGATGTCTTCCTGACGAAATTCTCTATTGTTAGGCATGTGTGTTAAGTCTTTTTATCTTGGTAATAAAAAAATGCTGGGTGTTCTGCTAAGAAGACGAACCAGCTACACTTTTGCCAAGACTACCATACTGGTATGGGCACGACATTGGCTAAATTGTGGAAGAAATATTTTCTTAATGTACAAAGTTTTTGGCTCGCTTAATTCAAAAGTCAACATTAGCCAAACACAAATTCTGGGCTCGTCCGGGATTTGGACCCGGGACCTCTCGCACCCGAAGCGAGAATCATACCCCTAGACCAACGAGCCATTAAAACCAGTTAAGGTTTGATGTCTGACTGACGAAATTCTCTATTGTTAGGCATGTGTATTAAGTCTTTGTCTCTTGGTAATAAAAAGATGCTGGGTGTTCTGCTAAGAAGATGAACCAGCTACATTTTTGCCAAGTCTCTACCATACTGGTATGGGCACGACATTGGCTAAATTGTGGAAGAAACGTTTTCGTAAGGTACAAAGTTTTTGGCTCGCTCAATTAAACAGTCAACATTAGCCAAACACAAATTCTGGGCTCGTCCGGGATTTGGACCCAGGACCTCACGCTCACACAGTGAGAATCATACCCGTAGACCACCGAGTCATTAAAACTGCTTAACGTTTGATGTCTTCCTGACGAAATTCTCTATTGTTAGGCATGTGTGTTAAGTATTTGTCTCTTGGTATTTAAAAAATGCTGGGTGTTCTGCTAAGAAGACGAAACCAGCTACACTTTTACTAAGTCTCTACCATACTGGTATGGGCACGACATCGGCTAAATTGTGGAAGAAACTTTTTCTTAAGGTACAAAGTTTTTAACGCGTTCAATTAAACAGTCAACATTAGCCAAACACAAATTCTGGGCTCGTCCGGGAATTGGACACGGGATCTCTCGCACCCTAAGTGAAAATCATACCCCTAGACCAACAAGCCATTAAAACTGCTTAACGTTTGATGTCTTCCTGACGAAATTCTCTATTGTTAGGCATGTGTGTTAAGTCTTTGTCTCTTGGTAATAAAAAAAACTGAGTGTTCTGCTAAGAAGACGAACCAGCTACACTTTTACCAAGACTCTACCATACTGGTATGGGTACGACATTGTCTAAATTGTGGAAGAAACGTTTTCGTAAGGTACAAAGTTTTTGACTCGCTTAATTTAACAGTCAACATTAGCCAAACACAACTTCTGGGCTCATCCGGGAATTGGACCCAGGACCTCTCGCACCCTAAGTGAGAATCATACCCCTAGACCAACAAGCCATTAAAACACCTCAACATTTGATGTCTGCCTGACGAAATTCTTTATTGTTAGGCATGTGTATTAAGTCTTTTTCCCTTGGCATTAAAAAAAAATGAGTGTTCTGGTAAGAAGACGAAACAATTACACTTTTACCAAGATTCTACCATACTGGTATGGGCACGACATTGGCTAAATTGTGGAAGAAACGTTTTCTTAAGGTACAAAGTTTTTGGCTCGCTTAATTTAACAGTCAACATTAGCCAAACACAAATTCTGGGCTCGTCCGGGATTTGGACCCAGGACCTCTCGCAGACACAGTGAGAATCATACCCGTAGACCACTGAGTCATTAAAACTGCTTAACGTTTGATGTCTTCCTGACGAAATTCTCTATTGTTAGGCATGTGTGTTAAGTCTTTGTCTCTTGGTAATAAAAAAAACTGAGTGTTCTGCTAAGAAGACGAACCAGCTACACTTTTACCAAGACTCTACCATACTGGTATGGGCACGACATCGGCTAAATTGTGGAAGAAACGTTTTCTTAAAGTACAAAGTTTTTAACGCGATCAATTAAACAGTAAACATTAGCCAAACACAAATTCTGGGCTCGTCCGGTAATTGGACCCCAGACCTCTCGCACCCTATGAGAGAATCATACCCCTAGACCAACGAGCCATTAAAACTGCTTAACGTTTGATGTCTTCCTGACGAAATTCTCTATTGTTAGGGATGTGTATTAAGTATTTGTCTATTGGTAATAAAAAAATGATGGGAGTTCTGCTAAGAAGACGAACCAGCTACACTTTTACCAAGACTCTACCATACTGGTATGGGCACGTCATCGGCTAAATTGTGGAAGAAACGTTTTCTTAAGGTGTAAAGTTTTTAACGCGCTCAATTAAACAGTCAACATTAGCCAAACACAAATTCAGGGCTCGTCTGGAAACTGAACACGGGACCTCTCGCACCCTAAGCAAGAATCATACCCTTAGACCAACGAGCCATAAAAGCCATTTAAGGTTTGATGTCTGACTGACGAAATTCTCTATTGTTAGGCATGTGTATTAACTCTTTGTCTCTTGGTAATAAAAAGATGCTGGGTGTTCTGCTAAGAAGATGAACCAGCTACATATTTGTCAAGTCTCTACCATACTGGTATGGGCACGACATTGGCTAAATTGTGGAAGAAACGTTTTCGTAAGGTACAAAGTTTTTGGCTCGCTCAATTAAACAGTCAACATTAGCCAAACACAAATTCTGGGCTCGTCCGGGATTTGGACCCAGGACCTCTCGCACACACAGTGAGAATCATACCCGTAGACCACCGAGTCATTAAAACTGCTTAACGTTTGATGTCTTCCTGACGAAATTCTCTATTGTTAGGCATGTGTGTTAAGTATTTGTCTCTTGGTATTTAAAAAATGCTGGGTGTTCTGCTAAGAAGACGAAACCAGCTACACTTTTACTAAGTCTCTACCATACTGGTATTGGCATAACATTGGCTAAATTGTGGAAGAAAATTTACTTCAGGTACAAAGTTTTTGGCTCGCTTAATTAAACAGTCAACATTAGCCAAACACAAATTCTGGGCTCCTGGGGGATTTGGACCCAGGACCTCTCGCACAAGAAGTAAGAATCATACCCCTAGACCAACGAGCCATTGAAACTTCTCAACGTTTGATGTCTTCCTGACAAAATTCTCTATTGTTAGGCATGTGTGTTAAGTCTTTTTCTCTTGGTAATAAAAAAATGCTGGGTGTTCTGCTAAGAAGACGAACCAGCTACACTTTTACCAAGACTCTACCATACTGGTATGGGCACGACATTGGCTAAATTGTGGAAGAAACGTTTTGTTAAGGTACAAAGTTTTTGACTCGCTTAATTTAACAGTCAATATTAGCCAAACACAACTTCTGGGCTCGTCCGGGAATTGGACCCAGGACCTCTCGCACCCTAAGCGAGAATCATACCCCTAGACCAACGAGCCATGAAAACACCTCAACATTTGATGTCTGCCTGACGAAATTCTTTATTGTTAGGCATGTGTATTAAGTCTTTTTCCCTTGGCATTAAAAAAAAAAGAGTGTTCTGGTAAGAAGACGAAACAATTACACTTTTACCAAGATTCTACCATACTGGTATGGGCACGACATTGGCTAAATTGTGGAAGAAACGTTTTCTTAAGGTACAAAGTTTTTGGTTCGCTTAATTTAACAGTCAACATTAGCCAAACACAAATTCTGGGCTCGTCCGGGATTTGGACCCAGGACCTCTCGCAGACACAGTGAGAATCATACCCGTAGACCACTGAGTCATTAAAACTGCTTAACGTTTGATGTCTTCCTGACGAAATTCTCTATTGTTAGGCATGTGTGTTAAGTCTTTGTCTCTTGGTAATAAAAAAAATGCTGGTTGTTCTGCTAAGAAGACGAACCAGCTACACTTTTACTAAGTCTCTACCATACTGGTATGGGCACGACATTGGCTAAATTGTGGAAGAAACGTTTTCTTAAGGTACAAAGTTTTTGGCTCGCTTAATTTAACAGTCAACATTAGCCAAACACAAATTGTGGGCTCGTCCGGGATTTGGACCCGGGACCTCTCGCACCCAAAGCGAGAATCATACCCCTAGACCAACGAGCCATTGAAACTGCTTAACGTTTGATGTCTTCCTGAAGAAATTCTCTATTGTTAGGCATGTGTGTTAAGTCTTTGTCTCTTGGTAATAAAAAAAACTGAGTGTTCTGCTAAGAAGACGAACCAGCTACACTTTTACCAAGACTCTACCATACTGGTATGGGCACGACATTGGCTAAATTGTTGAAGAAAATTTACTTAAGGTACAAAGTTTTTGGCTCGCTTAATTAAACAGTCAACATTAGCCAAACACAAATTCTGGGCTCGTCCGGGATCTGAACCCAGGACCTTTCGCACCCAAAGCAAAAATTTTACCCCTAGACCAAGAAGCCTTTAAAAACTTCTCAATGTTTGATGTCTTTCTGAAGAAATTCTCTATTGTTAGGAATGTGTGTTAAGTATTTGTCTCTTGGTATTAAAAAAATGCTGGGTGTTCTGCTAAGAAGATGAAACCATCTACACTTTTACTAAATCTCTACCATACTGGTATGGGCACAACATTGGCTAAATTGTGGAAGAAAATTTACTTCAGGTACAAAGTTTTTGGCTCGCTTAATTAAACAGTCAACATTAGCCAAACACAAATTCTGGGCTACTGGGGGATTTGGATCCAGGACCTCTCGCACAAGAAGTAAGAATCATACCCCTAGACCAACGAGCCATTGAAACTTCTCAACGTTTGATGTCTTCCTGACGAAATTCTCTATTGTTAGGCATGTGTGTTAAGTCTTTTTATCTTGGTAATAAAAAAATGCTGGGTGTTCTGCTAAGAAGACGAACCAGCTACACTTTTGCCAAGACTACCATACTGGTATGGGCACGACATTGGCTAAATTGTGGAAGAAATATTTTCTTAATGTACAAAGTTTTTGGCTCGCTTAATTCAAAAGTCAACATTAGCCAAACACAAATTCTGGGCTCGTCCGGGATTTGGACCCGGGACCTCTCGCACCCGAAGCGAGAATCATACCCCTAGACCAACGAGCCATTAAAACCAGTTAAGGTTTGATGTCTGACTGACGAAATTCTCTATTGTTAGGCATGTGTATTAAGTCTTTGTCTCTTGGTAATAAAAAGATGCTGGGTGTTCTGCTAAGAAGATGAACCAGCTACATTTTTGCCAAGTCTCTACCATACTGGTATGGGCACGACATTGGCTAAATTGTGGAAGAAACGTTTTCGTAAGGTACAAAGTTTTTGGCTCGCTCAATTAAACAGTCAACATTAGCCAAACACAAATTCTGGGCTCGTCCGGGATTTGGACCCAGGACCTCTCGCTCACACAGTGAGAATCATACCCGTAGACCACCGAGTCATTAAAACTGCTTAACGTTTGATGTCTTCCTGACGAAATTCTCTATTGTTAGGCATGTGTGTTAAGTATTTGTCTCTTGGTATTTAAAAAATGCTGGGTGTTCTGCTAAGAAGACGAAACCAGCTACACTTTTACTAAGTCTCTACCATACTGGTATGGGCACGACATCGGCTAAATTGTGGAAGAAACTTTTTCTTAAGGTACAAAGTTTTTAACGCGTTCAATTAAACAGTCAACATTAGCCAAACACAAATTCTGGGCTCGTCCGGGAATTGGACCCGGGACCTCTCGCACCCTAAGTGAAAATCATACCCCTAGACCAACAAGCCATTAAAACTGCTTAACGTTTGATGTCTTCCTGACGAAATTCTCTATTGTTAGGCATGTGTGTTAAGTCTTTGTCTCTTGGTAATAAAAAAAACTGAGTGTTCTGCTAAGAAGACGAACCAGCTACACTTTTACCAAGACTCTACCATACTGGTATGGGCACGACATTGGCTAAATTGTTGAAGAAAATTTACTTAAGGTACAAAGTTTTTGGCTCGCTTAATTAAACAGTCAACATTAGCCAAACACAAATTCTGGGCTCGTCCGGGATCTGAACCCAGGACCTTTCGCACCCAAAGCAAAAATTATACCCCTAGACCAAGGAGCCTTTAAAAACTTCTCAATGTTTGATGTCTTTCTGAAGAAATTCTCTATTGTTAGGAATGTGTGTTAAGTATTTGTCTCTTGGTATTAAAAAAATGCTGGGTGTTCTGCTAAGAAGATGAAACCATCTACACTTTTACTAAATCTCTACCATACTGGTATGGGCACAACATTGGCTAAATTGTGGAAGAAAATTTACTTCAGGTACAAAGTTTTTGGCTCGCTTAATTAAACAGTCAACATTAGCCAAACACAAATTCTGGGCTACTGGGGGATTTGGATCCAGGACCTCTCGCACAAGAAGTAAGAATCATACCCCTAGACCAACGAGCCATTGAAACTTCTCAACGTTTGATGTCTTCCTGACGAAATTCTCTATTGTTAGGCATGTGTGTTAAGTCTTTTTATCTTGGTAATAAAAAAATGCTGGGTGTTCTGCTAAGAAGACGAACCAGCTACACTTTTGCCAAGACTACCATACTGGTATGGGCACGACATTGGCTAAATTGTGGAAGAAATATTTTCTTAATGTACAAAGTTTTTGGCTCGCTTAATTCAAAAGTCAACATTAGCCAAACACAAATTCTGGGCTCGTCCGGGATTTGGACCCGGGACCTCTCGCACCCGAAGCGAGAATCATACCCTAGACCAACGAGCCATTAAAACCAGTTAAGGTTTGATGTCTGACTGACGAAATTCTCTATTGTTAGGCATGTGTATTAAGTCTTTGTCTCTTGGTAATAAAAAGATGCTGGGTGTTCTGCTAAGAAGATAAACCAGCTACATTTTTGCCAAGTCTCTACCATACTGGTATGGGCACGACATTGGCTAAATTGTGGAAGAAACGTTTTCGTAAGGTACAAAGTTTTTGGCTCGCTCAATTAAACAGTCAACATTAGCCAAACACAAATTCTGGGCTCGTCCGGGATTTGGACCCAGGATCTCTCGCTCACACAGTGAGAATCATACCCGTAGACCACCGAGTCATTAAAACTGCTTAACGTTTGATGTCTTCCTGACGAAATTCTCTATTGTTAGGCATGTGTGTTAAGTATTTGTCTCTTGGTATTTAAAAAATGCTGGGTGTTCTGCTAAGAAGACGAAACCAGCTACACTTTTACTAAGTCTCTACCATACTGGTATGGGCACGACATCGGCTAAATTGTGGAAGAAACTTTTTCTTAAGGTACAAAGTTTTTAACGCGTTCAATTAAACAGTCAACATTAGCCAAACACAAATTCTGGGCTCGTCCGGGAATTGGACCCGGGACCTCTCGCACCCAAAGCGAGAATCATACCCCTAGACCAACGAGCCATTGAAACTGCTTAACGTTTGATGTCTTCCTGACGAAATTCTCTATTGTTAGGCATGTGTATTAAGTATTTGTCTATTGGTAATAAAAAAATGATGGGAGTTCTGCTAAGAAGACAAACCAGCTACACTTTTACCAAGACTCTACCATACTGGTATGGGCACGTCATCGGCTAAATTGTGGAAGAAACGTTTTCTTAAGGTGTAAAGTTTTTAACGCGCTCAATTAAACAGTCAACATTAGCCAAACACAAATTCAGGGCTCGTCTGGAAACTGAACACGGGACCTCTCGCACCCTAAGCAAGAATCATACCCCTAGACCAACGAGCCATAAAAGCCATTTAAGGTTTGATGTCTGACTGACGAAATTCTCTATTGTTAGGCATGTGTATTAAGTCTTTGTCTCTTGGTAATAAAAAGATGCTGGGTGTTCTGCTAAGAAGATGAACCAGCTACACTTTTGC
Organism: Cebidichthys violaceus; assembly: GCF_023349555.1. Taxonomy (NCBI): domain Eukaryota; kingdom Metazoa; phylum Chordata; class Actinopteri; order Perciformes; family Stichaeidae; genus Cebidichthys; species Cebidichthys violaceus. The sequence goes on along the minus strand of NW_027176506.1, from coordinate 2,538,108 downwards.
CAAGACTCTACCATACTGGTATGGGCACGACATTGGCTAAATTGTTGAAGAAAATTTACTTCAGGTACAAAGTTTTTGGCTCGCTTAATTAAACAGTCAACATTAGCCAAACACAAATTCTGGGCTACTGGGGGATTTGGATCCAGGACCTCTCGCACAAGAAGTAAGAATCATACCCCTAGACCAACGAGCCATTGAAACTTCTCAACGTTTGATGTCTTCCTGACGAAATTCTCTATTGTTAGGCATGTGTGTTAAGTCTTTTTATCTTGGTAATAAAAAAATGCTGGGTGTACTGCTAAGAAGACGAACCAGCTACACTTTTGCCAAGACTACCATACTGGTATGGGCACGACATTGGCTAAATTGTGGAAGAAATATTTTCTTAATGTACAAAGTTTTTGGCTCGCTTAATTCAAAAGTCAACATTAGCCAAACACAAATTCTGGGCTCGTCCGGGATTTGGACCCGGAACCTCTCTCACCCGAAGCGAGAATCATACCCCTAGACCAACGAGCCATTAAAACCAGTTAAGGTTTGATGTCTGACTGACGAAATTCTCTATTGTTAGGCATGTGTATTAAGTCTTTGTCTCTTGGTAATAAAAAGATGCTGGGTGTTCTGCTAAGAAGATGAACCAGCTACATTTTTGCCAAGTCTCTACCATACTGGTATGGGCACGACATTGGCTAAATTGTGGAAGAAACGTTTTCGTAAGGTACAAAGTTTTTGGCTCGCTCAATTAAACAGTCAACATTAGCCAAACACAAATTCTGGGCTCGTCCGGGATTTGGACCCAGGACCTCTCGCTCACACAGTGAGAATCATACCCGTAGACCACCGAGTCATTAAAACTGCTTAACGTTTGATGTCTTCCTGACGAAATTCTCTATTGTTAGGCATGTGTGTTAAGTATTTGTCTCTTGGTATTTAAAAAATGCTGGGTGTTCTGCTAAGAAGACGAAACCAGCTACACTTTTACTAAGTCTCTACCATACTGGTATGGGCACGACATCGGCTAAATTGTGGAAGAAACTTTTTCTTAAGGTACAAAGTTTTTAACGCGTTCAATTAAACAGTCAACATTAGCCAAACACAAATTCTGGGCTCGTCCGGGAATTGGACCCGGGATCTCTCGCACCCTAAGTGAAAATCATACCCCTAGACCAACAAGCCATTAAAACTGCTTAACGTTTGATGTCTTCCTGACGAAATTCTCTATTGTTAGGCATGTGTGTTAAGTCTTTGTCTCTTGGTAATAAAAAAAACTGAGTGTTCTGCTAAGAAGACGAACCAGCTACACTTTTACCAAGACTCTACCATACTGGTATGGGTACGACATTGTCTAAATTGTGGAAGAAAAGTTTTCGTAAGGTACAAAGTTTTTGACTCGCTTAATTTAACAGTCAACATTAGCCAAACACAACTTCTGGGCTCGTCCGGGAATTGGACCGAGGACCTCTCGCACCCTAAGCGAGAATCATACCCCTAGACCAACGAGCCATTAAAACACCTCAACATTTGATGTCTGCCTGACGAAATTCTTTATTGTTAGGCATTTGTGTTAAGTCTTTTTCCCTTGGCATTAAAAAAAAATGAGTGTTCTGGTAAGAAGACGAAACAATTACACTTTTACCAAGATTCTACCATACTGGTATGGGCACGACATTGGCTAAATTGTGGAAAAAACGTTTTCTTAAGGTACAAAGTTTTTGGCTCGCTTAATTTAACAGTCAACATTAGCCAAACACAAATTCTGGGATCGTCCGGGATTTGGACCCAGGACCTCTCGCAGACACAGTGAGAATCATACCCGTAGACCACTGAGTCATTAAAACTGCTTAACGTTTGATGTCTTCCTGACGAAATTCTCTATTGTTAGGCATGTGTGTTAAGTCTTTGTCTCTTGGTAATAAAAAAAATGCTGGTTGTTCTGCTAAGAAGACGAACCAGCTACACTTTTACTAAGTCTCTACCATACTGGTATGGGCACGACATTGGCTAAATTGTGGAAGAAACGTTTTCTTAAGGTACAAAGTTTTTGGCTCGCTTAATTTAACAGTCAACATTAGCCAAACACAAATTCTGGGCTCGTCCGGGATTTGGACCCGGGACCTCTCGCACCCAAAGCGAGAATCATACCCCTAGACCAACGAGCCATTGAAACTGCTCAACGTTTGATGTCTTACAGACGAAATTCTCTATTGTTAGGCATGTGTGTTAAGTCTTTGTCTCTTGGTAATAAAAAAAACTGAGTGTTCTGCTAAGAAGACGAAACAGCTACACTTTTACCAAGACTCTACCATACTGGTATGGGCACGACATCGGCTAAATTGTGGAAGAAACGTTTTCTTAAAGTACAAAGTTTTTAACGCGATCAATTAAACAGTAAACATTAGCCAAACACAAATTCTGGGCTCGTCCGGTAATTGGACCCCAGACCTCTCGCACCCTATGAGAGAATCATACCCCTAGACCAACGAGCCATTAAAACTGCTTAACGTTTGATGTCTTCCTGACGAAATTCTCTATTGTTAGGGATGTGTATTAAGTATTTGTCTATTGGTAATAAAAAAATGATGGGAGTTCTGCTAAGAAGACGAACCAGCTACACTTTTACCAAGACTCTACCATACTGGTATGGGCACGTCATCGGCTAAATTGTGGAAGAAACGTTTTCTTAAGGTGTAAAGTTTTTAACGCGCTCAATTAAACAGTCAACATTAGCCAAACACAAATTCAGGGCTCGTCTGGAAACTGAACACGGGACCTCTCGCACCCTAAGCAAGAATCATACCCCTAGACCAACGAGCCATAAAAGCCATTTAAGGTTTGATGTCTGACTGACGAAATTCTCTATTGTTAGGCATGTGTATTAAGTCTTTGTCTCTTGGTAATAAAAAGATGCTGGGAGTTCTGCTAAGAAGACGAACCAGCTACACTTTTACCAAGACTCTACCATACTGGTATGGGCACGACATCGGCTAAATTGTGGAAGAAACGTTTTCTTAAAGTACAAAGTTTTTAACGCGATCAATTAAACAGTAAACATTAGCCAAACACAAATTCTGGGCTCGTCCGGTAATTGGACCCCAGACCTCTCGCACCCTATGAGAGAATCATACCCCTAGACCAACGAGCCATTAAAACTGCTTAACGTTTGATGTCTTCCTGACGAAATTCTCTATTGTTAGGGATGTGTATTAAGTCTTTGTCTATTGGTAATAAAAAGATGCTGGGTGTTCTGCTAAGAAGATGAACCAGCTACATTTTTGCCAAGTCTCTACCATACTGGTATGGGCACGACATTGGCTAAATTGTGGAAGAAACGTTTTCGTAAGGTACAAAGTTTTTGGCTCGCTCAATTAAACAGTCAACATTAGCCAAACACAAATTCTGGGCTCGTCCGGGATTTGGACCCAGGACCTCTCGCTCACACAGTGAGAATCATACCCGTAGACCACTGAGTCATTAAAACTGCTTAACTTTTGATGTCTTCCTGACGAAATTCTCTATTGTTAGGCATGTGTGTTAGGTCTTTGTCTCTTGGTAATAAAAAAAATGCTGGTTGTTCTGCTAAGAAGACGAACCAGCTACACTTTTACTAAGTCTCTACCATACTGGTATGGGCACGACATTGGCTAAATTGTGGAAGAAACGTTTTCTTAAGGTACAAAGTTTTTGGCTCGCTTAATTTAACAGTCAACATTAGCCAAACACAAATTCTGGGCTCGTCCGGGATTTGGACCCAGGACCTCTCACACCCAAAGCGAGAATCATACCCCTAGACCAACAAGCCATTGAAACTGCTTAACGTTTGATGTCTTCCTGACGAAATTCTCTATTGTTAGGCATGTGTGTTAAGTCTTTTTATCTTGGTAATAAAAAAATGCTGGGTGTTCTGCTAAGAAGACGAACCAGCTACACTTTTGCCAAGACTACCATACTGGTATGGGCACGACATTGGCTAAATTGTGGAAGAAATATTTTCTTAATGTACAAAGTTTTTGGCTCGCTTAATTCAAAAGTCAACATTAGCCAAACACAAATTCTGGGCTCGTCCGGGATTTGGACCCGGGACCTCTCGCACCCGAAGCGAGAATCATACCCCTAGACCAACGAGCCATTAAAACCACTTAAGGTTTGATGTCTGACTGACGAAATTCTCTATTGTTAGGCATGTGTATTAAGTCTTTGTCTCTTGGTAATAAAAAGATGCTGGGTGTTCTGCTAAGAAGATGAACCAGCTACATTTTTGCCAAGTCTCTACCATACTGGTATGGGCACGACATTGGCTAAATTGTGGAAGAAACGTTTTCGTAAGGTACAAAGTTTTTGGCTCGCTCAATTAAACAGTCAACATTAGCCAAACACAAATTCTGGGCTCGTCCGGGATTTGGACCCAGGACCTCTCGCTCACACAGTGAGAATCATACCCGTAGACCACCGAGTCATTAAAACTGCTTAACGTTTGATGTCTTCCTGACGAAATTCTCTATTGTTAGGCATGTGTGTTAAGTATTTGTCTCTTGGTATTTAAAAAATGCTGGGTGTTCTGCTAAGAAGACGAAACCAGCTACACTTTTACTAAGTCTCTACCATACTGGTATGGGCACGACATCGGCTAAATTGTGGAAGAAACTTTTTCTTAAGGTACAAAGTTTTTAACGCGTTCAATTAAACAGTCAACATTAGCCAAACACAAATTCTGGGCTCGTCCGGGAATTGGACCCGGGATCTCTCGCACCCTAAGTGAAAATCATACCCCTAGACCAACAAGCCATTAAAACTGCTTAACGTTTGATGTCTTCCTGACGAAATTCTCTATTGTTAGGCATGTGTGTTAAGTCTTTGTCTCTTGGTAATAAAAAAAACTGAGTGTTCTGCTAAGAAGACGAACCAGCTACACTTTTACCAAGACTCTACCATACTGGTATGGGTACGACATTGTCTAAATTGTGGAAGAAAAGTTTTCGTAAGGTACAAAGTTTTTGACTCGCTTAATTTAACAGTCAACATTAGCCAAACACAACTTCTGGGCTCGTCCGGGAATTGGACCCAGGACCTCTCGCACCCTAAGCGAGAATCATACCCCTAGACCAACGAGCCATTAAAACACCTCAACATTTGATGTCTGCCTGACGAAATTCTTTATTGTTAGGCATTTGTGTTAAGTCTTTTTCCCTTGGCATTAAAAAAAAATGAGTGTTCTGGTAAGAAGACGAAACAATTACACTTTTACCAAGATTCTACCATACTGGTATGGGCACGACATTGGCTAAATTGTGGAAAAAACGTTTTCTTAAGGTACAAAGTTTTTGGCTCGCTTAATTTAACAGTCAACATTAGCCAAACACAAATTCTGGGATCGTCCGGGATTTGGACCCAGGACCTCTCGCAGACACAGTGAGAATCATACCCGTAGACCACTGAGTCATTAAAACTGCTTAACGTTTGATGTCTTCCTGACGAAATTCTCTATTGTTAGGCATGTGTGTTAAGTCTTTGTCTCTTGGTAATAAAAAAAATGCTGGTTGTTCTGCTAAGAAGACGAACCAGCTACACTTTTACTAAGTCTCTACCATACTGGTATGGGCACGACATTGGCTAAATTGTGGAAGAAACGTTTTCTTAAGGTACAAAGTTTTTGGCTCGCTTAATTTAACAGTCAACATTAGCCAAACACAAATTCTGGGCTCGTCTGGGATTTGGACCCGGGACCTCTCGCACCCAAAGCGAGAATCATACCCCTAGACCAACGAGCCATTGAAACTGCTCAACGTTTGATGTCTTACTGACGAAATTCTCTATTGTTAGGCATGTGTGTTAAGTCTTTGTCTCTTGGTAATAAAAAAAACTGAGTGTTCTGCTAAGAAGACGAAACAGCTACACTTTTACCAAGACTCTACCATACTGGTATGGGCACGACATCGGCTAAATTGTGGAAGAAACGTTTTCTTAAAGTACAAAGTTTTTAACGCGATCAATTAAACAGTAAACATTAGCCAAACACAAATTCTGGGCTCGTCCGGTAATTGGACCCCAGACCTCTCGCACCCTATGAGAGAATCATACCCCTAGACCAACGAGCCATTAAAACTGCTTAACGTTTGATGTCTTCCTGACGAAATTCTCTATTGTTAGGGATGTGTATTAAGTATTTGTCTATTGGTAATAAAAAAATGATGGGAGTTCTGCTAAGAAGACGAACCAGCTACACTTTTACCAAGACTCTACCATACTGGTATGGGCACGTCATCGGCTAAATTGTGGAAGAAACGTTTTCTTAAGGTGTAAAGTTTTTAACGCGCTCAATTAAACAGTCAACATTAGCCAAACACAAATTCAGGGCTCGTCTGGAAACTGAACACGGGACCTCTCGCACCCTAAGCAAGAATCATACCCCTAGACCAACGAGCCATAAAAGCCATTTAAGGTTTGATGTCTGACTGACGAAATTCTCTATTGTTAGGCATGTGTATTAAGTCTTTGTCTCTTGGTAATAAAAAGATGCTGGGAGTTCTGCTAAGAAGACGAACCAGCTACACTTTTACCAAGACTCTACCATACTGGTATGGGCACGACATCGGCTAAATTGTGGAAGAAACGTTTTCTTAAAGTACAAAGTTTTTAACGCGATCAATTAAACAGTAAACATTAGCCAAACACAAATTCTGGGCTCGTCCGGTAATTGGACCCCAGACCTCTCGCACCCTATGAGAGAATCATACCCCTAGACCAACGAGCCATTAAAACTGCTTAACGTTTGATGTCTTCCTGACGAAATTCTCTATTGTTAGGGATGTGTATTAAGTCTTTGTCTATTGGTAATAAAAAGATGCTGGGTGTTCTGCTAAGAAGATGAACCAGCTACATTTTTGCCAAGTCTCTACCATACTGGTATGGGCACGACATTGGCTAAATTGTGGAAGAAACGTTTTCGTAAGGTACAAAGTTTTTGGCTCGCTCAATTAAACAGTCAACATTAGCCAAACACAAATTCTGGGCTCGTCCGGGATTTGGACCCAGGACCTCTCGCTCACACAGTGAGAATCATACCCGTAGACCACTGAGTCATTAAAACTGCTTAACTTTTGATGTCTTCCTGACGAAATTCTCTATTGTTAGGCATGTGTGTTAGGTCTTTGTCTCTTGGTAATAAAAAAAATGCTGGTTGTTCTGCTAAGAAGACGAACCAGCTACACTTTTACTAAGTCTCTACCATACTGGTATGGGCACGACATTGGCTAAATTGTGGAAGAAACGTTTTCTTAAGGTACAAAGTTTTTGGCTCGCTTAATTTAACAGTCAACATTAGCCAAACACAAATTCTGGGCTCGTCCGGGATTTGGACCCGGGACCTCTCACACCCAAAGCGAGAATCATACCCCTAGACCAACAAGCCATTGAAACTGCTTAACGTTTGATGTCTTCCTGACGAAATTCTCTATTGTTAGGCATGTGTGTTAAGTCTTTTTATCTTGGTAATAAAAAAATGCTGGGTGTTCTGCTAAGAAGACGAACCAGCTACACTTTTGCCAAGACTACCATACTGGTATGGGCACGACATTGGCTAAATTGTGGAAGAAATATTTTCTTAATGTACAAAGTTTTTGGCTCGCTTAATTCAAAAGTCAACATTAGCCAAACACAAATTCTGGGCTCGTCCGGGATTTGGACCCGGGACCTCTCGCACCCGAAGCGAGAATCATACCCCTAGACCAACGAGCCATTAAAACCAGTTAAGGTTTGATGTCTGACTGACGAAATTCTCTATTGTTAGGCATGTGTATTAAGTCTTTGTCTCTTGGTAATAAAAAGATGCTGGGTGCTCTGCTAAGAAGATGAACCAGCTACATTTTTGCCAAGTCTCTACCATACTGGTATGGGCACGACATTGGCTAAATTGTGGAAGAAACGTTTTCGTAAGGTACAAAGTTTTTGGCTCGCTCAATTAAACAGTCAACATTAGCCAAACACAAATTCTGGGCTCGTCCGGGATTTGGACCCAGGACCTCTCGCTCACACAGTGAGAATCATACCCGTAGACCACCGAGTCATTAAAACTGCTTAACGTTTGATGTCTTCCTGACGAAATTCTCTATTGTTAGGCATGTGTGTTAAGTATTTGTCTCTTGGTATTTAAAAAATGCTGGGTGTTCTGCTAAGAAGACGAAACCAGCTACACTTTTACTAAGTCTCTACCATACTGGTATGGGCACGACATCGGCTAAATTGTGGAAGAAACTTTTTCTTAAGGTACAAAGTTTTTAACGCGTTCAATTAAACAGTCAACATTAGCCAAACACAAATTCTGGGCTCGTCCGGGTATTGGACCCGGGACCTCTCGCACCCTAAGTGAAAATCATACCCCTAGACCAACAAGCCATTAAAACTGCTTAACGTTTGATGTCTTCCTGACGAAATTCTCTATTGTTAGGCATGTGTGTTAAGTCTTTGTCTCTTGGTAATAAAAAAAACTGAGTGTTCTGCTAAGAAGACGAACCAGCTACACTTTTACCAAGACTCTACCATACTGGTATGGGTACGACATTGTCTAAATTGTGGAAGAAACGTTTTCGTAAGGTACAAAGTTTTTGACTCGCTTAATTTAACAGTCAACATTAGCCAAACACAACTTCTGGGCTCGTCCGGGAATTGGACCCAGGACCTCTCTCACCCTAAGCGAGAATCATACCCCTAGACCAACGAGCCATTAAAACACCTCAACATTTGATGTCTGCCTGACGAAATTCTTTATTGTTAGGCATGTGTATTAAGTCTTTTTCCCTTGGCATTAAAAAAAAATGAGTGTTCTGGTAAGAAGACGAAACAATTACACTTTTACCAAGATTCTACCATACTGGTATGGGCACGACATTGGCTAAATTGTGGAAGAAACGTTTTCTTAAGGTACAAAGTTTTTGGCTCGCTTAATTTAACAGTCAACATTAGCCAAACACAAATTCTGGGCTCGTCCGGGATTTGGACCCAGGACCTCTCGCACACACAGTGAGAATCATACCCGTAGACCACTGAGTCATTAAAACTGCTTAACGTTTGATGTCTGCCTGACGAAATTCTTTATTGTTAGGCATGTGTATTAAGTCTTTTTCCCTTGGCATTAAAAAAAAATGAGTGTTCTGGTAAGAAGACGAAACAATTACACTTTTACCAAGATTCTACCATACTGGTATGGGCACGACATTGGCTAAATTGTGGAAAAAACGTTTTCTTAAGGTACAAAGTTTTTGGCTCGCTTAATTTAACAGTCAACATTAGCCAAACACAAATTCTCGGCTCGTCCGGGATTTGGACCCAGGACCTCTCGCAGACACAGTGAGAATCATACCCGTAGACCACTGAGTCATTAAAACTGCTTAACGTTTGATGTCTTCCTGACGAAATTCTCTATTGTTAGGCATGTGTGTTAAGTCTTTGTCTCTTGGTAATAAAAAAAATGCTGGTTGTTCTGCTAAGAAGACGAACCAGCTACACTTTTACTAAGTCTCTACCATACTGGTATGGGCACGACATTGGCTAAATTGTGGAAGAAACGTTTTCTTAAGGTACAAAGTTTTTGGCTCGCTTAATTTAACAGTCAACATTAGCCAAACACAAATTCTGGGCTCGTCCGGGATTTGGACCTGGGACCTCTCGCACCCAAAGCAAGAATCATACCCCTAGACCAACGAGCCATTGAAACTGCTTAACGTTTGATGTCTTCCTGACGAAATTCTCTATTGTTAGGCATGTGTGTTAAGTCTTTGTCTCTTGGTAATAAAAAAAACTGAGTGTTCTGATAAGAAGACGAACCAGCTACACTTTTACCAAGACTCTACCATACTGGTATGGGCACGACATCGGCTAAATTGTGGAAGAAACGTTTTCTTAAAGTACAAAGTTTTTAACGCGATCAATTAAACAGTAAACATTAGCCAAACACAAATTCTGGGCTCGTCCGGTAATTGGACCCCAGACCTCTCGCACCCTATGAGAGAATCATACCCCTAGACCAACGAGCCATTAAAACTGCTTAACGTTTGATGTCTTCCTGACGAAATTCTCTATTGTTAGGGATGTGTATTAAGTATTTGTCTATTGGTAATAAAAAAATGATGGGAGTTCTGCTAAGAAGACGAACCAGCTACACTTTTACCAAGACTCTACCATACTGGTATGGGCACGTCATCGGCTAAATTGTGGAAGAAACGTTTTCTTAAGGTGTAAAGTTTTTAACGCGCTCAATTAAACAGTCAACATTAGCCAAACACAAATTCAGGGCTCGTCTGGAAACTGAACACGGGACCTCTCGCACCCTAAACAAGAATCATACCCCTAGACCAACGAGCCATAAAAGCCATTTAAGGTTTGATGTCTGACTGACGAAATTCTCTATTGTTAGGCATGTGTATTAAGTCTTTGTCTCTTGGTAATAAAAAGATGCTGGGTGTTCTGCTAAGAAGATGAACCAGCTACACTTTTGCCAAGACTCTACCATACTGGTATGGGCACGACATTGGCTAAATTGTTGAAGAAAATTTACTTAAGGTACAAAGTTTTTGGCTCGCTTAATTAAACAGTCAACATTAGCCAAACACAAATTCTGGGCTCGTCCGGGAGTTGGACCCAGGACCTCTCGCACCCTAAGCCAGAATCATACCCCTAGACCAACGAGCCATTAAAACACCTCAACATTTGATGTCTGCCTGATGAAATTCTTTATTGTTAGGCATGTGTATTAAGTCTTTTTCCCTTGGCATTAAAAAAAAATGAGTGTTCTGGTAAGAAGACGAAACAATTACACTTTTACCAAGATTCTACCATACTGGTATGGGCACGACATTGGCTAAATTGTGGAAGAAACGTTTTCTTAAGGTACAAAGTTTTTGGCTCGCTTAATTTAATAGTCAACATTAGCCAAACACAAATTCTGGGCTCGTCCGGGATTTGGACCCAGGACCTCTCGCACACACAGTGAGAATCATACCCGTAGACCACCGAGTCATTAAAACTGCTTAATGTTTGATGTCTTCCTGACGAAATTCTCTATTGTTAGGCATGTGTGTTAAGTCTTTGTCTCTTGGTAATAAAAAAAATGCTGGTTGTTCTGCTAAGAAGACGAACCAGCTACACTTTTACTAAGTCTCTACCATACTGGTATGGGCACGACATTGGCTAAATTGTGGAAGAAACATTTTCGTAAGGTACAAAGTTTTTGGCTCGCTCAATTAAACAGTCAACATTAGCCAAACACAAATTCTGGGCTCGTCCGGGATTTGGACCCAGGACCTCTCGCTCACACAGTGAGAATCATACCCGTAGACCACCGAGTCATTGAAACTGCTTAACGTTTGATGTCTTCCTGACGAAATTCTCTATTGTTAGGCATGTGTGTTAAGTATTTGTCTCTTGGTAATAAAAAAATGCTGGGTGTTCTGCTAAGAAGACGAACCAGCTACACTTTTACCAAGACTCTACCATACTGGTATGGGCACGACATCGGCTAAATTGTGGAAGAAACTTTTTGTTAAGGTACAAAGTTTTTGACTCGCTTAATTTAACAGTCAATGTTAGCCAAACACAACTTCTGGGCTCGTCCGGGAATTGGACCCAGGACCTCTCGCACCCTAAGCAAGAATCATACCCCTAGACCAACGAGCCATTAAAACACCTCAACATTTGATGTCTGCCTGACGAAATTCTTTATTGTTAGGCATGTGTATTAAGTCTTTTTCCCTTGGCATTAAAAAAAAATGAGTGTTCTGGTAAGAAGACGAAACAATTACACTTTTACCAAGATTCTACCATACTGGTATGGGCACGACATTGGCTAAATTGTGGAAGAAACGTTTTCTTAAGGTACAAAGTTTTTGGCTCGCTTAATTTAACAGTCAACATTAGCCAAACACAAATTCTGGGCTCGTCCGGGATTTGGACCCAGGACCTCTCGCAGACACAGTGAGAATCATACCCGTAGACCACTGAGTCATTAAAACTGCTTAACGTTTGATGTCTTCCTGATGAAATTCTCTATTGTTAGGCATGTGTATTAAGTCTTTGTCTCTTGGTAATAAAAAGATGCTGGGTGTTCTGCTAAGAAGATGAACCAGCTACATTTTTGTCAAGTCTCTACCATACTGGTATGGGCAAGACATTGGCTAAATTGTGGAAGAAACGTTTTCGTAAGGTACAAAGTTTTTGGCTCGCTCAATTAAACAGTCAACATTAGCCAAACACAAATTCTGGGCTCGTCCAGGATTTGGACCCAGGACCTCTCGCACACACAGTGAGAATCATACCCGTAGACCACCGAGTCATTAAAACTGCTTAACGTTTGATGTCTTCCTGACGAAATTCTCTATTGTTAGGCATGTGTGTTAAGTATTTGTCTCTTGGTATTTAAAAAATGCTGGGTGTTCTGCTAAGAAGACGAAACCAGCTACACTTTTATTAAGTCTCTACCATACTGGTATTGGCATAACATTGGCTAAATTGTGGAAGAAAATTTACTTCAGGTACAAAGTTTTTGGCTCGCTTAATTAAACAGTCAACATTAGCCAAACACAAATTCTGGGCTCCTGGGGGATTTGGACCCAGGACCTCTCGCACAAGAAGTAAGAATCATACCCCTAGACCAACGAGCCATTGAAACTTCTCAACGTTTGATGTCTTCCTGACGAAATTCTCTATTGTTAGGGATGTGTATTAAGTATTTGTCTATTGGTAATAAAAAAATGATGGGAGTTCTGCTAAGAAGACGAACCAGCTACACTTTTACCAAGACTCTACCATACTGGTATGGGCACGTCATCGGCTAAATTGTGGAAGAAACGTTTTCTTAAGGTGTAAAGTTTTTAACGCGCTCAATTAAACAGTCAACATTAGCCAAACACAAATTCAGGGCTCGTCTGGAAACTGAACACGGGACCTCTCGCACCCTAAGCAAGAATCATACCCCTAGACCAACGAGCCATAAAAGCCATTTAAGGTTTGATGTCTGACTGACGAAATTCTCTATTGTTAGGCATGTGTATTAAGTCTTTGTCTCTTGGTAATAAAAAGATGCTGGGTGTTCTGCTAAGAAGATGAACCAGCTACACTTTTGACAAGACTCTACCATACTGGTATGGGCACGACATTGGCTAAATTGTTGAAGAAAATTTACTTAAGGTACAAAGTTTTTGGCTCGCTTAATTAAACAGTCAACATTAGCCAAACACAAATTCTGGGCTCGTCCGGGAGTTGGACCCAGGACCTCTCGCACCCTAAGCCAGAATCATACCCCTAGACCAACGAGCCATTAAAACACCTCAACATTTGATGTCTGCCTGATGAAATTCTTTATTGTTAGGCATGTGTATTAAGTCTTTTTCCCTTGGCATTAAAAAAAAATGAGTGTTCTGGTAAGAAGACGAAACAATTACACTTTTACCAAGATTCTACCATACTGGTATGGGCACGACATTGGCTAAATTGTGGAAGAAACGTTTTCTTAAGGTACAAAGTTTTTGGCTCGCTTAATTTAATAGTCAACATTAGCCAAACACAAATTCTGGGCTCGTCCGGGATTTGGACCCAGGACCTCTCGCACACACAGTGAGAATCATACCCGTAGACCACCGAGTCATTAAAACTGCTTAATGTTTGATGTCTTCCTGACGAAATTCTCTATTGTTAGGCATGTGTGTTAAGTCTTTGTCTCTTGGTAATAAAAAAAATGCTGGTTGTTCTGCTAAGAAGACGAACCAGCTACACTTTTACTAAGTCTCTACCATACTGGTATGGGCACGACATTGGCTAAATTGTGGAAGAAACGTTTTCGTAAGGTACAAAGTTTTTGGCTCGCTCAATTAAACAGTCAACATTAGCCAAACACAAATTCTGGGCTCGTCCGGGATTTGGACCCAGGACCTCTCGCTCACACAGTGAGAATCATACCCGTAGACCACCGAGTCATTGAAACTGCTTAACGTTTGATGTCTTCCTGACGAAATTCTCTATTGTTAGGCATGTGTGTTAAGTATTTGTCTCTTGGTAATAAAAAAATGCTGGGTGTTCTGCTAAGAAGACGAACCAGCTACACTTTTACCAAGACTCTACCATACTGGTATGGGCACGACATCGGCTAAATTGTGGAAGAAACTTTTTGTTAAGGTACAAAGTTTTTGACTCGCTTAATTTAACAGTCAATGTTAGCCAAACACAACTTCTGGGCTCGTCCGGGAATTGGACCCAGGACCTCTCGCACCCTAAGCAAGAATCATACCCCTAGACCAACGAGCCATTAAAACACCTCAACATTTGATGTCTGCCTGACGAAATTCTTTATTGTTAGGCATGTGTATTAAGTCTTTTTCCCTTGGCATTAAAAAAAAATGAGTGTTCTGGTAAGAAGACGAAACAATTACACTTTTACCAAGATTCTACCATACTGGTATGGGCACGACATTGGCTAAATTGTGGAAGAAACGTTTTCTTAAGGTACAAAGTTTTTGGCTCGCTTAATTTAACAGTCAACATTAGCCAAACACAAATTCTGGGCTCGTCCGGGATTTGGACCCAGGACCTCTCGCAGACACAGTGAGAATCATACCCGTAGACCACTGAGTCATTAAAACTGCTTAACGTTTGATGTCTTCCTGATGAAATTCTCTATTGTTAGGCATGTGTATTAAGTCTTTGTCTCTTGGTAATAAAAAGATGCTGGGTGTTCTGCTAAGAAGATGAACCAGCTACATTTTTGTCAAGTCTCTACCATACTGGTATGGGCAAGACATTGGCTAAATTGTGGAAGAAACGTTTTCGTAAGGTACAAAGTTTTTGGCTCGCTCAATTAAACAGTCAACATTAGCCAAACACAAATTCTGGGCTCGTCCAGGATTTGGACCCAGGACCTCTCGCACACACAGTGAGAATCATACCCGTAGACCACCGAGTCATTAAAACTGCTTAACGTTTGATGTCTTCCTGACGAAATTCTCTATTGTTAGGCATGTGTGTTAAGTATTTGTCTCTTGGTATTTAAAAAATGCTGGGTGTTCTGCTAAGAAGACGAAACCAGCTACACTTTTACTAAGTCTCTACCATACTGGTATTGGCATAACATTGGCTAAATTGTGGAAGAAAATTTACTTCAGGTACAAAGTTTTTGGCTCGCTTAATTAAACAGTCAACATTAGCCAAACACAAATTCTGGGCTCCTGGGGGATTTGGACCCAGGACCTCTCGCACAAGAAGTAAGAATCATACCCCTAGACCAACGAGCCATTGAAACTTCTCAACGTTTGATGTCTTCCTGACAAAATTCTCTATTGTTAGGCATGTGTGTTAAATCTTTTACTCTTGGTAATAAAAAAATGCTGGGTGTTCTGCTAAGAAGACGAACCAGCTACACTTTTACCAAGACTCTACCATACTGGTATGGGCACGACATCGGCTAAATTGTGGAAGAAACGTTTTGTTAAGGTACAAAGTTTTTGACTCGCTTAATTTAACAGTCAATATTAGCCAAACACAACTTCTGGGCTCGTCCGGGAATTGGACCCAGGACCTCTCGCACCCTAAGCGAGAATCATACCCCTAGACCAACGAGCCATTAAAACACCTCAACATTTGATGTCTGCCTGACGAAATTCTTTATTGTTAGGCATGTGTATTAAGTCTTTTTCCCTTGGCATTAAAAAAAAATGAGTGTTCTGGTAAGAAGACGAAACAATTACACTTTTACCAAGATTCTACCATACTGGTATGGGCACGACATTGGCTAAATTGTGGAAGAAACGTTTTCTTAAGGTACAAAGTTTTTAACGCGATTAATTTAACAGTCAACATTAGCCAAACACAAATTCTGGGCTCGTCCGGTAATTGGACCCCAGACCTCTCGCACCCTATGAGAGAATCATACCCCTATACCAACGAGCCATTAAAACTGCTTAACGTTTGATGTCTTCCTGACGAAATTCTCTATTGTTAGGGATGTGTATTAAGTATTTGTCTATTGGTAATAAAAAAATGCTGGGTGTTCTGCTAAGAAGACGAACCACCTACACTTTTACCAAGACTCTACCATACTGGTATGGGCACGTCATCGGCTAAATTGTGGAAGAAACGTTTTCTTAAGGTGTAAAGTTTTTAACGCCCTCAATTAAACAGTCAACATTAGCCAAACACAAATTCAGGGCTCGTCTGGAAACTGAACACGGGACCTCTCGCACCCTAAGCAACAATCATACCCCTAGACCAACGAGCCATAAAAGCCATTTAAGGTTTGATGTCTGACTGACGAAATTCTCTATTGTTAGGCATGTGTATTAAGTCTTTGTCTCTTGGTAATAAAAAGATGCTGGGTGTTCTGCTAAGAAGATGAACCAGCTACACTTTTGCCAAGACTCTACCATACTGGTATGGGCACGACATTGGCTAAATTGTTGAAGAAAATTTAATTAAGGTACAAAGTTTTTGGCTCGCTTAATTAAACAGTCAACATTAGCCAAACACAAATTCTGGGCTCGTCCGGGAGTTGGACCCTGGACCTCTCGCACCCAAGGCGAGAATCATAACCCTAGACCAACGAGCCAATAAAACCAGTTAAGGTTTGATGTCTGACTGACGAAATTCTCTATTGTTAGGCATGTGTTTTAAGTCTTTGTCTCTTGGTAATAAAAAAAACTGAGTGTTCTGCTAAGAAGACGAACAAGCTACACTTTTACCAAGACTCTACAATACTGGTATGGGTACGACATTGGCTAAATTGTGGAAGAAACGTTTTGTTAAGGTACAAAGTTTTTGACTCGCTTAATTTAACAGTCAACATTAGCCAAACACAACTTCTGGGCTTGTCCGGGAATTGGACCCAGGACCTCTCGCACCCTAAGCGAGAATCATACCCCTAGACCAACGAGCCATTAAAACACCTCAACATTTGATGTCTGCCTGACGAAATTCTTTATTGTTAGGCATGTGTATTAAGTCTTTTTCCCTTGGCATTAAAAAAAAATGAGTGTTCTGGTAAGAAGACGAAACAATTACACTTTTACCAAGATTCTACCATACTGGTATGGGCACGACATTGGCTAAATTGTGGAAGAAACGTTTTCTTAAGGTACAAAGTTTTTGGCTCGCTTAATTTAATAGTCAACATTAGCCAAACACAAATTCTGGGCTCGTCCGGGATTTGGACCCAGGACCTCTCGCACACACAGTGAGAATCATACCCGTAGACCACCGAGTCATTAAAACTGCTTAACGTTTGATGTCTTCCTGACGAAATTCTCTATTGTTAGGCATGTGTGTTAAGTCTTTGTCTCTTGGTAATAAAAAAAATGCTGGTTGTTCTGCTAAGAAGACGAACCAACTACACTTTTACTAAGTCTCTACCATACTGGTATGGGCACGACATTGGCTTAATTGTGGAAGAAACGTTTTCTTAAGGTACAAAGTTTTTGGCTCGCTTAATTTGACAGTCAACATTAGCCAAACACAAATTCTGGGCTCGTCGGGGATTTGGACATCGGACCTCTCACACCCGAAGCGAGAATCATACCCCTAGACCAACGAGCCATTAAAACCAGTTAAGGTTTGATGTCTGACTGACGAAATTCTCTATTGTTAGGCATGTGTATTAAGTCTTTGTCTCTTGGTAATAAAAAGATGCTGGGTGTTCTGCTAAGAAGATGAACCAGCTACATTTTTGCCAAGTCTCTACCATACTGGTATGGGCACGACATTGGCTAAATTGTGGAAGAAACGTTTTCGTAAGGTACAAAGTTTTTGGCTCGCTCAATTAAACAGTCAACATTAGCCAAACACAAATTCTGGGCTCGTCCGGGATTTGGACCCAGGACCTCTCGCACACACAGTGAGAATCATACCCGTAGACCACCGAGTCATTAAAACTGCTTAACGTTTGATGTCTTCCTGACGAAATTCTCTATTGTTAGGCATGTGTGTTAAGTATTTGTCTCTTGGTATTTAAAAAATGCTGGGTGTTCTGCTAAGAAGACGAAACCAGCTACACTTTTACTAAGTCTCTACCATACTGGTATTGGCATAACATTGGCTAAATTGTGGAAGAAAATTTACTTCAGGTACAAAGTTTTTGGCTCGCTTAATTAAACAGTCAACATTAGCCAAACACAAATTCTGGGCTCCTGGGGGATTTGGACCCAGGACCTCTCGCACAAGAAGTAAGAATCATACCCCTAGACCAACGAGCCATTGAAACTTCTCAACGTTTGATGTCTTCCTGACAAAATTCTCTATTGTTAGGCATGTGTGTTAAGTCTTTTTCTCTTGGTAATAAAAAAATGCTGGGTGTTCTGCTAAGAAGACGAACCAGCTACACTTTTACCAAGACTCTACCATACTGGTATGGGCACGACATCGGCTAAATTGTGGAAGAAACTTTTTCTTAAGGTACAAAGTTTTTAACGCGTTCAATTAAACAGTCAACATTAGCCAAACACAAATTCTGGGCTCGTCCGGGAATTGGACCCAGGATTTCTCGCACCCTAAGTGAGAATCATACCCCTAGACCAACAAGCCATTAAAACTGCTTAACGTTTGATGTCTTCCTGACGAAATTCTCTATTGTTAGGCATGTGTTTTAAGTCTTTGTCTCTTGGTAATAAAAAAAACTGAGTGTTCTGCTAAGAAGACGAACAAGCTACACTTTTACCAAGACTCTACCATACTGGTATGGGTACGACATTGGCTAAATTGTGGAAGAAACGTTTTGTTAAGGTACAAAGTTTTTGACTCGCTTAATTTAACAGTCAACATTAGCCAAACACAACTTCTGGGCTTGTCCGGGAATTGGACCCAGGACCTCTCGCACCCTAAGCGAGAATCATACCCCTAGACCAACGAGCCATTAAAACACCTCAACATTTGATGTCTGCCTGACGAAATTCTTTATTGTTAGGCATGTGTATTAAGTCTTTTTCCCTTGGCATTAAAAAAAAATGAGTGTTCTGGTAAGAAGACGAAACAATTACACTTTTACCAAGATTCTACCATACTGGTATGGGCACGACATTGGCTAAATTGTGGAAGAAACGTTTTCTTAAGGTACAAAGTTTTTGGCTCGCTTAATTTAATAGTCAACATTAGCCAAACACAAATTCTGGGCTCGTCCGGGATTTGGACCCAGGACCTCTCGCACACACAGTGAGAATCATACCCGTAGACCACCGAGTCATTAAAACTGCTTAACGTTTGATGTCTTCCTGACGAAATTCTCTATTGTTAGGCATGTGTGTTAAGTCTTTGTCTCTTGGTAATAAAAAAAATGCTGGTTGTTCTGCTAAGAAGACGAACCAACTACACTTTTACTAAGTCTCTACCATACTGGTATGGGCACGACATTGGCTTAATTGTGGAAGAAACGTTTTCTTAAGGTACAAAGTTTTTGGCTCGCTTAATTTGACAGTCAACATTAGCCAAACACAAATTCTGGGCTCGTCCGGGATTTGGACATCGGACCTCTCACACCCGAAGCGAGAATCATACCCCTAGACCAACGAGCCATTAAAACCAGTTAAGGTTTGATGTCTGACTGACGAAATTCTCTATTGTTAGGCATGTGTATTAAGTCTTTGTCTCTTGGTAATAAAAAGATGCTGGGTGTTCTGCTAAGAAGATGAACCAGCTACATTTTTGCCAAGTCTCTACCATACTGGTATGGGCACGACATTGGCTAAATTGTGGAAGAAACGTTTTCGTAAGGTACAAAGTTTTTGGCTCGCTCAATTAAACAGTCAACATTAGCCAAACACAAATTCTGGGTTCGTCCGGGATTTGGACCCAGGACCTCTCGCACACACAGTGAGAATCATACCCGTAGACCACCGAGTCATTAAAGCTGCTTAACGTTTGATGTCTTCCTGACGAAATTCTCTATTGTTAGGCATGTGTGTTAAGTATTTGTCTATTGGTAATAAAAAAATTATGGGAGTTCTGCTAAGAAGACGAACCAGCTACACTTTTACCAAGACTCAACCATACTGGTATGGGCACGTCATCGGCTAAATTGTGGAAGAAACGTTTTCTTAAGGTATGAAGTTTTTAACGCGCTCAATTAAACAGTCAACATTAGCCAAACACAAATTCAGGGCTCGTCTGGAAACTGAACACGGGACTTCTCGCACCCTAAGCAAGAATCATACCCCTAGACCAACGAGCCATAAAAGCCATTTAAGGTTTGATGTCTGACTGACGAAATTCTCTATTGTTAGGCATGTGTATTAAGTCTTTGTCTCTTGGTAACAAAAAGATGCTGGGTGTTCTGCTAAGAAGATGAACCAGCTACACTTTTGCCAAGACTCTACCATACTGGTATGGGCACGACATTGGCTAAATTGTTGAAGAAAATTTACTTAAGGTACAAAGTTTTTGGCTCGCTTAATTAAACAGTCAACATTAGCCAAACACAAATTCTGGGCTACTGGGGGATTTGGATCCAGGACCTCTCGCACAAGAAGTAAGAATCATACCCCTAGACCAACGAGCCATTGAAACTGCTTAACGTTTGATGTCTTCCTGACGAAATTCTCTATTGTTAGGCATGTGTGTTAAGTCTTTGTCTCTTGGTATTAAAAAAAACTGAGTGTTCTGCTCAGAAGACGAACCAGCTACACTTTTACCAAGACTCTACCATACTGGTATGGGCACGACATCGGCTAAATTGTTGAAGAAACGTTTTCTTAAAGTACAAAGTTTTTAACGCGATCAATTAAACATTAAACATTAGCCAAACACAAATTCTGGGCTCGTCCGGTAATTGGACCCCAGACCTCTCGCACCCTAAGCAAGAATCATACCCCTAGACCAACGAGCCATAAAAGCCATTTAAGGTTTGATGTCTGACTGACGAAATTCTCTATTGTTAGGCATGTGTATTAAGTCTTTGTCTCTTGGTAATAAAAAGATGCTGGGTGTTCTGCTAAGAAGATGAACCAGCTACACTTTTGCCAAGACTCTACCATACTGGTATGGGCACGACATTGGCTAAATTGTTGAAGAAAATTTACTTAAGGTACAAAGTTTTTGGCTCGCTTAATTAAACAGTCAACATTAGCCAAACACAAATTCTGGGCTCGTCCGGGATCTGAACCCAGGACCTCTCGCACCCAAAGCAAAAATTATACCCCTAGACCAAGGAGCCTTTAAAAACTTCTCAATGTTTGATGTCTTTCTGAAGAAATTCTCTATTGTTAGGCATGTGTGTTAAGTCTTTTTCTTTTGGTAATAAAAAAATGCTGGGTGTTCTGCTAAGAAGACGAACCAGCTACACTTTTACCAAGACTCTACCATACTGGTATGGGCACGACATCGGCTAAATTGTGGAAGAAACGTTTTCTTAAGGTACAAAGTTTTTAACGCGTTCAATTAAACAGTCAACATTAGCCAAACACAAATTCTGGGCTCGTCCGGGAATTGGACCCGGGACCTCTCGCACCCAAAGCGAGAATCATAACCCTAGACCAACAAACCATTAAAACTGCTCAACATTTGTTGTCTTCCTGACGAAATTCTCTATTGTTACGCATGTGTATTAAGTATTTGTCTCTTGGTAATAAAAAAATGCTGGGTGTTCTGCTAAGAAGACGAACCAGCTACACTTTTGCCAAGACTCTACCATACTGGTATGGGTACGACATTGGCTAAATTGTGGAAGAAACGTTTTGTTAAGGTACAAAGTTTTTGACTCGCTTAATTTAACAGTCAACATTAGCCAAACACAACTTCTGGGCTCGTCCGGGAATTGGACCCAGGACCTCTCGCACACACAGTGAGAATCATACCCGTAGACCACCGAGTCATTAAAACTGCTTAACGTTTGATGTCTTCCTGACGAAATTCTCTATTGTTAGGCATGTGTGTTAAGTATTTGTCTCTTGGTATTTAAAAAATGCTGGGTGTTCTGCTAAGAAGACAAAACCAGCTACACTTTTACTAAGTCTCTACCATACTGGTATTGGCATAACATTGGCTAAATTGTGGAAGAAAATTTACTTCAGGTACAAAGTTTTTGGCTCGCTTAATTAAACAGTCAACATTAGCCAAACACAACTTCTGGGCTTGTCCGGGAATTGGACCCAGGACCTCTCGCACCCTAAGCGAGAATCATAACCCTAGACCAACGACCCATTAAAACACCTCAACATTTGATGTCTGCCTGACGAAATTCTTTATTGTTAGGCACGTGTATTAAGTCTTTTTCTCTTGGCATTAAAAAAAACTGAGTGTTCTGGTAAGAAGACGAAACAGCTACACTTTTACCAAGATTCTACCATACTGGTATGGGCACGACATTGGCTAAATTGTGGAAGAAACGTTTTCTTGAGGTACAAAGTTTTTGGCTCGCTTAATTCAACAGTCAACATTAGCCAAACACAACTTCTGGGCTCGTCCGGGATTTGGACCCGGGACCTCTCGCACCCGAAGCGAGAATCATACCCCTAGACCAACGAGCCATTAAAACCATTTAAGGTTTGATGTCTGACTGACGAAATTCTCTATTGTTAGGCAAGTGTAACAAGTCTTTGTCTCTTGGTAATAAAAAGATGCTGGGTGTTCTGCTAAGAAGATGAACCAGCTACACTTTTGCCAAGACTCTACCATACTGGTATGGGCACGACATTGGCTAAATTGTTGAAGAAAATTTACTTAAGGTACAAAGTTTTTGGCTCGCTTAATTAAACAGTCAACATTAGCCAAACACAAATTCTGGGCTCCTGCACGATTTGGACCTAGGACCTCTGGCACCTGAAGCAACAATCAACCCCTAGACCAACGAGCCATTGAAACTGCTTAACGTTTGATGTCTTCCTGACGAAATTCTCTATTGTTAGGCATGTGTGTTAAGTCTTTGTCTCTCGGTAATAAAAAAAACTGAGTGTTCTGCTAAGAAGACGAACCAGCTACACTTTTACCAAGACTCTACCATACTGGTATGGGCACGACATCGGCTAAATTGTGGAAGAAACGTTTTCTTAAAGTACAAAGTTTTTGGCTCGCTTAATTAAACAGTCAACATTAGCCAAACACAAATTCTGGGCTCCTGGGGGATTTGGACCCAGGACCTCTCCCACAAGAAGTAAGAATCATACCCCTAGACCAACGAGCCATTGAAACTTCTCAACGTTTGATGTCTTCCTGACAAAATTCTCTATTGTTAGGCATGTGTGTTAAGTCTTTTTCTTTTGGTAATAAAAAAATGCTGGGTGTTCTGCTAAGAAGACGAACCAGCTACACTTTTACCAAGACTCTACCATACTGGTATGGGCACGACATCGGCTAAATTGTGGAAGAAACGTTTTCTTAAGGTACAAAGTTTTTAACGCGTTCAATTAAACAGTCAACATTAGCCAAACACAAATTCTGGGCTCGTCCGGGAATTGGACCCGGGACCTCTCGCACCCAAAGCGAGAATCATAACCCTAGACCAACAAACCATTAAAACTGCTCAACATTTGTTGTCTTCCTGACGAAATTCTCTATTGTTACGCATGTGTATTAAGTATTTGTCTCTTGGTAATAAAAAAATGCTGGGTGTTCTGCTAAGAAGACGAACCAGCTACACTTTTGCCAAGACTCTACCATACTGGTATGGGTACGACATTGGCTAAATTGTGGAAGAAACGTTTTGTTAAGGTACAAAGTTTTTGACTCGCTTAATTTAACAGTCAACATTAGCCAAACACAACTTCTGGGCTCGTCCGGGAATTGGACCCAGGACCTCTCGCACACACAGTGAGAATCATACCCGTAGACCACCGAGTCATTAAAACTGCTTAACGTTTGATGTCTTCCTGACGAAATTCTCTATTGTTAGGCATGTGTGTTAAGTATTTGTCTCTTGGTATTTAAAAAATGCTGGGTGTTCTGCTAAGAAGACAAAACCAGCTACACTTTTACTAAGTCTCTACCATACTGGTATTGGCATAACATTGGCTAAATTGTGGAAGAAAATTTACTTCAGGTACAAAGTTTTTGGCTCGCTTAATTAAACAGTCAACATTAGCCAAACACAACTTCTGGGCTTGTCCGGGAATTGGACCCAGGACCTCTCGCACCCTAAGCGAGAATCATAACCCTAGACCAACGACCCATTAAAACACCTCAACATTTGATGTCTGCCTGACGAAATTCTTTATTGTTAGGCATGTGTATTAAGTCTTTTTCTCTTGGCATTAAAAAAAACTGAGTGTTCTGGTAAGAAGACGAAACAGCTACACTTTTACCAAGATTCTACCATACTGGTATGGGCACGACATCGGCTAAATTGTGGAAGAAACGTTTTCTTAAAGTACAAAGTTTTTAAAGCGATCAATTAAACAGTAAACATTAGCCAAACACAAATTCTGGGCTCGTCCGGTAATTGGACCCCAGACCTCTCGCAACCTAAGCAAGAATCATACCCCTAGACCAACGAGCCATAAAAGCCATTTAAGGTTTGATGTCTGACTGACGAAATTCTCTATTGTTAGGCATGTGTATTAAGTCTTTGTGTCTTGGTAATAAAAAGATGCTGGGTGTTCTGCTAAGAAGATGAACCAGCTACACTTTTGCCAAGACTCTACCATACTGGTATGGGCACGACATTGGCTAAATTGTTGAAGAAAATTTACTTAAGGTACAAAGTTTTTGGCTCGCTTAATTAAACAGTCAACATTAGCCAAACACAAATTCTGGGCTCGTCCGGGATCTGAACCCAGGACCTCTCGCACCCAAAGCAAAAATTATACCCCTAGACCAAGGAGCCTTTAAAAACTTCTCAATGTTTGATGTCTTTCTGAAGAAATTCTCTATTGTTTGGAATGTGTGTTAAGTATTTGTCTCTTGGTATTAAAAAAATGCTGGGTGTTCTGCTAAGAAGACGAAACCATCTACACTTTTACTAAATCTCTACCATACTGGTATGGGCACAACATTGGCTAAATTGTGGAAGAAAATTTACTTCAGGTACAAAGTTTTTGGCTCGCTTAATTAAACAGTCAACATTAGCCAAACACAAATTCTGGGCTACTGGGGGATTTGGATCCAGGACCTCTCGCATAAGAAGTAAGAATCATACCCCTAGACCAACGAGCCATTGAAACTTCTCAACGTTTGATGTCTTCCTGACGAAATTCTCTATTGTTAGGCATGTGTGTTAAGTCTTTTTATCTTGATAATAAAAAAATGCTGGGTGTTCTGCTAAGAAGACGAACCAGCTACACTTTTGCCAAGACTACCATACTGGTATGGGCACGACATTGGCTAAATTGTGGAAGAAACGTTTTCTTAAGGTACAAAGTTTTTAACGCGCTCAATTAAACAGTAAACATTAGCCAAACACAAATTCTGGGCTCGTCCGGGAGTTGGACCCTGGACCACTCGCACCCAAGGCGAGAATCATAACCCTAGACCAACAAACCATTAAATCTGCTCAACATTTGTTGTCTTCCTGACGAAATTCTCTATTGTTAGGGATGTGTATTAAGTATTTGTCTATTGGTAATAAAAAAATTATGGGAGTTCTGCTAAGAAGACGAACCAGCTACACTTTTACCAAGACTCAACCATACTGGTATGGGCACGTCATCGGCTAAATTGTGGAAGAAACGTTTTCTTAAGGTATGAAGTTTTTAACGCGCTCAATTAAACAGTCAACATTAGCCAAACACAAATTCAGGGCTCATCTGAAAACTGAACACGGGACCTCTCGCACCCTAAGCAAGAATCATACCCCTAGACCAACGAGCCATAAAAGCCATTTAAGGTTTGATGTCTGACTGACGAAATTCTCTATTGTTAGGCATGTGTATTAAGTCTTTGTCTCTTGGTAATAAAAAGATGCTGGGTGTTCTGCTAAGAAGATGAACCAGCTACACTTTTGCCAAGACTCTACCATACTGGTATGGGCACGACATTGGCTAAATTGTTGAAGAAAATTTACTTAAGGTACAAAGTTTTTGGCTCGCTTAATTAAACAGTCAACATTAGCCAAACACAAATTCTGGGCTACTGGGGGATTTGGATCCAGGACCTCTCGCACAAGAAGTAAGAATCATACCCCTAGACCAACGAGCCATTGAAACTTCTCAACGTTTGATGTCTTCCTGACGAAATTCTCTATTGTTAGGCATGTGTGTTAAGTCTTTTTATCTTGGTAATAAAAAAATGCTGGGTGTTCTGCTAAGAAGACGAACCAGCTACACTTTTGACAAGACTACCATACTGGTATGGGCACGACATTGGCTAAATTGTGGAAGAAATATTTTCTTAATGTACAAAGTTTTTGGCTCGCTTAATTGAACAGTCAACATTAGCCAAACACAAATTCTGGGCTCGTCCGGGATTTGGACCCGGGACCTCTCGCACCCGAAGCGAGAACCATACCCCTAGACCAACGAGCCATTAAAACCATTTAAGGGTTGATGTCTGACTGACGAAATTCTCTATTGTTAGGCAAGTGTATTAAGTCTTTGTCTCTTGGTAATAAAAAGATGCTGGGTGTTCTGCTAAGAAGATGAACCAGCTACACTTTTGCCAAGACTCTACCATACTGGTATGGGCACGACATTGGCTAAATTGTTGAAGAAAATTTACTTAAGGTACAAAGTTTTTGGCTCGCTTAATTAAACAGTCAACATTAGCCAAACACAAATTCTGTGCTCCTGCACGATTTGGACACAGGACCTCTGGCACCTGAAGCAACAATCAACCCCTAGACCAACGAGCCATTAAAACTGCTCAACGTTTGATGTCTTACTGACGAAATTCTCTATTGTTAGGCATGCGTGTTAAGTCTTTGTCTCTTGGTAATAAAAAAAATGCTGGGTGTTCTGCTAAGAAGACGAACCAGCTACACTTTTACTAAGTCTCTACGATACTGGTATGGGCACGACATTGGCTAAATTGTGGAAGAAAAGTTTTCTTAAGGTACAAAGTTTTTGGCTCGCTTAATTTAACAGTCAACATTAGCCAAACACAACTTGTGGGCTCGTCCGGGAATTGGACCGGGGACCTCTCGCATCCTAAGCGAGAATCATACCCCTAGACCAACGACCCATTAAAACACCTCAATATTTGATGTCTGCCTGACGAAATTCTTTATTGTTAGGCATGTGTATTAAGTATTTGTCTCTTGGTAATAAAAAAAACTGAGTGTTCTGCTAAGAAGACGAACCAGTTACACTTTTACCAAGACTCTACCATACTGGTATGGGCACGACATTGGCTAAATTGTTGAAGGAAATTTACTTAAGGTACAAAGTTTTTTGCTCGCTTAATTAAACTGTCAACATTAGCCAAACACAAATTCTGGGCTCGTCCGGGATCTAAACCCGGGACTTCTCGCACCCAAAGCAAGAATCATACCCCTAGACCAAGGAGCCTTTAAAAACTTGTCAACGTTTGATGTCTTTCTAAAGAAATTCTCTATTGTTAGGAATGTGTGTTAAGTATTTGTCTCTTGGTATTTAAAAAAATGCTGGGTGTTCTGCTAAGAAGACGAAACCAGCTACACTTTTACTAAGTCTCTACCATACTGGTATGGGCACAACATTGGCTAAATGGTGGAAGAAAATTTAGTTCAGGTACAAAGTTTTTGGCTCGCTTAATTAAACAGTCAACATTAGCCAAACACAAATTCTGGGCTCCTGGGGGATTTGGACCCAGGACCTCTCGCACCCGAAACAAGAATCATACCCCTAGACCAACGAGCCATTTTAAACATTCAAGGTTTGATGTCTGAATGACAAAATTCTCTATTGTTAGGCCTGTGTCTTAAGTCTTTGTCTCTCGGTAATAAAAAAAATGCTGGGTGTTCTGCTAAGAAGACGAACCAGCTACACTTTTGCCAAGACTCTACCATACTGGTATGGGCACGACATTGGCTAAATTATGGAAGAAATGTTTTCTTAAGGCACAAAGTTTTTGGCTCGCTTAATTTAACAGTCAACATTAGCCAAACACAACTTCTGGGATCGTCCGGGAATTGGACCACTGACCTCTCCCACCCTAAGCGAGAATCATACCCCTAGACCAACGAGCCATCAAAACATCTCAACATTTGATGTCTGCCTGACAAAATTCTCTATTGTTAGGCATGTGTGTTAAGTCTTTTTATCTTGATAATAAAAAAATGCTGGGTGTTCTGCTAAGAAGACGAACCAGCTACACTTTTGCCAAGACTACCATACTGGTATGGGCACGACATTGGCTAAATTGTGGAAGAAACGTTTTCTTAAGGTACAAAGTTTTTAACGCGCTCAATTAAACAGTAAACATTAGCCAAACACAAATTCTGGGCTCGTCCGGGAGTTGGACCCTGGACCACTCGCACCCAAGGCGAGAATCATAACCCTAGACCAACAAACCATTAAATCTGCTCAACATTTGTTGTCTTCCTGACGAAATTCTCTATTGTTAGGGATGTGTATTAAGTATTTGTCTATTGGTAATAAAAAAATTATGGGAGTTCTGCTAAGAAGACGAACCAGCTACACTTTTACCAAGACTCAACCATACTGGTATGGGCACGTCATCGGCTAAATTGTGGAAGAAACGTTTTCTTAAGGTATGAAGTTTTTAACGCGCTCAATTAAACAGTCAACATTAGCCAAACACAAATTCAGGGCTCGTCTGGAAACTGAACACGGGACTTCTCGCACCCTAAGCAAGAATCATACCCCTAGACCAACGAGCCATAAAAGCCATTTAAGGTTTGATGTCTGACTGACGAAATTCTCTATTGTTAGGCATGTGTATTAAGTCTTTGTCTCTTGGTAACAAAAAGATGCTGGGTGTTCTGCTAAGAAGATGAACCAGCTACACTTTTGCCAAGACTCTACCATACTGGTATGGGCACGACATTGGCTAAATTGTTGAAGAAAATTTACTTAAGGTACAAAGTTTTTGGCTCGCTTAATTAAACAGTCAACATTAGCCAAACACAAATTCTGGGCTACTGGGGGATTTGGATCCAGGACCTCTCGCACAAGAAGTAAGAATCATACCCCTAGACCAACGAGCCATTGAAACTGCTTAACGTTTGATGTCTTCCTGACGAAATTCTCTATTGTTAGGCATGTGTGTTAAGTCTTTGTCTCTTGGTATTAAAAAAAACTGAGTGTTCTGCTCAGAAGACGAACCAGCTACACTTTTACCAAGACTCTACCATACTGGTATGGGCACGACATCGGCTAAATTGTGGAAGAAACGTTTTCTTAAAGTACAAAGTTTTTAACGCGATCAATTAAACATTAAACATTAGCCAAACACAAATTCTGGGCTCGTCCGGTAATTGGACCCCAGACCTCTCGCACCCTAAGCAAGAATCATACCCCTAGACCAACGAGCCATAAAAGCCATTTAAGGTTTGATGTCTGACTGACGAAATTCTCTATTGTTAGGCATGTGTATTAAGTCTTTGTCTCTTGGTAATAAAAAAATGCTGGGTGTTCTGCTAAGAAGACGAACCAGCTACACTTTTGCCAAGACTACGATACTGGTATGGGCACGACATTGGCTAAATTGTGGAAGAAATATTTTCTTAATGTACAAAGTTTTTGGCTCGCTTAATTGAACAGTCAACATTAGCCAAACACAAATTCTGGGCTTGTCCGGGATTTGGACCCGGGACCTCTCGCACCCGAAGCGAGAACCATACCCCTAGACCAACGAGCCATTAAAACCATTTAAGGGTTGATGTCTGACTGACGAAATTCTCTATTGTTAGGCAAGTGTATTCAGTCTTTGTCTCTTGGTAATAAAAAGATGCTGGGTGTTCTGCTAAGAAGATGAACCAGCTACACTTTTGCCAAGACTCTACCATACTGGTATGGGCACGACATTGGCTAAATTGTTGAAGAAAATTTACTTAAGGTACAAAGTTTTTGGCTCGCTTAATTAAACAGTCAACATTAGCCAAACACAAATTCTGTGCTCCTGCACGATTTGGACACAGGACCTCTGGCACCTGAAGCAACAATCAACCCCTAGACCAACGAGCCATTAAAACTGCTCAACGTTTGATGTCTTACTGACGAAATTCTCTATTGTTAGGCATGCGTGTTAAGTCTTTGTCTCTTGGTAATAAAAAAAATGCTGGGTGTTCTGCTAAGAAGACGAACCAGCTACACTTTTACTAAGTCTCTACGATACTGGTATGGGCACGACATTGGCTAAATTGTGGAAGAAAAGTTTTCTTAAGGTACAAAGTTTTTGGCTCGCTTAAT
Organism: Cebidichthys violaceus; assembly: GCF_023349555.1. Lineage (NCBI taxonomy): Eukaryota > Metazoa > Chordata > Actinopteri > Perciformes > Stichaeidae > Cebidichthys > Cebidichthys violaceus. Next base: position 2,507,878 of record NW_027176506.1, on the reverse strand, counting down.
TTAACAGTCAACATTAGCCAAACACAACTTGTGGGCTCGTCCGGGAATTGGACCGGGGACCTCTCGCATCCTAAGCGAGAATCATACCCCTAGACCAACGACCCATTAAAACACCTCAATATTTGATGTCTGCCTGACGAAATTCTTTATTGTTAGGCATGCGTATTAAGTATTTGTCTCTTGGTAATAAAAAAAACTGAGTGTTCTGCTAAGAAGACGAACCAGTTACACTTTTACCAAGACTCTACCATACTGGTATGGGCACGACATTGGCTAAATTGTTGAAGGAAATTTACTTAAGGTACAAAGTTTTTTGCTCGCTTAATTAAACTGTCAACATTAGCCAAACACAAATTCTGGGCTCGTCCGGGATCTAAACCCGGGACTTCTCGCACCCAAAGCAAGAATCATACCCCTAGACCAAGGAGCCTTTAAAAACTTGTCAACGTTTGATGTCTTTCTAAAGAAATTCTCTATTGTTAGGAATGTGTGTTAAGTATTTGTCTCTTGGTATTTAAAAAAATGCTGGGTGTTCTGCTAAGAAGACGAAACCAGCTACACTTTTACTAAGTCTCTACCATACTGGTATGGGCACAACATTGGCTAAATGGTGGAAGAAAATTTAGTTCAGGTACAAAGTTTTTGGCTCGCTTAATTAAACAGTCAACATTAGCCAAACACAAATTCTGGGCTCCTGGGGGATTTGGACCCAGGACCTCTCGCACCCGAAACAAGAATCATACCCCTAGACCAACGAGCCATTTTAAACATTTAAGGTTTGATGTCTGAATGACAAAATTCTCTATTGTTAGGCCTGTGTCTTAAGTCTTTGTCTCTCGGTAATAAAAAAAATGCTGGGTGTTCTGCTAAGAAGACGAACCAGCTACACTTTTGCCAAGACTCTACCATACTGGTATGGGCACGACATTGGCTAAATTATGGAAGAAATGTTTTCTTAAGGCACAAAGTTTTTGGCTCGCTTAATTTAACAGTCAACATTAGCCAAACACAACTTCTGGGATCGTCCGGGAATTGGACCACTGACCTCTCCCACCCTAAGCGAGAATCATACCCCTAGACCAACGAGCCATCAAAACATCTCAACATTTGATGTCTGCCTGACAAAATTCTCTATTGTTAGGCATGTGTGTTAAGTCTTTTTCTCTTTGCATTAAAATAAAATGAGAGTCCTGCTAAGAAGACGAACCAGCTACGCTTTTACTAACTCTCTACCATACTGGTATGGGCACGACATTTGCTAAATTGTGGAAGAAACGTTTTCTTAAGGTACAAAGTTTTTAGCTCGCTCAATTAAACAGTCAACATTAGCCAAACATAAATTCTGGGCTCGTCCGGGATTTGGACCCGGGACCTCTCCCACCTTAAGCCAGAATCATACCCCTAGACCAACGAGCCATTTAAACCATTCAAGGTTTGATGTCTGACTGACGAAATTCTCTATTGTTAGGCATGTGTGTTAAGTCTTTGTCTCTTGGTAATAAAAAAAACTGAGTGTTCTGCTAAGTAGACGAACCAGCTACACTTTTACCAAGATTCTACCATACTGGTATGGGCACGACATCTGCTAAATTGTGGAAGAAACGATTTGTTAAGGTACAAAGTTTTTAAAGCGATCAATTAAACAGTAAACATTAGCCAAACACAAATTCTGGGATCGTCCGGTATTTGGACCCAGGACCTCTCTCACCCGAAGCGAGAATCATACCCCTAGACCAACGAGCCATTAAAACTGCTTAACGTTTGATGTCTTCCTTACGAAATTCTCTATTGTTAGGCATGTGCGTGAAGTCTTTTTCTCTTGGTAATAAAAAAATGCTGGGTGTTCTGCTAAGAAGACGAACCAGCTACAATTTTACCAAGACTCTACCATACTGGTATGGGAAGGACATTGGCTAAATTGTGGAAGAAACGTTTTCTTAAGGTACAAAGCTTTTGGCTCGCTTAATTTAACAGTCAACATTAGCCAAACACAAATTCTGAGCTCGTCCAGGAGTTGGACCCCGGACCTCCCGCACCCTCAGCGAGAATCATACCCCTAGACCAACGAGCCATTAAAACACCTCAACATTTGATGTCTGCTTGACGAAATTCTTTATTTTTAGGCATGTGAATTAAGTCTTTTTCTCTTGGCATTAAAAAAAATGAGTGTTCTGGTAAGAAGACGAAACAGCTACACTTTTACCAAGATTCTACCATACTGGTATGGGCACGACATTGGCTAAATTGTGGAAGAAACATTTTCTTAAGGTACAAAGTTTTTGGCTCGCTTAATTTAACAGTCAACATTAGCCAAACACAACTTCTGGGCTCGTCCGGGATTTGGACCCGGGACCTTTCGCAACCGAAGCGAGAATCATACCCCTAGACCAACGAGCCATTAAAACCATTTAAGGTTTGATGTCTTCCTTACGAAATTCTCTATTGTTAGGCATGTGTGTTAAGTCTTTTTCTCTTGGTAATAAAAAAATGCTGGGTGTTCTGCTAAGAAGACGAACCAGCTACAATTTTACCAAGACTCTACCATACTGGTATGGGAACGACATTGGCTAAATTGTGGAAGAAACGTTTTCTTAAGGTACAAAGCTTTTGGCTCGCTTAATTTAACAGTCAACATTAGCCAAACACAAATTCTGGGCTCGTCCGGGAGTTGGACCCGGGACCTCTCGCACCCTAAGCGAGAATCATACCCCTAGACCAATGAGCCAATAAAACACCTCAAAAGTTGATGTCTTCCTGACAAAATTCTTTATTGTTAGGCATGTGTATTAAGTCTTTTTCTCTTGGCATTAAAAAAAACTGAGTGTTCTGCTAAGAAGACAAACCAGCTACACTTTTACTAACTCTCTACCATACTGGTATGGGCACGACATCGGCTAAATTGTGGAAGAAACTTTTTCTTAAGGTACAAAGTTTTTAACGCGTTCAATTAAACAGTCAACATTAGCCAAACACAAATTCAGGGCTCGTCCGGGAATTGGACGCGGGACCTCTCGCACCCTAAGCGAGAATCATACCCCTAGACCAACGAGCCATTTAAACCATTAAAGGTTTGATGTCTGACTGACGAAATTCTCTATTGTTACGCATGTGTATTAAGTATTTGTCTCTAGGTAATAAAAAAATGCTGGGTGTTCTACAAAGAAGACGAACCAGCTACACTTTTACCAAGACTCTACCATACTGGTATGGGCACGACATCGGCTAAATTGTGGAAGAAACGTTTTCTTAAGGTACAAAGTTTTTAGCTCGCTTAATTTAACAGTCAACAATAGCCAAACACAACTTCTGGGCTCGTCCGGGAATTGGACCCAGGACCTCTCGCACCCAAAGCAAGAATCATACCCCTAGACCAACGAGCCATTAAAAGGGCTTAACGTTTGATGTCTTCCTGACGAAATTTCTCTATTGATAGGCATGTGTATTACGTCTTTGTCTCTTGGCAATAAAAAGATGCTGGGTGTTCTGCTAAGAAGATGAACCAGCTGCACTTTTGCCAAGACTCTACCATACTGGTATGGGCACGACATTGGCTAAATTGTTGAAGGAAATTTACTTAAGGTACAAAGTTTTTGGCTCGCTTAATTAAACTGTCAACATTAGCCAAACACAAATTCTGGGCTCGTCCGGGATCTAAACCCGGGACCTCTCGCACCCAAAGCAAGAATCATACCCCTAGACCAAGGAGCCTTTAAAAACTTGTCAACGTTTGATGTCTTTCTAAAGAAATTCTCTATTGTTAGGCATGTGTGTTAAGTTTTTTTCTCTGGGTAATAAAAAAATGCTGGGTGTTCTGCAAAGAAGACGAACCAGCTACACTTTTGCCCAGACTACCATACTGGTATGGGCACGACATTGGCTAAACTGTGGAAGAAACATTTTCTTAAGGTACAAAGCTTTTGGTTCACTTAATTTAACAGTCAACATTAGCCAAACACAAATTCTGGGCTCATCCGGGAATTGGACCCCAGACCTTTCGTACCCTAAGCAAGAATCATACCCCTAGACCAACGTTAAAACACCTCAACATTTGATGTCTGCCTGACGAAAATCTTTATTGTTAGGCATGTGTATTAAGTCTTTTTCTCTTGGCATTAAAAAAAACCTGAGTGTTCTGCTAAGAAGACGAACCAGCTACACTTTTACTAAGTCTCTACCATACTGGTATGGGCACGACATTGGCTAAATTGTGGAAGAAACGTTTTCTTAAGGTACAAAGTTTTTAGCGCGCTCAATTAAACAGTCAACATTAGCCAAACACAAATTCTGGGCTCGTCCGGGATTTGGACCCAGGACCTCTCGCACCCAAAGCGAGAATCATACCCCTAGACCAACGAGCAATTAAAACCATTTAAGGTTTGATGTCTGACTGACGAAATTCTCTATTGTTAGGCATGTGTATTAAGTCTTTGTCTCTTGGTAATAAAAAGATGGCGGGTGTTCTGCTAAGAAGACGAACCAGTTACACTTTTGCCAAGACTACCATACTGGTATGGGCACGACATTGGATAAACTGTGGAAGAAACATTTTCTTAAGGTACAAAGCTTTTGGTTTGCTTAATTAAACAGTCAACCATATCCAAACACAAATTCTGGGTTCGTCAGGGAATTGGAGCCGGGACCTCTCGCACCCTAAGCAAGAATCATACGGCTAGACCAACGAGCCATTAAAACACCTCAACATTTGATGTCTGCCTGACGAAATTCTTTATTGTTAGGCATGTAAATTAAGTCTTTTTCACTTGGCATTAAAAAAAAATGAGAGTCCTGCTAAGAAGACAAACAGCTACACTTTTACTAAGTCTCTACCATACTGGTATGGGCACGACATTGGCTTACTTGTGGAAGAAACGTTTTCTTAAGGTACAAAGTTTTTAGAGCGCTCAATTAAACAGTCAACATTAGCCAAACACAAATTTTGGGCTCGTCCGGTATTTGGACCCAGGACCTCTCTCACCCGAAGCGAGAATCATACCCCTAGACCAACGAGCCATTAAAACTGCTTAACGTTTGATGTCTTCCTTACGAAATTCTCTATTGTTAGGCATGTGCGTGAAGTCTTTTTCTCTTGGTAATAAAAAAATGCTGGGTGTTCTGCTAAGAAGACGAACCAGCTACAATTTTACCAAGACTCTACCATACTGGTATGGGAAGGACATTGGCTAAATTGTGGAAGAAACGTTTTCTTAAGGTACAAAGCTTTTGGCTCGCTTAATTTAACAGTCAACATTAGCCAAACACAAATTCTGAGCTCGTCCAGGAGTTGGACCCCAGACCTCCCGCACCCTCAGCGAGAATCATAACCCTAGACCAACGAGCCATTAAAACACCTCAACATTTGATGTCTGCTTGACGAAATTCTTTATTTTTAGGCATATGAATTAAGTCTTTTTCTCTTGGCATTAAAAAAAATGAGTGTTCTGGTAAGAAGACGAAACAGCTACACTTTTACCAAGATTCTACCATACTGGTATGGGCACGACATTGGCTAAATTGTGGAAGAAACATTTTCTTAAGGTACAAAGTTTTTGGCTCGCTTAATTTAACAGTCAACATTAGCCAAACACAACTTCTGGGCTCGTCCGGGATTTGGACCCGGGACCTTTCGCAACCGAAGCGAGAATCATACCCCTAGACCAACGAGCCAATAAAACACCTCAAAAGTTGATGTCTTCCTGACAAAATTCTTTATTGTTAGGCATGTGTATTAAGTCTTTTTCTCTTGGCATTAAAAAAAACTGAGTGTTCTGCTAAGAAGACAAACCAGCTACACTTTTACTAACTCTCTACCATACTGGTATGGGCACGACATCGGCTAAATTGTGGAAGAAACTTTTTCTTAAGGTACAAAGTTTTTAACGCGTTCAATTAAACAGTCAACATTAGCCAAACACAAATTCAGGGCTCGTCCGGGAATTGGACGCGGGACCTCTCGCACCCTAAGCGAGAATCATACCCCTAGACCAACGAGCCATTAAAACACCTCAACATTTGATGTCTTCCTGACAAAATTCTTTATTGTTAGGCATGTGTATTAAGTCTTTTTCTCTTGGCATTAAAAAAAACTGAGTGTTCTGCTAAGAAGACGAAACAGCTACACTTTTACCAAGATTCTACCATACTGGTATGGGCACGACATTGGCTAAATTGTGGAAGAAAATTTACTTAAGGTACAAAGTTTTTGGCACGCTGAATTAAACAGTCAACATTAGCCAAACACAAATTATGGGCTCCTGCGGGATTTGGACCCTGGACCTCTGGCACCTGAAGCAACAATCAACCCCTAGACCAACGAGCCATTTAAACTGCTCAACGTTTTATGTCTTACTGACGAAATTCTCTATTGTTAGGCATGCGTGTTAAGTCTTTGTCTCTTGGTAATAAAAAAAATGATGGGTGTTCTGCTAAGAAGACGAACCAGCTACACTTTTACTAAGTCTCTACTATACTGGTATGGGCACGACATTAGCTAAATTGTGGAATTAAAGTTTTCTTAAGGTACAAAGTTTTTGGCTCGCTTAATTTAACAGTCAACTTTAGCCAAACACAACTTGTGTGCTCGTGCGGGAATTGGACCCAGGACCTCTCGCACCCTAAACAAGAATCATTCCCCTAGACCAACGAGCCATTGAAACACCTCAATATTTGATGTCTGATTGACGAAATTCTTTATTGTTAGGCATGTGTATTAAGTCTTTTTCTCTTGGCATTAAAAAAAACTGAGTGTTCTGCAAAGAAGACGAACGAGCTACACTTTTACCAAGACTCTACCATACTGGTATGGGCACGACATCGGCTAAATTGTGGAAGAAACGTTTTCTTAAGGTACAAAGTTTTTAACGCGCTCAATTAAACAGTAAACATTAGCCAAACACAAATTCTGGGCTCGTCCGGGAGTTGGACCCTGGACGACTCGCACCCAAGGCGAGAATCATAACCCTAGACCAAGAAGCCATTAAAACTGCTCAACATTTGTTGTCTTCCTGACGAAATTCTCTATTGTTAGGCATGTGTATTAAGTCTTTTTCTCTAGGCATTAAAAAAAACTGAGTGTTCTGGTAAGAAGACGAAACAGCTACACTTTTACCAAGATTCTACCATACTGGTATGGGCACGACATTGGCTAAATTGTGGAAGAAAATTTACTTAAGGTACAAAGTTTTTGGCTCGCTGAATTAAACAGTCAACATTAGCCAAAAACAAATTATGGGCTCCTGCGGGATTTGGACCCTGGACCTCTGGCACCTGAAGCAACAATCAACCCCTAGACCAACGAGCCATTAAAACTGCTCAACGTTTTATGTCTTACTGACGAAATTCTCTATTGTTAGGCATGCGTGTTAAGTATTTGTCTCTTGGTATTTAAAAAATGCTGGGTGTTCTGCTAAGAAGACGAAACCAGCTACACTTTTACTAAGTCTCTACCATACTGGTATTGGCATAACATTGGCTAAATTGTGGAAGAAAATTTACTTCAGGTACAAAGTTTTTGGCTCGCTTAATTAAACAGTCAACATTAGCCAAACACAAATTCTGGGCTCCTGGGGGATTTGGACCCAGGACCTCTCGCACAAGAAGTAAGAATCATACCCCTAGACCAACAAACCATTAAAACTGCTCAACATTTGTTGTCTTCCTGACGAAATTCTCTATTGTTACGCATGTGTATTAGGTATTTGTCTCTTGGTAATAAAAAAATGCTGGGTGTTCTGCTAAGAAGACGAACCAGCTACATTTTTGACAAGACTCTACCATACTGGTATGAGTACGACGTTGGCTAAATTGTGGAAGAAACGTTTTGTTAAGGTACAAAGTTTTTGACTCGCTTAATTTAACAGTCAACATTAGCCAAACACAACTTCTGGGCTCGTCCGGGAATTGGACCCAGGACCTCTCGCACCCTAAGCGAGAATCATACCCCTAGACCAACGAGCCATTAAAACACCGCAACATTTGATGTCTGCCTGACGAAATTCTTTATTGTTAGGCATGTGTATTAAGTCTTTTTCTCTTGGCATTAAAAAAAAATGAGTGTTTTGGTAAGAAGACGAAACAATTACACTTTTACCAAGATTCTACTGTACTGGTATGGGCACGACATTGGCGAAATTGTGGAAGAAACGTTTTCTTAAGGTACAAAGTTTTTGGCTCGCTTAATTTAACAGTCAACATTAGCCAAACACAACTTCTGGGCTCGTCCAGGATTTGGACCCGGGACCTCTCGCACCCGAAGCGAGAATCATACCCCTAGACCAACGAGCCATTAAAACCAGTTAAGGTTTGATGTCTGACTGACGAAATTCTCTATTGTTAGGCATCTGTATTAAGTCTTTGTCTCTTGGTAATAAAAAGATGCTGGGTGTTCTGCTAAGAAGATGAACCAGCTACATTTTTGTCAAGTCTCTACCATACTGGTATGGGCACGACATTGGCTAAATTGCGGAAGAAACGTTTTCGTAAGGTACAAAGTTTTTGGCTCGCTCAATTAAACAGTCAACATTAGCCAAACACAAATTCTGGGCTCGTCCGGGATTTGGACCCAGGACCTCTCGCACACACAGTGAGAATCATACCCGTAGACCACCGAGTCATTAAAACTGCTTAACGTTTGATGTCTTCCTGACGAAATTCTCTATTGTTAGGCATGTGTGTTAAGTATTTGTCTCTTGGTATTTAAAAAATGCTGGGTGTTCTGCTAAGAAGACGAAACCAGCTACACTTTTACTAAGTCTCTACCATACTGGTATTGGCATAACATTGGCTAAATTGTGGAAGAAAATTTACTTCAGGTACAAAGTTTTTGGCTCGCTTAATTAAACAGTCAACATTAGCCAAACACAAATTCTGGGCTCGTGGGGGATATGGACCCAGGACCTCTCGCACAAGAAGTAAGAATCATACCCCTAGACCAACGAGCCATTGAAACTTCTCAATGTTTGATGTCTTCCTGACAAAATTCTCTATTGTTAGGCATGTGTGTTAAGTCTTTTTCTCTTGGTAATAAAAAAATGCTGGGTGTTCTGTTAAGAAGACGAACCAGCTACACTTTGGCCAAGACTACCATACTGGTATGGGCACGACATTGGCTAAATTGTGGAAGAAACTTTTTCTTAAGGTACAAAGTTTTTAACGCGTTCAATTAAACAGTCAACATTAGCCAAACACAAATTCTGGGCTCGTCCGGGAATTGGACCCGGGACCTCTCGCACCCAAGGCGACAATCATACCCCTACACCAACAATCCATTAAAACTGCTTAACGTTTGATGTCTTCCTGACGAAATTCTCTATTGTTAGGCATGTGTGTTAAGTCTTTGTCTCTTGGTAATAAAAAAAACTGAGTGTTCTGCTAAGAAGACGAACCAGCTACACTTTTACCAAGACTCTACCATACTGGTATGGGCACGACATCGGCTAAATTGTGGAAGAAACGTTTTCTTAAAGTACAAAGTTTTTAACGCAATCAATTAAGCAGTAAACATTAGCCAAACACAAATTCTGGGCTCGTCCGGGAGTTGGACGCTGGACTACTCACACCCAAGGCGAGAATCATAACCCTAGACCAACAAACCATTAAAACTGCTCAACATTTGTTGTCTTCCTGACGAAATTCTCTATTGTTACGCATGTGTATTAGGTATTTGTCTCTTGGTAATAAAAAAATGCTGGGTGTTCTGCTAAGAAGACGAACCAGCTACACTTTTGCCAAGACTCTACCATACTGGTATGGGTACGACATTGGCTAAATTGTGGAAGAAACGTTTTGTTAAGGTACAAAGTTTTTGACTCGCTTAATTTAACAGTCAACATTAGCCAAACAGATATTCTGGGTTCGTCCGGGATTTGGACCCGGGACCTCTCTCACCCAAAGCGAGAATCATACCCCCAGACCAACGAGCCATTAAAACCATTTAAGGTTTGATGTCTGACTGACGAAATTCTTTATTGTTAGGCATGTGTATGAAGTCTTTGTCTCTTGGTAATAAAAAAATGCTGGGTGTTCTGCTAAGAAGATGAACCAGCTACACTTTTGCCAAGACTCTACCATACTGGTATGGGCACGACATTGGCTAAATTGTTGAAGAAAATTGACTTAAGGTACAAAGTTTTTGGCTCGCTTAATTAAACAGTCAACATTAGCCAAACAGAAATTCTGGGCTGGTCCGGGATTTGGACACGGCACCTCTCGCACCCAAAGCGAGAATCATAACCCTAGACCAACGAGCCATTAAAACACCTCAACATTTGATGTCTGCCTGACGAAATTCTTTATTGTTAGGCATGTGTATTAAGTCTTTTTCCCTTGGCATTAAAAAAAAATGAGTGTTCTGGTAAGAAGACGAAACAATTACACTTTTACCAAGATTCTACCATACTGGTATGGGCACGACATTGGCTAAATTGTGGAAGAAACATTTTCTTAATGTACAAAGTTTTTGGCTCGCTTAATTTAACAGTCAACATTAGCCAAACACAGCTTCTGGGCTCGTCCAGGATTTGGACCCAGGACCTGTCGCACCCTAAGCAAGAATCATACCCCTAGACCAACGAGCCATAAAAGCCATTTAAGGTTTGATGTCTGACTGACGAAATTCTCTATTGTTAGGCATGTGTATTAAGTCTTTGTCTCTTGGTAATAAAAAGATGCTGGGTGTTCTGCTAAGAAGATGAACCAGCTACACTTTTGCCAAGACTCTACCATACTGGTATGGGCACGACATTGGCTAAATTGTTGAAGAAAATTTAGTTAAGGTACAAAGTTTTTGGCTCGCTTAATTAAACAGTCAACATTATCCAAACACAAATTCTGGGCTCGTCCGGGAGTTGGACCCTGGACCTCTCGCACCCAAGGCGAGAATCATAACCCTAGACCAACGAGCCATTAAAACCAGTTAAGGTTTGATGTCTGACTGACGAAATTCTCTATTGTTAGGCATGTGTATTAAGTCTTTGTCTCTTGGTAATAAAAAGATGCTGGGTGTTCTGCTAAGAAGATGAACCAGCTACATTTTTGTCAAGTCTCTACCATACTGGTATGGGCACGACATTGGCTAAATTGTGGAAGAAACGTTTTCGTAAGGTACAAAGTTTTTGGCTCGCTCAATTAAACAGTCAACATTAGCCAAACACAAATTCTGGGCTCGTCCGGGATTTGGACCCAGGACCTCTCGCACACACAGTGAGAATCATACCCGTAGACCACCGAGTCATTAAAACTGCTTAACGTTTGATGTCTTCCTGACGAAATTCTCTATTGTTAGGCATGTGTGTTAAGTATTTGTCTCTTGGTATTTAAAAAATGCTGGGTGTTCTGCTAAGAAGACGAAACCAGCTACACTTTTACTAAGTCTCTACCATACTGGTATTGGCATAACATTGGCTAAATTGTGGAAGAAAATTTACTTCAGGTACAAAGTTTTTGGCTCGCTTAATTAAACAGTCAACATTAGCCAAACACAAATTCTGGGCTCCTGGGGGATTTGGACCCAGGACCTCTCGCACAAGAAGTAAGAATCATACCCCTAGACCAACGAGCCATTGAAACTTCTCAACGTTTGATGTCTTCCTGACAAAATTCTCTATTGTTAGGCATGTGTGTTAAGTCTTTTTCTCTTGGTAATAAAAAAATGCTGGGTGTTCTGCTAAGAAGACGAACCAGCTACACTTTTACCAAGACTCTACCATACTGGTATGGGCACGACATCGGCTAAATTGTGGAAGAAACTTTTTGTTAAGGTACAAAGTTTTTGACTCGCTTAATTTAACAGTCAATATTAGCCAAACACAACTTCTGGGCTCGTCCGCGAATTGGACCCAGGACCTCTCGCACCGTAAGCGAGAATCATACCCCTAGACCAACGAGCCATTAAAACACCTCAACATTTGATGTCTGCCTGACGAAATTCTTTATTGTTAGGCATGTGTATTAAGTCTTTTTCCCTTGGCATTAAAAAAAAATGAGTGTTCTGGTAAGAAGACGAAACAATTACACTTTTACCAAGATTCTACCATACTGGTATGGGCACGACATTGGCTAAATTGTGGAAGAAACGTTTTCTTAAGGTACAAAGTTTTTGGCTCGCTTAATTTAACAGTCAACATTAGCCAAACACAAATTCTGGGCTCGTCCGGGATTTGGACCCAGGACCTCTCGCAGACACAGTGAGAATCATACCCGTAGACCACTGAGTCATTAAAACTGCTTAACGTTTGATGTCTTCCTGATGAAATTCTCTATTGTTAGGCATGTGGATTAAGTCTTTGTCTCTTGGTAATAAAAAGATGCTGGGTGTTCTGCTAAGAAGATGAACCAGCTACATTTTTGTCAAGTCTCTACCATGCTGGTATGGGCACGACATTGGCTAAATTGTGGAAGAAACGTTTTCGTAAGGTACAAAGTTTTTGGCTCGCTCAATTAAACAGTCAACATTAGCCAAACACAAATTCTGGGATCGTCAGGGATTTGGACCCAGGACCTCTCGCACACACAGTGAGAATCATACCCGTAGACCACCGAGTCATTAAAACTGCTTAACGTTTGATGTCTTCCTGACGAAATTCTCTATTGTTAGGCATGTGTGTTAAGTCTTTTTATCTTGGTAATAAAAAAATGCTGGGTGTTCTGCTAAGAAGACGAACCAGCTACACTTTTGCCAAGACTACCATACTGGTATGGGCACGACATTGGCTAAATTGTGGAAGAAATATTTTCTTAATGTACAAAGTTTTTGGCTCGCTTAATTCAAAAGTCAACATTAGCCAAACACAAATTCTGGGCTCGTCCGGGATTTGGACCTGGGACCTCTCGCACCCGAAGCGAGAATCATACCCCTAGACCAACGAGCCATTAAAACCAGTTAAGGTTTGATGTCTGACTGACGAAATTCTCTATTGTTAGGCATGTGTATTAAGTCTTTGTCTCTTGGTAATAAAAAGATGCTGGGTGTTCTGCTAAGAAGATGAACCAGCTACACTTTTGCCAAGTCTCTACCATACTGGTATGGGCACGACATCGGCTAAATTGTGGAAGAAACTTTTCCTTAAGGTACAAAGTTTTTAACGCGTTCAATTAAACAGTCAACATTAGCCAAACACAAATTCTGGGCTCGTCCGGGAATTGGACCCGGGACCTCTCGCACCCTAAGTGAAAATCATACCCCTAGACCAACAAGCCATTAAAACTGCTTAACGTTTGATGTCTTCCTGACGAAATTCTCTATTGTTAGGCATGTGTGTTAAGTCTTTGTCTCTTGGTAATAAAAAAAACTGAGTGTTCTGCTAAGAAGACGAACCAGCTACACTTTTACCAAGACTCTACCATACTGGTATGGGTACGACATTGGCTAAATTGTGGAAGAAACGTTTTCGTAAGGTACAAAGTTTTTGACTCGCTTAATTTAACAGTCAACATTAGCTAAACACAACTTCTGGGCTCGTCCGGGAATTGGACCCAGGACCTCTCGCACCCTAAGCGAGAATCATACCCCTAGACCAACGAGCCATTAAAACACCTCAACATTTGATGTCTGCCTGACGAAATTCTTTATTGTTAGGCATGTGTATTAAGTCTTTTTCCCTTGGCATTAAAAAAAAATGAGTGTTCTGGTAAGAAGACGAAACAATTACACTTTTACCAAGATTCTACCATACTTGTATGGGCACGACATTGGCTAAATTGTGGAAAAAACGTTTTCTTAAGGTACAAAGTTTTTGGCTCGCTTAATTTAACAGTCAACATTAGCCAAACACAAATTCTGGGCTCGTCCGGGATTTGGACCCAGGACCTCTCGCAGACACAGTGAGAATCATACCCGTAGACCACTGAGTCATTAAAACTGCTTAACGTTTGATGTCTTCCTGACGAAATTCTCTATTGTTAGGCATGTGTGTTAAGTCTTTGTCTCTTGGTAATAAAAAAAACTGAGTGTTCTGCTAAGAAGACGAACCAGCTACACTTTTACCAAGACTCTACCATACTGGTATGGGCACGACATCGGCTAAATTGTGGAAGAAACGTTTTCTTAAAGTACAAAGTTTTTAACGCGATCAATTAAACAGTAAACATTAGCCAAACACAAATTCTGGGCACGTCCGGTAATTGGACCCCAGACCTCTCGCACCCTATGAGAGAATCATACCCCTAGACCAACGAGCCATTAAAACTGCTTAACGTTTGATGTCTTCCTGACGAAATTCTCTATTGTTAGGGATGTGTATTAAGTATTTGTCTATTGGTAATAAAAAAATGATGGGAGTTCTGCTAAGAAGACGAACCAGCTACACTTTTACCAAGACTCTACCATACTGGTATGGGCACGTCATCGGCTAAATTGTGGAAGAAACGTTTTCTTAAGTTGTAAAGTTTTTAACGCGCTCAATTAAACAGTCAACATTAGCCAAACACAAATTCAGGGCTCATCTGGAAACTGAACACGGGACCTCTCGCACCCTAAGCAAGAATCATACCCCTAGACCAACGAGCCATAAAAGCCATTTAAGGTTTGATGTCTGACTGACGAAATTCTCTATTGTTAGGCATGTGTATTAAGTCTTTGTCTCTTGGTAATAAAAAGATGCTGGGTGTTCTGCTAAGAAGATGAACCAGCTACACTTTTGCCAAGACTCTACCATACTGGTATGGGCACGACATTGGCTAAATTGTTGAAGAAAATTTACTTAAGGTACAAAGTTTTTGGCTCGCTTAATTAAACAGTCAACATTAGCCAAACACAAATTCTGGGCTCGTCCGGGAGTTGGACCCTGGACCTCTCGCACCCAAAGCGAGAATCATACCCCTAGACCAACGAGCCAACAAAACCAGTTAAGGTTTGATGTCTGACTGACGAAATTCTCTATTGTTAGGCATGTGTATTAAGTCTTTGTCTCTTGGTAATAAAAAGATGCTGGGTGTTCTGCTAAGAAGATGAAGCAGCTACATTTTTGCCAAGTCTCTACCATACTGGTATGGGCACGACATTGGCTAAATTGTGGAAGAAACGTTTTCGTAAGGTACAAAGTTTTTGGCTCGCTCAATTAAACAGTCAACATTAGCCAAACACAAATTCTGGGCTCGTCCGGGATTTGGACCCAGGACCTCTCGCACACACAGTGAGAATCATACCCGTAGACCACCGAGTCATTAAAACTGCTTAACGTTTGATGTCTTCCTAACGAAATTCTCTATTGTTAGGCATGTGTGTTAAGTATTTGTCTCTTGGTATTTAAAAAATGCTGGGTGTTCTGCTAAGAAGACGAAACCAGCTACACTTTTACTAAGTCTCTACCATACTGGTATTGGCATAACATTGGCTAAATTGTGGAAGAAAATTTACTTCAGGTACAAAGTTTTTGGCTCGCTTAATTAAACAGTCAACATTAGCCAAACACAAATTCTGGGCTCCTGGGGGATTTGGACCCAGGACCTCTCGCACAAGAAGTAAGAATCATACCCCTAGACCAACGAGCCATTGACACTTCTCAACGTTTGATGTCTGCCTGACGAAATTCTTTATTGTTAGGCATGTGTATTAAGTCTTTTTCCCTTGGCATTAAAAAAAAATGAGTGTTCTGGTAAGAAGACGAAACAATTACACTTTTACCAAGATTCTACCATACTGGTATGGGCACGACATTGGCTAAATTGTGGAACAAACGTTTTCTTAAGTTACAAAGTTTTTAACGCGTTCAATTAAACAGTCAACATTAGCCAAACACAAATTCTGGGCTCGTCCGGGAATTGGACCCGGGATTTCTCGCACCCTAAGTGAGAATCATACCCCTAGACCAACAAGCCATTAAAACTGCTTAACGTTTGATGTCTTCCTGACGAAATTCTCTATTGTTAGGCATGTGTTTTAAGTCTTTGTCTCTTGGTAATAAAAAAAACTGAGTGTTCTGCTAAGAAGACGAACAAGCTACACTTTTACCAAGACTCTACCATACTGGTATGGGTACGACATTGGCTAAATTGTGGAAGAAACGTTTTCTTAAGGTACAAAGTTTTTGGCTCGCTTAATTTAATAGTCAACATTAGCCAAACACAAATTCTGGGCTCGTCCGGGATTTGGACCCAGGACCTCTCGCACACACAGTGAGAATCATACCCGTAGACCACCGAGTCATTAAAACTGCTTAACGTTTGATGTCTTCCTGACGAAATTCTCTATTGTTAGGCATGTGTGTTAAGTCTTTGTCTCTTGGTAATAAAAAAAATGCTGGTTGTTCTGCTAAGAAGACGAACCAACTACACTTTTACTAAGTCTCTACCATACTGGTATGGGCACGACATTGGCTTAATTGTGGAAGAAACGTTTTCTTAAGGTACAAAGTTTTTGGCTCGCTTAATTTGACAGTCAACATTAGCCAAACACAAATTCTGGGCTCGTCCGGGATTTGGACATCGGACCTCTCACACCCGAAGCGAGAATCATACCCCTAGACCAACGAGCCATTAAAACCAGTTAAGGTTTGATGTCTGACTGACGAAATTCTCTATTGTTAGGCATGTGTATTAAGTCTTTGTCTCTTGGTAATAAAAAGATGCTGGGTGTTCTGCTAAGAAGATGAACCAGCTACATTTTTGCCAAGTCTCTACCATACTAGTATGGGCACGACATTGGCTAAATTGTGGAAGAAACGTTTTCGTAAGGTACAAAGTTTTTGGCTCGCTTAATTAAACAGTCAACATTAGCCAAACACAAATTCTGGGCTCCTGGGGGATTTGGACCCAGGACCTCTCGCACAAGAAGTAAGAATCATACCCCTAGACCAACGAGCCATTGACACTTCTCAACGTTTGATGTCTGCCTGACGAAATTCTTTATTGTTAGGCATGTGTATTAAGTCTTTTTCCCTGGGCATTAAAAAAAAATGAGTGTTCTGGTAAGAAGACGAAACAATTACACTTTTACCAAGATTCTACCATACTGGTATGGGCACGACATTGGCTAAATTGTGGAACAAACGTTTTCTTAAGTTACAAAGTTTTTGGCTCGCTTAATTTAACAGTCAACATTAGCCAAACACAAATTCTGGGCTCGTCCGGGATTTGGACCCAGGACCTCTCGCACACACAGAGAGAATCATACCCGTAGACCACCGAGTCATTAAAACTGCTTAACGTTTGATGTCTTCCTGACGAAATTCTCTATTGTTAGGCATGTGTGTTAAGTATTTGTCTCTTGGTATTTAAAAAATGCTGGGTGTTCTGCTAAAAAGACGAAACCAGCTACACTTTTACTAAGTCTCTACCATACTGGTATTGGCATAACATTGGCTAAATTGTGGAAGAAAATTTACTTCAGGTACAAAGTTTTTGGCTCGCTTAATTAAACAGTCAACATTAGCCAAACACAACTTCTGGGCTTGTCCGGGAATTGGACCCAGGACCTCTCGCACCCTAAGCGAGAATCATAACCCTAGACCAACGACCCATTAAAACACCTCAACATTTGATGTCTGCCTGACGAAATTCTTTATTGTTAGGCATGTGTATTAAGTCTTTTTCTCTTGGCATTAAAAAAAACTGAGTGTTCTGGTAAGAAGACGAAACAGCTACACTTTTACCAAGATTCTACCATACTGGTATGGGCACGACATTGGCTAAATTGTGGAAGAAACGTTTTCTTAAGGTACAAAGTTTTTGGCTCGCTTAATTTAACAGTCAACATTAGCCAAACACAACTTCTGGGCTCGTCCGGGATTTGGACCAGGGACCTCTCGCACCCGAAGCGAGAATCATACCCCTAGACCAACGAGCCATTAAAACCATTTAAGGTTTGATGTCTGACTGACGAAATTCTCTATTGTTAGGCAAGTGTAACAAGTCTTTGTCTCTTGGTAATAAAAAGATGCTGGGTGTTCTGCTAAGAAGATGAACCAGCTACACTTTTGCCAAGACTCTACCATACTGGTATGGGCACGACATTGGCTAAATTGTTGAAGAAAATTTACTTAAGGTACAAAGTTTTTGGCTCGCTTAATTAAACAGTCAACATTAGCCAAACACAAATTCTGGGCTCCTGCACGATTTGGACCTAGGACCTCTGGCACCTGAAGCAACAATCAACCCCTAGACCAACGAGCCATTAAAACTGCTCAACGTTTGATGTCTTACTGACGAAATTCTCTATTGTTAGGCATGCGTGTTAAGTCTTTGTCTCTTGGTAATAAAAAAAATGCTGGGTGTTCTGCTAAGAAGACGAACCAGCTACACTTTTACAAAGTCTCTACTATACTGGTATGGGCACGACATTGGCTAAATTGTTGAAGAAAATTTACTTAAGGTACAAAGTTTTTAACGCGCTCAATTAAACAGTCAACATTAGCCAAACACAAATTCAGGGCTCGTCCGGGAATTGGACCCGGGACCTCTCGCACCCTAAGCGAGAATCATACCCCTAGACCAGCGAGCCAATAAAACACCACAAAATTTGATGTCTTCCTGACGAAATTCTTTATTGTTAGGCATGTGTATTAAGTCTTTTTCTCTTGGCATTAAAAAAAACTGAGTGTTCTGCTAAGAAGACGAACCAGCTACACTTTTACTAACTCTCTACCATACTGGTATGGGCACGACATCGGCTAAATTGTGGAAGAAACTTTTTCTTAAGGTACAAAGTTTTTAACGCGTTCAATTAAACAGTCAACATTAGCCAAACACAAATTCAGGGCTCGTCTGGGAACTGGACATGGGACCTCTCGCACCCAAGGCGAGAATCATAACCCTAGACCAACAAACCATTAAAACTGCTCAACATTGGTTGTCTTCCTGACGAAATTCTCTATTGTTACGCATGTGTATTAAGTATTTGTCTCTTGGTAATAAAAAAATGCTGGGTGTTCTGCTAAGAAGATGAACCAGCTACACTTTTGCCAAGACTCTACCATACTGGTATGGGTACGACATTGGCTAAATTGTGGAAGAAACGTTTTCTTAAGGTACAAAGTTTTTGACTCGCTTAATTTAACAGTCAACATTAGCCAAACACAACTTCTGGGCTTGTCGGGGAATTGGACCCAGGACCTCTCGCACCCTAAGCGAGAATCATACCCCTAGACCAACAACCCATTGAAACACCTCAACATTTGATGTCTGCCTGACGAAATTCTTTATTGTTAGGCATGTGTATTAAGTCTTTTTCCCTTGGCATTAAAAAAAAATGAGTGTTCTGGTAAGAAGACGAAACAATTACACTTTTACCAAGATTCTACCATACTGGTATGGGCACGATATTGGCTAAATTGTGGAAGAAACGTTTTCTTAAGGTACAAAGTTTTTGGCTCGCTTAATTTAACAGTCAACATTAGCCAAACACAACTTCTGGGCTTGTCCGGGAATTGGACCCAGGACCTCTCGCACCCTAAGCGAGAATCATACCCCTAGACCAACGAGCCATTAAAACACCTCAACATTTGATGTCTGCCTGACGAAATTCTTTATTGTTAGGCATGTGTATTAAGTCTTTTTCCCTTGGCATTAAAAAAAAATGAGTGTTCTGGTAAGAAGACGAAACAATTACACTTTTACCAAGATTCTACCATACTGGTATGGGCACGACATTGGCTAAATTGTGGAACAAACGTTTTCTTAAGTTACAAAGTTTTTGGCTCGCTTAATTTAACAGTCAACATTAGCCAAACACAAATTCTGGGCTCGTCCGGGATTTGGACCCAGGACCTCTCGCACACACAGAGAGAATCATACCCGTAGACCACCGAGTCATTAAAACTGCTTAACGTTTGATGTCTTCCTGACGAAATTCTCTATTGTTAGGCATGTGTGTTAAGTCTTTGTCTCTTGGTAATAAAAAAAATGCTGGTTGTTCTGCTAAGAAGACGAACCAGCTACACTTTTACTAAGTCTCTACCATACTGGTATGGGCACGACATCGGCTAAATTGTGGAAGAAACGTTTTCTTAAAGTTCAAAGTTTTTAACGCGATCAATTAAACATTAAACATTAGCCAAACACAAATTCTGGGCTCGTCCGGTAATTGAACCCCAGACCTCTCGCACCCTAAGCAAGAATCATACCCCTAGACCAACGAGCCATAAAAGCCATTTAAGGTTTGATGTCTGACTGACGAAATTCTCTATTGTTAGGCATGTGTATTAAGTCTTTGTCTCTTGGTAATAAAAAGATGCTGGGTGTTCTGCTAAGAAGATGAACCAGCTACACTTTTGCCAAGACTCTACCATACTGGTATGGGCACGACATTGGCTAAATTGTTGAAGAAAATTTACTTAAGGTACAAAGTTTTTGGCTCGCTTAATTAAACAGTCAACATTAGCCAAACACAAATTCTGGGCTCGTCCGGGATCTGAACCCAGGACCTCTCGCACCCAAAGCAAAAATTATACCCCTAGACCAAGGAGCCTTTAAAAACTTCTCAATGTTTGATGTCTTTCTGAAGAAATTCTCTATTGTTAGGAATGTGTGTTAAGTATTTGTCTCTTGGTATTAAAAAAATGCTGGGTGTTCTGCTAAGAAGACGAAACCATCTACACTTTTACTAAATCTCTACCATACTGGTATGGGCACAACATTGGCTAAATTGTGGAAGAAAATTTACTTCAGGTACAAAGTTTTTGGCTCGCTTAATTAAACAGTCAACATTAGCCAAACACAAATTCTGGGCTACTGGGGGATTTGGATCCAGGACCTCTCGCATAAGAAGTAAGAATCATACCCCTAGACCAACGAGCCATTGAAACTTCTCAACGTTTGATGTCTTCCTGACGAAATTCTCTATTGTTAGGCATGTGTGTTATGTCTTTTTATCTTGATAATAAAAAAATGCTGGGTGTTCTGCTAAGAAGACGAACCAGCTACACTTTTGCCAAGACTACCATACTGGTATGGGCACGACATTGGCTAAATTGTGGAAGAAACGTTTTCTTAAGGTACAAAGTTTTTAACGCGCTCAATTAAACAGTAAACGTTAGCCAAACACAAATTCTGGGCTCGTCCGGGAGTTGGACCCTGGACCACTCGCACCCAAGGCGAGAATCATAACCCTAGACCAACAAACCATTAAATCTGCTCAACATTTGTTGTCTTCCTGACGAAATTCTCTATTGTTAGGGATGTGTATTAAGTATTTGTCTATTGGTAATAAAAAAATTATGGGAGTTCTGCTAAGAAGACGAACCAGCTACACTTTTACCAAGACTCAACCATACTGGTATGGGCACGTCATCGGCTAAATTGTGGAAGAAACGTTTTCTTAAGGTATGAAGTTTTTAACGCGTTCAATTAAACAGTCAACATTAGCCAAACACAAATTCTGGGCTCGTCCGGGATTTGGACCCAGGATCTCTGGCACCTGAAGCAACAATCAACCCCTAGACCAACGAACCATTAAAACTGCTCAACGTTTGATGTCTTACTGACGAAATTCTCTATTGTTAGGCATGCGTGTTAAGTCTTTGTCTCTTGGTAATAAAAAAAATGCTGGGTGTTCTGCTAAGAAGACGAACCAGCTACACTTTTACTAAGTCTCTACGATACTGGTATGGGCACGACATTGGCTAAATTGTGGAAGAAAAGTTTTCTTAAGGTACAAAGTTTTTGGCTCGCTTAATTTAACAGTCAACATTAGCCAAACACAACTTGTGGGCTCGTACGGGAATTGGACCCGGGACCTCTTGCATCCTAAGCGAGAATCATACCCCTAGACCAACGACCCATTAAAACACCTCAATATTTGATGTCTGCCTGACGAAATTCTTTATTGTTAGGCATGTGTATTAAGTATTTGTCTCTTGGTAATAAAATAAAATGAGAGTCCTGCTAAGAAGACGAACCAGCTACGCTTTTACTAACTCTCTACCATACTGGTATTGGCACGACATTTGCTAAATTGTGGAAGAAACGTTTTCTTAAGGTACAAAGTTTTTAGCTCGCTCAATTAAACAGTCAACATTAGCCAAACATAAATTCTGGGCTCGTCCGGGATATGGACCCGGGACCTCTCGCACCTTAAGCCAGAATCATACCCCTAGACCAACGAGCCATTTAAACCATTCAAGGTTTGATGTCTGACTGACGAAATTCTCTATTGTTAGGCATGTGTGTTAAGTCTTTGTCTCTTGGTAATAAAAAAAACTGAGTGTTCTGCTAAGTAGACGAACCAGCTACACTTTTACCAAGATTCTACCATACTGGTATGGGCACGACATCTGCTAAATTGTGGAAGAAACGATTTGTTAAGGTACAAAGTTTTTAAAGCGATCAATTAAACAGTAAACATTAGCCAAACACAAATTCTGGGATCGTCCGGTATTTGGACCCAGGACCTCTCTCACCCGAAGCGAGAATCATACCCCTAGACCAACGAGCCATTAAAACACCTCAACATTTGATGTCTGCTTGACGAAATTCTTTATTTTTAGGCATGTGAATTAAGTCTTTTTCTCTTGGCATTAAAAAAAATGAGTGTTCTGGTAAGAAGACGAAACAGCTACACTTTTACCAAGATTCTACCATACTGGTATGGGCACGACATTGGCTAAATTGTGGAAGAAACATTTTCTTAAGGTACAAAGTTTTTGGCTCGCTTAATTTAACAGTCAACATTAGCCAAACACAACTTCTGGGCTTGTCCGGGATTTGGACCCGGGACCTTTCGCAACCCAAGCGAGAATCATACCCCTAGACCAACGAGCCATTAAAACCATTTAAGGTTTGATGTCTTCCTTACGAAATTCTCTATTGTTAGGCATGTGTGTTAAGTCTTTTTCTCTTGGTAATAAAAAAATGCTGGGTGTTCTGCTAAGAAGACGAACCAGCTACAATTTTACCAAGACTCTACCATACTGGTATGGGAACGACATTGGCTAAATTGTGGAAGAAACGTTTTCTTAAGGTACAAAGCTTTTGGCTCGCTTAATTTAACAGTCAACATTAGCCAAACACAAATTCTGGGCTCGTCCGGGAGTTGGACCCGGGACCTCTCGCACCCTAAGCGAGAATCATACCCCTAGACCAACGAGCCAATAAAACACCTCAAAAGTTGATGTCTTCCTGACAAAATTCTTTATTGTTAGGCATGTGTATTAAGTCTTTTTCTCTTGGCATTAAAAAAAACTGAGTGTTCTGCTAAGAAGACAAACCAGCTACACTTTTACTAACTCTCTACCATACTGGTATGGGCACGACATCGGCTAAATTGTGGAAGAAACTTTTTCTTAAGTTACAAAGTTTTTAACGCGTTCAATTAAACAGTCAACATTAGCCAAACACAAATTCAGGGCTCGTCGGGGAATTGGACGCGGAACCTCTCGCACCCTAAGCGAGAATCATACCCCTAGACCAACGAGCCATTTAAACCATTAAAGGTTTGATGTCTGACTGACGAAATTCTCTATTGTTACGCATGTGTATTAAGTATTTGTCTCTAGGTAATAAAAAAATGCTGAGTGTTCTACAAAGAAGACGAACTAGCTACACTTTTACCAAGACTCTACCATACTGGTATGGGCACGACATCGGCTAAATTGTGGAAGAAACGTTTTCTTAAGGTACAAAGTTTTTAGCTCGCTTAATTTAACAGTCAACAATAGCCAAACACAACTTCTGGGCTCGTCTGGGAATTGGACCCAGGACCTCTCGCACCCAAAGCAAGAATCATACCCCTAGACCAACGAGCCATTAAAAGGGCTTAACGTTTGATGTCTTCCTGACGAAATTTCTCTATTGATAGGCATGTGTATTACGTCTTTGTCTCTTGGCAATAAAAAGATGCTGGGTGTTCTGCTAAGAAGATGAACCAGCTGCACTTTTGCCAAGACTCTACCATACTGGTATGGGCACGACATTGGCTAAATTGTTGAAGGAAATTTACTTAAGGTACAAAGTTTTTGGCTCGCTTAATTAAACTGTCAACATTAGCCAAACACAAATTCTGGGCTCGTCCGAGATCTAAACCCGGGACCTCTCGCACCCAAAGCAAGAATCATACCCCTAGACCAAGGAGCCTTTAAAAACTTGTCAACGTTTGATGTCTTTCTAAAGAAATTCTCTATTGTTAGGCATGTGTGTTAAGTTTTTTTCTCTGGGTAATGAAAAAATGCTGAGTGTTCTGCAAAGAAGACGAACCAGCTACACTTTTGCCCAGACTACCATACTGGTATGGGCACGACATTGGCTAAACTGTGGAAGAAACATTTTCTTAAGGTACAAAGTTTTTAGCGCGCTCAATTAAACAGTCAACATTAGCCAAATACAAATTCTAGGTTCGTCCGGGATTTGGACCCAGGACCTCTCGCACCCAAAGCGAGAATCATACCCCTAGACCAACGAGCAATTAAAACCATTTAAGGTTTGATGTCTGACTGACGAAATTCTCTATTGTTAGGCAT
Source organism: Cebidichthys violaceus (assembly GCF_023349555.1). NCBI lineage: Eukaryota > Metazoa > Chordata > Actinopteri > Perciformes > Stichaeidae > Cebidichthys > Cebidichthys violaceus. The sequence goes on along the minus strand of NW_027176506.1, from coordinate 2,483,498 downwards.
GTGTATTAAGTCTTTGTCTCTTGGTAATAAAAAGATGCCGGGTGTTCTGCTAAGAAGACGAACCAGTTACACTTTTGCCAAGACTACCATACTGGTATGGGCACGACATTGGATAAACTGTGGAAGAAACATTTTCTTAAGGTACAAAGCTTTTGGTTTGCTTAATTAAACAGTCAACCATATCCAAACACAAATTCTGGGTTCGTCAGGGAATTGGAGCCGGGACCTCTCGCACCCTAAGCAAGAATCATACGCCTAGACCAACGAGCCATTAAAACACCTCAACATTTGATGTCTGCCTGACGAAATTCTTTATTGTTAGGCATGTAAATTAAGTCTTTTTCACTTGGTATTAAAAAAAAATGAGAGTCCTGCTAAGAAGACAAACAGCTACACTTTTACTAAGTCTCTACCATACTGGTATGGGCACGACATTGGCTTAATTGTGGAAGAAACGTTTTCTTAAGGTACAAAGTTTTTAGAGCGCTCAATTAAACAGTCAACATTAGCCAAACACAAATTTTGGGCTCGTCCGGGATTTGGAACCGGAACCTCTGGCACCCGAAGCAAGAATCATACCCCTAGACCAACGAGCCATTCAAACCGCTCAAGGTTTGATGTCTGACTGACGAAATTCTCTATTGTTAGGCATGTGTGTTAAGTCTTTGTCTCTTGGTAATAAAAAAAACTGAGTGTTCTGCTAAGTAGACGAACCAGCTACACTTTTACCAAGATTCTACCATACTGGTATGGGCACGACATCTGCTAAATTGTGGAAGAAACGACTTGTTAAGGTACAAAGTTTTTAAAGCGATCAATTAAACAGTAAACATTAGCCAAACACAAATTCAGGGCTCGTCCAGGAATTGGACGCGGGACCTCTCGCACCCTAAGCGAGAATCATACCCCTAGACCAACGAGCCGTTAAAACACCTCAACATTTGATGTCTGCCTGACGAAATTCTTTATTGTTAGGCATGTGAATTAAGTCTTTTTCTCTTGGCATTAAAAAAAAATGAGTGTTCTGGTAAGAAGACGAAACAGCTACACTTTTACCAAGATTCTACCATACTGGTATGGGCACGACATTGGCTAAATTGTGGAAGAAACATTTTCTTAAGGTACAAAGTTTTTGGCTCGCTTAATTTAACAGTCAACATTAGCCAAACACAACTTCTGGGCTCGTCCGGGATTTGGACCCGGGACCTTTCGCACCCGAAGCGAGAATCATACCCCTAGACCAACGAGCCATTAAAACCATTTAAGGTTTGGTGTCTGACTGACGAAATTCTCTATTGTTAGGCATGTGTATTAAGTCTTTGTCTCTTGGTAATAAAAAGATGCTGGGTGTTCTGCTAAGAAGATGAACCAGCTACATTTTTGCCAAGACTCTACCATACTGGTATGGGCACGACATTGACTAAATTGTTGAAGAAAATTTACTTAAGGTACAAAGTTTTTGGCTCGCTTAATTAAACAGTCAACATTAGCCAAACACATATTCTGGGATCGTCCGGTATTTGGACCCGGGACCTCTCGCACACAAGGAGAGAATCATAACCTTAGACCAACGAGCCATTAAAACTGCTCAACGTTTGATGTCTTCCTGACGAAATTCTCTATTGTTAGGCATGTGTATTAAGTATTTGTCTATTGGTAATAAAAAAATGCTGGGTGTTCTACAAAGAAGACGAACCAGCTACACTTTTGCCAAGACTCTACCATACTGGTATGGGCACGACATCGGCTAAATTGTGAAAGAAACGTTTTCTTAAGGTACAAAGTTTTTAGCTCGCTTAATTTAACAGTCAACAATAGCGAAAAACTACTTCTGGGCTCGTCCAGGAATTGGACCTCGGACCGCTCGCACCCGAAGCGAGATTCATAGCCCTAGACCAACGAGCCATTAAAACCATTTAAGGTTTGATGTCTGACTGACGAAATTCTCTATTGTTAGGCATGTGTATTAAGTCTTTGTCTCTTGGTAATAAAAACATGCTGGGTGTTCTGCTAAGAAGATGAACCAGCTACACTTTTGCCAAGACTCTACCATACTGGTATGGGCACGACATTGGCTAAATTGTTGAAGAAAATTTACTTAAGGTACAAAGTTTTTGGCTCGCTTAATTAAACAGTCAACATTAGCCAAACACAACTTGTGGGCTCGTCCTGGAATTGGACCCGGGACCTCTCGCACCCTAAGCGAGAATCATACCCCTAGACCAACGAGCCATTAAAACACCTCACTATTTGATGTCTGCCTGACGAAATTCTTTATTGTTAGGCATGTGTATTAAGTCTTTTTCTCTTGGCATTAAAAAAAACTGAGTGTTCTGCAAAGAAGACGAACGAGCTACACTTTTACCAAGACTCTACCATACTGGTATGGGCACGACATAGGCTAAATTGTGGAAGAAACGTTTTCTTAAGGTACAAAGTTTTTAACGCGCTCAATTAAACAGTAAACATTAGCCAAACACAAATTCTGGGCTCGTCCGGGAGTTGGACCCTGGACGACTCGCACCCAAGGCGAGAATCATAACCCTAGACCAAGAAGCCATTAAAACTGCTCAACATTTGTTGTCTTCCTGACGAAATTCTCTATTGTTAGGCATGTGTATTAAGTCTTTTTCTCTAGGCATTAAAAAAAACTGAGTGTTCTGGTAAGAAGACGAAACAGCTACACTTTTACCAAGATTCTACCATACTGGTATGGGCACGACATTGGCTAAATTGTGGAAGAAAATTTACTTAAGGTACAAAGTTTTTGGCACGTTGAATTAAACAGTCAACATTAGCCAAACACAAATTATGGGCTCCTGCGGGATTTGGACCCTGGACCTCTGGCACCTGAAGCAACAATCAACCCCTAGACCAACGAGCCATTAAAACTGCTCAACGTTTTATGTCTTACTGACGAAATTCTCTATTGTTAGGCATGCGTGTTAAGTCTTTGTCTCTTGGTAATAAAAAAAATGATGGGTGTTCTGCTAAGAAGACGAACCAGCTACACTTTTACTAAGTCTCTACTATACTGGTATGGGCACGACATTAGCTAAATTGTGGAATTAAAGTTTTCTTAAGGTACAAAGTTTTTGGCTCGCTTAATTTAACAGTCAACTTTAGCCAAACACAACTTGTGGGCTCGTCCGGGAATTGGACCCAGGACCTCGCGCACCCTAAACAAGAATCATTCCCCTAGACCAATGAGCCATTGAAACACCTCAATATTTGATGTCTGATTGACGAAATTCTTTATTGTTAGGCATGTGTATTAAGTCTTTTTCTCTTGGCATTAAAAAAAACTGAGTGTTCTGCAAAGAAGACGAACGAGCTACACTTTTACCAAGACTCTACCATACTGGTATGGGCACAACATCGGCTAAATTGTGGAAGAAACGTTTTCTTAAGGTACAAAGTTTTTAACGCGCTCAATTAAACAGTAAACATTAGCCAAACACAAATTCTGGGCTCGTCCGGGAGTTGGACCCTGGACGACTCGCACCCAAGGCGAGAATCATAACCCTAGACCAAGAAGCCATTAAAACTGCTCAACATTTGTTGTCTTCCTGACGAAATTCTCTATTGTTAGGCATGTGTATTAAGTCTTTTTCTCTAGGCATTAAAAAAAACTGAGTGTTCTGGTAAGAAGACGAAACAGCTACACTTTTACCAAGATTCTACCATACTGGTATGGGCACGACATTGGCTAAATTGTGGAAGAAAATTTACTTAAGGTACAAAGTTTTTGGCTCGCTGAATTAAACAGTCAACATTAGCCAAAAACAAATTATGGGCTCCTGCGGGATTTGGACCCTGGACCTCTGGCACCTGAAGCAACAATCAACCCCTAGACCAACGAGCCATTAAAACTGCTCAACGTTTTATGTCTTACTGACGAAATTCTCTATTGTTAGGCATGCGTGTTAAGTCTTTGTCTCTTGGTAATAAAAAAAATGATGGGTGTTCTGCTAAGAAGACGAACCAGCTACACTTTTACTAAGTCTCTACTATACTGGTATGGGCACGACATTAGCTAAATTGTGGAATTAAAGTTTTCTTAAGGTACAAAGTTTTTGGCTCGCTTAATTTAACAGTCAACTTTAGCCAAACACAACTTGTGGGCTCGTCCGGGAATTGGACCCAGGACCTCGCGCACCCTAAACAAGAATCATTCCCCTAGACCAATGAGCCATTGAAACACCTCAATATTTGATGTCTGATTGACGAAATTCTTTATTGTTAGGCATGTGTATTAAGTCTTTTTCTCTTGGCATTAAAAAAAACTGAGTGTTCTGCAAAGAAGACGAACGAGCTACACTTTTACCAAGACTCTACCATACTGGTATGGGCACGACATCGGCTAAATTGTGGAAGAAACGTTTTCTTAAGGTACAAAGTTTTTAACGCGCTCAATTAAACAGTAAACATTAGCCAAACACAAATTCTGGGCTCGTCCGGGAGTTGGACCCTGGACGACTCGCACCCAAGGCGAGAATCATAACCCTAGACCAAGAAGCCATTAAAACTGCTCAACATTTGTTGTCTTCCTGACGAAATTCTCTATTGTTAGGCATGTGTATTAAGTCTTTTTCTCTAGGCATTAAAAAAAACTGAGTGTTCTGGTAAGAAGACGAAACAGCTACACTTTTACCAAGATTCTACCATACTGGTATGGGCACGACATTGGCTAAATTGTGGAAGAAAATTTACTTAAGGTACAAAGTTTTTGGCTCGCTGAATTAAACAGTCAACATTAGCCAAAAACAAATTATGGGCTCCTGCGGGATTTGGACCCTGGACCTCTGGTACCTGAAGCAACAATCAACCCCTAGACCTACGAGCCATTAAAACTGCTCAACGTTTTATGTCTTACTGACGAAATTCTCTATTGTTAGGCATGCGTGTTAAGTCTTTGTCTCTTGGTAATAAAAAAAAATGATGGGTGTTCTGCTAAGAAGACGAACCAGCTACACTTTTACTAAGTCTCTACTATACTGGTATGGGCACGACATTAGCTAAATTGTGGAATTAAAGTTTTCTTAAGGTACAAAGTTTTTGGCTCGCTTAATTTAACAGTCAACTTTAGCCAAACACAACTTGTGGGCTCGTCCGGGAATTGGACCCAGGACCTCGCGCACCCTAAACAAGAATCATTCCCCTAGACCAACGAGCCATTGAAACACCTCAATATTTGATGTCTGATTGACGAAATTCTTTATTGTTAGGCATGTGTATTAAGTCTTTTTCTCTTGGCATTAAAAAAAACTGAGTGTTCTGCAAAGAAGACGAACGAGCTACACTTTTACCAAGACTCTACCATACTGGTATGGGCACGACATCGGCTAAATTGTGGAAGAAACGTTTTCTTAAGGTACAAAGTTTTTAACGCGCTCAATTAAACAGTAAACATTAGCCAAGCACAAATTCTGGGCCCGTCCGGGAGTTGGACCCTGGACCACTCGCACCCAAGGAGAGAATCATAACCCTAGACCAACAAACCATTAAATCTGCTCAGCATTTGTTGTCTTCCTGACGAAATTCTCTATTGTTACGCATGTGTATTAGGTATTTGTCTCTTGGTAATTAAAAAAATGCTGGGTGTTCTGCTAAGAAGACGAACCAGCTACACTTTTACCAAGACTCTACCATACTGGTATGGGCACGACATCTGCTAATTTGTGGAAGAAACGTTTTGTTAAGGTACAAAGTTTTTAACGCGATCATTTAAACAGTAAACATTAGCCAAACATAAAATCTGGGATCGTCCGGTATTTGAACCCGGGACCTCTCGCACCCAAGGCGAGAATCATACCCCTAGACCAAGGAGCCTTTAAAAACTTCTCAATGTTTGATGTCTTTCTGAAGAAATTCTCTATTGTTAGGAATGTGTGTTAAGTATTTGTCTCTTGGTATTTAAAAAATGCTGGGTGTTCTGCTAAGAAGACGAACCAGCTACATTTTTGACAAGACTCTACCATACTGGTATGAGTACGACATTGGCTAAATTGTGGAAGAAACGTTTTGTTAAGGTACAAAGTTTTTGACTCGCTTAATTTAACAGTCAACATTAGCCAAACACAACTTCTGGGCTCGTCCGGGAATTGGACCCAGGACCTCTCGCACCCTAAGCGAGAATCATACCCCTAGACCAACGAGCCATTAAAACACCGCAACATTTGATGTCTGCCTGACGAAATTCTTTATTGTTAGGCATGTGTATTAAGTCTTTTTCCCTTGGCATTAAAAAAAAATGAGTGTTTTGGTAAGAAGACGAAACAATTACACTTTTACTAAGATTCTACCATACTGGTATGGGCACGACATTGGCTAAATTGTGGAAGAAACGTTTTCTTAAGGTACAAAGTTTTTGGCTCGCTTAATTTAACAGTCAACATTAGCCAAACACAACTTCTGGGCTCGTCCAGGTTTTGGACCCGGGACCTCTCGCACCCGAAGCGAGAATCATACCCCTAGACCAACGAGCCATTAAAACCAGTTAAGGTTTGATGTCTGACTAACGAAATTCTCTATTGTTAGGCATCTGTATTAAGTCTTTGTCTCTTGGTAATAAAAAGATGCTGGGTGTTCTGCTAAGAAGATGAACCAGCTACATTTTTGCCAAGTCTCTACCATACTGGTATGGGCACGACATTGGCTAAATTGTGGAAGAAACGTTTTTGTAAGGTACAAAGTTTTTGGCTCGCTCAATTAAACAGTCAACATTAGCCAAACACAAATTCTGGGCTCGTCCGGGATTTGGACCCAGGACCTCTCGCACACACAGTGAGAATCATACCCGTAGACCACCGAGTCATTAAAACTGCTTAACGTTTGATGTCTTCCTGACGAAATTCTCTATTGTTAGGCATGTGTGTTAAGTATTTGGCTCTTGGTATTTAAAAAATGCTGGGTGTTCTGCTAAGAAGACGAAACCAGCTACACTTTTACTAAGTCTCTACCATACTGGTATTGGCATAACATTGGCTAAATTGTGGAAGAAAATTTACTTCAGGTACAAAGTTTTTGGCTCGCTTAATTAAACAGTCAACATTAGCCAAACACAAATTCTGGGCTCCTGGGGGATTTGGACCCAGGACCTCTCGCACAAGAAGTAAGAATCATACCCCTAGACCAACAAACCATTAAAACTGCTCAACATTTGTTGTCTTCCTGACGAAATTCTCTATTGTTACGCATGTGTATTAGGTATTTGTCTCTTGGTAATAAAAAAATGCTGGGTGTTCTGCTAAGAAGACGAACCAGCTACATTTTTGACAAGACTCTACCATACTGGTATGAGTACGACGTTGGCTAAATTGTGGAAGAAACGTTTTGTTAAGGTACAAAGTTTTTGGCTCGCTTAATTTAACAGTCAACATTAGCCAAACACAACTTCTGGGCTCGTCCAGGATTTGGACCCGGGACCTCTCGCACCCGAAGCGAGAATCATACCCCTAGACCAACGAGCCATTAAAACCAGTTAAGGTTTGATGTCTGACTGACGAAATTCTCTATTGTTAGGCATCTGTATTAAGTCTTTGTCTCTTGGTAATAAAAAGATGCTGGGTGTTCTGCTAAGAAGATGAACGAGCTACATTTTTGCCAAGTCTCTACCATACTGGTATGGGCACGACATTGGCTAAATTGCGGAAGAAACGTTTTCGTAAGGTACAAAGTTTTTGGCTCGCTCAATTAAACAGTCAACATTAGCCAAACACAAATTCTGGGCTCGTCCGGGATTTGGACCCAGGACCTCTCGCACACACAGTGAGAATCATACCCGTAGACCACCGAGTCATTAAAACTGCTTAACGTTTGATGTCTTCCTGACGAAATTCTCTATTGTTAGGCATGTGTGTTAAGTATTTGTCTCTTGGTATTTAAAAAATGCTGGGTGTTCTGCTAAGAAGACGAAACCAGCTACACTTTCACTAAGTCTCTACCATACTGGTATTGGCATAACATTGGCTAAATTGTGGAAGAAAATTTACTTCAGGTACAAAGTTTTTGGCTCGCTTAATTAAACAGTCAACATTAGCCAAACACAAATTCTGGGCTCCTGGGGGATATGGACCCAGGACCTCTCGCACAAGAAGTAAGAATCATACCCCTAGACCAACGAGCCATTGAAACTTCTCAATGTTTGATGTCTTCCTGACAAAATTCTCTATTGTTAGGCATGTGTGTTAAGTCTTTTTCTCTTGGTAATAAAAAAATGCTGGGTGTTCTGTTAAGAAGACGAACCAGCTACACTTTGGCCAAGACTACCATACTGGTATGGGCACGACATTGGCTAAATTGTGGAAGAAACTTTTTCTTAAGGTACAAAGTTTTTAACGCGTTCAATTAAACAGTCAACATTAGCCAAACACAAATTCTGGGCTCGTCCGGGAATTGGACCCGGGACCTCTCGCACCCAAGGCGACAATCATACCCCTACACCAACAAGCCATTAAAACTGCTTAACGTTTGATGTCTTCCTGACGAAATTCTCTATTGTTACGCATGTGTATTAGGTATTTGTCTCTTGGTAATAAAAAAATGCTGGGTGTTCTGCTAAGAAGACGAACCAGCTACACTTTTGCCAAGACTCTACCATACTGGTATGGGTACGACATTGGCTAAATTGTGGAAGAAACGTTTTGTTAAGGTACAAAGTTTTTGACTCGCTTAATTTAACAGTCAACATTAGCCAAACAGATATTCTGGGTTCGTCCGGGATTTGGACCCGGGACCTCTCTCACCCAAAGCGAGAATCATACCCCCAGACCAACGAGCCATTAAAACCATTTAAGGTTTGATGTCTGACTGACGAAATTCTTTATTGTTAGGCATGTGTATGAAGTCTTTGTCTCTTGGTAATAAAAAAATGCTGGGTGTTCTGCTAAGAAGATGAACCAGCTACACTTTTGCCAAGACTCTACCATACTGGTATGGGCACGACATTGGCTAAATTGTTGAAGAAAATTGACTTAAGGTACAAAGTTTTTGGCTCGCTTAATTAAACAGTCAACATTAGCCAAACAGAAATTCTGGGCTGGTCCGGGATTTGGACACGGGACCTCTCGCACCCAAAGCGAGAATCATAACCCTAGACCAACGAGCCATTAAAACACCTCAACATTTGATGTCTGCCTGACGAAATTCTTTATTGTTAGGCATGTGTATTAAGTCTTTTTCCCTTGGCATTAAAAAAAAATGAGTGTTCTGGTAAGAAGACGAAACAATTACACTTTTACCAAGATTCTACCATACTGGTATGGGCACGACATTGGCTAAATTGTGGAAGAAACATTTTCTTAAGGTACAAAGTTTTTGGCTGGCTTAATTTAACAGTCAACATTAGCCAAACACAGCTTCTGGGCTCGTCCAGGATTTGGACCCGGAACCTGTCGCACCCGAAGCGAGAATCATACCCCTAGACCAACGAGACATTAAAACCAGTTAAGGTTTGATGTCTGACTGACGAAATTCTCTGTTGTTAGGCATGTGTATGAAGTCTTTGTCTCTTGGTAATAAAAAGATGCTGGGTGTTCTGCTAAGAAGATGAACCAGCTACATTTTTGCCAAGTCTCTACCATACTGGTATGGGCACGACATTGGCTAAATTGTTGAAGAAAATTGACTTAAGGTACAAAGTTTTTGGCTCGCTTAATTAAACAGTCAACATTAGCCAAACAGAAACTCTGGGCTGGTCCGGGATTTGGACACGGGACCTCTCGCACCCTAAGCGAGAATCATACCCCTAGACCAACGAGCCATTAAAACACCTCAACATTTGATGTCTGCCTGACGAAATTCTTTATTGTTACGCATGTGTATTAAGTCTTTTTCCCTTGGCATTAAAAAAAAATGAGTGTTCTGGTAAGAAGACGAAACAATTACACTTTTACCAAGATTCTACCATACTGGTATGGGCACGACATTGGCTAAATTGTTGAAGAAACGTTTTCTTAAGGTACAAAGTTTTTGGCTAGCTTAATTTAACAGTCAACATTAGCCAAACACAACTTCTGGGCTCGTCCAGGATTTGGACCCGGGACCTGTCGCACCCGAAGCGAGAATCATGCCCCTAGACCAACAAGCCATTAAAACCAGTTAAGGTTTGATGTCTGACTGACGAAATTCTCTATTGTTAGGCATGTGTATGAAGTCTTTGTCTCTTGGTAATAAAAAGATGCTGGGTGTTCTGCTAAGAAGATGAACCAGCTACATTTTTGCCAAGTCTCTACCATACTGGTATGGGCACGACATTGGCTAAATTGTGGAAGAAACGTTTTCGTAAGGTACAAAGTTTTTGGCTCGCTCAATTAAACAGTCAACATTAGCCAAACACAAATTCTGAGCTCGTCCGGGATTTGGACCCAGGACCTCTCGCACACACAGTGAGAATCATACCCGTAGACCACCGAGTCATTAAAACTGCTTAACGTTTGATGTCTTCCTGACGAAATTCTCTATTGTTAGGCATGTGTGTTAAGTCTTAGTCTCTTGGCAATAAAAAAAATGCTGGTTGTTCTGCTAAGAAGACGAACTAGCTACACTTTTACTAAGTCTCTACCATACTGGTATGGGCACGACATTGGCTAAATTGTGGAAGAAACGTTTTCTTAAGGTACAAAGTTTTTGGCTCGCTTAATTTAACAGTCAACATTAGCCAAACACAAATTCTGGGCTCGTCCGGGATTTGGACCCGGGACCTCTCTCACCCAAAGCGAGAATCATACCCCTAGACCAATGAGCCATTAAAACCATTTAAGGTTTGATGTCTGACTGACGAAATTCTCTATTGTTAGGCATGTGTATTAAGTCTTTGTCTCTTGGTAATAAAAAGATGCTGGATGTTCTGCTAAGAAGATGAACCAGCTACACTTTTGCCAAGACTCTACCATACTGGTATGGGCACGACATTGGCTAAATTGTTGAAGAAAATTGACTTAAGGTACAAAGTTTTTGGCTCGCTTAATTAAACAGTCAACATTAGCCAAACAGAAATTCTGGGCTGGTCCGGGATTTGGACACGGGACCTCTCGCACCCAAAGCGAGAATCATACCCTTAGACCAACAAACCATTAAAACTGCTCAACATTTGTTGTCTTCCTGACGAAATTCTCTATTGTTACGCATGTGTATTAAGTATTTGTCTCTTGGTAATAAAAAAATGCTGGGTGTTCTGCTAAGAAGACGAACCAGCTACACTTTAGCCAAGACTCTACCATACTGGTATGGGTACGACATTGGCTAAATTGTGGAAGAAACGTTTTCTTAAGGTACAAAGTTTTTGACTCGCTTAATTTAACAGTCAACATTAGCCAAACACAACTTCTGGGCTTGTCCGGGAATTGGACTGAGGACCTCTCGCACCCTAAGCGAGAATCATACCCCTAGACCAACGACCCATTAAAAAACCTCAACATTTGATGTCTGCCTGACGAAATTCTTTATTGTTAGGCATGTGTATTAAGTCTTTTTGTCTTGGCATTAAAAAAAACTGAGTGTTCTGGTAAGAAGACGAACCAGCTACACTTTTACCAAGATTCTACCATACTGGTATGGGCACGATATTGGCTAAATTGTGGAAGAAACGTTTTCTTAAGGTACAAATTTTTTTGGCTCGCTTAACTTAACAGTCAACATTAGCCAAACACAACTTCTGGGCTCGTCCGGGATTTGGACCCGGGACCTCTCGCACCCGAAGCCAGAATCATACCCCTAGACCAACGAGCCATTAAAACCATTTAAGGTTTGATGTCTGACTGACGAAATTCTCTATTGTTAGGCAAGTGTATTAAGTCTTTGTCTCTTGGTAATAAAAAGATGCTGGGTGTTCTGCTAAGAAGATGAACCAGCTACACTTTTGCCAAGACTCTACCATACTGGTATGGGCACGACATTGGCTAAATTGTGGAAGAAACGTTTTCTTAAGGTACAAAGTTTTTGGCTCGCTTAACAGTCAACATTAGCCAAACACAACTTCTGGGCTCATCCGGGATTTGGACCCGGGACCTCTCGCACCCGAAGCAAGAATCATACCCCTAGACCAACGAGCCATTAAAACCATTTAACGTTTGATGTCTTTCTAAAGAAATTCTCTATTGTTAGGAATGTGTGTTAAGTATTTGTCTCTTGGTATTAAAAAAATGCTGGGTGTTCTGCTAAGAAGACGAAACCAGCTACACTTTTACTAAGTCTCTACCATACTGGTATTGGCATAACATTGGCTAAATTGTGGAAGAAAATTTACTTCAGGTACAAAGTTTTTGGCTCGCTTAATTAAACAGTCAACATTAGCCCAACACAAATTCTGGGCTCCTGGGGGATTTGGACCCAGGACCTCTCGCACAAGAAGTAAGAATCAAACCCCTAGACCAACGAGCCATTGAAACTTCTCAACGTTTGATGTCTTCCTGACAAAATTCTCTATTGTTAGGCATGTGTGTTAAGTCTTTTTCTCTTGGTAATAAAAAAATGCTGGGTGTTCTGCTAAGAAGACGAACCAGCTACACTTTTGCCAAGACTCTACCATACTGGTATGGGCACGACATCGGCTAAATTGTGGAAAAAACGTTTTCTAAAAGTACAAAGTTTTTAACGCGATCAATTAAACAGTCAACATTAGCCAAACACAAATTCAGGGCTCGTCCTGGAATTGGACCCGGGACCTCTCGCACCCTAAGCGAGAATCATACCCCTAGACCAACGAGCCATTAAAAGGACTTAACGTTTGATGTCTTCCTGATGAAATTTCTCTATTGATAGGCATGTGTATTAAGTATTTGTCTCTTGGTAATAAAAAAAACTGAGTGTTCTGCTCAGAAGACGAACCAGCTACACTTTTGCCAAGACTCTACCATACTGGTATGGGCACGACATCGGCTAAATTGTGGAAGAAAAGTTTTCTTAAGGTACAAAGTTTTTAGCTCGCTTAATTTAACAGTCAACAATAGCCAAAAACAACTTCTGGGCTCGTCCGGGAATAGGACCCCGGACCTCTCGCAACCGAAGCGAGAATCATACCCCTAGACCAACGAGCCATTAAAACCATTTAAGGTTTGATGACTGACTGACGAAATTCTCTATTGTTAGGCATGTGTATTAAGTCTTTGTCTGTTGGTAATAAAAACATGCTGGGTGTTCTGCTAAGAAGATGAACCAGCTACACTTTTGCCAAGACTCTACCATACTGGTATGGGCACGACATTGGCTAAATTGTTGAAGAAAATTTACTTAAGGTACAAATTTTTTGGCTCGCTTAATTAAACAGTCAACATTAGCCAAACACAAATTCTGGGCTCGTCCTGGAATTGGACCCTGGACCTCTCGCACCCTAAGCAAGAATCATACCCCTAGACCAACGAGCCATTGAAGCACCTCAATATTTGATGTCTGCCTGATGAAATTCTTTATTGTTAGGCATGTGTATTAAGTCTTTTTCTCTTGGCATTAAAAAAAACTGAGTGTTCTGCAAAGAAGACGAACGAGCCACACTTTTACCAAGACTCTACCATACTGGTATGGGCACGACATCGGCTAAATTGTGGAAGAAACGTTTTGTTAAGGTACAAAGTTTTTAACGCGTTCAATTAAACAGTCAACAATAGCCAAACACAACTTCTAGGCTCGTCTGGGAATTGGACTCGGGAACTCTCGCACCCAAAGCAAGAATCGTACCCTTAGACCAACGAGCCATAAAAGCCAGTTAAGGTTTGATATCTGACTGACGAAATTCTCTATTGTTAGGCATGTGTAATAAGTCTTTGTCTCTTGATAATTAAAAAGATGCTGGGTGTTCTGCTAAGAAGATGAACCAGCTACACTTTTACCAAGACTCTACCATACTGGTATGGGCAAGACATCGGCTAAATTGTGGAAGAAACGTTTTCTTAAGGTACAAAGTTTTTAACGCACTCAATTAAACAGTAAACATTAGCCAAACACAAATTCTGGGCTCGTCCGGGAGTTGGACCCTGGACCACTCGCACCCAAAGCGAGAATCATAACCCTAGACCAACAAGCCATTAAAACTGCTCAACATTTGTTGTCTTCCTGACGAAATTCTCTATTGTTAGGCATGTGTATTAAGTCTTTTTCTCTTGGCATTAAAAAAAACTGAGTGTTCTGGTAAGAAGACGAACCAGCTTCACTTTTACCAAGATTCTAACATACTTGTATGGGCACGACATTGGCTAAATTGTGGAAGAAACGTTTTCTTAAGGTGCAAAGTTTTTGGCTCGCTTAATTTAACAGTCAACATTAGCCAAACACAACTTCTGTGCTCGTCCGGGATTTGGACCCAGGACCTCTCGCACCCAAAGCGAGAATCATACCCCTAGACCAACGAGCCATTAAAAGGGCTTAACGTTTGATGTCTTACTGACAAAATTTCTCTATTGTTAGGCATGTGTGTTAAGTCTTTGTCTCTTGGTAATAAAAAAAACTGAGTGTTCTGCTCAGAAGACGAACCAGCTACACTTTTACCAAGACTCTACCATACTGGTATGGGCACGACATCGGCTAAATTGTGGAAGAAACTTTTTCTTAAGGTACAAAGTTTTTAACGCGTTCAATTAAACAGTCAACATTAGCCAAACACAAATTCTGGGCTCGTCCGGGAATTGGACCCGGGACTTCTCGCACCCTAAGTGAGAATCATACCCCTAGACCAACAAGCCATTAAAACTGCTTAACGTTTGATGTCTTCCTGACAAAATTCTCTATTGTTAGGCATGTGTGTTAAGTCTTTGTCTCTTGGTAATAAAAAAAACTGAGTGTTCTGCTAAGAAGACGAACCAGCTACACTTTTGCCAAGACTCTACCATACTGGTATGGGCACGACATCGGCTAAATTGTGGAAGAAACGTTTTCTTAAAGTACAAAGTTTTTAACGCAATCAATTAAGCAGGAAACATTAGCCAAACACAAATTCTGGGCTTGTCCGGGAGTTGGACGCTGGACCACTCGCACCCAAGGCGAGAATCATAACCCTAGACCAACAAACCATTAAAACTGCTCAACATTTGTTGTCTTCCTGACGAAATTCTCTATTGTTACGCATGTGTATTAGGTATTTGTCTCTTGGTAATAAAAAAAACTGAGTGTTCTGGTAAGAAGACGAAACAGCTACACTTTTACCAAGATTCTACCATTCTGGTATGGGCACGACATTGGCTAAATTGTGGAAGAAACGTTTTCTTAAGGTACAAAGTTTTTGGCTCGCTCAATTAAACAGTCAACATTAGCCATACAGAAATTCTGGGCTCGTCCGGGATTTGGACCCAGGACCTCTCGCACCCAAAGCGAGAATCATACCCCTAGACCAACGAGCCATTCAAACCATTTAAGGTTTGATGTCTGACTGACGAAATTCTCTATTGTTAGGCATGTGTATTAAGTCTTTGTCTCTTGGTAATAAAAAGATGCTGGGTGTTCTGCTAAGAAGACGAACCAGCTACACTTTTGCCAAGACTCTGCCATACTGGTATGGGTACGACATTGGCTAAATTGTGGAAGAAACGTTTTCTTAAGGTACAAAGTTTTTGACTCGCTTAAGTTAACAGTCAACATTAGCCAAACACAACTACTGGGCTCGTCCGGGAATTGGACCCGGGACCTCTCGCAACCCTAAGCGACAATCATACCCCTAGACCAACGAGCCATTAAAAGGGCCTGACGTTTGATGTCTTCCTGACGAAATTTCTCTATTGTTAGGCATGTTTGTTAAGTCTTTGTCTCTTTGTAATAAAAAAAACTGAGTGTTCTGCTCAGAAGACAAACCAGCTACACTTTTACCAAGACTCTACCATACTGGTATGGGCACGACATCGGCTAAATTGTGGAAGAAACTTTTTCTTAAGGTACAAAGTTTTTAACGCGTTCAATTAAACAGTCAACAATAGCCAAACACAAATTCTGGGCTCCTGGGGGATTTGGATCCAGGACCTCTCGCACAAGAAGGAAGAATCATACCCCTAGACCAACGAGCCATTGAAACTTCTCAACGTTTGATGTCTTCCTGACGAAATTCTCTATTGTTAGGCATGTGTGTTAAGTCTTTGTCTCTTGGTAATAAAAACATGCTGGGTGTTCTGCTAAGAAGATGAACCAGCTACACTTTTGCCAAGACTCTACCATACTGGTATGGGCACGACATTGGCTAAATTGTTGAAGAAAATTTACTTAAGGTACAAAGTTTTTGGCTCGCTTAATTAAACAGTCAACATTAGCCAAACACAACTTGTGGGCTCGTCCGGGAATTGGACCCGGGACCTCTCGCACCCTAAGCGAGAATCATACCCCTAGACCAACGAGCCATTAAAACACCTCACTATTTGATGTCTGCCTGACGAAATTCTTTATTGTTAGGCATGTGTATTAAGTCTTTTTCTCTTGGCATTAAAAAAAACTGAGTGTTCTGCAAAGAAGACGAACGAGCTACACTTTTACCAAGACTCTACCATACTGGTATGGGCACGACATCGGCTAAATTGTGGAAGAAACGTTTTCTTAAGGTACAAAGTTTTTAACGCGCTCAATTAAACAGTAAACATTAGCCAAACACAAATTCTGGGCTCGTCCGGGAGTTGGACCCTGGACGACTCGCACCCAAGGTGAGAATCATAACCCTAGACCAAGAAGCCATTAAAACTGCTCAACATTTGTTGTCTTCCTGACGAAATTCTCTATTGTTAGGCATGTGTATTAAGTCTTTTTGTCTTGGCATTAAAAAAAACTGAGTGTTCTGGTAAGAAGACGAAACAGCTACACTTTTACCAAGATTCTACCATACTGGTATGGGCACGACATTGGCTAAATTGTGGAAGAAAATTTACTTAAGGTACAAAGTTTTTGGCTCGCTTAATTAAACAGTCAACATTAGCCAAACACAAATTATGGGCTCCTGTGGGATTTGGACCCTGGACCTCTGGCACCTGAAGCAACAATCAACCCCTAGACCAACGAGCCATTAAAACTGCTCAACGTTTTATGTCTTACTGACGAAATTCTCTATTGTTAGGCATGCGTGTTAAGTCTTTGTCTCTTGGTAATAAAAAAAATGATGGGTGTTCTGCTAAGAAGACGAACCAGCTACACTTTTACTAAGTCTCTACTATACTGGTATGGGAACGACATTGGCTAAATTGTGGAATTAAAGTTTTCTTAAGGTACAAAGTTTTTGGCTCGCTTAATTTAACAGTCAACTTTAGCCAAACACAACTTGTGGGCTTGTTTGGGAATTGGACCCAGGACCTCTCGCACCCTAAGCGAGAATCATTCCCCTAGACCAACGAGCCATTGAAACACCTCAATATTTGATGTCTGATTGACGAAATTCTTTATTGTTAGGCATGTGTATTAAGTTTTTTTCTCTTGGCATTAAAAAAAACTGAGTGTTCTGCAAAGAAGACGAACGAGCTACACTTTTACCAAGACTCTACCATACTGGTATGGGCACGACATCGGCTAAATTGTGGAAGAAACGTTTTCTTAAGGTACAAAGTTTTTAACGCGTTCAATTAAACAGTAAACATTAGCCAAGCACAAATTCTGGGCTCGTCCGGGAGTTGGACCCTGGACCACCCGCACCCAAGGCGAGAATCATAACCCTAGACCAACAAACCATTAAATCTGCTCAACATTTGTTGTCTTCCTGACGAAATTCTCTATTGTTACGCATGTGTATTAGGTATTTGTCTCTTGGTAATTAAAAAAATGCTGGGTGTTCTGCTAAGAAGACGAACCAGCTACACTTTTAACAAGACTCTACCATACTGGTATGGGCACGACATCTGCTAATTTGTGGAAGAAACGTTTTGTTAAGGTACAAAGTTTTTAACGCGATCATTTAAACAGTAAACATTAGCCAAACACAAATTCTGGGCTCCTGGGGGATTTGGATCCAGGACCTCTCGCACAAGAAGTAAGAATCATACCCCTAGACCAACGAGCCATTGAAACTTCTCAATGTTTGATGTCTTCCTGACGAAATTCTCTATTGTTAGGCATGTGTGTTAAGTCTTTTTATCGTGGTAATAAAAAAATGCTGAGTGTTCTGCTAAGAAGACGAACCAGCTACACTTTTGCCAAGACTACCATACTGGTATGGGCACGACATTGGCTAAATTGTGGAAGAAATATTTTCTTAATGTACAAAGTTTTTGGCTCGCTTAATTGAACAGTCAACATTAGCCAAACACAAATTCTGGGCTCGTCCGGGATTTGGACCCGGGACCCCTCGCACCCGAAGCGAGAATTATACCCCTAGACCAACGAGCCATTAAAACTGCTTAACGTTTGATGTCTTCCTGACGAAATTCTCTATTGTTAGGCATGTGTATTAGGTATTTGTCTCTTGGTAATAAAAAAAACTGAGTGTTCTGGTAAGAAGACGAAACAGCTACACTTTTACCAAGATTCTACCATACTGGTATGGGCACGACATTGGCTAAATTGTGGAAGAAACGTTTTCTTAAGGTACAAAGTTTTTGGCTCGCTCAATTAAACAGTCAACATTAGCCAAACACAAATTCTGGGCTCGTCCGGGATTTGGACCCAGAACCTCTCGCACACACAGTGAGAATCACACCCGTAGACCAACGAGCCATTAAAACTGCTTAACGTTTGATGTCTGACTGACGAAATTCTCTATTGTTAGGCATGTGTATTAAGTCTTTGTCTCTTGGTAATAAAAAGATGCTGGGTGTTCTGCTAAGAAGACGAACCAGCTACACTTTTGCCAAGACTCTGCCATACTGGTATGGGTACGACATTGGCTAAATTGTGGAAGAAACGTTTTCTTAAGGTACAAAGTTTTTGACTCGCTTAATTTAACAGTCAACATTAGCCAAACACAACTACTGGGCTCGTCCGGGAATTGGACCCGGGACCTCTCGCAACCCTAAGCGACAATCATACCCCTAGACCAACGAGCCATTAAAAGGGCCTGACGTTTGATGTCTTCCTGACGAAATTTCTCTATTGTTAGGCATGTTTGTTAAGTCTTTGTCTCTTTGTAATAAAAAAAACTGAGTGTTCTGCTCAGAAGACAAACCAGCTACACTTTTACCAAGACTCTACCATACTGGTATGGGCACGACATCGGCTAAATTGTGGAAGAAACTTTTTCTTAAGGTACAAAGTTTTCAACGCGTTCAAATAAACAGTCAACAATAGCCAAACACAAATTCTGGGCTCCTGGGGGATTTGGATCCAGGACCTCTCGCACAAGAAGGAAGAATCATACCCCTAGACCAACGAGCCATTGAAACTTCTCAACGTTTGATGTCTTCTTGACGAAATTCTCTATTGTTACGCATGTGTGTTAAGTCTTTTTCTCTTGGTAATAAAAAAATGCTAGGTGTTCTGCTAAGAAGACGAACCAGCTACACTTTTGCCAAGACTACCATACCGGAAGGGCACGACATTGGCTAAATTGTGGAAGAAACATTTTCTTAATGTACAAAGTTTTTGGCTCGCTTAATTGAACAGTCAACATTAGCCGAACACAAATTCTGGGCTCATTAGGGATTTAGACCCAGGACCTCTCTCACCCGAAGCGAGAATCATAACCCTAGACCAACGAGCCATTAAAACTGCTCAACATTTGATGTCTTCCTGACGAAATTCTCTATTGTTAGGCATGTGTATTAAGTCTTTGTCTCTTGGTAATAAAAACATGCTGGGTGTTCTGCTAAGAAGATGAACCAGCTACACTTTTGCCAAGACTCTACCATACTGGTATGGGCACGACATTGGCTAAATTGTTGAAGAAAATTTACTTAAGGTACAAAGTTTTTGGCTCGCTTAATTAAACAGTCAACATTAGCCAAACACAACTTGTGGGCTCGTCCGGGAATTGGACCCCGGACCTCTCGCACCCTAAGCGAGAATCATACCCCTAGACCAACGAGCCATTAAAACACCTCACTATTTGATGTCTGCCTGACGAAATTCTTTATTGTTAGGCATGTGTATTAAGTCTTTTTCTCTTGGCATTAAAAAAAACTGAGTGTTCTGCAAAGAAGACGAACGAGCTACACTTTTACCAAGACTCTACCATACTGGTATGGGCACGACATCGGCTAAATTGTGGAAGAAACGTTTTCTTAAGGTACAAAGTTTTTAACGCGCTCAATTAAACAGTAAACATTAGCCAAACACAAATTCTGGGCTCGTCCGGGAGTTGGACCCTGGACGAATCGCACCCAAGGTGAGAATCATAACCCTAGACCAAGAAGCCATTAAAACTGCTCAACATTTGTTGTCTTCCTGACGAAATTCTCTATTGTTAGGCATGTGTATTAAGTCTTTTTGTCTTGGCATTAAAAAAAACTGAGTGTTCTGGTAAGAAGACGAAACAGCTACACTTTTACCAAGATTCTACCATACTGGTATGGGCACGACATTGGCTAAATTGTGGAAGAAAATTTACTTAAGGTACAAAGTTTTTGGCTCGCTTAATTAAACAGTCAACATTAGCCAAACACAAATTATGGGCTCCTGCGGGATTTGGACCCTGGACCTCTGGCACCTGAAGCAACAATCAACCCCTAGACCAACGAGCCATTAAAACTGCTCAACGTTTTATGTCTTACTGACGAAATTCTCTATTGTTAGGCATGCGTGTTAAGTCTTTGTCTCTTGGTAATAAAAAAAATGATGGGTGTTCTGCTAAGAAGACGAACCAGCTACACTTTTACTAAGTCTCTACTATACTGGTATGGGCACGACATTGGCTAAATTGTGGAAGAAATATTTTCTTAATGTACAAAGTTTTTGGCTCGCTTAATTGAACAGTCAACATTAGCCAAACACAAATTCTGGGCTCGTCCGGGATTTGGACCCGGGACCCCTCGCACCTGAAGCGAGAATTATACCCCTAGACCAACGAGCCATTAAAACTGCTTAACGTTTGATGTCTTCCTGACGAAATTCTCTATTGTTAGGCATGTGCGTTAAGTCTTTTTCTCTTGGTAATAAAAAAAATGCTGGGTGTTCTGCTAACAAGACGAACCAGCTACAATTTTACCAAGACTCTACCATACTGGTATGGGAACGACATTGGCTAAATTGTGGAAGAAATGTTTTCTTAAGGTACAAAGCTTTTGGCTCGCTTAATTTAACAGTCAACATTAGCCAAACACAAATTCTGGGCTCGTCCGGGAGTTGGACCCGGGACCTCTCGCACCCTAAGCGAGAATCATACCCCTAGACCAACGAGCCAATAAAACACCTCAAAAGTTGATGTCTTCCTGACGAAATTCTTTATTGTTAGGCATGTGTATTAAGTCTTTTTCTCTTGGCATTAAAAAAAACTGAGTGTTCTGCTAAGAAGACAAACCAGCTACACTTTTACTAACTCTCTACCATACTGGTATGGGCACGACATCGGCTAAATTGTGGAAGAAACTTTTTCTTAAGGTCCAAAGTTTTTAACGCGTTCAATTAAACAGTCAACATTAGCCAAACACAAATTCAGGGCTCGTCCGGGAATTGGACGCGGGACCTCTCGCACTCTAAGCGAGAATCAAACCCCTAGACCAACGAGCCATTAAAACACCTCAACATTTGATGTCTGCCTGACGAAATTCTTTATTGTTAGGCATGTGAATTAAGTCTTTTTCTCTTGGCATTAAAAAAAACTGAGTGTTCTGGTAAGAAGACGAAACAGCTACACTTTTACCAAGATTCTACCATACTGGTATGGGCACGACATTGGCTAAATTGTGGAAGAAACATTTTCTTAAGGTACAAAGTTTTTGGCTCGCTTAATTTAACAGTCAACATTAGCCAAACACAACTTCTGGGCTCGTCCGGGATTTGGACCCGGGACCTTTCGCACCCGAAGCGAGAATCATACCCCTAGACCAACGAGCCATTAAAACCATTTAAGGTTTGATGTCTGACTGACGAAATTCTCTATTGTTAGGCATGTGTATTAAGTCTTTGTCTCTTGGTAATAAAAAGATGCTGGGTGTTCTGCTAAGAAGATGAACCAGCTACATTTTTGCCAAGACTCTACCATACTGGTATGGGCACGACATTGGCTAAATTGTTGAAGAAAATTTACTTAAGGTACAAAGTTTTTGGCTCGCTTAATTAAACAGTCAACATTAGCCAAACACATATTCTGGGATCGTCCGGTATTTGGACCCGGGACCTCTCGCACCCAAGGCGAGAATCATAACCCTAGACCAACGAGCCATTAAAACTGCTCAACGTTTGATGTCTTCCTGACGAAATTCTCTATTGTTATGCATGTGTATTAAGTATTTGTCTCTTGGTAATAAAAAAATGCTGGGTGTTCTACAAAGAAGACGAACCAGCTACACTTTTGCCAAGACTCTACCATACTGGTATGGGCACGACATCGGCTAAATTGTGAAAGAAACGTTTTCTTAAGGTACAAAGTTTTTAGCTCGCTTAATTTAACAGTCAACAATAGCGAAAAACAACTTCTGGGCTCTTCCAGGAATTGGACCCCGGACCGCTCGCACCCGAAGCGAGATTCATAGCCCTAGACAACGAGCCATTAAAACCATTTAAGGTTTGATGTCTGACTGACGAAATTCTCTATTGTTAGGCATGTGTATTAAGTCTTTGTCTCTTGGTAATAAAAACATGCTGGGTGTTCTGCTAAGAAGATGAACCAGCTACACTTTTGCCAAGACTCTACCATACTGGTATGGGCACGACATTGGCTAAATTGTTGAAGAAAATTTACTTAAGGTACAAAGTTTTTGGCTCGCTTAATTAAACAGTAAACATTAGCCAAACACAAATTCTGGGCTCGTCCGGGAGTTGGACCCTGGACGACTCGCACCCAAGGCGAGAATCATAACCCTAGACCAAGAAGCCATTAAAACTGCTCAACATTTGTTGTCTTCCTGACAAAATTCTCTATTGTTAGGCATGTGTATTAAGCCTTTTTCTCTTGGCATTAAAAAAAACATGAGTGTTCTGGTAAGAAGACGAAACAGCTACACTTTTACCAAGATTCTACCATACTGGTATGGGCACGACATCGGCTAAATTGTGGAAGAAACGTTTTCTTAAGGTACAAAGTTTTTAACGCGCTCAATTAAACAGTAAACATTAGCCAAGCACAAATTCTGGGCTCGTCCGGGAGTTGGACCCTGGACCACTCGCACCCAAGGCGAGAATCATAACCCTAGACCAACAAACCATTAAATCTGCTCAACATTTGTTGTCTTCCTGACGAAATTCTCTATTGTTACGCATGTGTATTAGGTATTTGTCTCTTGGTAATTAAAAAAATGCTGGGTGTTCTGCTAAGAAGACGAACCAGCTACACTTTTAACAAGACTCTACCATACTGGTATGGGCACGACATCTGCTAATTTGTGGAAGAAACGTTTTGTTAAGGTACAAAGTTTTTAACGCGATCATTTAAACAGTAAACATTAGCCAAACACAAATTCTGGGCTCCTGGGGGATTTGGATCCAGGACCTCTCGCACAAGAAGTAAGAATCATACCCCTAGACCAACGAGCCATTGAAACTTCTCAACGTTTGATGTCTTCCTGACGAAATTCTCTATTGTTAGGCATGTGTGTTAAGTCTTTTTATCGTGGTAATAAAAAAATGCTGGGTGTTCTGCTAAGAAGACGAACCAGCTACACTTTTGCCAAGACTACCATACTGGTATGGGCACGACATTGGCTAAATTGTGGAAGAAATATTTTCTTAATGTACAAAGTTTTTGGCTCGCTTAATTGAACAGTCAACATTAGCCAAACACAAATTCTGGGCTCGTCCGGGATTTGGACCCGGGACCCCTCGCACCCGAAGCGAGAATCATACCCCTAGACCAACGAGCCATTAAAACTGCTTAACGTTTGATGTCTTCCTGACGAAATTCTTTATTGTTAGGCATGTGTATTAAGTCTTTTTCTCTTGGCATTAAAAAAAACTGAGTGTTCTGTAAGAAGACGAAACAGCTACACTTTTACCAAGATTCTACCATACTGGTATGGGCACGACATTGGCTAAATTGTGGAAGAAACGTTTTCTTAAGGTACAAAGTTTTTGGCTCGCTTAACTTAACAGTCAACATTAGCCAAACACAACTTCTGGGTTCGTCCGGGATTTGGACCCGGGACCTCTCGCACCCGAAGCCAGAATCATACCCCTAGACCAACGAGCCATTAAAACCATTTAAGGTTTGATGTCTGACTGACGAAATTCTCTATTGTTAGGCAAGTGTATTAAGTCTTTGTCTCTTGGTAATAAAAAGATGCTGGGTGTTCTGCTAAGAGGATGAACCAGCTACACTTTTACCAAGGTTCTACCATACTGGTATGGGTACGACATTGGCTAAATTGTGGAAGAAACGTTTTCTTAAGGTACAAAGTTTTTGGCTCGCTTAACAGTCAACATTAGCCAAACACAACTTCTGGGCTCATCCGGGATTTGGACCCGGGACCTCTCGCACCCGAAGCGAGAATCATACCCCTAGACCAACGAGCCATTAAAACCTTTTAACGTTTGATGTCTTTCTAAAGAAATTCTCTATTGTTAGGAATGTGTGTTAAGTATTTGTCTCTTGGTATTAAAAAAATGCTGGGTGTTCTGCTAAGAAGACGAAACCAGCTACACTTTTACTAAGTCTCTACCATACTGGTATGGGCACAACATTGGCTAAATGGTGGAAGAAAATTTACTTCAGGTACAAAGTTTTTGTCTCGCCTAATTAAACAGTCAACATTAGCCAAACACAAATTCTGGGCTCCTGGGGGATTTGGATCCAGGACCTCTCGCACAAGAAGTAAGAATCAAACCCCTAGACCAACGAGCCATTAACACACCTCAATATTTGATGTCTACCTGACAAAATTCTTTATTGTTAGGCATGTGTATTAAGTCTTTTTCTGTTGGCATTAAAAAAAACTGAGTGTTCTGCAAAGAAGACGAACGAGCTACACTTTTACAAAGACTCTACCATACTGGTATGGGCACGACATCGGCTAAATTGTGGAAGAAACTTTTTCTTAAGGTACAAAGTCTTTAACGCGATCAATTAAACAGTAAACATTAGCCAAACACAAATTCTGGGATCGTCCGGTATTTGGACCCGGGACCTCTCGCACCCAAGGCGAGAATCATAACCCTAGACCAACGAGCCATTAAAAGTGCTCAACGTTTGATGACTGACTGACGAAATTCTCTATTGTTAGGCATGTGTATTAAGTCTTTGTCTCTTGGTAATAAAAACATGCTGGGTGTTCTGCTAAGAAGATGAACCAGCTACACTTTTGCCAAGACTCTACCATACTGGTATGGGCACGACATTGGCTAAATTGTTGAAGAAAATTTACTTAAGGTACGAAGTTTTTGGCTCGCTTAATTAAACAGTCAACATTAGCCAAACACAAATTCTGGGCTCCTGCACGATTTGGACCCGGGACCTCTGGCACCTGAAGCAACAATCAACCACTAGACCAACGAGACATTAAAACTGCTCAACGTTTTATGTCTTACTGACAAAATTCTCTATTGTTAGGCATGCGTGTTAAGTCTTTGTCTCTTGGTAATAAAAAAAATGCTGGGTGTTCTGCTAAGAAGACGAACCAGCTACACTTTTACTAAGTCTCTACTATACTGGTATGGGCACGACATTGGCTAAATTGTGGAAGAAAAGTTTTCTTAAGGTACAAAGTTTTTGGCTCGCTTAATTTAACAGTCAACATTAGCCAAACACAACTTGTGGGCTCCTCCTGGAATTGGACCCGGGACCTCTGGCACCCTAAGTGAGAATCATACCCCTAGACCAACAAGCCATTGAAACACCTCAATATTTGATGTCTGCCTGACGAAATTCTTTATTGTTAGGCATGTGTATTAGGTATTTGTCTCTTGGTAATAAAAAAATGCTGGGTGTTCTGCTAAGAAGACGAACCAGCTACACTTTTGCCAAGACTCTACCATACTGGTACGGGTACGACATTGGCTAAATTGTGGAAGAAACGTTTTCTTAAGGTACAAAGTTTTTGACTTGCTTAATTTAACAGTCAACATTAGCCAAACACAACTTCTGGGCTCGTCCGGGAATTGGACCCAGGACCTCTCGCACCCTAAGCGAGAATCATACCCCTAGACCAACGAGCCATTAAAACACCTCAACATTTGATGTCTGCCTGACGAAATTCTGTATTGTTAGGCATGTGTATTAAGTCTTTTTCTCTTGGCATTAAAAAAAACTGAGTGTTCTGGTAAGAAGACGAACCAGCTACACTTTTACCAAGATTCTAACATACTTGTATGGGCACGACATTGGCTAAATTGTGGAAGAAACGTTTTCTTAAGGTGCAAAGTTTTTGGCTCGCTTAATTTAACAGTCAACATTAGCCAAACACAACTTCTGGGCTCGTCCGGGATTTGGACCCAGGACCTCTCGCACCCAAAGCGAGAATCATACCCCTAGACCAACGAGCCATTAAAAGGGCTTAACGTTTGATGTCTTACTGACAAAATTTCTCTATTGTTAGGCATGTGTGTTAAGTCTTTGTCTCTTGGTAATAAAAAAAACTGAGTGTTCTGCTCAGAAGACGAACCAGCTACACTTTTACCAAGACTCTACCATACTGGTATGGGCACGACATCGGCTAAATTGTGGAAGAAACTTTTTCTTAAGGTACAAAGTTTTTAACGCGTTCAATTAAACAGTCAACATTAGCCAAACACAAATTGTGGGCTCATCCGGGAATTGGACCCGGGACTTCTCGCACCCTAAGTGAGAATCATACCCCTAGACCAACAAGCCATTAAAACTGCTTAACGTTTGATGTCTTCCTGACAAAATTCTCTATTGTTAGGCATGTGTGTTAAGTCTTTGTCTCTTGGTAATAAAAAAAACTGAGTGTTCTGCTAAGAAGACGAACCAGCTACACTTTTGCCAAGACTCTACCATACTGGTATGGGCACGTCATCGGCTAAATTGTGGAAGAAACGTTTTCTTAAAGTACAAAGTTTTTAACGCAATCAATTAAGCAGGAAACATTAGCCAAACACAAATTCTGGGCTCGTCCGGGAGTTGGACGCTGGACCACTCGCACCCAAGGCGAGAATCATAACCCTAGACCAACAAACCATTAAAACTGCTCAACATTTGTTGTCTTCCTGACGAAATTCTCTATTGTTACGCATGTGTATTAGGTATTTGTCTCTTGGTAATAAAAAAAACTGAGTGTTCTGGTAAGAAGACGAAACAGCTACACTTTTACTAAGTCTCTACCATACTGGTATGGGCACGACATTGGCTAAATTGTGGAAGAAACGTTTTCTTAAGGTACAAAGTTTTTGGCTCGCTCAATTAAACAGTCAACATTAGCCAAACACAAATTCTGGGCTCGTCCGGGATTTGGACCTGGGACCTCTCGCACCCAAAGCAAGAATCATAACCCTAGACCAACAAACCATTAAAACTGCTCAACATTTGTTGTCTTCCTGACGAAATTCTCTATTGTTACGCATGTGTATTAAGTATTTGTCTCTTGGTAATAAAAAAATGCTGGGTGTTCTGCTAAGAAGACGAACCAGCTACACTTTTGCCCAGACTCTGCCATACTGGTATGGGTACGACATCGGCTAAATTGTGGAAGAAACGTTTTCTTAAGGTACAAAGTTTTTGACTCGCTTAATTTAACAGTCAACATTAGCCAAACAAAACTTCTGGGCTCGTCCGGGAATTGGACCTGGGACCTCTCACACCCTAAGCGAGAATCATATCCCTAGACCAACGAGCCATTAAAAGGGCTTGACGTTTGATGTCTTCCTGACGAAATTTCTCTATTGTTAGGCATGTGTGTTAAGTCTTTGTCTCTTGGTAATAAAAAAAACTGATTGTTCTGCTCAGAAGACGAACCAGCTACACTTTTACCAAGACTCTACCATACTGGTATGGGCACGACATCGGCTAAATTGTGGAAGAAACTTTTTCTTAAGGTACAAAGTTTTTAACGCGTTCAATTAAACAGTCAACATTAGCCAAACACAAATTCTGGGCTCGTCCGGGATTTGGACCCAGGATCTCTCGCACACACAGTGAGAATCATACCCGTAGACCAACGAGCCATTAAAACTGCTTAACGTTTGTTGTCTTCCTGACGAAATTCTCTATTGTTAGGCATGTGTGTTAAGTCTTTGTCTCTTGGTAATAAAAAAAATGCTGGGTGTTCTGCTAAGAAGACGAACCAGCTACACTTTTACTAAGTCTCTACCATACTGGTATGGGCACGACATTGGCTAAATTGTGGAAGAAACGTTTTCTTAAGGTACAAAGTTTTTGGCTCGCTTAATTTAACAGTCAACATTAGCCAAACAGAAATTCTAGGCTCATCCGGGATTTGGACCCGGGACCTCTCGCACCCAAAGCGAGAATCATACCCCTAGACCAACGAGCCATTAAAACCATTTAAGGTTTGATGTCTGACTGACGAAATTCTCTATTGTTAGGCATGTGTATTAAGTCTTTTTCTCTTGGTAATAAAAAGATGCTGGGTGTTCTGCTAAAAAGATGAACCAGCTACACTTTTGCCAAGACTCTACCATACTGGTATGGGCACGACATTGGCTAAATTGTTGAAGAAAATTTACTTAAGGTACAAAGTTTTTGGCTCGCTTAATTAAACAGTCAACATTAGCCAAACACTAATTCTGGGCTCCTGCGGGATTTGGACCTGGGAGCTCTCGCACCCGAAGCAAGAATCATACCCCTAGACCAACGAGCCATTAAAACCATTTACGGTTTGATGTCTGACTGACGAAATTCTCTATTGTTAGGCATGTGTATTAATTCTTCGTCTCTTGGTAATAAAAAGATGCTGGGTGTTCTGCTACGAAGATGAACCAGCTACACTTTTGCCAAGACTCTACCATACTGTTATGGGCACGACATCGGCTAAATTGTGGAAGAAACGTTTTGTTAAGGTACAAAGTTTTTGGCTCGCTTAACTTAACAGTCAACATTAGCCAAACAGAAATTCTGGGCTCGTCCGGGATTTGGACCCGGGACCTTTCGCACCCAAAATGAGAATCATACCCCTAGACCAACGAGCCATTAAAACCATTTAAGGTTTGATGTCTGACTGACGAAATTCTCTATTGTGAGGCTTGTGTGTTAAGTCTTTGTCTCTTTGTAAAAAAAAAAATGCTGGGTGTTCTGCAAAGAAGACGAACCAGCTACACTTTTTCCAAGACTCTACCATACTGGTATGGGCACGACATTGGCTAAATTGTGGAAGAAAATTTACTTAAGGTACAAAGTTTTTGGCTCAGTTAATTAAACAGTCAACATTAGCCAAACACAACTTATGGGCTCGTCCGGGAATTGGACACGGGACCTCTCGCACCCAAAGCGAGAATCAAACCCCTACACCAACGAGCTATTAAAACACCTCAACATTTGATGTCTTCCTGACGAAATTCTCTATTGTTAGGCATGTGTGTTAAGCCTTTGTCTCTTGGTAATAAAAAAAATGCTGGGTGTTCTGCTAAGAAGACGAACCAGCTACACTTTTACTAAGTCTCTACCATACTGGTATGGGTACGACATTGGCTAAATTGTGGAAGAAATGTTTTCTTAAGGTACAAAGTTTTTGGCTCGCTTAATTAAACAGTCAACATTAGCCAAACACTAATTCTGGGCTCTTGCGGGATTTGGACCTGGGACCTCTCGCACCCAAAGCGAGAATCATACCCCTAGACCATCGAGCCATTAAATCCATTTAAGGTTTGATGTCTGACTGACGAAATTCTCTATTGTTAGGCATGTGTATTAAGTCTTTGTCTCTTGGTAATAAAAAGATGCTGGGTGTTCTGCTAAGAAGATGAACCAGCTACACTTTTGCCAAGACTCTACCATACTGGTATGGGCACGACATTGGCTAAATTGTTGAAGAAAATTTACTTAAGGTACAAAGTTTTTGGCTCGCTTAATTAAACAGTCAACATTAGCCAAACGGAAATTCTAGGCTCGTCTGGGATTTGGACCCAGGACCTCTCGCACCCAAAGTGAGTAACATACCCCTTGACCAATGAGCCATTGAAATGACACATCGTTTGATGTCTACCTGACAAAATCCTCCAATGTTAGTCATGTGAATTAAGTCAGTGTGTCTTGGCACATAGAAAAAATGCTTGTTGTTCATCAAAAAAGCTACATTTTTGACCAAACGCTACTACAGTGGTACGGGCACGACATTGGCTACATTTTGAAGCAAACACTTCATAAAGTACAATGTTTTTGGCTCGGTCAATTAAAAGTCAACATTATCCAAACAAAATCTGAGCACGGCCGGGATTTGGAGGCTCGATCTCTCCCACACTAAGCGAGAATCATACCCCTAGACCAACGAGCTAATGAATCTATTCTATCTACTCATCTATCTGATGTCTGACTTACAAACCCTCCTTTTTCATCTCATCTCATCTCATCTTCAACCGCTTATCCAGGATCGGGTCGGGGGGGCAACAGCTCCAGCAGGAGACCCCGAACTTCTCTTTCCCGAGCCACATCAGCCAGCTCTGACTGGGGGATCCCGAGGCACTCCCAGGCCAGTTTGGAGATATAGTCCCTCCACCTGGTCCTGGGCCTCCCTCGGGGTCTCTTCCCAGCTGGTCGTGCTGTCACTCCTGTATGTCAAGCTAGGTTTTTTGTCCTGTCTCCACGTTTGTTTTGTGACTTCCTGTTTTATTTTGGAAATTAACTCTCCTCTCGTTTCAGGTTCCTTGCCCTTCCTCATGTGTCACCAGTCTGATTGTCTTCCCTGATTCCTGATTGTGTCCACCTGTTCCCCCACTTCCCTCATGTGTACTTATAGTCTGCGTCTCCCCTTGTCCTATGCCAGTGTGTCATGTCCTTTCGTCTTGCACACCCGCCCTATGCTAGTGTCAATTCCAAGTCATAGTTTTGTCTGTCCCGAACCTTGTTATTGAGTCCTTGGTTGGCCTTGTGCCGTTTATTGCTTCACAGCCCTTAGAATTATTTCAGAGCCTTTTTGTTAGTGACTGATTATTTTCTTGTTTCCTCGGTGAGAGAGATTTTGGTTTTGCATTTTGTCTTTTGACTATTCAGCTCTTCGAGTTAAATCAGAGCATTTTACTTGTAGTTTAATACCTTCCTCGAGAAGAGATTTTTGGTTTGGCTTTTGCCGTTTTGACTTTGCAGCTCTTGAGTTAAATCAGAGCATTTTTAGTTCTACTTTGTTATTTTCTTCTTTCCTTGCTAAGAGAGGTTTTTGTTGGCTTCCCGTTAATATTGCCCAGCTCTATTAGTTTAGCCAGAGCATTTTCCCGTTCTTCCCTCTTTGGAGGAGTTTTTTGTTTCCAGGGATTTCCCTGTGTATTTTTGTTGGAAATAAACGATTGTCCGCTGAACCTCTACTCTGCGTCCGAGTCCTCCTCCAGAGCTCCCTTCGTGACAGTACACACTGGCCAGAATGGACTCGGCAGAGAAGGACCAGCTGACTGCAGCGCTGCGCACTCAAGCCTCAAGGCTGGCGCAGCATGAGGATCTGGTGGCTGGCCTCGATCGAGGAGTCAGGGTACTAGCTCAAAGCCAGGAGGGGTTTGAGGCCACCATGACCACGCAGGTGGGACTTCTCAGCACCCAGGTGGAACAGATCCTCACCCTCCTCTCCACGAACCCAGCCGCTGCTCCCGAGCAACCTCCCACGCCTTCTGAGCCCTCCCCCCTAGCCACACATGCTGACGCATGCACCAGGCTGGCACCCCCGGAACGATACTCTGGGATCATGGGACAAAGTAGGTCATTCATTATTGAATGCGAAATGCACTTTGAGCACTCTCCTCTTCACTTTCACACAGAAAGATCCAAGGTCGCCTTCATGATGTCTCATCTCACGGGAAGGGCCAAGGCGTGGGCCACCGCTGAGTGGGCCAGGAATTCGGCAATCTGTGCTTCGCCTAAGAGGTTTGCCGACGCTCTGAAACTCGTCTTTGACCCTGTGGCGACAGACCAAGAAAGGGCTCGGGAGCTCAGCCGGATGAAACAGGGAGGAGAGCCTGTTTGTGATTATGCCATTCGCTTTCGCACCCTGGTGACGGAGAGCGGGTGGAACACCACGGCCCTATACGATGTTTTTCTGAAAGGACTTTCAGATCCGATCCAGGACCTCTTGGTCCCATTGGACCTCCCTCTGGACCTCGATTCCCTCATCGCCCTCGCCATCCGCACAGACAACCGGCTGCGGGAACGGAGGCGGCAGCGCGGGTCCAGGTCGACAGCCACGGCACCTGGTTCTTCAGCGGCTCTCTGGCACGCCGCATCACGTCGGACCTCTCCTGAGCAACGTTCACGACCTCCCGCCGGAGGAGAAGAGGAACCCATGCAGATGGGAAGGGCCCGGCTCTCTCAGGAGGAGCGGCAGTGGCGCTATCAGGAGGGCAGGTGCTTTTACTGTGGCGAACATGGCCACCTCATCACCGCCTGCCCCGTGAAGGCCAACCTGTTGGTGAGTCATGTCACAGCAGTTACTCTCACCCATCCTTCCACTTAACTGTGTGGTTGGAGCGGTTACCTGGCCTATAGAAACCGAGGTGAAGCAGGCTAACGGTGAGACCCCTCCACCTCGTGGGTGCCCAGATAATCGTCTGTTTGTCCCCGTTAATCTGCGCCCACAGGTGATCCACTGGGCTCACTCGTCTTTGCTCACCTGCAATCCGGGCGTACGTTGGACCATGTTCGCCATCACGCAGAGGTTCTGGTGGCCGTCCATGGAGCCGGAGGTCCGGGAGTACGTTGAGGCATGTTCCGTCTGCGCCAGGAACAAGAACTCCTCCAGAACCCGTGCAGGCTTGATGCAGCCGCTGCCCATTCCGTCCCGGCCGTGGGCAGAATTCTCTATGGACTTTGTCACGGGGCTCCCGATCTCCAAGGGTAACACCACGGTTTTGACCGTGGTAGACAGATTCTCTAAAATGGCACATTTTCTAGCCTTACCCAAGTTGCCGTCAGCTAAAGAGACGGCGGATATTATGATGAACAATGTGTTTAGGATCCACGGATTCCCCCAAGACATTGTGTCGGATCGTGGGCCCCAATTTGTCTCCCGGTTCTGGAAGGAGTTCTATAAGCTCATCGGAGCCACCGCTAGCCTCACATCTGGGTGCCATCCTGAGGCTAACGGCCAGACGGAGTGCCTCAATCAACAGTTGGAAACCTGCCTTCGGTGCCTGGTGGCCCAGAATCCTGCGTCATGGAGCCAACACCCGACATGGGTCGAGTACGCCCATAACTTTTTGTTTCCAGGGATTTCCCTGTGTATTTTTGTTGGAAATAAAGGATTGTCCGCTGAACCTCTACTCTGCGTCCGAGTCCTCCTCCAGAGCTCCCTTCATGACACGTGCCTGGAACGCCTCCCTAGGGAGGCGCCCAGGTGGCATCCTTACCAGATGCCCGAACCACCTCAACTGGCTCCTTTCCACGCAAAGGAGCAGCGGCTCTACTCCGAGTCCCTCACGGATGACCGAACTTCTCACCCTATCTCTAAGGGAGATGCCAGCCACACTCCTGAGGAAACCCATTTTGGCCGCTTGTACCCGCGTTCTAATTCTTTCGTTAATGACCCAGTCCACATGACCATAGGTGAGGGTAGGAACGAAGATTGCCCGGTAGATAGAGAGCTTTGCCTTGCGGCTCAGCTCTCTTTTCGTCACAACGGTGCGGTAGAGTGACTGCAATACTGCCCCAGCTGCTCCGATTCTCCGGCGAACAAGACCCTGAGGTACTTGAACTCCTTCACTTGGGGTAAGGACTCATTCCCTACCCGGAGTGGGCAATCCACCGATTTCCTGCTGAGAACCATGGCCTCAGATTTAGAGGTGCTGATCCTCATCCCAACCGCTTCACACTCGGCTGCGAACCGATCCAGTGAGTGCTGGAGGTCACAGCCCGATGAAGACATCAGGACCACATCATCTGCAAAAAGCAGCGATGCAATCCTCAGCCCACCGAACTGTAAACACTCCTCCCCACGACTACGCCTCAATATCCTGTCCATAAATACCACAAACAGGATTAGTTACAAAGCGCAGCCCTGGCGAAGGCCAACCCTCACCGGAAACGAGTCCGAGTTACTGCAGAGAACCCGGACACAGCTCTCGCTTTGGGCGGACAGGGATTGAATGGCCTCCAGAAGTGGCCCCCTCACCCCATACTCCCGCAGCACCTCCCACAGTATCTCCCGGGGGACCCGGTCATATGTCTTCTCCAGGTCCACAAAACACATGTAGACCGGATGGGTGTATTCCCAAGCCCCCTCCAGGATCCTTGCGAGAGTGAAGAGCTGGTCCGTTGTGCCAGGACGGAATTTGCATTGTTCCTCTTCAATCTGAGGTTCGACTATCAGCCGAACCCTCCTTTCCAGCACCTTGGAGTAGACTTTACCAGGGAGGCTGAGTAGTGTGATACCGCGGTAATTGGCACACACCCTCTGGTCCCCCTTTTTGTACAGGGGAACCGCCACCCCGGTCTGCCACTCCCTAGGCACCGTCCCAGACCTCCACACAATGTTGATGAGACGTGTCATCCAAGACAGCCCATCTACATCCAGTGCCCTCAGCATTTCTGGATGGATCTCATCCATCCCTGGGGCTTTGCCACTGTGGAGTTGTTTGACTACCTCAGTGATTTCCACCAGGGAAATTGATGATGCTCCCCCATCAGCCTCCAGCTCTGCCTCTACCATAGAGGGCATATTAGTCGGATTCAGGAGTTCCTCAAAGTGCTCCTTCCACTGCCCGATTACCCCCTCAGTTGAAGTCAACAGAGTCCCATCCTTACTGTATACAGCTTGGATGTTTCTCCGTTTCCCCCTCCTGAGGTTCCGGATGGTTTTCCAGAAAAACCTTGGTGCCGACCAAAAGTCCTTCTCCATGGCTACTCCGAACTCCTCCCACACCCGCTGCTTTGCCTCCTTCACGGCAGCGGCTGTCGCCCTTCGGGTCTGTCGGTACCTTGCAACTGCCTCAGGAGTCCTCCGGGATAACATATCCCGGAAGGCCTCTTTCTTCAGTCGGACGGCTTCCCTGACCACCGGTGTCCACCACGGTGTTCAAGGGTTAACGCCCCCTTGAGGCACCTAAGACCTTGAGACCACAGCTCACCGCCGTAGCCTTGGCAATTGAAGCTTTGAACATCATCCATTCCTGTTCGATGCCCCCAACCTCCACAGGGATGCTAGAAAAGCTCCGCCGGAGGTGTGAGTTGAAGATCTCCCGGACAGGGGCCTTCTCCAGACGTTCCCAGTTTGCCCGCACTACCCGTTTGGGCTTACCAGGTCTGTCCAGAGTTTTCCCCCACCCTCTGACCCAACTCACAACCAGATGGTGATCAGTTGACAGCTCCGCCCCTCTCTTCACCTGAGTGTCCAAAACATACGGCTAACATACGGATAACAAAATCGATCATCGACCTTCGGCCTAGTGTGCTCTGGTACCACGTACACTTATGAACATCCTTATGCTCGAACATGGCGTTCGTTATGGACAAAACGGAGGAGTTTAGAAACGATCCCGAAGCCGGATAACTTTGAAAACTCCGGGTAGCGTATTCGTGTTGACGGACGGAAACGCATAAGTTTGTAAACGATGACGTAGACACCCGCGATCGACTACCAGGTTAATTTAACGCGGACAACTGATTACAGGCATTGCTGACCTTGTTGTCTTTACTAGCAGCTGTTGTCCAGTTAAAGTCTGCATGTCTGCGGAGGTTGTTATTGTAGCGATCAGTGAGCGGCGTGAGAGAGAGAGAGAGAGAGAGATCAGTGAGCAGAGAGAGGGAGAGAGAGACCCGCAGAGCTGTAACTAACGTTAAGTCTGAAAAATAAAACTTATTAAACTTTCCACGAACTATCTGTTTGAGTTTATAGAGGAAGAGTTGAGAGAAGATCTTAAGTATCAAACACGTACTTACAATCATTAAAGACTACTTTATTACTCTGGTTGCTTAGTTACAAAATACGACAATCTTCCTACTACTTCCTGTTTACATCGGCGCATGCCCAGTGTACGTGAAGAGTCACGTGATATTCGTTTCCAGGCGTGTGGTGTGGACAGAGATCATTTCGGAAACAATGGCTGAAACGCTGTATGGATGGAGATCGTTTTCGTTTGAAAACTCTGTTTCCAAACGAAAACGTAGTATGGATGTAGCCTAAGAAGGCTGAATACTCTGAACTGTTGTTCGGTGCATATGCACAGACAACAGAGTTTTCCCCCCATAACCCGCAGGCGTAGGGAGGCGACCCTCTCGTCCAAACTCCGACGCAGCGGCACTCAGCCTGGTATTTATGAGTATCCCCACACCCGCCTGGCGCCTCACACCCTAGGCAACTCCAGAGAAGAAAAGAGTCCAACCCCTATCCAGGGGTACGGTTCCAGAACCGATGCAGTGCGTAGAGGTAAGCCCCACCAGATCTAACTGGTAGCGTTCCACCTCCCGCACAAGCTCCGGCTCCTTCCACCACAGAGAGGTGACGTTCCACGTCCCCAGAGCCAGCCTTTGCCGCCCGGGTCTGGTCCGTCAAGGTCCCTGGCCTTCACTGCCACCCACGGGGCAGCGCACCCGACCCCAGCGGTTCCTCCCGCAGGTGGTGAACCCACAGGATGGAGAGGAGGGGGGTGCCACATTGCTGCTTCGGGCTGTGCCCGGCCGGGCGCCGTGGCAAACCCGGCCACCAGGCACTCGCTGTCGGGCCCTCTGACTGGGCCTGGCTCCAGACGTGGGCCCTGGGCTTCCTCCGGGCAGGGTCTCCTCAACTCTTCTTTGTTTTTTCATTGGGGTTTTTGAACCATTCTTTGTCTGGCCCTTTGCCTGAGACCAATTTGCCATGGGAGACCCTACCAGGAGCTCTAGGCTCCAGACAACATCCTCTCCACCACGTTAAGGTGATGGCTCTCCTCCATTGTTATGCATGTGAATTAAGTCAGCGTGTCTTGGCACAAAGAAAAAATGGTTGGTGTTCATCAAAGAAGCTACAGTTTTTGCCCAAACACCACTACATTGGTAAAGGAAAACACTTTATAAAATACAATGTTTTTGGCTCGCTTAATTAAACAGTCAACATTAGCCAAACACAAATTCTGGGCTTGTCCGGGAATCTGGTGGTTTTGGTGTACAGTGTTCTGTAGCGCCTACTATAGGGGAGGAGCTGGAACAGTTTGTGTCCAGGGTGTGATGGGTCTGCAGTGATCTTTCCTGCCCGTTTTCTGACTCTGGAGGTGTACAAGTCCAGGATGGAGGACAGGCTGAAACCAAAGATTCTCTCTGTAGACCTGACAGTCTGTTGTAGTCTGTTTCTGTCCTGTTTGATGGCCGATCTAAACCACCCAGAGATAGAAGAACAGAGAACAGACTGGAAGATGGTGTAGTAGAACAGAATCAGCATCTCCTGAGGCAGGTTACTTCATGAGCTGGCGCAGGAAGTACAGCCTCTGCTGGGCATTTTTCCTGATGGTGTCGATGTTGGAGGCCCACTTTAGGTCCTGGGAGATTGTGGATCCCAGAAACCTGAAGGTCTCTACAGTAGACACAGTGCTGTTTAGTATGGTGGGGGGGGGGGGGCATTGTTGGGTGGCTCCTCCTGAAGTCCACTGTAATCTCCACAGTTTTGAGCTTGTTTAGCTCCAGGTTTTTCTTACCATACCAGAGGACCAGCTGTTCAACTTCCTGCCTGTACGCAGACTCATCATTAGTGTAGAGGGAGAAGAGCAGTGGGGAAAGCACACATCCCTAGGGGGCGCCAGTGCTGATAGTCCGGGTGCTGGATGTGTTATCCCAGCCTCACCTGCTACCTGTTTGTGATCCACTGACAGGCGGAGGCTGGCACAGTGAGCTGGGAGAGTTTGGGCTTGAGTATTTCTGGGATGATGTGTTGAACGTGGAGCTGAAGTTCACAAACAGAACCCTTGCGTATGTCCCTGGGGGGGTTGAGTTGAGCAGCATGTAGTGCAGTGTAGTGTAGTGCATGTTGACTGCATCATCCACCAACCTATTTGCCCGTTAGGCAAACTGCAGGGGGTCCAGCAGGGGCCCTGTGATGTTCTTCAGGTGGGTCAACACCAGTCTCTCAAAGGATTTCATGACCACAGACGTCAGGGCGACGGGCCTGTAGTCATTTAATCCTGTGATGGAGGATTTATTGGGGACCGGGATGATTGTGGAGTGTTTGAAGCCGGAGGAGACTTCACACATCTCCAGTGATCTGTTGAAGATCTGCATGAAGAGGTGGGCTTGCTGGTCAGCACAGACTTTCAGGCAGGAGGGTGACACACTGCCTGGGCTTGGTGCCTTCCTGATCTTCTGCCTGTTTCTACACATTTTTACTTTTCCCCCTATGTGGGTCAGTCACTGTTATGTGTTATGTTTATTCATGCAAACATCCAAAACCCTAGGTGCAACAACAACTTTGTTCCATGTTGCAAATGCAACACATTGCACACACAAGTAGGCTACAGGCGACGCAACCCCTCCGCCAGGTTTCTCCTGAACCTATGTCTTGCGATCTCATCGGCTGTGGCCCCTGATCTGACAGAGTCCCTGACAGATGGGTCTGCGATGCACCAGCCAGCCTCTCTGCTTGTGTCTTTGAACAGTTCACACATATCGCTCTATTTGCCACTGATCTGGGACTTTTGTCCTGGAGTTACAAAAACGGTGAATGGAAAATCGAAGCTAAAGTCATGTAGTGTGAACAAGGCATTAATGGCCTGCTTGAGGTTCTGTCTAGTCAGCCTGCCTGTTCTCTGAGCTGTTTGGTGCTCGTGGTTATTGTACCTTATGATGATTTTGGTTGGGGGGCAGACCTGAAATAACAATATATGCGCATAGAGTGTCAGCAAATGCTGTGGCCTTTCATGGACTCCATTACGCATGTTAGATGCTTTAGGAGTCTCTGTCATGGCCAGGCTGTGCCTCCCGTTCAACTCTGCATGTCCTGTGTGTGTGTGTGTGTGTGGTATGGGCGTGGTTTTGACCTGGTCTCCTCCTGGCTTCCTCCTAATTACGATTCACCTCACCTGCCTAGTCAACCCAGCTGCCTTCCATCAACTCATCACTCAACAGTATATCTACCCGTTCTTCATCCACTCTTCGCCAGGTTGTTGTTACAACCTCAGTGGTATTTTGTTTGTTCTCGGTAGCTCTGTTTAATTCTTTTTCAGAGTTTATCCAAGTGTTTTCCCTTGTACTTACCTTCCTGTGCCTGCAGTTTGGATCATCCTCCCAGTCTACCTTGTCCTGTCCGGTTTCCACCCTCGCCCTCTCGTCCTCGGATTCCCCGTTGTTCCATGACAGTTTTCTCTTTGTGTCCTCCCAAAAATAAAACTCTTACACTCTCACACTTCCTAGTCTGTGTCTGCATTTGGGTTTGCCACCACACCCCGTGACACCCTCCCCACTGTAGTCCT
Organism: Cebidichthys violaceus; assembly: GCF_023349555.1. NCBI lineage: Eukaryota > Metazoa > Chordata > Actinopteri > Perciformes > Stichaeidae > Cebidichthys > Cebidichthys violaceus. The sequence goes on along the minus strand of NW_027176506.1, from coordinate 2,444,048 downwards.
GGATGGTTAAGCCCTTCTCAGTTGCTGTCTGTCATGAAGAGATACCTATGATCCTTTAAGCAGTTTTCACTGCAGGGACCTACAGTTTGAGACTTTTGGAAAAAGGCTCTGAAAGATGCCTCTGTAAAATGTGGTCATACTGAGTGAAGGGATGTTTACCTTCTTCCGTCTCTGCAGGAAATGAAGGTGGGCTTGTTGCTGCTGGGCCCTCTTGCTGAGAGCTGGGATGTTGGTCTACCAGGTGAGGTTGTCCGCAATGTGTGCGCCTAGGAACTTGGTACTGCTTTCTCTCTCAACAATTGATGTCATTGATGGTCAGCGGGAGTTGTTCACTGTGGCTTCTTCTAAAGTCAATGACCATCTGCTTGGTCTTCCACACATTTAAGGGGAGGTTATTGGCAAGGTATGTTGTGTGGTACTGTATCCTTCTGGGGGTTGGTCCTGGATGAGATTCTGTCATTCTGGCTGGGGTGAAACACAGAGATTGCTCTTGGGTCATGGCAAGGCTATCAGGGCAGGTGTGCCATTCAAGGTGTGCATACAATTGATCTAACTGGTCTGAGAGGAAGAGGTCATTATCACACACCAATGGTAAGGCATTGTGGTCTGTAATGACTTGGATTCCCTTCAACAGGAGCTGTGTCTATCTGTTATCTGTGAACTGGCCGTTGATATTTAGGGTGTGCTGTTTAGTTCTAATGATACCATGGGACAGATTAATCCTTGCTTTCTTGAAACCAGCGTCTCGGGTCCTCAGCAGGCCCTGTCCTCTATGGTTTCTGGTTGGAGCACATGGTGATTGTCCCTGTGACTGTTCCGTCGTTAATGCACTTGGGATGCCTAATATGGCTTCTTTGAGCTGTTTTAAGCCTTGTCCAATATATGATTTCCCCTGGTTGCAATGCTTTTTGGTAAAACTTTGGCTGGACTGACTTTTAAGTTTGCATGGTTGAAATCTCTCAATACAATGAAAAATGCATCAGTGGGGGCTGTTTGCTGCTCAGGGATGGTGTTGTGCGGTTCATTCATAGCCTCCTTAGCATTAGCATGTCTGGGGGTATACACAGTCACAATAATGATAGTTGTAAACCTTCTTGATAGATATGGCCGTTACTTTAAAATCATGAAAATCATGAACCAGACATTGCTATTATTCTGTCCACTCTGTGAAGACAGAATCCATCTAGCTGGACAGCAGTGTCCGGGAAGTTTTCGTTCAGCCATAAAAACAAAGACACAGCAGTCTGTCATCTAATGCTGCATGTAGTCCTCTGTAGTGTCAGAAAATCCAGTTGCTTATCCGGTGAGTGTACATTTGCCAGTAAGGATAGACGGCACAGCCGGTCGTTGGGGGCAAACTTTGAGTCTAGCATGGATACCACTGTGCTTACCGCTTATGACTTCTATTCTATTTAATTCTATTTATTTGTACAGCCCAAAATCACAAATCAAAAATTTACTCCAGAGGACTTTACAATATGTACAACATACGACATCCTCTGGCCTTTGACTCTCTCATCTAGAAAGAAAAAAATCCCACCCAAAAAAAAACGTTACTGGTGAGCCTCATCACGCCAGCTGCAGATGTAGGTGAGGCTGTGGTATCCGGGCCTGGTTGGCGCAGCAGCCCGAGTGACTGTAGCTCTACCATCAGGATACTTGTATGGTAGGAATTGGTGATCTGTTGATATGTAACACAAGCTGTTGAATGTCTGCCAGGGCTGTCGCTGTAAATACAATTAGCAGACGCAGACAAAAACTCACATGAGCGCTTAAACACAAAAACACTTGTGCCGCTGCAACAGTGTGCCATTCATACTAAATGTGGGCTAAATCAACCTTCTGGGTCATATTTAATTTTGTATTTTTTTATAGAAACATAAAGTGATTAATAGCTTTTATCATGCAGACACCTTTTTCGTTTTGTTTTTTTACAGTTTGGTTTTGCATGACTCAAAAAGTTTTGCCAGCAAATGATGGCACTCTTCTTAGAGGCTTCTATTGTGGCTGCAGTCGGCATCCTCGATCGCCTCCAGTAACATGTCAGAGAACTTCAATTCATCAAGAGAGAGAGAAAGAGCAAGAGAGAGAGAGAGATCAGCATTTTGTGCAAGAAAAAAAAAGCATACACCTCGACACATAGCTCTCTCTCACACACACTCACTCACTCACTCACTCACTCACTCACTCACTCACTCACTCACTCACTCACACACACACACACACACACACACACACACACACGCACACACCACATTAGAAACACACACAGACAATTTTCTGCCTCCCTCACGCTCCAGCGATCGCAGTCACACTGACTGCTGGCTTGCTTCCACACACATACAGACACACACACATGCATACATACTGAGTCAGACTCACACTTATTCACTCTCACACACACTCTGAGTCACACACACTGCAGCAGCCCACGCCCCCCCCCCCCCCCCCCCCCCTCTCTCTCTTAGCCTGCGCTCGTCCCGCCTTCTTGTGAACAGAAAACACTCGGGTCTCCATCGTACGGGACCGGCTGCTGCTTCCTTTGAAGCTCCATCTCTCTGCTCACTCGCTACCAATCAGTCTTTCTCTTTCTTTCTTTCTTTTTTTCTTTTCTTTTCTCTCTCTCTCTCTCTCTCGCTCTCTCTCTCTCTCTCTCTCTCTCTCTCTCTCTCTCTCTCTCTCTCTGCTTATCCTGCTGCTCCCTCTCCGCTCAGAGCAGGGTTGTGTACAGTTGGGGTTTGTGTTGTCAGCTAGCGGAGGGAACATGCAGCATCCTGGAGGAACATGCGTGGCGTTACCCAACGTGGACGCCTGTCCTCAGCTGTCCTGCGCAGCCCTCACCTTCATGTATTTACAGCAGGTGAGTGTGTTTGTGTGTGTCATGTACATGAATCCTCATCTTGTGCACATGTCTTTGTCTGCTGCTTGTGGACATGGGAAGTGAAGTGGAACAGAATGACTGCGGCTCTTACTTGCGGGGCAAAATAAGAGTGTTTGAATATCTAGCATCTGTTAATGCGTAGTGTCAGTTTGTGCCAGTTTGAGAGGCATCAGTCCTTATCCTGCCATCATGCTGAACTGTGTACAACTGATATGGGCTCTCCTCCACTTCTTTGAAGATGAGGCAGGTGGGGGGAAGTCCACATCCAGGAAAGGTTCAGTGATGTTGACATCTGTTAGTAGGCGAGACAATGGGTCAGGATCTGCCTGCTCTGTTTGTTGATACCCTGTAAAAAGCATGTTTAGTACAATGTTCACAAAGTGTAAGCTCTGAATACTTTGTATGTATGATTAGTAATGATTAGTAATGAAAAAGAGGTCAACACCCGCAATTTATTTTGTGACTAGCTCTTAGTTCTACACAATAGCATTGTTTAGTTAGTTCATTTAATATTATTCTATTTTATGACATATATTGTGCATTTTTATATTTAACATTTTTTACTCGGATATTTTTATTGCTTACCAGTATAAATGCTGCTGTAGCAAACAAATTCCCCTTATGGGATTATTAAAGTAACTATCTATCTATCTATAGTGTTTTATTTTGTAAGACGTTTTGAAGGACGAATCACAACATGAAATGAATACAATCAAGGCATAGTTCAAATTTAAAGGCAGGAATTATTTTGCAATTTTTTATTTTATTTTGGATGCACACTGACTGCCAATTTGAAATAAAAACATGAAAAGCCTGACACATGAAACAATTATCAGACAATTCTATTTTTTTCAAAAACAAAGATAAACAGTATTTGCAACTATATATATATATATATATATATATATATATATATATATATATATATATATATATATATATGAAACACAGTTATTGCTTTATTTATTGTTATTGTATTGTATCTTACTTCACTCCTGTATATTACTATGCATTGCATAATATGCTATTATAATATATCCCTCTATCCTTAAGAGTATGACAAATATGCACAATTGGTTGAAATCCTTTTTTTTTTCAAATAGTACAGTAATGCACATAAAAACATTTATGGACAGTGACTTTGGCGCTGCTTTTATAAAGGAATACAAATTTGAATGAATACATTTCAATATACTGTATTGTTTCTTTACTTATTCTTTACTGTCCTTTGCTTATTGTATCTGTATATAGCTTACTGAATGTGATTTATAGATGTCTATCAGTTCTGTCATATCAGTTGTGCCTACGTTTTTGGTCTAGTAGTGTAAAAATGAGTTTTGCTGGCTGAGTGAAAAAAAGAATTGCGGTTGCCAGTGACGGTAGCTTAGCTATCTACAAATGACAGCTTTGTGCAGGATGTCCAGTGACCATTCTCTCTGACCAATCGGTGGTCTGCAGTGTTTTGACTCTACCTTCTAGTATTGGCTCAGTTCACTTGGAGCCTCATACAAGTTGGTACCAACATAAGTACCGGGTACTATCCAAAACTTTTGTTCATGGAAAACCAAGAAAGAGCCCATGCAGTGGGAATGTGGCATGAGCGACTTCTACTTCCTGTACGTTGCACGTTGATAATCCACTAGAGGGCAGTTAACACATAAGCGTCAGGTAATTATTGATATCGTTGAAGATGTAGAGGTCTCAGAAACTGATGATGACAGTATGGGGTTGAATTATTTTAATATTGGCAACTACAAACTTCCACACAGTTCATGCTGTTCTGTGTTGTCAATCATTTAGTTAGCTAAATATTGTAAGCATGAATTTCCTTTCAGATCAGACTTGTTTTAGCAGCCACACCTATGGAGGCATTGTTGCAAGTGGAATATAGTTCAACTACTGTTGCAGACAGACTAGCATGTGAGTTTTTTCTTACATTTTGTGAACTAGTTCCATACTTAAGGACAATATTCACTCTGCTGTTACACAAAGGACTGGTCTAATGTGGTTAATCCATGTGATGAGTGATGAAGGCTCAAACAGGAATAAACTTACTACATACTGAGTGGATTTTTGGAAACAATGCTGTTTACTCCATCAAAGAAGAGAATGATGGCCATGACTTTTTCAGTTTAATTTACTGTCTCTTCATGTATATAAGGTGTTTTTGTGTGTGTGTGTGTGTGTGTGTGTGTTTGTGTGTGTGTTTGTGCGTATGTGTGTGTGTGTGGAATAATGACTATAGAAGCAGCATTCCTCTGAATAAAGACGCTGTGGAATGGAAACATGATCATTTGGTGGGAGCAGTGTTTACAGCCAGCAGGCTGCTGCTGCTGTTCACTGCCCTCATGTCCCTCCATCATTACACAACCCACGGATCAATCATCAGCTGGAATGACTCCCAGTAGATGGCGCTACACTGTTACACATCCATCACTGTGTGTACCATACGGTACTGGGGACTACGTATGTCCTACTACATAAAAAACAGTTGCACTAAATGAGCTTGTTTGCATCTGTAGAGCTTGGGCAGGGAGAACAGTAATACACAAATAAATAGAAATGTGACAATCATTTTGTCCAGGAAGTGTAATTGCATTTACTGCAGTGAGACAAAAAACTAAATATATGTTATTTGGTTTCTTTATCTGGTGTAAATGAAAAAGAATCAAAATGAGTCAAATACAAGTCAAATGCTGAGAAAAAGTCACAAGGAATAATTAAGACATAGATATTGGGCTCATGTCACCTTCCACTCACAGAATTTAGTTTAGAGAGATTTTGGCTTTGACTGAAATGAAATGAAAGCCCTCCCAGTACACTTTCTTTTTTTCTGCTCTCTATTAAATTGTTACAGCATCTTTGACTTAATTTCAATTTTATAATAACAATTATTAGGTTATATATATATATATATATATATATATATATATATATATATTTTTTTTTTTTTTTTTTTAATTAATTAATCAATTTTATAATAACAATTATTAGGTTGTATATATAAAACCTAATAATTGTTATTATAAAATTGAAATTAAGTCAAAGATGCTGTAACAATTTAATAGAGAGCAGAAAAAAAGAAAGTGTACTGGGAGGGCTGGGGTCCTAAATGTGGGATGGCAGAGAGTTCCAGAGAGAGGGAGTTGCAGCTAGAAGGGCTCACCTTAGGACAAGTGGATGAGATCGGACAGTCACTATAGAGAATAGCTAAGCTTTTCAGGGCCTAGTAGGTGGTGAGGATGATTTTGTAGTCAATATGGAATTTGCTGTTGAGCCTAAATTTGATAAAAGCATGAATGAGAGTGTCTGCAGCAGGAAGTGACAGTTTGGGATAGAGGCGATGTTACAGAAGGCTGTTTTGCTGATCTGATTTAATTACACCATAGTGTATTGTACTGTTTTGTACAATAATATATTTATAAATATTGACAAAGCAGTTTTAAAAAAGTGATAATGAATTGTAAAACATATCTTTAGCAGAAACAAGAACAATAGCAGATATGTTGGTCTGAAGCCATAATTTAAAATGTTTGTGTCGTCTTCTTCTTATTACCTCTTTCTATTTATTTGACTTTTCCCCTTGATTCATTATTTATTTTCTTAAATGCAGATACTGTAGACTTGTAAATTGGGAACTATGTTGCAGAAAGTGCACTTGTGGGTAGAGCTGCATCATTATGACCAAAAATATATTCACTTTTTTTGGATCAATATTAAGATCACAATTATTCATCAAATATATGTATTGATTTTGAAGACAAACCATTTTCATATCACTCTCACATTTAAATAAACAGAGCACTGCTTTCACTTTCATGATGTGCAACATTCTTGCAAATTTAAATATCTTTGCATCAAAATAACACTTAATAAGGTTCTTCTTCACCTGAATTGAGTGCATTTTTGTTTTGCAATTCTGCTCTCTAATGAAATGTCTTTTAGAATCAGAAACTTTTTATTGCTAAGTACGTTACTCAGACAAAAAATTTGGCTAGGTGATTCCGTGCGTAACAGTAAAACAATGCAATAGTATGACAACATTTTAAATACATTTTCTTTACAATAAAATATGGTGAACAACCAAACAAACAAATAAGAGTATGTTAAAACAAGTATGTTATTAAAGTGTAAAGCGTATATTAATAGACAAAATAGTGCAAGGGTGTGTAGCTATAAGAGATTGTCCTGAGGACAAGTGTCTGAGTCAGTGGGGGTCCCAACTGCAGATGAACCCAACTGCAGATGGGAAGAAACTGTTTTTTTGGCATGAGGTCTTGGTCCTGATGGACTGCAGCCCCCGTCCAGAGGGAATGGACTTGAAGAGTTTATGTCCCGGGTGAGAGGGGTCGGCTACAATTTTTCTTGCTCGCCTCAGGGTCCTGAAGGTGAACAAGTCCTGCAGGGATGGCAGATTGCAGCCGATCACCCTCTCAGCAGAGCGAATGATGCGCTGCAGTCTGCCCTTGTCCTTGGCGGTGGCTGCAGTGTACCAGATGCTGATGGAGGAGTAGAGGATGGACTCAATGATGGCGGTGTAGAAGTGCACCATCATTGTCTTTGGCAGGTTAAACTTCTTCAGCTGCCTCAGGAAGTACATCCTCTGCTGAGCCTTCTTGGTGATGGAGCTGATGTTCAGCTTATGTTCAGCTCCTGGGTTATGATCCCAGGAAGCGGTAGGAAAGGACTCCACAGTGGCGACCAGGGAGTCACACAGGGAGATAGGGGCAGGTAGGGCTGCATTCCTCCAGAATTCCACAACCATCTCCACTGAGCTCTAAATTGTTGAGTCTATCACAGGTAACCAGATGGTGAATTCCCACCTAGGCGAATTCATCCCCACCAAAGATGAGACCAATGAGGGTGGTGTCATCTGAACATCAAGAGCTTGACGGACTGGTGACTAGAGGTGTAGCTACTGGTCTACAGGGAGAAGAGCAGAGGGCCATATCTACAGATCTGTTGGCTCTGTAGGCGACTGCAGGGGGTTGAGGAGTGGGCCGGTGAGGGTTTTGAGGTGGGACAGGACAAGGCGCTTAAAAAACTTCATGACCACAGAGGTCAGGACGACAGGCCTGTAGTAGTTAAGTTCTGTGATCCTTGGTTTTTTGGGGACGAGGGTGATGGTGGAGGCCTTAAAGCAGGCTGGTATGTGGTATGTCTCCATGGAGGTGTTGAAGATGTCTGTGAACACTGGAGACAGCTGATCAGCACAATGCTTCAGGGTGGGGGGGGAGACAGAGTCTGGGCCGGCTGCTTTGCGGCGGTTCTGACTTTTAAACAGCCTGTTGACGTCTCTCTCCAGAATAGAGACAGTCGTCATTGTGGTAGGTTCTGGGTGGTTGGGAAGCATACTTACTGAGCTGGGGAAGGGGGACCGGTGGTCTGTAGCTGAAGGATGAGGTCATGGAGGATGGGTTCAGGACTGTCCCATTGTCCATCAAAGCGACAGTAGAACTTGTTCAGCTGGTTTGCCAGGCGGAGGTCTTTCATGGAGTGGGGGGCTTCAGGCTTGTAGTTAGTGATCTGCCTGAGACCTCTCCAGACAGAAGCAGAGTCACTTGCTGAGAGCTGGTGTTGCAGTTTCTCAGAGTGCAGTCTTTTAGCTCCTCTCAGCGCCTTACTAAACCTGTATTTGAACTCCTTGAACATGTCCTTGTCCCCAATCCTATATGCCTGTTCCTTATGCAACCTTAGCTGTCTGAGTTTAACTGTGAACCAGGTTTTGTTGGAACACAGCTGTCTTCACAGAAGCTAATGTATGACGTGCCTCTGTGTACTCATCCAGACAGTTGGTAGGAGTCCTGAAAACATCCCAGTCTGTACAGTTTAAGCACGCCCCAAAGATCCTCCATAGCTTCAATGGTCCACTGCTTTGATTTCCTGACAACAGGGTTATAGAGCTTTAATTTTGGCTTGTAGGCAGGAATCAGATGGACCACAACATGGTCACGTCATGATCCACTCTGAACAGCTGGAAGCCTGGTGGCTGGAGAGCAGAATGTGAAGCACAAAACGGAGGATGAAGAAAAGTCTGTTTTTCCCCAATGGTAGCTGAAGTTCGTCCAGTTTGTTGCACAGTTTGCGCACGTTGGAAAGAAATATCCCCGGCAGCGGTGTGCGAAATCCATGTTGGCGGAGACGCACAAGCGCACTGGTTTGTTTTCCTCTCCTATGCCGTTTCATTGCATGACTAAAGGTGAGGGTACCATTGACTAGTAATTCCAGGAATGTTTAGAGAAAAGTTGGAAGTAAGTTTGCTGTAAGTTCGAGTTGTTCCCCTGATGTTTATGAGCTAATCTTTGGTGAAAGAGCTCCGGGTATCACAGCAGAAAACAGAATTTCAAATAAAAACAATAATAAACAATGCGCACCAACACACCGAGGCAGCCATCTTGATAGAGATGGACTCTGGACTGCCGTCATAACATTCAGGAAAGTTTCTCTCAATCCGCTGCATGAATAGTGGCATGGTCAAGGCACAGCTGCATAGCCAAAACATCTGGATCTTCGGCTGGTGGCTGGCTGTTAATTTAGGAAGCGCTAGATTTTATATGAAGTTGAGTTTTCTACAAGCGGAGCATGTGTTTTAATGTCAATATCGCAGGCGATCACGGCCATTACTTGTGGTTAGACAAAAACGTGATTGCGATAAATATTCGATTTCTTATCTGTTTGAGAGACGGGAGCCACAACAGCTTGTGTACTTGAGGGTAACTTTATTACTTCCACATTGTCAACAGCAGCGCATTATAGATCACAAGTCACTGGAGACGCATTCTAGCACCAGGTGTGAACTGACAGGTTAGAGCTGTCCCCTGGTGATTGGATCAACTAAGACCCATGTTAATGTCGGTGTGAACGGCCTCTGAGCTGCTGGTTGAATTTAGTTTTACGTTTTGATGTTTCACCTGTAATCCTGTCTGAACATCCAGCCCATGACCATCATCACACTCTTTTCATCAGACGAGCACTGTTTAAAGGATGAATGTCAATGTTATTCAAAACCCTTTCTCATTAATACAAAAATATAATGGATAATACAATAAGTGTTACGCAAAAAAACATGACGTGACACGCATTTTATAAGCTGCTGTTAACATCCCAACGTTCTAATTCTATCATACACTGTTTGCAGTCAGAAAGTAAGGAGTTGGGGGGCACGTCGCGTATTTTTATGACCCAGTTTTGGAGCACATCGGCATTGTGGGCCTTCTGCCGCCGCGTCTGGAAGCAGAGAGAGAGAGAGAGAGAGAGAGAGAGAGAGAGAGAGAGAGAGAGAGAGAGAGAGAGAGAGAGAGAGAGAGAGAGAGAGAGAGAGCAACTAAGAAGAAAATGAAAGTGTGACGGAGCAAAAGCCTGAAGCAGAGGAATATTTTAACGGCGCTCCAGGATGAAAGAGCTAAATGACGAGCAGAGAAAATGGCTTCTGCAATCTGACAATTTGTCATTAAGCAACTTTCCTCCTTTAGTCTCATTCCTTTATCCATCTCTTTCATCCTTTGCTACACGCTGTGAGAGAGAGAGAGAGAGAGAGAGAGAGAGAGAGAGAGAGAGAGAGAGAGAGAGAGAGAGAGAGAGAGAGAGAGCGTGTGTGTGAGAGAGAGAAAGCCTTTGTTTTCAGATTGCAATGTTCGAGTATTCCAGATTGTGCTAACGTGTTGGCATGTTATGCCAGAGCATTGTGTGTGTGTGTGTGTGTGTGTGTGTGTGTGTGTGTGTGTGTGTGTGTGTGTGTGTGTGTGTGTGTGTGTGTGTGTGTGTGTGTGTGTGTGTGTGTGAGAGCCTTGCCTACACAGGGAATCTGGGTCTTTGAAGCTATATATAGTTGAGCCATGTAAGACATTTTGAATACATCTGAAGGCCTTTGGGGATTCTGTGTGTGCAGATATATTTTCACAGCACCGCACATTCATTATTTTCTGATTTACATTGTGATTCACCCTGCGATGATTCAACACATGTATCTCACATTTTTCTTCTTTCCAAAAAGCTCAACAGTCTTTTATGTACACACAGTCGATGCAGTCAGTCTTTAATCATGTACACATCATGGTCTCTGCTCACATGTGTGCATGAGCTGGGGAAAATCAATTATGCTCGTTGTCAAGAGCAGAGAACCCTTCTGTTCCTTTCTGAAATATTAGCGATGGTGTCATAAGAGTAACTGCACTGATGTTCGCAAGATTTGTAAAACTTAATGATAGGAAGCATTTCTGCTCTTTTGTAAACAGAAATGATGTATTTCCAGTTGTTCCACATTAAGTTATTGCCAATGAAACCCATCACTTCCTGCTGAGGTTTCACATTAAAAGCCTACTTGGGAAGGGGTGGACTATTCTCTATATGTATAGCTGACCGGCTGAATCCAGACTATCTGGGGTTCAATTCAATTCAATTTATTTTTGTATAGCCCAAAATCACAAATTTGCCTCAGAGGGCTTTACAATCTGTACACATGTGACATTCTCTGTCCCGAGAGCACATCAGAACAGGAAGAACTCTCCTCAAAAACTCTTTAATGGGGAGAAAAGAGGAAGAAACCTCTGGAGTGTACTTCATTATGACTACTGCAAACACAACATTTCATTTGAAATTGACTTGTTATCACTAAATTGAAGACAATTACTCTGGACAAAATGTACATGTGCAGTGACAACAATGAGCTCATCTGTTGACAAACAGTGAGGAATAAATGACAAACACCCAGCGACACTTATGATTTTACCATGAAGCTATTATTAGTTTCTATAGAATCCTCAGAATATCTAGCAGTGGGGAAATTTACAAAAACATCAAGAGAGATGCAAAAAAACCAGAGTAAATTCCTTGTATGTGCACACATACTTCGACAATAAAGCTATTTATGATTCTGATTATCTCTTCCCTTGCCAGTCTGTTCTCTCCCTTCCGGCAAAAAACAAAACAAACTATCAATCAAAGATAACATTATATAGGCCGACTTAAACACTCAACGTTACATACCAGGAGTTCAACTATGCAAACGCTAACATTAGCGTTCTCCGTTGTAGTCAGCACACACACATGCTTCCATGCTCTTGCAGATCATCATTAACACCCGTTCATACACTGATGACAGGGGCTACCATGTAAGGTGCCACCTGCCCATCAGGACTATACAACATTCATACTCATTCACCCCACCTTGGGGTTAGTGTCTTGTCCAAGGACACACCGACATGGACTAGCAGAGCCCGGGGACCGAAGCGCCGATCCTCTGACCCTGCTCTACCCAATGAGCCACAGTCGCTGCATGCATTTGTCTTACCTAGGCATGCAACTCAAGAGAGGAACAATTTATAATGCATAGCAGCAACAACAGTCCAAACTGAAGCAGTTGTTTAGAGCAGTGAACATTCAATAAAATATGTTTTAAAAAAGTGTGAATCACTGCAACCATGAGAGGTCCTTGAGCGCACAAGTAGTCAAGTAGTATGCAAGATTAGACAGACGGACACAGAGATGCACACACCGACACACACACAGCGAGTACATAATCTCCTAGCAGAAATAAAATTACATTATCTTCTTTTATAATAATAATATATTCACTTGCATGAATTGGGAAAGTATATATTGCAGTTACATCGTTCAACACACAATTAGTTGTCCACGATAATGGTCCTCACATATCCACGATAACATAACAATGTCCAATTAGACATTGCCTATTATGAATTTTACACCATATTCATCTCTTTTTCTCTTGTTTTCTTAATGCTCTACCAAATTGTTGTAGCGTATCAAAAAAAAATTATTGACAATGCGCTAGCATACGTGTGTACAGGTACAGTTGCCCTGACTCCAGCGGGGAAGATGTCCGCTCTTATTAGCAACAAGAATGGAAATGTGGTGATTCTTTGGTTTTCAAACAGTGGTGGGTAGTGTAGCCAAAACCCATCCTCCATTAAAAGACCTGTTACTTTGCAAAAAACATACTCAAGCAGAAGTAAAAGTAGTCTTCAAAATAAGCATTTGAATGAGAGTGCATAGGTAGGCTTAAGAAATGATAAAACAAATCATAAACATAATTTGATGTGGATTTGTGATGAAATGACAAGTCATCATCTCCTGACAATAGTGCTCAATTATACAATATTCAGTTCACCAATAAGTAAAGACGTTTCTTAAATAAATGACATTCTTTGCTTGTTGTCTCTTAGCTTATGTTATAATTTGGCAACTAATTACACAGGAATCAACCCTTAAATCATCACATCAAATTCATATTACATTTCTTCATATCAGCAATTCTGGGTTGTGGAGAAATATATGTCCACCAGTGCTCCTAGAATAGCTGCTTGTGCCAGTGGCTGTCAAATCGGTCTATATTTAGAACTTTCTGGGACTAACTATTTTGTTATTTGTAATTTACATTTCATTAACATTTAAATTTGGGAACACCAGCTTAAAGTCTTGTGAGGAAAAGTGAGTATTTGGTTGAGATTGGTATTTCCTTTTAAGAACACAAGTTGTTTTTGTACAAAGAAATCCGAAATGGCATGAAGCAATCTCACAATATTTAATTAGAGATTAATTCCGCTAAATGAAATTGTGTGTCAATTACTGCATGTGTTCATGTGTGTCACTGATATGGCTGAATGAGTGTGTTTCCTGTTCTGAGGTGCTGTGTCACTTACTGAGCATTGTGCTTGTCCATTTCATCTCTCTCTCTCTCTCTCTCTCTCTCTCTCTCTCTCTCTCTCTCTCTCTCTCTCTCTCTCTCTCTCTCTCTCTCTCTCTCTCTGAGGCTGTGTTCATGTAACGACATGCCAATGCTGCACGGATGAATGGAGTGGTAGATAGAAAGAGAGAGCGCAAGAGAGTGAGAGAGAGAGAGAGCGAGAGAGCGATGAAAGGAAAGGATGAAGAAAAGGGATTAGAAAAGAGAGAGCACATGAGAAGTAGGCCAAAGGCAACCAACTTCAGTCTTCTCTGTTCAGAAACTCATTTCCACGGGTTTAAAGAGGCAGGTAGGAACATCCAGGGGACCCGCTCCCTGTTGGGTGCTGCTGTCAGCATACTCACACACACTGTACATTTTACAGTTACTTAAAGGGCTGCACAATTAATTGTTGATCTAAACTACAATGTTAATCTAGCCTTTTCATTTTGCATAAACAAGTGCACCAGATTGATGCATTTAAAACGCAGCCTACAAAGTGTATGGTGAATATTCCTGCATTATGTCATGTCACAATATATTTCGCAAGAGAAAAAAATGGCAATATTGTCAGTATTGTGCAGCCCTAATGTGTGCGTTAGCAGGAACGTAGCACAACGTAGAAGAGACCCCAGTGCTCTGTTGGCTCTGTTCTCTTCATCAACACACATCTCAGCATCAACTCTGAGCTCCTCAATCAGCATTAAAGTGAATCTACATCTCCGTTAGTGAGAACATTAGGACGTTCACGACGGTAGCATTTATTGCAGGACTGTTGTGTTAGACTGCATTTGTTTTAGCTATGTTTTATATCCACTGTTGGAATTACACTGTACACTGTGGCATACAAGGAAAGATATATACGATCAATTTGTTTCAATGGATCCAGTGATTTTTTTTAGCCTGGGACAGCAAAGAAACAAAAATGATTCTCTGAAGCACAGAGGAGACTTTGCTTTGCCTCCAGGGCTAACGTTGACGCTCACTTCAGGGCTAACCCCCTTCACTTTACCCAGAAGTGCAGAAGCAAGACACGGGGACTCTACTGCAGCATTTATTCAGAGTCAAGCTAAAAACTACACTGAACCTCCAGTGTAGCAGCTCTGTTTCAATTTAAATCTGGATTTACTCATTTTAGTCTTGCAAAACTTGTGATTATAAGTGCTCTTAATAACATCTGGTGGTGTTCCCCTTTAAGAGGTCTTTGTAGGTGTACCTTTGCATTTTGGACAGAGCCGGGCTAGCTGTCCCTACAGCCTAAAATACACTCCACACAGGTTCCTGGGACGTATACGTCAACAGGAAACTATCCCCCTCTCTGTCACACACACACACACACACACACACACACACACACACACACACACACACACACACACACACACACACCTGCTTCCATTGTGACGGCCCCTGCCTCTAACAGCTGTAAAAGTATGTTTAAAAAAAGTGAAAACATTTCCATATTTGTCATAGCCTAGGAGCCGGGTTGTGACACCAAGCTGTTGCAGATTGCTTTATCTTGTTCCTTGCAGCTATTACAGCATCTACACTAACCTCTTAAGGAGCCGCCATTGTTGTTAAGAACAAACAAACAGTCTCCTCTCTGTGTTGTCTCACACACACTTAGGCCACGCCCCTAGCTGCCAGTGGCTCCTCGCTGGTCGCTGATTGGTCCGTGCTCTGGTTTATCTGGTTGATGTATTGCTACTTTCTTTTTCATTCACAAAGGCATTACACATATTGATGTAAATAGTAAATGGACTACTTGTTTCTCTCTTTTCCAGTCGTCCGACCACAAGCTCTTTATCACTACATGCCATCATTCACCCATTCACACCCATTCATACACTGATGGCAGGGGCTACCATGCAAGGTGCCACCTGCCCATCAGGACTAACATTCATACAACATTCACACACCGTAGGCACAGCTACGGGTGAAGTGTCTTGCCCAAGGACACATTGACATGGACTAGTGGAGCCGGGGATCAAACCGCCCATCCTCTGATTGAAGGACGACCCGGCTCTACCACTGAGCCACGGTTGCCCAGATTACCTGGTCCCCACTGTGTCTGAAGCTCTTAGCTCCAAGCCCATTGGTTCCTACTGAACACGTAAATCCTTAAAAGCAAATCCAGAAATATTGGGAGTCTTGAGACGATCCCTCCCCCACAGCATCCTCAGACCAGACGCCACTGCAAGCGGAGTCATCCCCCCAGGAGGAGAGCCAGGGGGGACTCATGGGAACTAATCTAACCCAGCTAGGACCTAAGGCTCCTCCACTACCCAGCCTGCTGCTGGCTGTCTGATGTCTGATAGCAGGGAAATAAGGAGGTGTTCTCTCTTCACGTCAATGACATTTGGTGCTGGAGAACATCTCCTTGATATTGAATGTTTAGTGAAGATGTCGGCCAAATCGTCTGCCCAGAGAATTGTTTTCTTGCTGCTGTTTACGTTCCTCCTGATGCATAGTCAGTAAAATGCACCACAGGAATGCTCCACCGTTTGGTTCTGTTTTCTCATAGTTAGGTTGTGTAGCGTACATGGACTGTGTTGCAGAAAGTCATATCACAGCTCTTGAGACAGGAGGCCGTGGGAAACACACAGCAGCCTGTCATATTGCTGCTCTCTGGCTTTGTGTTAGGGTGGTGCTGAACGGACAGCTCCTGTGAACGGATCTCATGTGCTGCAGTGTTCATTACTGTTTTCCTCATCTCAACTATTACTGACCGAAGCGGTTCAACATAACACATATTCAAAGCTCTCTCTCTCTCTCTCTCTCTCTCTCTCTCTCTCTCTCTCTCTCTCTCTCTCTCTCTCTCTCTCTCTCTCTCTTGCTCTCTTTTACCCATAGTACCTCTCTTTTTGTGAAGTGTTACAATTCAGACCCAGTGCTGCAGTGATACATCAGTTCCAGCGGGTACATTTCCATTCCTCACTGCCATGTTTTGGGACTCTAAATAGAAACACTTTAAAATAAATCCTGCAAACAACACAACAAACTTTAATGTAGGTAATTCTAAGACTACTGAAAACAAGTAAGTAAGTAAGGCTGCTGCGTGGGTTGAGAGGATAGCATGTGTTGCAAGGATGGTGTAGTGAGAGTTGTTATGGGCGCTGTGAGAAACAGGTAAAAAGGTGGACAAAAAAAGAGGGCCTGGCGCCAGATCTCTCCCCTAATTTGATTTTACACACTCTCTCTTTATATTTGTTTATTAATTCTTGAAATAATAAATACTGCATGAACCCGATTAAGTTAAGTGGTGTGAAACATTTAGTGAATAAAGCATTCTGACAGTGAAGCACTAAAGAAGGGCTACAATTCCTCATCATTGTTAGGGACTAATAATATATATATATATATATATATATATATATATATATATATATATATATATATATATATATAATATTACATATGGTGCTCTAGAGAGTACTTCTGGCAGCAGGACAAAATAAACTACAGTGTGTGTGTTCATGGAAACAAAGACACATTTCAGTGTAACCATGTGCCTCATTGATTTTAAAGGGGGACTCTTTTACAAATGAATGTGGGTTTACTCACCATGTGGAGCTGTAAGCAGTAATGTCTTCTGTGGTTCTGATGATGTCATTGTGATATCATCGTTATTATCTCATAGTTACTGACAGGAACCTTCAACTTGTTTTTGACACGTCTCACTTGATTCGAGCTACATAAGTAACCAAGACCATCAGATAGAAGACTGTCCATTTCCATGTACTTGTTCTTAAAGCTTGTTATCGGTGCCATCGGGTCGGATTCTGATGAAATGAGATCAAATCCTACAGGTTCACCAGAAACAGCCTTTGACCTGTAGTCGGGGCTCCAGCGGGAGGAGGAGCCAGGAGCAGAGCTTTGCCTCTCTGCCACGCCGGTCGGCACGCTACTGGAGACCCAGGCCGCACTGCTGGGTCCGCTAGAGAGAAGGGAGGCACGGGAGAACCAGAACCAGGACTGAGAGGGGCAGACTGTCAGACCCTGCTAAATGGACTCTTAGAAATACGACCACTTTTGTCCACAGGGACCACCTAAATCAACTCAAAATGAAAGCACGTAACACTGTCACAGTTCAGTCATCCAGCCATCAGTAATTTTCCATTGATCCTGCCTCTGCCCCACTCAACCTGTCAGCCACGCCCACCTCGTCAGTTCACTCCACTCACCTGTGCACACAGCTGCCTCTCATCACATGCAATCAGCCCAGCATATAGTCACCAGCTCCACACTCACTCCTTTGCCAGATTGTTCTTTGCCATGCGAGTCTTTCCAGCGTTCTCCTGCCTGTCTTCCCGGTACCGACCTCGCCTGTCCCTGATTCCCTGCTTCATCTGCCTCCTGGTTATTCGACCTAGCCTTCCGTCCCTGACCAAGAACTTTGCCTCTCCTCTCCTGATTCCTGTTTGCCGGTTTCTAAACCGTTTGCCTGTCTGCCGGAGTCTAAGTAAAACGTTGAACTTTTTACCTCTGTCTTCTGAGTCCTTTGTACTGCAATTGGGTCCATACACCACCCGTTACAGTACAATCTGGCCAGACATGGACCCAGCAGGACCACCCTCACCACAGAATCGGTTTGAGAGGATTGAGAACGCGCTCATGCAACATCAGCAGAGAATGGAGGAGGCTGATGCATACGCCAGACGAGCTGCAGAGGCCAACGCCAACGCCTTTGCAGCCCTCTCCGCCCAGTTGCAACAGCAGATGTCCACTCGCCCTCCTGCAGTTCCAGTCCCCACACCGGAACCTCCTGCTCCAGCTCTGCCACAGCCCAGGATGATCTCCGAGCCCCGAGTGGGAACCCCTGAGCGATATGATGGAAATCCTGAACTCTGCGGTTCATTCCTGACCTCCTGCTCCTTACTCTTTAGCCTGCAGCCATACACGTTCGCCACCGAGGAAGCCAGGGTGGCGTACGTAATCAGCAACCTGACCGGCAGAGCCCTCCTCTGGGGAACAGCAGAGTGGGAGAGGCGGACTCCCGCCTGTGCATCATTCCAGGCCTTCTCTGAGGAACTACGCAAGGTGTTCGGGTTGGGCGCTTCCGGATCTGATGCCGCCCGTGATCTGCTCTCCCTGCGCCAAGGGAACCAGTCAGTGGCTGACTTCTCCATCGACTTCCGGACCAGGGCCCGTCGGAGCGACTGGAACACTGCGGCTCTGCGCGATGCTTTTCTGCATGGTCTGGCAGACTACATCAAGGATGAACTGGTTTCCTATCCTCTACCTTCCACACTTGATAAACTCATTGAACTTACTGTCCGGCTGGACCTCCGCATCCAGGCCCGGAGAAGGGAGAGGAGACAGAACACTCATGGTCGTCTCGACCCAGCCCGCTGCCCGTTAAAGAAACAGGGCTCACCAGTGAGTGAGGAAGTCCTGGTGAGTCACACGGCAGCAAAGTCTTCCTCCTCAAGCTTACGCCCCCTATTCCAAGTCAAGCTCCTCCTTCCTGGTGGTGCACACACCCTGCCCACCTTTATAGACTCTGGTGCAGATGCCAACATTATGGCCGAGAGCTTAGCCATACAACTGGGACTTAAGAGGGTTCCGCTTGACACCCCAATTCCTGCCAAAGCCCTTGATGGCCATCTTCTGGGGACTGTCACTCACCAGACTTCTCCTGTCCACTTGCTACTTTCCGGTAACCACCATGAGACCATCCGGTTTCACCTCCTGTCATCTTCCAACATTCCACTGATTCTAGGCTACCCTTGGCTCCGTCGACACAGCCCCCACATCGACTGGGCCACAGGGACCATCCTCGGTTGGAAGAACTCCTGCCACCAGGTCTGCCTTAAAGAGGCCTCCGTACCCCAGCAGACAATGCACTCCAGTTCATGTCCTGACTTGTCCAGAGTTCCTGCCGAGTACCATGACTTCCGGGAGGTGTTCAGTAAGGCTAAGGCGACTTCATTGTCCCCTCATCGGCCTTATGACTGTTCCATTGACCTGATGCCTGGCACTTCACCTCCCAAGGGGCGTCTGTACTCCCTGTCTGGTGCTGAACGGGAGTTCATGGAGTCTTACATAAATGACTCCCTGGCTGCCGGTATTATCCGACCTTCCTCGTCTCCTGCTGGGGCAGGATTCTTCTTTGTGGAGAAGAAGGACAAGACACTGCGCCCCTGCATTGATTACCGGGGACTTAACGACATCACTGTAAAGAACCGGTACCCTCTTCCCCTCATCTCCTCAGCCTTTGAGTTACTTCAAGGGGCCATGACCTTCACCAAGCTCGACCTCCGTAATGCCTACCACCTTGTCCGCATCCGAGAGGGGGATGAATGGAAGACTGCTTTTAACACGCCCACCGGACATTATGAATATTTGGTGATGCCATTCGGCCTCACCAATGCCCCGGCAGTCTTCCAGGCCTTGGTCAACGACATCCTCAGAGACATGATCAACAAGTATGTTTTCGTCTATTTAGACGACATCCTCATTTTCTCCAAGTCCCGCGAAGAGCATATCCACCATGTCCAGACGGTCCTCCAACGCCTGCTGGAGAACTCCCTTTTCGTGAAGGCCGAAAAGTGTGAGTTTCACACACAGTCGGTGTCATTCCTGGGTTACATTGTGACCCCGGGTCACCTGGAGATGGATCCTGCCAAGGTGGACGCAGTTAGGTGTTGGCCAGTCCCTGAAACCCGTAAGAAGCTGCAGCAGTTCCTGGGCTTTGCCAATTTTTACAGGCGCTTCATCCGCAACTATAGCTCCATCGCTGCCCCTCTCACAGCCCTGACATCCTCCAAGACTTCCTTCCGATGGTCCCATCCTGCAGATACGGCCTTTCAGACCCTGAGGGACCGCTTCAGTTCTGCGCCGATCCTCCAAGTCCCCGACGCCGAACGGCAGTTCGTCATGGAGGTGGATGCATCTGACATGGGTGTAGGGGCTGTGCTGTCCCAGCGAGCAGCCAGTGACCAGAAGCTCCACCCATGTGCCTTTTTCTCTCGGCGTCTTTCCCCAGCCAAGAGAAATTATGACATTGGTAATCGGGAGCTCCTAGCTGTTAAACTGGCCCTGGAGGAGTGGCGGCACTGGCTGGAGGGAACCAAGGAGCCCTTCCTGGTTTGGACGGACCACAAGAACCTGGAGTACATCCGAACCACGAAGAGACTCAACTCTCGACAGGCACGATGGGCCCTCTTCTTCACCAGGTTTAATTTCACCCTCTCCTACAGACCCGGCTCCCGCAACGTCAAACCTGACGCTCTGTCGCGTCAGTTCCAGAGGGAGGATGATGGCGCCAATGCTCCTGACACCATCCTTCCGTCCCCGTGTGTTGTGGCATCCCTGACTTGGGAAATTGAGGAGAGAGTGAGAGCTGCCACAGAGGGTCAGCCTGGTCCGAGTGCATGCCCTACTGGTTGCTTGTTCGTGCCTGCAGCTCTGAGGTCGGATGTACTCCAGTGGGCCCATGGTTCAAGGTTGACCTGCCATCCTGGGATCCAGAGAACCCGGGACGTCCTTCTACAACGTTTCTGGTGGCCCACGTTACAGGAGGACACCCGGGAGTATGTCAGAGCCTGCCAGACCTGCAACCAGAACAAACCATCGCGCCAAGCCCCATCCGGCCTCCTGCAGCCTCTCCCGGTGCCACATCGCCCCTGGTCCCACATTTCAGTGGACTTTGTGACAGGCCTGCCACCATCGGATGGGAAGACGGCCATCCTTACCATTGTGGACCGCTTCTCTAAGATGGCCCACTTTGCGTCCTTGCCTAAGCTCCCGTCAGCTAAAGAGACAGCCCAGCTGCTCCTCAACCATGTCTTTCGCCTTCATGGGATTCCTGTTGACGTGGTCTCGGACAGAGGGCCCCAGTTTTCATCAGTGTTCTGGCGGGAGTTCTGCAGCCTCTTGGGAGCCACCGCCAGTCTGTCATCCGGGTACCACCCTCAATCTAATGGCCAGACTGAGAGGATGAACCAAGAAATGGAGACGGCCCTCCGGTGTATGGTGTCACAGAACCCATCGTCTTGGTCCCAGCATCTGTTGTGGGTGGAATATGCCCACAACACCCTGACCAGCTCCGCCACCGGTTTGTCTCCTTTCCAGTGTGCCTACGGTTACCAGCCTCCTCTCTTCGCAGCCCTGGAAGGGGAAGCCTCTTGCCCTCCAGTTCAAGCCTTCATCTGTCGCTGTCGTCGGACCTGGGCCCGTGCTAGGGCCTCCCTCCTGAAGGCGGCAGACCGGTACTCCTCAGCAGCCAACCGTCGTCGCTCTCAAGCTCCAGAATACCAGGTGGGCCAGAAGGTTTGGCTCTCCACCCGTGACCTTCCTTTGCGTGTGGAATCCAACAAGCTGGCTCCCAAGTTTGTCGGGCCCTTCGCCATCGAGAAGGTCATCAGCCCGGTGGCAGTCCGGCTCAAGCTCCCTCGGTCTATGCGAGTGCACCCGACATTCCATGTGTCCAAGGTCAAGCCGGTCAGCGAGAGCCCGCTGGTGCCTGCTGCTCCACCCCCACCCCCCCCTCGCCTCATTGAAGGGGGACTCATCTATGCAGTGCGCCGCATCATCCGCTCTCGCCGACGTGGAAGGGGCTGCCAGTACCTCGTCGACTGGGAGGGCTACGGTCCGGAGGAAAGATCCTGGGTTTCTGCTCAACACATTGTGGACCGGGGTCTCATCCGAGACTTTCACCAGCAACATCCGGACCAGCCCTCCCTCAGCAACATCGGCAGGGGCCGTCGCCATAGGACACCTGCTGCTGGCCCTTCCACTGCCCCGGACCAGTGGGAGGACTCCCTGTCTGAGGAGGAGGCAGTGGACCCGCCGGCGAACTCGCCTTCCTCACAGCCTGAGGATGGAGAGTTCTCGGGTTCTCCCGAGTTTTAGCCCGCCTTCCAATTCCCCCTCCTCCCACCCTGGTTCCTTGGACTTGTTTTGGGGACGTCAGGGGCCGTCCCTTGAATGGGGGGGGGTTCTGTCACAGTTCAGTCATCCAGCCATCAGTAATTTTCCATTGATCCTGCCTCTGCCCCACTCAACCTGTCAGCCACGCCCACCTCGTCAGTTCACTCCACTCACCTGTGCACACAGCTGCCTCTCATCACATGCAATCAGCCCAGCATATAGTCACCAGCTCCACACTCACTCCTTTGCCAGATTGTTCTTTGCCATGCGAGTCTTTCCAGCGTTCTCCTGCCTGTCTTCCCGGTACCGACCTCGCCTGTCCCTGATTCCCTGCTTCATCTGCCTCCTGGTTATTCGACCTAGCCTTCCGTCCCTGACCAAGAACTTTGCCTCTCCTCTCCTGATTCCTGTTTGCCGGTTTCTAAACCGTTTGCCTGTCTGCCGGAGTCTAAGTAAAACGTTGAACTTTTTACCTCTGTCTTCTGAGTCCTTTGTACTGCAATTGGGTCCATACACCACCCGTTACAAACACACAATATTTGTTAATAGGATACCTTCCTTGTGTGGGTCTGCAAGTAGGATTCATTTATTAAAGTATATTTGAATAAAATATATATATATATATATATATATATATATATATATATATATATATATATATATATATATATATATATATATATATATATATATATATATATATATATATATATATATATATATATATATATATATATATATATATATATATATGAGAGAGAGAATCACCAAGCGTATACTTAAACCTTCTATACTACCTGCCATTGAAAAGGAAATGCATGAAGAAGAGAGTCGGAAAGAGAGAGTGGAGGAGTGGATTGAGGAAGACATGAATAAAGGGTGTGGGGGGGGAGAGTGCTAGACTCCACAACCTCATTATGTCTGTTGGCATTTTAACTCCTTTTGATGATTTAGTAAGAAGAGGAGATGGAGGAGGAGGGGAGGAGGAGATGTGTTCTCTCCTCTGTCCATGACACCATTTCAATCCTCCGCTCGCACATCCCTCCCTGCCCTCCCCATGACGGAGAAGAGGGAGAAGAAAGAGAAGTGAGTGTCTTTAATTTAGAGGGATCCCGAATGCGTGAAATCCTTTACGCTATCTGGGTCACAGTGTGCCTTACAGGCTGAAGAAACACAAACACACACACACACTGGCAGCCTGCTGGTTTCCTCGGTTATTCCTTTTGTGAGCGTCTCTCTGTTACGCGTGGTGCTGCAGGAGGTTGTGGTATATATTGTGTAGGTGGTAGTACTGGTCCAGCGCTACAGATAAGAGTGGGAAAGAAAGCTCTCAGTGTCAACCCTTAACACTCAGTTCTCCCTTTTAGTAGCTTTAGGGGGACAACAAACCATCTTACTTTAACTGTCAGTCTCACATTCACTACATGACCCAAAGTGCGTGAACACCAGAGGAAAAAACGTGGACACCCGAACGCTCCGCCCACGCATGTTGAACACGTCCTTCTAGAACCACGAGTATTACTCTGCTGTTATTCCTCCTCCACTCAGCTGGGAGGGCTTTCTACATAGTGTGGCATGATTTATGGCTTCATTTACATCCACTGCTAACAATTTTAAAACTCTCTACAAACATTTGTGGTAAGTATATTCTGGTTGTGGCTAGGGAAAGATCGCTCGTTGGGGCGCTTGTAGCTGAGCAGTATGGCCAAAATCTTCTATTCTGATATACTGTAGGTCATTACATATCCCTATAACAATATTACTATATAGCATGTTTTCTGGTAATAGTCTGTATACAACTACCACATGAAGCCTGTTTGAATACTCAAATTGAATTAAATACTGACACATGAAAAGTATTTTCCCCGTTTATTAAGAACTTTTGTGAGATACAAGTATAACAGTTTCAAGTGAAATGACCATGAGTGCACGTGAGTGCATGTGAGTGCATGTGAGCGTGCCCCCACTGGTCCAGACCGACTGCGTTGTCGTGGAAATGCACCACCCATCATCAGGTAAACCCTGTTAGCTCTGTCAGAACGTTTGACGTAGCTTGTACTGTTAGCACTGTTAGCTATGTTGAGAGGCAATCAGAATGCTCCTAATCGCAGATCTCAGGACAATAGTTTGATTTAACATTCCCACAGGCAGATGTCTTAGATGTAAGAAACAGTAGTTAAACAATAAAGCCTAATGAAGAAATTAAGAAAAATCTGGAAAACACAACTCACAATTTACGTCAACCAACATTTGGGTTGGACCATTAAACATGATTCTCTGTCCTGAGCTGTGTATAGTATTCTAGGACTGCCAACACTAAACTTCTAAATATGAATATACATACTCAAATGATAAAAAAAAAGAACTACCTCCGTCTTCCTGGGGAGTGGACTTTCACCAAGCCGACTGACAGCGGACATTTACTGAACCTACAAAGTTAACATGTTGGCTCCATGGTAATACATCAACAGTGTTCGTAGGCCCACGTATTGATTCATAAATTCCGAGTGAGACAGCGTCTGGCGAACGTTCAGCTCAAATTGGCGTCGCTCACAGCCAGTTAGGACTCAGTGCCATGGACATAATAATAATAAACAAAAACAGGACGTTCTTTGGCCGTTTTTGACAGCGCTATCGTATTCTGGGGTAACAGAGCTTAAAGGTTGGAGAAGCTCGTGACTAAGGTTTCCACTTGTTCAGTTTACATCACTGTGACTCAAACAACCAGTGAAGTGTTTGAATTGTAAAAGGTCCAGAAGGTTCTCCTCGTACTGGGCGGACTACACCTCTGGTCTGGTAGCAGGGAAAAGTTGAGTCAAGTCTGATGGCGTTGGCTTTTTCTGATCTTTGGAGAGGTACTTCATGTGTTTTTGTATTCTGTGCTCAGCGCAGTGAGCATGGTGCACAGGTGAGACGTGGCAGCGTACAGTGGTGTATTCTGATGAGACTGCACACACATCTGTTGAGGGTACACTTAAATACTTAAATACTGTTTTATAAACCTCAAATATGTTCTGCAGTTGTACGAAAGCAACCACCAACATCTTTCTCAGAAATACAATTAATTCAGCATAATGTACATTTCCTCAGCCATTCCTCAGCCAACCACTTCCTGTAGAGGGATGATTCGTGTTCATGTAGACGGGATGAATAGATTCTACGTTGTGACTATTGCACACGCAGCCACTTCTCAGAGGCTGAGGGGTTATCCACATCAGTCCGGCATTAAGTTCTCGCACATTTGCTTGTGTGGTCAGTTACAGCTGCCTAATGTATGTGGACCAGCCCTCATTAAAGCTGATCAGAAAAAAAGACACAGCTCTCTCCCTGCGTCTCCATGTCTTATAGGGCCAAACCAACCAATCACATATTGTAAAATATAGGAGTTATATGAAGTTATTTTTATAATATGACAATATGAAATAGGCTACTACCCTATGCCTGGAAACAGCATAAGAGATGCCTTTCAGTTCCATAGCCTGATCTGTTGCCTTTTGGAAAAGTCTGTGTTCAGTGTGTCTACAGCGTAATAATGACGTGTTAGAAATGTTCCTTACTTTTATAATAAAATGATTTTACCAAAGTCATCAGTGGGCAAACTGACACCTCAGTCCCCAGCAGGAGGACTGTCTTTCTGTGACATACTACTGATGAGTTATTTAAGATTGTCAGTGTCAGCATTATGTTCATCTGAAAGCGAAGAATTTTGTCTTTTTTAAATGACATATATTAGTGTTATTTAATCTGAAATACAGTTGGATTGTTAAGTACACATTTTTCGTTCAGTAAGGACATTTTGAAGGTAAAACGTTTAGTTTGATAGTTTTCATGCGGTCATTGGTGCCTTTGGGATAAGAATCAGCGCCAGAATGCACCAAATTAGTATCAGTATCCAGTACCAGCATATTGTATTGAAACGCATCTTTAGTGTAAATCCTCTGTTGCTCAGAGTGCTGTTTTGTAGCTCAGTGACCTTTGACCTCCTTGTGAGAGAAAGAAAATCAATGCAGCATCACATCATTGCTTGATATTATTTAAAAGCATTCAGAGCTCTGAAGCATGCTTTCAATTGAATTTCTGTGTTCCTAGATCGATCAACGCACAAAGAGTTTCACTCATTCCTATCTACACACACACACACACACACACACACACACACACACACACGCGCGCGTGTGTGTGTGTGTGTGTGTGTGTGTGTGTGTGTGTGTGTGTGTGTGTGTGTGTGTGTGTCGGGTGACACTGAATACTCGACATTCAGTGATGGAAGAGCACTTAAAGCAATAATTGGAAATGTTCTCAGAGACAGAGCAGAGTATTTTAATGTGATTTGAGGGTGTGTGTGTTAGTGTGTGTGTGTGCAGATCCTCACAAAAGAGAGTGATATCTATAGAGTGAGAGTTCACACACACACACACACACACACACACACACACATCACAGAGACAGATGACCCTCATGGGTGTATTGACATCTCTCACGGCTGAACAAATGGCGCAGTTGAGTTGCGTTCACTGACTTCGATCTGAAAACTGTTTAACATTCCATCTGTGGCCTCACCTGGGTCAGCCATAGAGCACAGGGAAATGATCTCTCTCTCTCTCTCTCACACACACACACACACACACACACACACACACACACACACACACACTGTGTCTGTTTTTTTACATGCTAGCAGTTATATAAACCCACTGATGGTGTTGTTGTTGACACTTTTTGTTGAGTTGATAAGCGTTGTTGATGTTTTCTGTACTTGGTGATGTTAATGTTCAGATGATAGTGATAATGCCGATGTCTCTCTAAGTGTCAGACAGAGACTCTTTTACACTGATCCTCCTACAGAGGTGGACAGTAGAGAATATGGCTGTCAGGTATTATATCAAAGCCTGATATCACTTCTTCTTCTGTGCCATTAAAAACACAGCACTGTTGCATTGGGTTCTTCATTAGCATGAAGTCTCACAGACATGTTTTTCTTTCTCGATAGTAATATCGACTGATAAAGGTCAGCAAGTTTACATTTTTGTTTCGGTCACTGATCATGAGATACATTTTCAGCCACATTATCGGAGAGAATCCAGTGTTGGTCAGCTGGTTTCTTCACCACTTTGGTGCACACTGAAACATTAGAGCAATTATTGGATGAACAACTAGCTTCAGTATGCATTGTAATAACTTTGGTGATTCTCTGACGTGTTATCTTCTGCCATCATCAGATCATAAATTGGATTTGTCCAATGCTTTCGTTAACAAAAACGAGTGACATTATGAGCAGCCTCTGCTGTACCTTGTGTTCAGTGCTAATTAGCCAATGCTAGCGTGCTAACAAACTGTAAATCAAATAAATCTATAAATGAAAACCTTAACCTTTACATGTGGCCGTCAAAAGGACTGTACTGAGGCTGAAGATTTAGCCCCAATGCAATGACTGGACAGTCTAGCTGCCTGTCAGTCTGTCTACCTATCTGTCAGTCTGTCTACCTGATAGTCTGTCTACCTGCATGCACTCTGTCCAGCTATCTATACAGCTGTGAGCACTAACAGCATCCATGTTTGTTGTTTACGTTGATAATGATCATTTTGGGGGAGTGTCTTTGGAGGGAGGCCTAAAGGGACAAACTCTCTACATTTAGAGACTTTTGAAGCGAGTGTAGTGAGCTACTTTGATTGGAGAAGAGTTGGAATCACTGAGCTTGGTTTTTCGGTTGAATAATTTCAAAGCCTAGCGTACTCTTGCTGGTGTTATGTTTCAAGGATTCAAGGATAATTTATTGTATTAAGCAACACAGGGATGTACAACGGCATTCAGTTGTAGCTCATTTTCAACAGTAGTATATTCCTGGACTGTATTTTCTGAATTAGCATCATACAAAAACAAAAGCAATTCTCTGGTCAGATAATATGGCAGACATATTCACATTGAAATTCAACATGAGGAAACATTGTCCATCAACTTTGACTGTGTTTGAGCACCTTGAGTTGGATGAACGGTGGAGCCAGGTCTCTGCTGAACATCAACATGTTAGCATTGTAATTGTGAGCATGTTAGCATGCTGGCATTAGCATTTAGCTCAGGGCACCTAAGTGTGGCGTCGCAGAGACACTTTTAAGATACACCACGGAACACAATGTCTAAAAATATTCCCCTAATATATGCTGATCAGAATCAGAATCAGCTTTATTGGCCATGTATGCGTGTGCATACATGGAATTTGACTTTGGTTACACATTGCTTCCCATCGTACATACATACATACAATATACAATAAACAAGAGAAATATAAAAACAATGACATTAAAGACAACAAAGTAGAACAGAGAATCTAAGCATAAACATTTAACATTTAAGTACTATGTACAATATAAATATATATCGAAGAATATATATGAGCATAAAGAACAACAAGAAAGACAATGACAATGGATTCAGGAAATTAGTGCAGAGAGGTGATAATAGTGCAAATAGTGCAAATGAAGATGCAATATGTCTGATTAATTGTTAATTGTTCATCAGAGTGACGGCCAGTGGAAAGAAACTGGTCCTGGTTCTGGTGGTTTTGGCGTACAGAGCTCTGTAGCGTCTACCAGAGGGGAGGAGTTGAACAGCTTGTGTCCAGGGTGTGAAGGGTCTGCAGTGATCTTTACAGCCCGTTTCCTGTCTCTGGAGGTCTACAAGTCCAGGATGGAGGGCAGGCTGAAACCAATGATTCTCTCTGAAGACCTGACAATCTGTTGTAGTCTGTTCCTGTTCTGTTTAGTAGCCGATCCAAACCACACAGTGATGGAGGAGCAGAGAACAGACTGGATGATGGTGGAGTAGAACAGGATCAGCAGCTCCTGAGAAAGGTTGAACTTCCTGAGCTGGAGCAGGAAGTACAACCTCTGCTGGGCCTTTTTCCAGATGGTGTCAATGTTTGGGACCCACTTCAGGTCCTGGGAGATTGTGGATCCCAGAAACCTGAAGGTTTCCACAGCGGACACAGTGTTGTTGAGAATGGTGAGGGCTGGAAGTGTTGGGGGGCTCCTCCTGAAGTCTACTGTCATCTCCACAGTTTTGAGCTTGTTCAGCTCCAGGTTGTTCTGACCACACCAGAGGACCAGCTGTTCAACCTCCCGTCTGTACGCAGACTCATCACCGTCCCTGATGAGGCCGATGACCGTTGTGTCGTCTGTGAACTTCAGGAGTTTAACAGACGGGTCCTCTGAGGTGCAGTCGTTGGTGTAGAGGGAGAAGAGCAGTGGGGAGAGCACACATCCCTGGGGGGCACCAGTGCTGATAGTCCGGGTGCTGGATGTGATTTTTCCCAGCCTCACCTACATGTACCTGTATTGCTTTGTATATAAGCCCAATTATTCTATCCCACTTTATTTTAGCTTAAAGTTGTCATATGACAACATGGTTATAATGCCTAATAATAAGGATTATTATTGTATGTAGGTCTATACGGGTCCAGACTCTGTTACTGGCAGTTACCACTAGTTAACTACCATGAAGCTCAAGGCCAATGTTTGTGTTTGACCTGGAAGCAAGAACAAGATTCGACACATAGATTTGTCCTTGAAATCTAAAAGAAGAACACTACCTACCATCAGCCGTCAGCAGGTTGACCATTGTCTCACAAGGCACACAGGCACTTTCAACACTGTAATGTTAAGTTGAAATACAGCACGAAGAAGGTGGAAGCTGACGGCTCCAAGGTCACCAAACAGATATTATCCCCATTCATGTGCTTTTGTCTTTTCCCTATCTTTCTCTCTCACACACAAACACACAGAAGGCAATTACCAATATCTGCCAAATCTGCTGACATGAAAAAATGCTAATGTATGTTGTTTTGGTCTATCAATAATGATTCTGAGGCTGCCATAAATCCTCTGCTGCTTTCCTACCCTCCTTCTTTGATTTTACCTTTCCGTCTTTCCCCTTGTTATTTTCAGTTTGCTGTCCTGACTTTTTCCCCTCATCTTGTAAGTCGCTTTGGATAAAAGCGTCTGCTAAATGACTGTAATGTAATGTAATGTAATCTTCTTTCTTTTTCTTCACACACCATACCTTTCCTTTCCTTTCCTCGCCCGGATAGTCCTTTAAATGAAGATGTACATAACAGACTGTTAGAACAGATCATGTTTGATGGAATTACAATACAGGTTTCTCTCTCTTTCTCAATTCAATTCATCGAGGCTTTATTGGCATGAAAGTTTCAGAAAAAAAACAATGTTGCCAAAGTATAAAAAAAAAAATTCTTTTTTTTTTCATTTATATATATATATATATATATATATATATATATATATATATACACTTTATATCTTCACATCGTTACATTTGTCCCTCACCCGTCTGTGTGTCTGTATGTCTCTCTGTATGTCTTGAGCAGCTGGACAGACATCAGAGTTGCCAACAACCTGCATGTGTCTCCTCCAGGAGCTCCCCGCATGGCTTTAGATGTGCTGAAATTCAACTTACCCAATTTGTCTGGCTGAAATATGTAATATTCACCTCTCACTGGACACAGACACCCTCTCTATGCTGTGTGTGTGTGTGTGTGTGTGTGTGTGTGTGTGTGTGTGTGTGTGTGTGTGTGTGTGTTCAAAGGCAACTGAGGTGAAGACAGATGGGGAGCAGAACTGAGCCACTCCAGCTCTTTCATCCCTCATCAAACTATTAATTCATCCTCACTCACTCCACAGTGAGAGAGAGAGAGAGAGAGAGAGAGAGAGAGAGAGAGAGAGAGAGAGAGAGAGAGATGAATACTAATTGGGATTGTGCTGGATCTACACATTCTCTTTACCCGTTAACTTGCTACATGGCTGAGCCTGATTAAAGCCAATCATTTACATAATTAACATATGGTTCTGGCCCTTCCTTTTATGTGCTGATCATCCTGTCACACACACACACACACACACACACACGCACACACTCATTAACATGCACAAGGGGAATGGGAGGGAGGGAGGTAGTATAGTACCCAGCCAACAGCAGTGTCTTACTCTATATTATCATCTTATATCATATTTAACAACTGTTATTGAACTATAATCACTATATCACTCCTAACAGCTTGCTGCTATTGTACACACTTGTTAGAAAATATTGTGTGTGTATACGTGTGTGTGTGTGTGTGTGTGTGTGTGTGTGTGGTACTTATTCTACAAAGTAGGAATTCTCCAATAGTATTTACTATACGTGTGTGTGTGTCGTAATGCCACACACACCTGGGACGTCTGCTCTAGATGTGATGCACAGTGCTTTCAGTATGCAAACCTCCTGAACCTTTCCTCGATTTCATAAAGTTGCAGCCTGAATTTAAACTCTTGCTAACCCTGTGTAACATGCTACACAACATTTTGAATAGCTACCAAAGAACGATAGAAGATCGCAGTTCGACCCCCAGCTCTGCGTCCTTTGGCCAATTAACCTTAAATTGCACCCGGTGTGTGAATGGGTGTGTATGTGAATCGGTGTGAATGGGTGAAAGATGAGGTCGGAGGACTGGGAAGGCAATTTACAAAAGTCCATTTACCCTTTTTGTCAATGGAGGCAGAGAAAATAGTCTAAATATAGTCTACACTTAAACTGATATTGACTTTCTTAGGTGGCTGAAATAGTTTGTCTGCTGTTCCCGTCCACAGCCGCTTCACCCCGCCATCGTTCGCCCCCCCACAGACTCCATTGGCAAAAGTAGTAATTTATACACATCCCACAATACCCACATTGCAAATATATAGTTTACATATAGACAAACTCAAGTCATTGAATGCTCATTTGGAGTATAGTACAAATTCAGGGAATTACAGAGATTATACAGAAATATCATAGTTTAATCACAATCATACTCACATTACAGTAACAATGTTGCTTTCCCTCTCTGTCTCTCTGTCTCTGTTATGAAATGTCAGAGAATCCATCACAGCCTGGACAATTGAAAATGCAATGAAATAACAATAAATGATGAATGGCAGTATGTGTAATGGATACGCTGGATTTAAAGAAACACCCTGTATGTCCTGTGTGATGTCACAGGGATGGTGTGAGGTCTCACTGCAGCTGTCATGTGCTACAGCTTCATAAAAACAGAGTGACTGTTCATGAAAACACAATTATCATAAATCTGACAGTTGTTTGACCTATTACCCAGAAACAGGACACGAGTAGATCTGAGACCCAGTGAGATGATCCGTAATGCATTATTCAGTCGGTGAGGTGGATGCACGATCATCCTCCTAGCCACACTGATCTCCATATAGAGCGGGGGGGGCACAAGAGAAATAGGGACTGTTGTGGAGGGCTGGACCAATAGACTGAACCCAATCCTGCTCTATGTTACTCCACCTCTTTATAAAGAGAAGTACATTGCATGGTTCTGATGAGCTGTGAGTGGTAAGAGTAAATATTCTGATCAGTGGTGGAATGTAACTTAGTGTAAGTACTGTACTACAAATTCAAGGTACTTTACTTGAGTATTTCTATTTTATTCAGCTTTCAGAGGGAAATATTGTACTTTTTACTCCACTACATTTGTCTGGCAGCTTTAGTTACTAGTTACTTTGCACATTATGATTCATCAATGCTCGTAGATGCTTGTTTGGAAAAGGAGATGTACTTATGACTTCTGGTGACTAGTAGTTCTTTTGATTGCCTGTGTTGAATGCACTTATTGTAAGTCGCTTTGGATAAAAGCGTCTGCTAAATGACTGTAATGTAATGTAAAATCAAACCTTTCCTAACTCCCCAAACTGAACAACAGAGTATAAAGGAGTTAAAAAGAGCTCCACCTGAAACATCTGCTGCAGGAACAATGATCCAAACAATATACATAGTAAAATCCATATATCATAGTAAAACACTGACAGGGATCATGTTTCTGATAGATTAGTACTTGTATTACTATTGTTTGTAGTCCAATGACCTCATGTTCTGTTTGTCAGGTCAGTGAAGGATGAACTGAAGTCAGGTTGAATGTGTGAGGTGAGATGTGAAGGACAGCTGACAGCTGATGTCAGTGAGAGAGGATCTGGATCTGGATCAGTTCAACTCCATCACGGAGGTTTGTTCACATATGGAGGTCGATCCAAAGAGAACCAACATCTTCTGAGCGTGTTGCTTTAGCAGCTTAGCTACAAAGCCTCAGATGTCCGTGTCGCTCTGCATCAGTCAAGTTTTAGTATTTCTCCGTGTGTTTCGTCTCGTAATGGAGATTCAAGTTGTAATCCCTAAACTAAGCACACAGTTTTACCTTTGACTTCAGTAAATAAAACTCTACACTCTGTGTCAATCTTTCTTTTTTTAACATAGACTGACATTTTTTAAAGGGTTAACAGCTAACTCACATCTCCCGTAAACTCAACAACAGTCTCCTTCAAAATAAAAGCAAAGCAGCTGTATTCCGTGCATGATGCACACTTGTTTCCGTTTTATTCCTAATCTGCCATTGACGTCCCGCGGGCCGGTCGGCGACAGCCGGGTACGACAATGTCCGGTCTGATATAGACCTGTAGAATGACAGTGGCATCACAAAACACAACTTTATACATATACTCAAAATACAAAACAAACAGTGTTGACATATGACAGAATATAACCACTAATGTTAAAGTGCTGGCCTGCACCAACCCATGACAACAACACAGACTGCTGTGCCGTGCTATACTTAACACGTTCTCACTCAGGACCCCTTGTTGTCCCTTTTTGAAGCCTTGGGTACCATTCTAGCCTCATTTTTCAACATGTAGGTCTCCTGGGTAAAAGTCATGTGACTCCTGTCTTAATTGCTACAACTGCTAGAGGCAGCCCTGCATGTGCAAAACTGACGCTAGAGGGAACGTTGAGCGATGTAGGGCCACTGACCAAGCTGCCATGTCAAACAGGTTGGGAGTCAGAATGTGCTGCTGTAGTTAACCACAATACATTTAAATTCACCCAAATCTCCTGTTCCAAATTGATTAAATTACATATTTTACACATATTTTATGAAACTATAATATATTCCAAGATCTCACATCCCTTTGTCAGTTTTTCAAATGTATAGCCCCATGATGGGCTGATGGAAATCCAGTCTCTACTCCAACATCTGTAAATATTCTGGTCCCTTAACAAGCTGATAACATTTGCAACATTTGATATGAGTAACATTAAGCTCAGTGGACCTCAGAGTAGCATCTCCTCATTCACACAGTGAAGTGTGCATGTAGATTCTCTTGCTTGCCTCCAGGCCCTCTGCTCTCTGTTTCTGTCTCTGAACACTCCAGTTGTATAACTGTACCCAAACATGTTGCTGTGCATTGCATAAGTGAAAGGCGGTGTTCACTGCATCTTCTGTGGAGTGAACTGAGCAGAGGGGTGTTCTGTGAGTGTGAGGGAGGACCATAAAAAGAAAAATATGACTGCATTTCTGACAAAAAAACACCTTAATGCACCATTACTTTGGGCTCTTGAAGGAGAGGTACAGGAAGTTATGATGAAGCTATGGTGGGTTCTCTGTAGCCCATCTAAACAGCTGTCAGTTCTCTAATGGCTGCACCTTCTGACACAAACAACAGACAACCTAGCTCAGTCCAGAGCTCTATCACAAAACTAGAAAATACAAACTATTTCAGCCGGACTACTTTCTCCAACCCTGGAGATCTTAGGGCGGAGCGACTCTCCTCCTCTGGCAGCAAGCATTTCCGATCAGTTTCCCTGCTTCACGTTTGTTCAGCTCCTTGATGAGGAGATCAGCTCCAGGTGTCTCTCTTTCCACACCTGATCCCAATGCTCTCCTGAAGGAGTGGCTGGAGCCCGTAGATTCCTTTGACTACCCTGCCCCTCAGCCCCTTACAGCATTTCCGTGATTTTGACTGCAAACATTTGAATTTTTACTTTTGAAGCTCTGTCCTAATTTAGGCCAAACATTTTATGTTACACTTTGATGTCCTGGTTGTTTAATCTACATGCTTTGACAAGGCAAAGGATTTTCGTAATCAGTTAATCGGGTGTTTTGTAGCTTCATGTTTTACAGACAGTACAGCCAGCTGAAGCTACCACAACTTAGCTTTTAAGCATTGGAAAGTTGATTCCTGACAGTCAAGACGCTATAAACTACAAACCAAAGCCTAATCCCCACAGCGGGTCCATTTGGTGGACCAGTGTCGGTATGTTTTACTGCTTGTTGCTTGATGTCCTGTCTGTTAATCCCCTCTGTCACCTCTGCTAAAACCATATCAATGCTGTGGGCACTGCTTGGCTTTCCAGGCACAAAGGTGACTAATATTATGGAAAAGTTTCCTAGCATCTTAGCTGATCACCCACTCGCCAAGGGTGTTGTCCTTCATATTGGTTGTAATGACATGCCAGTCCGATATGTGAGATACTAAAGCATGACTTTACCAAACCTCTTAAGGTCCCTCACGGTCCACAGCAAACAGGTCTTTGTCTCTGGTGCCTACACACGACTCAACCACGCCATAGGTCACTTCAGCCACACGCTCGGCTTCCACACCTGGCTGCAGTTAATCTCGGCTGCTCACAATGTAGCTTTGTGGACATTTTTTTTGAATTTCTTCTGGAAACACCCAGCCTTCTTCTCTAGTGGCATTCACCCTAATGGCCTGGGCTCACACACTCTAACCGACAATTTATTTTTCAATCTTCAACTCTCTCACCCTGAGGTCATATCCGATCCTGGTCACTTCCTGTCTAGACAAGTGAACCTCTCCCTCCCACATTAGCTTAAATTGGAAATTAAATTATCTCCAAGTGTTTTAGATATAGATACAACTCACCACAATACTCTATATTATTTAAATATTTAAAAGAAATAGTAAATGGACTGTACTTGTTTCTCTCTTTTCTAGTCTTCCGACCACTCAAAGCTCTTTAACACTACATGTCATCATTCACATCCATTCATACACTGATGGCAGGAGCTACCATGTAAAGTACCACCTGTCCATCAGGACTAACTAACATCTACACCCGTTCATACACCACAGGAACAGCCTGCAGTTTGGGTTTAAGTGTCTTGCCCAAGGACACCTCGACATGGGGATCAAACCGCCGATTGAAGGACGACCCGCTCTACTAGTGAGCCACAGTCGCCCCCAGATGCTTTCCAGTACCTGCACTGAATTTGACTGTTTAGTCATTATGGGTGACTTTAACATGAATTTAATGAACTCTCAGCCATACTTGGCATATGTGAGGACACACTCTAGATCTAGTTATTACTAAGGGTGTTTACATCTCAAATGTCACTGTTTGCTATTCAGATCATTTATATTTTCATAAATCTATTAAACCAACCTAATCTCTAATCACAATGTTAACATCAGAGCTAAATGTGAGTTTTAACCAGGTGAGGGCTGGGTTTCACGAGGGGATCCTCCTTCACCGAGGGCTGTCCCAGACCTGGACAGTTGAATCCCCTGGGCAGACTGCAGCGGAGAAGTCTAACTATATTTTCGGTAATTTATGAAACGGTGGGGAACGCTGTCTCAGAACAAGTCTCTGTTTACCTTCAGCTCTGCTGTGAGCGACATTTCATTCAAGAAGGAGAGGAGGTGGAGATATGAGGATTTGCCGACAGTTTGAGGATCCGATGCAGTTACGAGATCTACTCACAAGCTCTTTGTAATACTTTTCATTGGTGAAATATTTGTAAAACCAACAGACAGAGGTAAAGGGTGACCAATAGGATTGATTGATTCAACCTTGAGATACAAGGTTTCCGCCTGACAGCGAAGACATGATATGAAACAAAAGTTATGTGTCACCATTTAGCTGTTTGCTGATGTAACATAAAGTCAAAAGTTCAACAAACTCAATACAGACAGTAGTATTAAGTGTAGAGTAGAAAGAAAACAAAGGTGTGTACCAACATTTCAATCAGGTGTGTGGCCATCACATAGTGGGGGTGCACACACTCTGATCATTTTTCTGCAATATTGACTGTCTCATAAGGATCTGTGCGTGTGTGTGTGTGTGTGTGTGTGTATGTGTGTGTGTGTGTGCGGTGCTGTTGCAAAAGTGCTTGCATCGGCAGGTTCATCCTAAGAGCCTCTCAAATCAAATGACCAAGAATAATGGTGAAAAATGCTGAGGTTGGCAAGACTACACACACACACACACACACACACACACACACACACACACACACACACACACACACACACACACAGCCATGCAGTTGCACTGCTAGGCCTGTTTATATTTCCATATGAATGTATTTCAGTCATGTTCTCATCTTTCCTTTCTTCCTACACTGCCTCCTCTTTGATCATTATTTCCTGCCTCCTCTTTTCCTCTTTACATTTCCCCTCCCTCGTTCTTTGCAGCATTACTCTCTGTCCCTGCAGTGTCTGCGGTATATAATCCCCATCTCTCTGTAGGATTGTTCGTTTAGTGCTCCTGTGTGTACTCCAGCAGTAATATCTTTGTTGTTTATGAGAAATAACTGTAGATTTGGAAACATAATTTCATATAAAAAAAGGCATTGTTAGCATTTTAGCCTTCACATTTACCTCCTGCAGCGCCAGTCATAAACAGCTTTGGATATTTTGATGGAACCATATGTAAACACGTGGGGCACTACATCAAGTTTAATTTGCAATCATTCATATTTGAATGGCTCCTTGTGCCATATGAAATAATATATATATATATATATATATATATATCGAGAATTGAAATTGGTTCTCACA
Organism: Cebidichthys violaceus; assembly: GCF_023349555.1. Lineage (NCBI taxonomy): Eukaryota > Metazoa > Chordata > Actinopteri > Perciformes > Stichaeidae > Cebidichthys > Cebidichthys violaceus. The sequence goes on along the minus strand of NW_027176506.1, from coordinate 2,405,925 downwards.
TTGTCCCATATTGTGATCTTCATGCCATTCATTTACTCATACAGGTTGTTTTTTTATGAATAAATAAGTAGTTTGGATCCCAAAAACTGAGAATAACAAGAACAAGAAAAACATCTAATTTGACCAGATGTCCAGAGACTCTGATTTATTGCAGTTTACAAACACAAAATCAGGACAATTCTAAAAATGAATATTTGTGGGAATGGAGATCAATGTCTGATTATCATGATATGGATTTAAGATCGTAGCATGCAGCTCTACACGTTGCTTTTTTGGGGGAAATTTATAAGCGTTCAAGTTCTGCGATTGTCATGCTTCAGAAGGATTACATGTTCCTCTCTGGACTATGACCAGGGTCTCACTCCCCACTGGAAATAAAAAAAAATGTATGTTTAAGATGTTTCTTAACGTCAATGTGTTATACAAGTTGCAAACTCTTGAAGTGTAGGTTGTGTGCTTAACGCTAGCGAGTGTGTGATCAATGATGAGAGAGAGCTTTAGCTCAGTGGTGGTGACGTGAAGTCATGTGACCGTGGTGTCGTTCCTTTATGGCCTAACGTTAACGTTTTAATTCTGCTTATTGTATTTACGCTTCAAATCATAAAAGTAGTGTTCATTTGTGAAGATTATCTTGCTGAATAAAACACGTAAGTACAAACATTTGTTTGACCCCTAGACTATTTTCTGAAGTAATTCAAAAGCCAATGGAAGAATCTCATTAGCCATTGTCATCCCTGCACCACTCTATGGACACCCTAATACACAGTATTATTGGACATGGACTCTGTATTCATTTGTTGTATGATTCTGTTCATTCTGATATTGATTTGAAATAGCAACTGTAATAATATTTCAGTAGGTAAAGTAGTTGTGTAACGGACTACCATCATGGTTTGGCACGTATTTGAACCTCGGATTAATTACGTAGTTTAACCATCATTGTGTGAAATAAAGTTGTATTGCCGATATCAAGTAAAAATATGCGAATAGGAGATCAGCATTAATGCTTTCTAGTCGCTGATCCCTGATAATGTTACATTGTGAACAATAAATCAGTTTAAATTGACAGAAGGTATGCTAGTAACATTAGCAGCACTGGAGCTAACAGCTAATGTACAGAGGTCTGTTTAAGTTGCATTATGATGCGTTCATGCTCTTAACTTTAAAAGTTAGAATTGGTCAAAGGTGAATTTTAGCATTATCATGACGTGTTCAAATGCAATCTTGTAAAATGTAGTTTAATAGATAATAGTAATAGATATTAGAAATGAATTATGACCTGTTTAACTTCAAAACACGAGCAACTAACAAACTACAACAATCAACTTTATCGCCCAATATGACTCATTGACGATCCGGGGCATCTCTTGAAGTGATGTTTGCTCCCTTTTGTTTCCTCTGATCCATTGAGGTTGAGTCATGGTTACAATGAGTAAGGCTCATACAGCTTTGGGGTCCCGTGGATAAGACAGTCACGGGCGTCATTCAGTTGACCTCGCCAATAGTATGCAGCCACACCGATATGCTTGCATTTCTGTAGCAAAAGTGTTAAAACTATGTATGAAGCAGGGTCATAGATGCATCATTAATGTGTAAGAGTAACAGAATATCAGCAATGCAACTATGAAAGAAGTGAAGGAAATCTTTTGAATACATGCAAATGTTTGCAGCATTTTACTTAAATAAACTCTACATCTTATTACTAATAGTAAACTTCTCACACAGAATGTGTGCAAAATCTCAGTGTTTTATAGCCCCACCCTATATGTGACTACACCTCAAGGGGTTTGTTGTGTGTGTGTGCTCTCCTGTGCCAGTGAATACCGCAGTCCAGCATTGTGGAAGCAGTATAACAAATAGGACCTGTCAGCTCAAAGAAGGGGGGGAGTGTACTGATGATTGATTATTACAGTGAGCAGAGAGAGAGAGAGAGAGAGAGAGAGAGAGAGAGAGAGAGAGACCCTCACACTGAGCTGAGGTGCTGATGTTAACGCTTTGTCGCACCAGACTGAAGCAGAAGATATAGACCGTGTTTGGATGCAGATGCTCTCGGTGTGTGGAGGAAGAATCATGAGAAGATTATGTGATACATAGGGGGAAGACGAGAGAAATTAAGGAGGCATAGTGAAAGAGAAGGTTGTTCAGTCCACAGACCGCAGAAATGTGCCGTTAAACAAGCCAAACCATATTGTTTAAGCTGTTTAAGCTTCATGTAAAATAAGATTGGAACAAAATGATTGGCCGAGGCATCATGTCACTATATGGGGTATGTATCATCCGCATGTAGCACATTAGTAGATATTTTCAGCACAGATGTTGTGTAGTTTGATACATCAGCATGCAATTTCCAGATATCAACAGAAACATCAGGTTTAGTGTTCACCACAATCAAGAAGCAAACTTTTCTGGGGTGCGATTAAATACAAATTCAATGTAAAGACGCAAATGCAAAAAAAACAATTAGTGCTTTGTAGTTGAGGAGAAGGATTTTAAATTCTATTCTAGATTTTACAGGGAGCCAGTGCAGAGAAGCTAACACAGGAGTAATATGGTTGCTTTTCTTAGGTTTTGCATGTGTGTTACTACACATGCTGAAGCATTTTGAATCAACTGGAAAGATTTAAGAGACTTATTAGAGCAGCCTGATAATAAGGAATTGCAGTAATCTAGTCTAGAGGTAACACATGCATGAATAATTTTTTCTGCATCGCTTTGAGACAGGATGTGTCTGATTTTTGAAATATTATGTAGGTGAAAAAAGGCAGACCTTGAAATGTGTTTTATCTGGGAGACAAATCCTGATCAAAGATAACTCAGAGATTCTTTAGGTGCTGCTGGATGCCAGCGACATGCCATCTAGAGGATCTATATCATTAGATTTTGGAGGTGTTCTGGGCCTAATATAATAACTTCGGTTTTGTCTGAGTTTAACATCAGGAAGTTGCAGTCATCCAGGTTTTTATGTCCTTACGACATGCTTGAAGTTTAGAGAGCTGGTTGGTTTCATCTTGTTTGATCGATATATATAATTGAGTATCATCTGCATAACAATGAAAGTTTATAGAGTTTTTTCTGTTAACATTGCCTAAAGGAAGCATATATAAGGTGAATAGAATTGGTCCAAGCACAGAACCTTGTGGAACTCCATGACCAACGTTGGTCTTCATCGAGGTTTCATCGTTTACAAACTGAGATTGATCTGATAAATATGACTTAAACCAGCTTAGTGTGGTTAGGGTTCTCTGTGCTAAGATGCTTTCTAAATCCTGACTGAAAATCCTCAAATAAACTATTGTTATGTAGAAAGTCACAAAACTGATTCGCGACGGCTTTCTCAAGGATCTTTGAGAGGAAGGGAAGGTCTATAGTTAGCCAACACCTCTGGATCAAGATTGGGCTTCTTAAGAAGAGGTTTAATTACAGCTACTTTGAAGGACTGTGGTACATGGCCTGTTAGTAAAGACAGGTTGATCATATCTAGTAAAGACATGCTAACTAGAGGGAAAACTCTTTAAGCAGCCTAGTAGGGATAGGGTCTAAGAGACAGGTAGAAGGTATAGACGTAGAAATTGTTAAAGTCAATTGATGAAGGTTGATGGGAGAAAATCCATCTAAATATATATCAGGGTTTACAGCTGTTTCTAAGGTTACTGTATTTGAGGATGGATTGGTACTGGTTGAGGCCAGGAGATTATTCATTTTGTCTCTAACAGTTAGAATAAAGAAGTTCATGAAGTCATTACTACTGAGGTCTATACATGGCTGAACAGAGCTGTGACTCTCTGTCAGTCTGGCTACAGTGCTGAAGAGAAACATGGGGTTGTTCTTATTATTCTCTCTCAATGATGAGTAATAGGATGCATAAGGAGGGCCTTCTTATATGTTTGAAGACTGTCTCGCCAGACTAACCGAGATTCTTCCAGATTGGTGGAACGCCATGTTCTTTCAAGTTTTCATGTCAGCTTTAATTTGTGGGTTTGAGTGTTATACTATGGAGCGAACCTCCTTTGTTTTACTATCTTCTTTTTTAGAGGGGCAATAGAGTCTATTGTCATTCTCAGTGAGCCTGTAGCACTATCGGCAAGATGATCAACCTGGGACGGACTAAAGTTAGCACAGGAGTTCCCTGTTATATTGAGGCATGGTATTGAATTAAATGCAGATGCAATCACTTCTTTAAATCTAGTGTAGAAACTTTTGCCTAATGGTGAATAGTCTGGTAGTAAGAATTAAAAGTTATTAGATAATGGTCCGACAAAAGAGGGTTTTGTGGAAAGACTATTAAATGTTCTATTTTAATGCCATATGCCAGAACAAGGTTGAGGGTTAAAACAATGAGTGGGTTTCTGTACACTCTGACAGAAGCCGCAGTGTTTATAGTAGCCACATTAACATAGCTGCGGTTTTAATGCCTAGGGGATGTTATTTTCAGTGTTCATGGTGCAGTGAGCATAGCCTAGCACTGATTGATACAAACTCCATTCAGTAAACAATCATCCTCTTGCAGACAGACCTGACAAAGCATGAATCCAAACTTTCTTTTGGGTTCATACAGCTGTAGTAAAGCAGCTGACATGTGGCTTACTAGAGTGAATGCAGCTCTGTGAAAAAAACGCCTCCGGATAATGTTCTGAACCCAGGCCCGACAGTGTTTGGTTTTCCAGCATATCTGGGACTTCGTCTACATGCACTAATCAGCACTAGTGGTTATTTCGGCTATGGTTGATGAAGAGTTGGTATATGTTGGTATACAATCCCCCTTCTCTCTGAGTGACGCCAATGAAAACAAATGATCCCACGGTCACTATTGCATTTCATTTAAGTCACTATAGCTATATTAATGCTCTGAATGTGGTATATTGCTCTTTTACTTCCACTTTTTTGCTATCATGGCCAAACAATGGCAATGTTGCTCCATCCATCTGTCCTGCATTTTGGAGCAAAAGCCCTCTTCATCTACAGGCCAGACTGTCATGAAACAGGTATATTATCTATTCATAGCAGACTGCTGTCATTGGCTATACCTGTCCACACTGGACTTGGGTCTGCAGGTAATTCCAAACACGTCAATACTGGACACAAGAGAATACCAGAACAAATATATATATATATACATCTGCTAGACAGAGCAGCAGACTTTCAGTTCATATGCTGCAGTGAAATGTGGAGATTCAATGTGGCAGACAATGCATGCAAAACAGTGCAACGTCATAGGATCTCATGAAAGTGTAAATGCATCCAAGAATAATTTAAGTGGGATTGAAATCAGACATCCGTGTTAGATGCTGAAAAGATGTTAATACACCTGACCATTGAATGATGTGTATGGGGGGGAGAACATTGATCTGAATGGGTGACAGGTGACAATGCAGTGGTCCAAATAGGAGATGGATCATGTGCAGTAGGGAACGTCACACCCAGCTGGTTAGCTAATTAGTTCTGACTGCGTATATAAATTATTATTTTATAATGTACATGCGTGGAGACGAAAAAAAAGCAAATATTACCAAAGCTTGTGTCAAGAAACAGTGTTATTTCCTTGTGTGTGTCCATGTGTGTGTTTTGGTAATGTATGGACAAGGAAGGGTTGGCTTTGAACAAGCCAATCAATCAGACTGAAAAAAGTAAATACACACACATGCAGCCTTGATGAGAGAAATCAATCAGTGAAGGAGATAGCCTCTCTCTCTCTCTCTCTCTCTCTCTCTCTCTGTGTGTGAGTCTGTCTATGTCTCTCGCTCTCTGCTCACTCTGATAAGTGGGTTAAGCTCCTCTGGGTTAATTAGACTGTTTCAGATGTGACTAATTTGCTGGCTGCTTGCTCCACAATATGCTAAATACCCTACAAGTATATGTGTGCATGTGTGTGTGTGTGTGTGTGTGTGTGTGTGTGTGGGGGGGGTAACACATTAAGCCTTAAGCTCAGTGTGTCTGTGTCCTCATCCATCTTATTTGGTTTATGATTGTGTCTTTTCATTTTAGCTCTATTTGAACAGTTTTACAGTTTCTCAGAGTGGAGTTCACTCTATCATTGAATTTGACCACTGTATGGATACAAAACAATGGAATGTGAGGACCATAAAGTAAATGACCAAAACTCAAACTTCTCTTAACCTTTAACCTTCATTCTTTTCTTAACACAATGTATACCTGAGTAACCAATGAAGATGTAGCAGTTTTCAAGGAAGACCAAGACCAAACAAGTTGTAGCTCATGAACGACAACCAGGTGGAATTTACTGACTATAATTGCAAAATTTGACATCAAGCCAATGGCTGCTCTCAAATCATTACTAGGATTTTTTTCATTCAAAAATGTCACTCATGCGACCCATGTGGTGCTGGAGTAGTGTTGAGATGTTGCAGTATATTCCACTCAGCACTTATTGTATTCATACTAGCTTGTTACACTTATTGTATCCGTATTACTTATAGCACTAACTGTTTTTCTTGTTTCTGTACTTTGGCTCTGAGTTATGCTCTTCTTCATGCTCTTAGATGCTTGTTTAAAGGAGATGTACTTATGACTTCTGGTGACTAGTAGTTCTTTTGATTACCAATGTTGATGCACTTATTGTAAGTCGCTTTGGATGAAAGCGTCTGCTAAATGACTGTAATGTAATGTACTGTATATTCTGGGTCATTTCATGTTGTATTCTGATTGGTTGGTCTGTATATGTGGCAGCAGTGACATTGTGAGAATTTGCTTCAATCAAGCAATATATTAGAATAACAACAATTTACATATGTACATTCATAATTACTTCCTATTTTTGTATTTTCTATAATCTGTCTCCTTGTCTTCCCTCTCTTCCTCTCTGTGTCTGATAGAGGAGGCTGAGGTCTTCTGCAATCTATCATGTGTCATTCTGAAGGCTCACACACACATGCACACACACACACGCACACACACACACAGTCAGGGTGTGTGATCACACAGCAGTAGATTTAGTGTGACAGGACATTGCTATACACTGACACAGAGAACGAGAGGGACTGAGAACCCTTACTTTCTGTATCGTTGCACTGATTTTAGATGATTAGAATCCAGTTCATCCGCTCAGTAAAAGATAAGAACACACATCGGCTGTATAACTTGATGCTAGTTTCCTAGATTCAATAAACACATGTTCCAGTAGATTAAAGGATGAATCTGGTGGTATTTGATCTAGTCTTAACTAAAGCCATCACCATGAAACACACAGACTGTAGTTCATTTTGACTCAATCCCACAGACACCATCCTGCTGCTAGGAATATTCACTAAAGGAGCTCCCTGTCCGTTTGAATTTTCAGTCTTTTTTAAAAAAAATTCCTCTCTTCTGTTTTGTTTTTCCTTTAACGTTTTGTTTAAGTGATGGTCAGGCAATGGACCGCAACTTTTTTTCATCTTTTCTAGTGGCTTTTCTGTTTGTAACAGAGAGCCACGCACAGTGGACTGGGGGCATTGTTTACTCCTGCGATCAGCTGATTGCGCTGAGTGAAACGCTGCTTCTGCCCGGCGCGAGGCCTGAAATCCCGGAGGAACTGCAGAGAAGACGTCGGGGTTGCAGAGCTGGTATAAACCTTCGCTACCAGCAATTTGAATGGGGAATGTGAGGTCCTTGGCCAATAAGAAGGATGAGCTCGGCGAATGTAGCATCATGTGTTTCACTGAGACGTGGCTGCACTCACATTTCCCGGACTACAGTGTGGCCGTACCCGGCTTCAGGACTGGTCGGGCGGACAGGGACGTTGTACAGAGCGGTAAGAGGAAAGATGGTGGGATTGCAATGTATGTGAATGAGAGGTGGTGCAATCCCGGCCATGTGTGTGCGAAGGAATGTTTCTGTAGACCGGACATTGAACTTAAAGCCATGGTAGTATGTTAACTGCCCCACATGGAACAATAAAACTCTGGACCTTCTGAATGCTAAAACCAAGGACGCAGCCTTCAGGTCTGGGGACAGGGACGAGCTCGGGAGAGTACAGAGCAACCTGAAGGTGAAGTTCAGGGAGTGCAAGGACTCCTACAGGAGGAAGCTGGAGGCCAAACTCGAGCAGAACAACCTGAAGGAGGTGTGGACCGGGATGAAGCAGATAACTGGCTTCAAGGTTGGAGGGAGACAACCAGGGGGCTCCCTGGAGAGGGCAAACAAGCTAAACTGTTTCTTCAACAGGTTTAGTTCACAGCCCTCATCTGTTTCCTCCTCGACCCTCTGCAATTTGCATACCAGCCTCATGTGGGAGTGGACGACGCCATCATCTACCTGCTGCAACGAGCTCAGTCGCACCTGGATGGAACCGGTGGCTCTGTGAGAATCACTTTCTTTGACTTCTCCAGTGCATTCAACACCATCCAACCACTGCTGCTGAGTGAGAAGCTGCGGGTGGTGGGGGTTAACGCGTCCACCGTCTCCTGGATCACTGACTACCTCACAGGCAGACCACAGTTTGTCCGACTGGGCCGTGTGCTGTCTGACACGGTGGTCAGTGATACTGGAGCCCCAAAGGGAACTGTTCTGTCTCCCTTCCTGTTCACCTTATACACCACTGACTTCCAGTACAACTTAGGGTCATGCCATCCGCAGAAGTTCTCTGATGACTCTGGTCGACTTCAGGAGGAAGACGACGGCTCCACAGCCGCTGAGAGTTCTGGGAGAGGACGAGTACATGGTGGCGGAGTACAAGTACCTGGGTGTCTCCATCGACAACAGACTGAACTGGAAGGCCAACATCAACACTGTGTACAAGAAGGGGATGAGTCAACTCTTTTTCTTGAGGAAACTTGGATCCTTCAACGTGTGCAGCAAGATGTTGGAGATGTTCTACCAGTCTGTTGTGGCCAGTGCACTTTACTTCACCGTAGTCTGCTGGGGGAGCAGCATTGGAGCAGGAGACACCAACAGACTTAACAAACTGGTTAAGAAGGCCGGCTCCATCATCGTCTGCAAACTGGACAGTCTGGAACAGGTGGTGGAGAGGAGGACACTGAAGAAACTATCATCCATAATGGATAACCTGGACCACCCTCTCCACCACCTACTGCAGGGACAGACTGATCCAGCTCTGCTGTCACAACGACAGATACAGGAGATCATTCCTGCCCACTGCAATAAGACTTTACAATTAATCACCTCTGGTCAAATCAATCCCACAACTATAACACTGTTGTTTCACCGTTACACTGTTATTGTTTGTTTGTTAAATCTTTGCACTATTGTTTAGTTAGTTAATTTAATATTATTCTATTTTATTGTAAATATTGTGCATTTTTATATTTCATATTTTTTACTCTGTTATTTGTATTGCTTTGCTTTACCTGTACCTATAAATGCTGCTGTAGCAAAAAAAAATCTCCCTTTTGGGGATTAATAAAGTACCTATCTAATCTAATCTAGAGCACCAAATGTGGATTAATCTGTCGCTAAAAATAGTCCCATAGTGGCAGTAAGGTTTGATAAAAACTACAGTGATCAGCTGCTTTAGGATTCTTTTCATTTAACATTTTCATCTTGAGTAGGAAGCTGAGAGCCACAGAGTCAGGAAGTCAGACGGTATTGACAGACAGACAGCACATTGTTGGTTCAGGTCTTTTCATGGGATTTAGTGAGCTTTTACTAAATCAAAAAATAGAATAAAAGAATGTCTGACTGATCCCCTGAGTCCCTGACTGTCCACACCAACTACCTCAAAGACGAAGCAGGCTGGGAAAAGCCTCACTCAGCACTGAAGGGAAACTATAGCCAACAATAGATCTTTGAAAAGCTTTAGTTCCCGTGAAGCAGACGACCACTCTAAAATCTAACATCTGTGTTTTTGTGCTTGGACATTCACATCATCTACATCATCCACATGCTACCTGAATGTCATAACGGTTGAAGTGAATGTTACATTCAAGAGCGTGTTGTTGTTGGTGAAAAAGAGCAGGACTGTGAAGGATTAATGCTGAGTGTATTTGTTTCCTCCCTGCTGGACATCATGGACACATTGTGCTTCATAAAGGTAAGAGCAGAAACATGTGTACTTCCCTCGTCCCTCTGTGTGTCTCACATCACCACTGGGCTTTCCTTTTGTCTGATGTATTGATTGTGTGACTGGTTCCTGATACACTATCAGACTGACTAACCCTAACCCTGAGTTAGAAAATAACCCCTCTCAACTCTGGAGAACTCCATCTTTCTGTTTATAATTCTGAGTGTGTGACGGGTGACCGTGGCTAAGTGGAGAGCAGGGCCACCTTTCAATCAGAGAGTCGGTGGTTCGATCCCCGCCTCCAGCTAGTCTCATGTCAATGTGTCCTTGAGCAAGACACTTAACCCCAAAATGTCTCCTGTAGCTGTGTCTGCGGTGCATAGATACTGAATTGATAAAAGCGTCTGCTACTGTAATGTGTGTGTGATTTATATATAGTAAATGTGATTATTATTGTTTTAGGATAGCAGAGGATACGTGAGTATGTCTCCCAAAGAAAGGTCGCAGGTTTGAGAACCAGCAGTATCAATTGCCACTGCTGAGGTACCCTTGAGCAAGACCCTTTAACCCCCAAATGCTCCTGTGGCCCACAGATCAGACTCTGGTTCTACTGGGCAGCCTCCAGATGTGATATGTGCTACACTCAACAGATTTTGGGGGAAACGTAACGTACGTGGATCAACATAATGAGGAAACGTTAACATGTCTGGAAATTGCAAAAATATTGATACTAAATGCATCTACACATAAAATCCTCTGCACTCATATATTTTGGGATGCCACTTTTACTGTGGAAAACACAACACAAGCGACATGAACAAGGACAGTAGCACTCTGTAGGTCCTCCTCATCCCAGTACCTCACTGCGTTTAGGTGCATTAGAAAGCTCTGAAGACTGCCGATAGAATTATCTTTTCAACATGAATTACTCGTATAGTTATGAAGGTTGAATTTGGACAACTTTATTGTTAAAATACTTTGGAATGAAACATAGTTTCAGAATGTAAAGGTAACTACAAAATAAATGGTGGTGTTGGCTAACGTGTCCCACAGCAGCCGCAGAAAACTTCCTGCAGGGTGCAGACGTCAGCAGATGACAATTATCTTGAAATGGCATTAATAGGGCGACAGATTGATCGGCCTATCACTAGTCATTACTAGACACCGGCTTCAATGTCTGGAGTAGTACCTCTGTCAGAACAAATGATCTTTTCTCCTATTTCATCAAGTGACAGAGCACGATACGACCGAGACTGATAGAGGAGAAGGATTGCAATGTAATATCATATCATGGAGGGCTGGGAAACTAGTACAGCACATTTACCACACCTCCAATGTAGTAACATACTGACGGACTTGTGAACGCTCCTCAGCGTCACGTTAAACAAAATGGAAAGTGACAGATTCCCTGAAGGATAATGTGACCAGTAGAGGCTGATGTTACACATGACACACACACACTCACATACACACTCATGCACACACACACACATTCACATACACACTGCATGTTTTACAGCGCGGGTGATCCACTGCGGGACAAGTCACATGTGCGTAATACATAATATAATATAAAAACAATATAAACAACTGACAGGTGTTATGTCCGTTTACGATTGTTAAATCTCTCTATAGTTAAATCTGGAGTAGAATTCAGTACTGCAGTGAAGTGGCTCTAAAGCGTCCACATCATCGCAATAAACGACACATGAAGCACGAAGCAGAAATGAAACATGTTTTATACAGAAGAATCTGTGGCGTCTATTTGAAGCTCCATCCGCAGCCTGTTACTGAATTTTGACATTTTGACATTAAAACGCTCTGGAGTGTTTTGGAAATGTTTGGACCACAAGTCTGAAACAATCCTACAGCCTCCACTGGAATCTAATTTACAAAGTATAATACTAATACAATGACTGACACTGTGCAGAAATACTGGCTTTTACACAATTCATAGAATTTGAATGAAAAAACAATTTGCTTTAGACCTAGAAAATAAGGCAAACTGTATTACCATGTTTTAAACACACATAATAGACAGGACAGAGGACAGAGAGACAGAGGACAGGAAGACATGAGGACAGGAAGACAGAGGACAGGAAGACAGGGGACAGGAGGGCAGAGAACAGTCCCTTGCCGCGGGGAGAGAGGGTGCAGCCAGCCACCTTCGCCCCGAGCCTTTCCAAGTCAGCGCAGAGGACAGGTCCCACGAGGATCCTCCCGCACCAGGCCGCCGTCCCTGTCCCGCCGAGTTGAATCCCCCACGCAGACTGCGCGGACCCCACCCGTTTACCTCTCAACGGTTTCACACCCTCTTGAACTCTCTCTTCAAAGTTCTTTTCAACTTTCCCTTAAGGTACTTGTCGACTATTGGTCTTGTGCTGGTATTTAGCCTTAGATAGAGTTTACCACCCATTTTGGGCTGCATTCCCAAAAAAAAAAACGACTCCAAGAAGACCGGACCCTGGAGCGACGAGGGCCGTCAACGGTCTCACACCGTCCACGGGCTGAGCCTCGATCAGAAGGACTCAGGACCCCGAGCGACACCGGGCAAGCGGTCTTCCATACGCCACATTTCCCCAATCCGCCCGTCGGACGGAGATTCGGCGCTGGGCTCTTCCCTCTTCGCTCGCCGCTACTGAGGGAATCCTGGTTAGTTTCTTTTATATATAGTAATATATAATATAGTAATATGCTTAAATTCAGCGGGTTGTCTCGTCTGATCTGAGGTTGTAGTAGAATTGCTATTACGCACGCGTAAGGCGGTCAACACAGAGACGAGGTGTCCACCGGCAGCTGCCCTGACTCATGCGGGCCCGACTTGCCCCCCACCCCGCCCCCGTGGATTCAAAATGTTTGTTACATAACAAAAGTACAGCAAAATAAATCAACAATGAGTTTTGGTTTCAGTGTCCTGAATGTAAGTCCTGTCTTTGTTTGACCCATCCATGTAACTACACACTGCTGGCGCTGTAGAGGGGCTGGAGCACGCGCACACACACACACACACACACACACACACACACACACACACACACACACACACACACAGTCAACTTATTGCTGTATTAGCTCCTCCTGCAGCCCATACGGGACGTCTGCTCTGGAAACGTGACCATTTGCGGGGGGGGGGTTATTGCATGCAGATGCTGGACTTAATGACTGCTAATTGGAGAAGCCTGAGAGTTCTTCTTGTTGGTGTTTCTGGCCGCTTGCTTCCATTGATGACTGGCTCTAATGATGATAATGACATTTGCATTGTAAATGCACCTCTTCAGCAAACAACAACAGCACAGATCATGTGGATAATTGGTATAGTTTTAATAATATGATGGTGTGATTTATCCTACTGGGGTAAATAGACTGCACATCACATATTGGTTATTGGAGGTATAGTATAATAAACTATATGCTTCTGTGTCACCCATTAGAATAAAACTCACTCACAAACGACTTCCCTTAAGCCTTTTATTCAGTCCACCCTTATTTCCCTAAAATAGCTTTGAATAAAAACTACAACTGATTGTTCATTGGGTTGTACTTTTGTAGCTCTGGCCATCAGCTATATCTGTCATGACAACGTTGTACTCATCAAAGTAATAGCAACATGCTCAAATAAGGTCCAACAGGTTGTACCGCTGATCTATTTCAAAGGTAGGACTGAAGGTCAGCACATCTTTGGTTGGTTGTGTTTCTTCCCTCGTTGGATGTATTTTAGCGATGTTTCATTTCACGCTGTAACGTAACAGATCAAGTTCTCACTCACAATTCATCAACTACCACAGCTTGGTCAGCGCCCGACACACCGAGACACCCTTTAGAGTCTGTGTGAGACACACTGGGCTAACTAACGCAGACACGTATAACAAGCTGAAAAGCTGACGCTTGAAAAGTATTCAAACAAAAAAGGCTCAACTATTTGATTGAATTGAGACAATTATAGATGTGTTACGCGTCAAGTTATACAAACACTGCTGTGGAAAGGAAGCTCTGAGTTGTGTTCTACTCCACTCGTAGAAGAAGAATGGAGGGAAACACTTCAACAGCTTCCCAATTCTCTCCAAAAGAAGATTGACAAGCTATAACGATGCATGGAAACACCAGACGCAAATGAACCACTTGGTTATTTGGCAGTATCGTAGCAACATGAGAAAAACGGCCCAATCAGATCCGAGTATGTAAATAACATGCTCAACAAAAATACACTCCCACCTGTTTGTGCATCTCACACTGTTCTCCATTCTTCAGTAGTATTTTGTAATTTTTTTTACTTCTATCTACTTCTGTACTGTTCTGTACTCTTTTTTTAGTCTCCCGATCACTCAAAGCTCTTTAACTCTACATGTCATCATTCACCCATTCATAGACTGATGGGGCTACCGTGTAAGGTGAGGTGGGTGCTCACCTTACATAAAAAAAAATATGACAGAGTAATAAAGTAGTCTTTAATAATGAAAGGTCGTGCTTGACACTTACGATATTCTCTAAGATCTTCCTCTATAAACTCAAACAGACACATTTCGTGGAAAGTTTTAGAAGTTTTATTTTTCAGACTTTTCACAACGCTGCAGGTCTTGCTCTATATCTCTCTCTCTCACACATCAAATTTACCTTAAAATCAACATAATGGTTTACTAGATGTGGGTCCATAAATGTGGTCAACGTTCCCTCTCGGTTTCGTCGTTGTCTGTTCTCACTCGTAGCTCTGCTGAAGTCTCTGTCCTACTGGAGAACAGTAGGTTCCTTTATAGTTTATGTGTGTGAACTTCACAATAGTTGTGCAGAACAAAATAAGTATTATTAAGTATAGGAAAGTTCTCCGTTTTGTGTCCATCACCCTCCCTAAAGCCGCTAACCATGACTTCAGACGTCCGCTCCGTAGGTCTGATGCTGGACACACCACTCGCTAATCGTTCCAATAACAGCTGCTTCCTCCGTAATAATGCAGACTGACCTAGTAAAGACAACAAGGTCAGCAACACCTGTAATCAGTTTTCCATGTTAAATTAACCTGGTAGTCGATCGGTAATCAAGGCTGTTGTTTATGATTTTCGGTAAACGGTGATAGGGGTGTGTCGACACGTCGTGACTGCTAAGAACCAATCATGCAGTGAATGCGGGTGTGGGTGTCATCTATTCTAAACTTATGCGTTTGCGATCGTCCACACGAAGAGGCAAACCCGGAGTTTTCAAACTCCACCATTTTTGGTGCTTGAAATCTGCTTGAGTAGTGTGTACGCTCAGTGTAAACGTAGCAAAACATATACGTTTTCAAATGGATGTGTGGACATGGCCTGAGCCACAGTCGCTACAAGTCATAAAGGGTTAACAGTACAAAGGCCACAGCACTCAACAACCACGCACACACACACACACACACACACACACACACATGCATGAGAGCTGCTGCTGTGGAGAGAAAAGCCTGTTTTTGTAGATTATGGAAATGACTGCATGGAGATGAAGTCTCTGTGTTTGTGTGCGTAGGTGTGTGTGTGTGTGTGTGTGTATGTGTGTGTATGTGTGTGTGTGTGTGTGTTGCTGCTGCAGACAAGCTGTGGTGTGTTGACAAAGCAGTTCCCAATGAACCAAGTCCCTGGTTACACAGTGGCTAGCTGACTGTGTGCCAGAATGTCAGCTTTCTTTGTGTGTGTGTGTGTGTGTGTGTGTGTGTGTGTGTTTATTTTAGCTCAAAAACAGTGTGTGTCAGTGCATGTGAACAAATACATATGTTCCTGGTTGCTTGCATATGTATCTCCGCCTGTTTGTATGAGTGTGTACATTGTGTGCGTGTCGTGTTAAGATAATAAAAACAGCAGATCAAGGCATCGCAGAATGTCAAAATGAAGCAATACAGTTATCTCTGTGTGTGTGTGTGTGTGTGTGTGTGTGTGTGTGTGTGTGTGTGTGTGTATGTATGTATAGCATGGATTATGTATAAAGGAGAATGCAAATCATGCAATTACAAGCCCCAAAGCCAAGTATTAGAATTAATGCCTGCAGCAGATGTGATGGAAATGAAGTCAATTTCTGATGTAGAATTAGCATATTGTACTGTAGGACAACCCCCAACACACACACACACACACACACACACACACACACACACACACACACACTCACACAAAGAGTGTGTATTGTCCCCTAATCACCTTCATCACATTTTACAGTGATTTATTCACAGATTATAGGCCTTTGCTTTTTAACTGAGTGAATGTGTGTGTGTGTGTGTGTGTGTGTGTGTGTGTAGGTGTGTATGCGTGTGTATTATCAAGTGTTAAAATGTACTCTCTGTGTTTTAAGGATTGGCTCCATGCCAGCAGCCCCTAAAGGTTACACAGTTTACTAAACCCCACACGACTGTGTGAGAGGAACCCGGCTGTAGAGAGAGTACAGTGTGGAGTTTATCCTGAAGGTGGCAGTAAAGGAAAAGCAAAGTGGTCATTATATTGAAACAAGAAACCTTTCTGGTGCGGGTCATCATAAGGATTGGGATTCAGATTCAGAACAACCTTGGGGACTAGAAACAAACAAGCAAATTCATCAGCATCTTTCATACAACTACTGCTGTGGCAGATTCTCTGAATGCTAGCAGGACGGGGTGCATGCTAGAGGCTCGCAGGACGGGGTGCAGGCTGGATGCTAGCAGTGTGGGGTGCAGGCTGGATGCTAGCAGTATGGGGTGCAGGCTGGATGCTAGCAGGATGGGGTGCAGGCTGGATGCTAGCAGGATGGGGTGCAGGCTGGATGCTAGCAGGATGGGGTGCAGGCTGGATGCTAGCAGTATGGGGTGCAGGCTGGATGCTAGCAGGATGGGGTGCAGGCTGGATGCTAGCAGGATGGGGTGCAGGCTGGATGCTAGCAGGATGGGGTGCAGGCTGGATGCTAGCAGGATGGGGTGCAGGCTGGATGCTAGCAGGATGGGGTGCAGGCTGGATGCTAGCAGGATGGGGTGCAGGCTGGATGCTAGCAGGATGGGGTGCAGGCTGGATGCTAGCAGGATGGGGTGCAGGCTGGATGCTAGCAGGATGGGGTGCAGGCTGGATGCTAGCAGGATGGGGTGCAGACTGGAGGCTAGCAGGATGGGGTGCAGGCTGGAGGCTAGCAGGATGGGGTGCAGGCTGGAGGCTAGCAGGGTGGGGTGCAGGCTGGAGGCTAGCAGGATGGGGTGCAGGCTGGAGGCTAGCAGGATGGGGTGCAGGCTGGATGCTAGCAGGATGGGGTGCAGGCTGGATGCTAGCAGGATGGGGTGCAGGATGGGGTGCAGGATGGGGTGCATGCTGGATGCTAGCAGGATGGGGTGCAGGCTGGAGGCTAGCAGGATGGGGTGCAGGCTGGAGGCTAGCAGGATGGGGTGCAGGCTGGATGCTAGCAGGATGGGGTGCAGGATAGGGTGCAGGCTGGATGCTAGCAGGATGGGGTGCAGGCTGGAGGCTAGCAGGATGGGGTGCAAGCTGGAGGCTAGCAGGATGGGGTGCAGGCTGGAGGCTAGCAGGATGGGGTGCAGGCTGGATGCTAGCAGGATGGGGTGCAGGCTGGATGCTAGCAGGATGGGGTGCAGGCTGGATGCTAGCAGGATGGGGTGCAGGCTGGATGCTAGCAAGATGGGGTGCAGGCTGGATGGGGTGCAGGATGGGGTGCAGGCTGGATGCTAGCAGGATGGGGTGCAGGCTGGAGGCTAGCAGGATGGGGTGCAGGCTGGATGCTAGCAGGATGGGGTGCAGGCTGGATGCTAGCAGGATGGGATGCAGGCTGGAGGCTAGCAGGATGGGGTGCAGGCTGGATGCTAGCAGGATGGGGTGCAGGCTGGATGCTAGCAGGATGGGGTGCAGGCTGGATGCTAGCAGGATGGGGTGCAGGCTGGATGCTAGCAGGACGGGGTGCAAGCTGGAGGCTAGCAGGATGGGGTGCAGGCTGGAGGCTAGCAGGATGGGGTGCAGGATGGGGTGCAGGCTGAAGTGGATAGTTCAACAAAAAGAGACTCAGTAGAAAACAAAACAAAAACAAAACAAGTAATCAAACAGTAAAGGTATAATGAATAAGTAAACAACTGAAACATCCGTACCATCGAGGTGTTTGGACTTCTGCGACCGAGGTCAGAATAGACTCGCGCTTGTGTGTAGTTCTTATTTGATCAGTATGGAAAAGAAAGAAGTTTCCCTGTTTTATGTCGGAGGGAAAGTTGACAAACACTATTGTAATTCAGTTAGCAAAGACTTTAGATCTGTCAGCTATTAATTAGCGGCTGTAACAAACTTGAGGCAGGTTTGTTTGCTCAATACAGTTTTTTCTGTTGCCTCTGTGTTGTTTCCTTTTGAGCAGTTGAATTGTCTAGTGTAGGGCCACAATGTATTTCTCTTAGATTCTGTACTAACAGATTATCATGAACATTATCATGAACATTAAACACTTTCCTTCCGTTTGCAGAGGTTTGGGTCATTGCATGAATTCTGTTGCTTATATTAAGCTTAAAGGTGAATCATTATGACAGTAGTTCTGTATCTACTTGAACATGAAAATGCTAATGCAGAGGACTTTAAGACCTCCACTTTTTTTTTAGAATCAAAACTAGCTACTAGTAGCATATTAGTGGGTAAACATAAAAGAGTATCAGATGTATCAGCATATGCTGCCCTATGAAATTGCAATGGCCTATTTTTCAGTGTGTGCTGTGAGTTCTGTGGGTTGGATAAAGAACATGTTCTGTAGTGTACCCTCTGAAAAACAACTAGTGTAGTGAACACATATATAAATACACTTAGCTCGCAAATCCATTACGTTCCTGTAAGCCCATTTGTTGACTTCCCCCACATTCCCTGATTTCCCCACACTGGGTGGCTGGTCCAGGAAGTCCTGTTCAAGTATTCGCTGCAAGTCTTTCTGCTCAACTCCTTCTCTCATAGTTGTTTGATTTGTGTATTTTTATTCTCCTGCTGCCTCTCACCCACCCACACACACACACACACACACACACACACACACACACACACACACGCACACGCACAAGAATTAGGTTTTGGATTAGTTTAAAGCAATGACCATGATGCTTTTGAGCATGGCGGGTGAAAGCTTATCTCCATGTTTCCTTGGAAACGTAAGAAAATGTTTGATATGTCCTTGGAGAACCTGTAATGCATGCGTGTGTGTGTGTGTGTGTGTGTGTGTGTGTGTGTGTGTGTGTGTGTGTGTGTGTGTGCCTTGTGTTTATGGACATGCATTGATATTGTATGTATCTGTCAGATGTACTTGGAGGGGTGAGGTATATTTGTAGATGTGTACAGTAGATCTATTCTGTTACATATTAATACTCATCCATAATACACCACTATGATAACTCACAAATCACAGACTAACCCCAGTGACATCCTCCATCTCTGAACAGTCCAACCTTGAAGTCCATGTTTTTGTCTGCCACAGTATACAGATCTACACTTATTCTATATTTCTTGGTTTCATAATGGGGTCCTCTTATAGTGCATTATTCAGTAAGCATTTGTGACTTTATGTGGGTGCATAATGGAATGTGTTTAAAAGTGCTAATTGAGTGCCTCTCATAGTTAACAATTCAGTACATTCACAATCTAAAGCCAACTGCAAGGTCAACTAGGCTACACAGCAAACTAGTTAACAGTGTCAGTGCTGCACCGCTAGTTTGCCCCAGACCACTTTTGTCACTTATGTACTTCAAGCGAGTAGCCATTGGATTGGTGGACGAGGCCGGGGACAAGACCCAATAGAGAGAGTCTGGGGATGACGGGCCAATCGATGGAGTGGACTCCACAGAGAGGCGGACCAATCTGAGGAGGAAGTTTTGTGTTCTATCTCTAGGTTAACCGCTTGTGCCAACAGTGACCAATGCAGGAGTCTTTGCTTGTGGTTGCACATGCATGAAAGAAAAATGAGAGGGTTGTGGTCCATGTGCAGTACGTGGGATAAACATTCAGATCTGATCTACACTTCAAAGTTCCTGAAAAACAACAGCGTCGCTCGAGTCTCGTCCTCAACAGTAGAATATCTGACCTAGTGCTTGTTAAATTTACAGGTGAAATAACTCAAATATCCTCATACAACGGTTTTTATGGTACCTTTTGTGTGTTTTCCTGTGAATGTCCAGCAAAACATGTTGATTTCCGTACATTACATGCAGACAACTTGATTACGTTTAGGGAACAAAACTACTTAACAAGGTGCAGGAAACGATTGTGTTTTGGTATGAAATCACTACAGAAGTGGGGTCACTTATGTATAGAGGTTACGTGACTATGCTAAATATAGTTCATAAAGTCATTAGAGATGAACTGGAGGCTGACATTTGGGGGACAATCTACATTCCACATTGGGACAAATGGGATTGTTGAGAGAGTGGACAATGCTGGAAACATTTCGGCAACAGCTCCAGTAGGAAGAACCATCTCAGGGCTCGGCGAGTGGTGGCATCATCACGTTCAATTTGTCTCCCTGAATAGGACATTGTCCCCTTCCCAAATTCCCACTGTGTTGAGAGTAAGAGAATCTTCAGTGATACGGCTGAACACCTCAGTTCAAAGTTGTATGTATTCAGACCAAGTGAGATTATAAATGATTAAGTCATCTAAACAGGCATAGCAGTTTGTCATGCAAGCTGAGTGAGCATTTACTAGCTACTTAGACGTTGCTGGCACATTATACGTGCCACACACCATAACCGTATATACTAGAGGAAATGATCACAAAGGCACAAAGTCTCTGACAGAGGGACCTGCCATGAACCTGAAAGCAGATCTAGTTTGTTTTTAAACAATTAGCAGTTCCTAGACTACCAACGTAGTCTTTTTTCATTCACGGTAATGGGAACGAATCAGGTACCGCAGGGAAACTAGATGATCCATTTGACTTGGCGTCTAGCAGACGAGGATGACTCTTAACGGGTCTAGAACTAGGTTTCAAATGATCTTTTTTATATGATTGACGTGGTAGGGATGCTGCTTTGCAGTTTGGCATTCTTTAAATGAATGTGATGTTTGAGTATTGTAGTTTTTGTGGGAACATCTCACACAATTTGGGGACGTTTGGCAGCAAACCTGACTGATAGATAAGTTGAGTTGGCAGTACTTCCAGCTTGTCTGAATTGCAGCTTATACTCCTAACAAAACACACAAAAAAAAAGTCTGTTACAGTTGGCAGTGCAAGTCTGTTTACATGCTGGCTGAGTTGTCAAACACACACAGAGAAACACAACAGAAATCAGTTTGACTGCAATAAAGAGTGCCAGTCTGCGGGACTGGAGAATGAATTAGTGCTAAGATGAAGTCCTTGGCGGGTGAAAAACCTCAGTAAAATACCATGGGCATTCAGTCTCAAAGACACATAACACAACCCGGAGAGGCTATTGTCCAAAGTGTGTGTGGGAGTGTTCAGACTCATCTGCATGGCGCTTGTTGCAGTCTTCATGCTTCATTGGGGACTTCATGGCAGGGCTCAGTGTTCAACCATTCTGATCCATCTGAGATGAACTGAGGAAAGAGGAAAATGTGTCGACCATGAGTGGTCAATACCGCCTAACTGTTTATATAGTGTTACTCATACTAGACTGAGAAAATGGCTCAATATAAATATCTAGTGTGGGTTGCAAAAGCCATGATAGTTCACATGTTGTGTTTGAATATGGGTGTGTACCGCTTTCATTCTTTTATCCACGGAGTTTGGGGGCGCTGTGCTACTGCCGTGCCTGCCGTTACTAAGCATGGTGATGATACATTTGCTGTAATTGAGCCTCAATGCCTAAACTCAACAAAGTTAAAACAAAAGATGTCCAGCAAATAAATGGATTTCCAGCACTGTACATTTGTTGTCATCTTTGACTTGTCAACCAGATGTTATGACATCATTGGACAGATTGTGAAGCTCTGCGTAGTTCTGCACTTAAATGATTAACTTCTTCATATTTTTAACAGTAGGCTATTATTTACAGGGGGAAAAAAGAATAGATGTGATTGGTTGTTCCTTGTCACATGACATGTTGCAGCCTCCACTCCTGCTTTTGAGTGCAGCTCCCATCCGTCTACATTGACGCGACGTGAACAAACCCTTAATCCAGTTACAAAGCTGCTCTGTAGCTCCATGTTTAAACAATAGTAAAGACCAGGAGCTGCTTACACTAAGCACCTTCAGTTTGAGTTAAGATTTCCTTCGGCTGCACAAAACACCCTGAAACATGTTCACTTGGGTATTTAAGGTTTTCTCTTTTTCTTGTTTATACTTGAGGAATCCCTTAACGGCCCTAACCAAAGTAAGGAAAAAAAGTTAAGGTAGCTATCTGAACCGCAATATGGCTGATTTTATTGCGATAAATTACGGAAATAAACGCATCCCAAGAAGAATGCGAGAACCCAAGGCTTTTGTTTCCACTGCACCCCCTTTCTTTAGGAGCCGGTGCATCCTGCATGGCAGGATCATCATCAACATTTATAATATATATAAAAATGTAAATATACATCTATTCAGCGATCTATGTATATTGATTTATATATATATACAGTTGTGGTCAAAAGTTTACATACACTTGTAAAGAACATAATGTCATGGCTCTCTTGAGTTTCCAGTTATTTCTACAACTCTGATTTTTCTCTGATAGAGTGATTGGAACAGATACTTCTTTGTCACAAAAAACATTCATGAAGTTTGGTTCTTTCATGACTTTATTATGGGTTAACAGAAAAAGTGATCAAATCTGCTGGGTCAAAAATATACATACAGCAACATGAATTAGCAATTTTGGTGACTTAGAAAGTTGTGTCAATGAAATGAGCTTCATAGCATGGCCTCTTAACTTCTTGTGAGTGATTATGAGTGACTACAGCTGGTGACTTCTCTGAGGCCATTTAAATAGGGCTCATTGGATACAAACGCCCACAAACGCTACAATGGGAAAGTCAAAGAAGCTCAGCATGGATCTGAAAAAGCGAATCATTGACTTTAACAAGTCAGGAAAGTCACTTGGAGCCATTTCAAAGCAGCTGCAGGTCCCAAGAGCAACAGTGCAAACAATTGTTGGTAAGTATAAAGTGCATGGCACTGTTTTGTCACTGCCACGTTCGGGAAGAAAATGCAAGCTATCACCTGCTGCTGAGAGAAAATTGGTCAGGAGGGTGAAGAGTCAACCGAGAACCACCAAAAAGCAGATCTGCCAAGAATTAGAAGCTGCTGGAACACAGGTGTCAGTGTCCACAGTCAAGCGTGTTTTGCATCTCCATGGACTGAGAGGCTGCCGTGCAAGAAGGAAGCCCTTGCTCCAAAAGCGGCACCTTAAGGCTCGACTGAAGTTTGCTGCTGATCACATGGACAAAGATAAGACCTTCTGGAGGAAAGTTCTGTGGTCAGACGAAACAAAAATCGAGCTGTTTGGCCACAATGCCCAGCAATATGTTTGGAGGAGAAAAGGTGAGGCCTTTAACCCCAAGAACACCATGCCTACCGTCAAGCACGGTGGTGGTAGTATTATGCTGTGGGGCTGTTTTGCTGCCAATGGAACTGGTGCTTTACAGAGAGTAAATGGGATAATGAAGAAGGAGGATTACCTTCAAATTCTTCAAGATAACCTAAAATCATCAGCCCGAAGGTTGGGTCTTGGGCGCAGTTGGGTGTTCCAACAGGTCAATGACCCCAAACACACATCAAAAGTGGTAATGGAATGGCTAAATCAGGCTAGAATTAGGGTTTTAGAATGGCCTTCCCAAAGTCCTGACTTAAATCCCATTGAGAACATGTGGACACTGCTGAAGGAACAAGTCCATGTCAGAAAGCCATCAAATTTAACTGAACTGCACCAATTCTGTCAAGAGGAGTGGTCAAAGATTCAACGAGAAGCTTGCCAGAAGCTTGTGGATGGCTACCAAAAGCACCTAATTGAAGTGAAAATGGCCAAGGGACATGTAACCAAATATTAGCACTGCTGTATGTATATTTTTGACCCAGCAGATTTGATCACTTTTTCTGTTAACCCATAATAAAGTCATGAAAGAACCAAACTTCATGAATGTTTTTTGTGACAAAGAAGTATCTGTTCCAATCACTCTATCAGAGAAAAATCAGAGTTGTACAAATAACGGGGAAACTCAAGAGAGCCATGACATTATGTTCTTTACAAGTGTATGTAAACTTTTGACCACAACTGTACATAAAAAATGTTTTTCAAAATACTCATATCTACCACACTTCTGTCCATCTGTTGTTCTCCCTAAGGTCTCTTCCTCTTTTCTCCTCCCCATTAAGGTTTTTTTGAGGAGTTTTTCCTGTTCCGATGTGAGGGTCAAAGGTCAGAGGATGTCGCATGTGTACAGATTGTAAAGCCCTCTGAGGAGAATTTGTGATTTGTAATTTTGGGCTATACAAAATGAATTGAATTGAGTTGAATTGTTATTTGGACATATCTCTGAATGACGTAGTCTTTTTAAAGTGATGGGAATTAAAATATTACTTGAAAGAAATTGTAATCATAAAAGACAAAATGTTATCGCTTTAGCAATAACATATATGTATAGATATATTTTGTATTGGTTCATTTGGAAGGGAAAGTGCACATTAATAAAATATTCCTGTAAATGCGCCAGAGTTAGCCAAGAGGCTATTGTTCATCTGTAGTCCCAGGGCAGATGTTACAAAGTCACCCTAAAAACAGAATATAAGATTAAAATTACCAAGTTATGCATATTTTTCCCATTACAAAGGATGCAGAAACAATGAAAGAAGAGATAATATTAATATTGGTAGACACATTATTCAGGACACTCTTATACTACATTACCAAGTGCTAACAAGACGTGCAACGCAGAGGCTCACAAAACAGCACACACAAAGCCAATAAATAAGGGATAATAATGTTAAATAGAAACATGGACTCGAGATAAGATTGTGTGGCATTGTTAGACACTAAAAACATGTCAGAAGCACAAAACATACAAGCATGCAGAGTAAATAAACTATATAAATCAATCTGACACAGCTAAACAACAATAAGAGACATGCGTGCAGGTAGATGAGGGTCGACTGGCAATTTCAAGACAGACAGACAGACAGGGGACAGCAGACAGACAGGTAACAACAGACAGACACGGGGCAGACAGACAGGCAGGGGACAGCAGACAGACAGGTAACAACAGACAGACACGGGACAGACAGACAGACAGGGGACAGCAGACAGACAGGTCTGCCTCTGTTGACATGTAATCTCGTGTGAACCTAAAATTTAAAAGATTAAATTTGACCCGGTTACAGACTTTTTTCACCTGAGACTTGAAGAATCATTTGGAATCAAAAAGTACTCTGAGATATTTGTATTCAGGTACGACCCGTAGTCTCTCCCCAGATATAAAAACATAAACATTGTTTTGGAGACATTTAGTTGTAAACAGCATTGCTTTAACCATGTTGTTACATGAACCATGGAGTTAGTGAGTTCATTTGCAACTTCTATCATTTTGCTACCATGTAAATAAATTACAGTGTCATCTGCATACATGTGGATGTTGGTGTCAGAACATGCAAATACGATTCAATCCATTTAAGTTTACTTGAAGAGAAATTGTAACTGGGTAACTTGGACAAAATAACTCCTAACAGTGTCAAATGCCTTGTTGAGATCAAGAAATAAAGACAAACACCCTCGCTGTATGTAACAGTATAATGACTTTCAGCTACAACAAAGTGCAAACATTGATCCTGACAACAGAGCAACAGCTGTGCTTGTTAAGCAAATGAACAAATTTTACACACCAGAAAAGAGAACAGTGGCTGTAACAGTGACAGACACCAGTCCTCCAAAGTTACAAAGACACACACACAAAGAAATATAGTGAAGAATTACAAAAATTCTTCTTCTGACACACAAACACACTCATTAAGCCTTTATTATAGCCTGCAGTTCTTGTAGAAAACTTGACTGGATTAATAAAGTTTGACACTGTTGCAGCTGGGAACCTTATTCTAAATGTCATTTCATTTATAACATGGAAATAGCAAAAACTTAAACACACCAGTAACCACGGGTTGCAAATCACCAGGACTGAAATCTGATTTATTTAATGTTGCTTAAGTATGAGAATTGTAGATCATATAATGGGAAACTAAACATGTTGATGTCTCTTTAGAACATAACTGAGTGTTTCCATCCTCTGCTTGGTATCAGGGGCAGAAGTACAGTGCAGTGCCATTTGACCTTTGCAGAAGGAAAGGGCTAAACAAGATGACAGAACTAAAAGAGCTCCAGTCCGAGCTCAAACGATGTGGAAAACATAGAAATAGTACATTTCTGTTTGTTTCATGTCTTAATTTGAGGAAGGTTACAGTCTCCTCATCTCTCCACGTCGGTCGGATGTGTTTCTCTGCAGCTATTTTCTGTCTATCCAGTGGAGCCGAAGCTGCTGTAGATGATCACATTGCATGCTTGTCATGTATGTCATCATTTATTTATTTGTGTTGCAATTTGTTGCATTTTTGTTTTTATCAATACACCAACTTTTCTACCTCAGCCAATTTTTTTGATTACTTTCTAATATTTGTACGAACGGAATTTAGGCAGAAAGTTATATTTACACCATGAAAAGCAGTCAGTCTGTGTATGGACCCATGCTCAGTTTCAGCACTGAGGACAGCGCCACACCAACACACCACAAACAGGCTGTGGCCTCGTGGAGCTGGAACAAATTCTTACGCCAAGTCAAGAAGACAGTTTGTTTACATGGTGTTTCAGCTCTTTTCACTGGTATGGGAAAAAAAAATGGAAGCGAATATCACAAATGTGTATATGGATCAGTGAGCAAACACTGTAAATGATACAACGATCAATGGCTAACACTTGACCGATCAGATTCAACTAAATATAACATTTTGAAATGATTTATTTCAGATCTGGTAAATTAAACATAGAACGTTCCAATACTGAAAACTCTCTTTGCTTAGGCAGAACAAAAGTAAGAGTTTTTAGACACTTTACTGAACCAAGGTCAAATATATTTTACTATGTTTTTAACTTCAAATTAAAAATCAAATCAAAGGTTTTCAAATACTAATCGTTCTCTATCAGTTTCTGCTGATGCTCTCTTTTCTTCTACTAGATGTTTTTGCTCAGTTTGTCCCTCTGCCTGCTGTTCTTCTCTCTTCTGTGCTCCCCAATTGTCATCTACTTAAGCTGGTAAACGCTGTCAGTGTCTGAGCTCTGACTGTAATCACCAGCATCAGGGTATGGGTGCTGAAGAATACAATTTACATCAGATCAGTAAAATCTTCAACTAGCAGCCAGAAACCTGAATTTATCTTAGAGTCCTCTCCCAAGACCGGGGTTGTAAGGGTCACTTTAAAACGTATTCTGACGAAACTACTAATAGTAATAATAATTACCAAAATACACCATAAAGCAGGATATGCTTTGTGGTCGGGGCTACCTTGTGATTGACAGGTATCTACCACGGTGTTGTTGGGAGCCGTCCCATTTTCATCTTACAGTTTCTACCCTCTCACAGTGTGTTTTCACTTCAAGAAAGTTCATTGTAATGAATGTATTGTTCAGCGTTCGGTTGTACTTAGCTCCACCTTCTCTCGTCACTTCCAAAATACCAACAGGGCAGCGGCCAAAAATCCCAAATCTAGGCTCCAAAACTGTAGTCCAATGGGTGATGTAGTACCGTGGTACTGTAGTGCTGTAGTACTTTGTGGGGTGACTACGCCCACTTCTTATATGCAGTACTACTACTTATATACAGACGTCAGAGTGTAGAATATATGCTGGTTTGTTTCGTTAATAAATAAATAAAATCACGACCAGTGAAACTACGTCCCAACGTCCTCCTGTGTCTCTGGCTGCAATATAATAATAATATTAAAACTTCACATGTACTCCCACAGCTAGACGTTAGAGGCCATTGTGTGAGACTTGTGTAATGTGTGCATAGTAGCATATTGTTCTTTACTTTAAATGTATTTTTAAATTGTAGACCTGCTAGTGAAACATATTTTTGATACGTGTCCATAATCTTTCATTCTGTACAGCACACACGTAACAATGTTCTATGTATTCTGTTATTGTCCAAGCCTTCCAGAGACACCGTCCCCCTGCTGTGATCCATGTCTCTACAGTGGTGCCTGCTCTCACCAAACATGAGAACCACGAATATATCATGGTCCTTGAAATGCAAATATCTGATTGGACCTTAAGAATAGTTTCCATAGTGGGTATCAGTACACAACAATCACAAATCAGAACATGTTGTGACTGCTAGTGGGAGCCTGGCTGACTCATGACTGAGACAGAATTCTGTCTCAATGAATGAATGAAGGAACAAGCGAATGAATGTCTGGCCTCCAGTCTTGACTGTGCACTAGACCAGCCGGCCCAGTGGTGTGTGTGTGTTGGTGTGTGTGTGTGTGCTCTTCCTGGCTGGTGTTGCTATGGTCACACCCTGCCTCACATCACAAACCATCTGTGACCAGGACACACACACACACACACACACACACACACACACACACACACACACACACCTGGCCAGCACTCGCCTGTCCACATCCCGCCAGCCTCTCCTTCCTCACATACTTCCTGTCTCTCTGTATGCCTGGGCGGTCAGTTGGGAAGCTGAGTGTGTGTGTGTGTGTCTGTGTGTGTGTGTGTGTCTGTGTGTGTGTGTGTGTGTGTGTGTGTGTGTGTGTGTGTGTGTGTGTGTCATTTATTTCTCTGCTCTGTGATTCATAGTTGACTGATAGCTCCTTCTTTGAAAGCCACTAGCCACAGAGAGGCGGAGACAGGTGTATTATTTCACAAAGAGAGGGACATTACATAAGACGGGTGGAGGGCATCATTTTTTATGAATTGTATGAATTCCTCACATTATGCTTGAAACAAACATCAGACTCGTTTGCTGATACCACAAGCTCTTTTTCAAAGCATACAGACACCTTTATTGATGGTGGGGACTGATGTTAGTAGGGAGGGGCCATGAATATAACATATTCAAAGTATAGCATGATATGCTTAATTCAGGAAGTGAAATGTGGGGCCTTCATGTCCCAGCTTCACACAGCAAAGTGTATATCTTTGCTTCTGAACATGCTATTTTCAGATCATATATGTTGGATATGTGCACTTCGGATGGACCCTTACCTAGAATTACTTTTTTTTTATCCAAACAAAGTTCATCAAAACCTTTGACTGCGCCTAAAAATCTGTCTTAGTGATGTGTTTTCCATGAAAA
The DNA here is from genome assembly GCF_023349555.1 of Cebidichthys violaceus. NCBI lineage: Eukaryota > Metazoa > Chordata > Actinopteri > Perciformes > Stichaeidae > Cebidichthys > Cebidichthys violaceus. Next base: position 2,376,753 of record NW_027176506.1, on the reverse strand, counting down.
CCATGAAGCATGTCAGCACACACATTGAAACCCCGAGGCCCTCAGACTTCTGTACATATGGAACAGTGTTAATACGTTAATATGTCCAACATCTGCTCGGCCCTTTGCTGTCACCTTGATTTGTGGAACGACTGAAGCTAGTTTGATTTTAGGGTTGATGCAGGCAATAACTCCTATGTAGCAACTCTGACACATCTGTACCTCTGAATGTGAACAGCCAAACCCAAGGTGATTCAGACTGTCGTTTGTTTGCGCGGTGGCAATGCATTTGTACACCGACCACAAGCTGAAGTGGTGGGAGTAGAGCTCACGGTCTGCTTGACCAAGGGAGCAACACGTTTAGTTCCTTTTCTTTCCCAACTTATAGTTGAGACTGTGGAACAAGTTCAACATCACTCAGAATTTCATCAGAACATTTTAGCATTAATGTTAATGCTGACACCTGCCTCCCCAGTTTGTATTGGCACATTGCCACGGCACTGCAGAGGCTGAGGTCGCGATCTTTAAAAGTGCTTTAATTGTGTATTATGAATATCATTTTTTAAATGAAAGGGTTGTGTTGTCAGTGATATATTGGAACAATTTATATCAAGTTTAAAGTCTTGTTTATTTAAATGAAAATACACCCACAGGAGCAATGTGGCACAAACGGTATAGGGGGAAAAGTTGGCCCAAAGTAGAACCCCAAATACAGGTGCAGCACATGAGAGCATCATCTGGGAAGCCTTTAATCTGAATGACCAAAAACTCAAGACATATGCTGGACATGTGTACATACACCCTCCAATATCAACACCATTTGATCCAGACTGCAGCTATCTATGCGGTCTGGGACTCAAAGGTATACTTTTAACTGTGAGAGTCCCACATAGACCCATTGTCCTTTTCTAAGGGGGGGGGGATCTTCAGGGGGAGATAGCAGGTAGACACAACATAGACGTGGCATCTCCATCATCTGAAAGCTGGGAGCATGGAACTGGCAGCTCAGTGTGTGTCAAGGTTGCGATTGGGTGGCAAGTGCCTCTGTTGCGTGAACTGCTCAGAAAGCCCCTTATTGTCTACACACCAAGGTAAGCCACCCTCTGAATGTCCTCGGTCTCTAGCTGGTAGTTTGTAGTTTCATGAGGCTGTCACAGGTCATTTTATACAACGTCGCACAAAATGGTCTCACTACAATGAAACGGTTATTATGGAGACTGACATCATCACACATGAACACAGGTGAGCTCATTGAAGAGTCTCAGCCCTCCAGTCGTACGCAATGTATGCAATTCAACGCTGTTTAGGGACCCCATGAGCAGACATATCCAAATACACCATTTTATGATGGGCGAAAAATAACACATTTATACTAAGTGCAAAAGAAATGCATGGATTTTGCCCAAAAGGACATGTGATTATCATGAAGTGGTATGTATTTCAGCTTTCTTGAGGTGAGAGGTCAAGGCACCCCTTAGAAAATTGCCATGACCTAACTTAACTTTGAAGCGTCATTGAGCCTCCGACATGGCATGGTGGGTAGATTCATTATGTCATCTAGTTTCATATGATACCTGTGCAATATATTACCTCTAAGGTACCAATAACACCTCTGGAACTTTCTCTGGGGTGGGCCCTTTGTTAGTTCGACTGACTGGACTCTAAAGTGCGTTTCCATTGATGTTTTCAAGGGAAACGTATGTTCTTCTGGATCACGGTCACAGTCTCGATCATGTGATTAATGTTGTGTTGTCTTGTTCACTTGGTTATGTTTAGGTCACAAGCGTACTTAGTTTAGTAAAAGATTGTGGTTTGGCTCAAATTCTTTTTTTACGTTGTAACCTAAAAATAACTCAACAGACTTTTGGCTTTCAACCAGCACACAAACCCTCGAAGTGGTCTACTGGCTGAAAGTCTTGTGTTTGTTAAAAATGATCAAAAATGTGTTTGTCATGTGTAAAAAATGAACTAAAAACGTAAACATGTTTCCCACGGCTGGGCTCACGGCCAGTTCATCTCAAAGGGGTTGGATGGAAACAGGAAAGTGGACCGATTGCATGCTGTAGTCTAGAATATCATCATATGCTGCAGCATTAACATGTCTCTTCCTTGGAGATAAAAATGCTTCTTATCATATTGTTTCATAGTGCAAAGAACAGCATTGGTTAAACAGGGTGACAAATAGAATAAATGAAGGCGAGGGGAAGGATTGTGAGAGAGGAACAACCAGAGCGTGGTGAAAACAGTTTTGGGGAATGCTACTTTCATTCACAGTGGCACCTCCTCCTCCTCCTCCTCCTGCTCATTCCCCCACTACACACACACACACACACACACACACACACACACACACACACAGCCATCCATAATTGATGCTAGCTGTAGGCAGTCACTAGCAGGCTGGACTGTACAGCGCAGCTGGATGTGCACGGAGGAAGGCAAAGGCAAGATGGTAGAGCAGGTACTGCTGAGAATACACTGTTTTTCCTTCATCTCTCTCTGTCTCTCTCTCTCTCTCTGTCTCTCTCTCTCTCTCTGTCTCTCTCTCTCTCTCTCTCTCTCTCTCTGTCTCTCTCTGTCTCTCTCTCTCTGTCTCTCTCTCTCTCTCTCTCTCTGTCTCTCTGCTGATTGTCGATCTCCACACCCGCTCACTCACTACGCACTGTTTGTGCTGTGACTGCAGAAGGAAGCATGCTGCATGTTTCTTTTGTGTGTTGTATTGTGCTTATGAGTGTGTGTGTGTCTACAGTATGCGGTGCATGTGGGTTTGCAGGGCTCATCTGTGTGGTGTGTTGGTGTATGTCTAGTTACTTTATTTGTACCCATAAGTAGATTTGATCTATTTAATTCTACCTGGTGAGAGTCGACAAATGTACGCATTCGAGAGAGGGAGAGAGAGAGAGAAGGGGGGAGAGAGAGAGAGAGAGAGGAGAGAGAGAGGGAGAGAGAGCGATGGAGAGAGAGAGAGAGGGAGAGAGAGATGGAGAGAGAGAGATGGACAGAGAGAGAGAGAGGGAGAGAGAGAGCGACAGAGATAGATTGAGAGAGAGGGAGAGGGAGAGAGGGAGAGAGTGGGAGAGAGAGAAAGGGGAGAGAGGGAGAGAGAGAGAGAAGGGGGAGAGAGAGGGAGAGAGTGGGAGAGAGAGAGAGAGAGAGAGAGAGAGAGAGAGAGAGGGAGCGAGAGAGAGAAGGGGGAGAGAGAGGGAGAGAGCGAGAGAGACAGAGAGAGAGAGAGAAGGGGGAGAGAGAGGGAGAGATAGAGAGAGAGAGAAGGGGAGAGAGAGAGAGAGAGAGAGAGAAGGGGGAGAGAGGGAGAGAGAGAAGGGGGAGAAAGAGGGAGAGATAGAGAGAGAGAAGGGGGAGAGAGGGATAGAGAGAGAGAGAGAAGGGGGAGAGAGGGAGAGAGGGAGAGAGAGAGAGAAGGGGGAGAGAGGGAGAGAGAGAGAGAGAGAAGGGGGAGCAAGAGAGAGCGGGAGAGAGAGAGAGAGGGAGAGAGAGAGAGAAGGGGGAGAGAGAGAGAAGGGGGAGAGAGAGGGAGAGAGCGAGAGAGACAGAGAGAGAGAGAGAGAAGGGGAAGAGAGAGAGATAAGGGGAAGAGAAGCTGCAGCTTTGTTTTTTATTAAAGAACCCTCGAAACGTTTGTTGAGCAGTTAGTGGATAAGAGAGTAAGTCAATATGAAGGAAGGACATAGATAAAGATAACTATTTATTTCATTTAATTTGTTAGGGATCATGTACTAAATGAAACATATGTTATTACTTGGTGTTGTGCTGTGAGTTAGTTTAATAAAATGTTGTATTACCATACTCTAATCACCAAAGTTCAGCGGAGTGAAACCAGAACATCCAGGTTCTGTTCCAGAAGTAAGAAAATGTGCATTCCTTATCTATTGACATGCACTAATAACTCAAAATACAGAACCGAGCCTTCCTCAACACTATGTTGTGTGGCTCACTTCATATAGCTAGATAAGGAACGTTATATCGTTGTTTATTCAATAGCTACTTTTTCTTTTAAGGACCAATGTGCGGCATTGGGGGATCTATTATCAGATAGTGTATATGATATTCATGTTTCCAGCACTGTCGCCTCACAACAACAGGCTCTAAGTTCGATCCCAGTGCTGAACGGTCCTTCTGGTTGAATGTTCTCCCCGTGTCAGCTTTGGTCCTCTTCAGGTTCTCCAGCTTCCTCCCACAGTCCAACGACATGCAGCTTAGGTTAATGGATGGCTCTAAATTGCCTGTAGGTGTGGATGTGAGTGTGATTGCTTTTCTCTATATAGCCCTGTGATAGTCTGGAACCCTGCCTTCACCCGATGTCCAGCAGCTGCCTCTACTGATACTGATTTGTCATAGAATATAGAAAGTAAACTCCAGAAACATCTTCATTTTTTTCTGAATGGGAGATTGTATTGATTTACAGAAACTAGTGGAACAGAGGAAGCAACGTCAGTCAACGTATTCTCATACGACGGTCCGTGTGATACCTTGATCATTTGTAGGATGAGACCAGCAAGTGGGTACTTTCTAATGCTACACTTATTTTAGTGAGGGATTCTCTCTGTGTGTCTCTTAGACAGTGCCCGTGCTAAACAGCAGTACAGTTGGTTATGATGAAGCGTTTCTTCATTGATTTGCTCTTCCCCTTACCTTGACCTGAACCCAATGAGCCCTTATACCAACCATTCATTTCTGTGACTTCTGATCACAGCTTAACTTTAAGTTCTATGGGAATCACTGTTAGTCGGGGGAAGCAGACTTTGACGCGCCACCGGCAATAAATGATGGCCGGGATGTCAACACCTACTTGATTTGTCTTATAATATATTGAGTGCCCTCCCTAGAAGAACGATGCCTATAGAGCTGAGAATGACCTGTAACACATGCTACTTACGGTGGCAGTATGTAGTATTTATGTAGTGTACGGTATCAGTAGTATGCAGTATGCAGTATGACTCAAGCTGCTTTTTTCAGTTGCAGCAACATAACAGTGGAATGATATCCCTCCACATATTAGTGTGCATTAGCTCTAGTAAGTTTTAAACTAATGTTAACAGGGGTCATGTTGTCTCTTCCCCCTTCAGATGCTGCTCTTTCCCTCCTCTTCCCTCACCACTGCTCTGTGAGCCACAGAAATTCTCAAAAAAGAATTTAAACAAAAAATAGTTTAAAAAAAATTGCTTTTGGCCACTGCTGTCATGACCATTAACGTTGCCTTTCTAGCACTTTGCATTGTGGGATACATTAGGCCAGGTAGACTGGTCCAATGCATACTGGACATTATAGAGTTCTGCAGGAAGAAGTCCTAAAACGCATACATGAGTCAGCATGTTTGCACTTCCTGTTCCCTTGTATGGAAGTCAATGTGTTTGTTGAATGTGTTTTTTGTTGGATGCCTGAAAAAATGTGTGTGGTTAACACAAGCTAAAGAGATTTTAACCTTTTGTTTTACGATATAATATAGGTCAGTAAATTAGTGAATTTGGGACTTTTAAGAGTTGGTTGCTAACAAGGGTCTAAATGAGACTACAAAAGTGACGCTCGTGACCGAGCATGGTGCAGTTCGTTTATAGCCTTATAACATTAGCAGCAAATTGCATTCACACTTTAAAATCACAGAAAAAGGTGTTCATTAGTGAAGATTATCTTGCTGAACAAAGCGTGTAAGTATCATAAAAGTTGATTTGCCACAGAGAATATTTTGTGCAATAATCCAAATGGAAGATTTGCTTTTTGTGGTGCGACGCCAACTTCCTGCTACAAACATACGTCATCCCTGCAGCTCTCTATATCAACAAGAAGAGCATGACAAGAATCAAAAGGCGTCTGCAATCAGCCAGTGGTTCCAGAGTTGGCAAGCTTTAAGGCAATTTTTCAATCTGTGCCCGAGAGAACAACTACAGTTCATATCAACTGGAGTTTCACGTTGTAGATCTGAGAGGACAGAAACATCACCTGAAATAGGTCAGACAGAGGGAGAGACACGAGCGACCGGATGATCACACCGGTTCAAAACAAAACATTTTAAATGTGAAATACTGCAGGATTCTGGGATCCTATTGAGCCAGAGCAGAGCTGACTGTCTGTCTGAGCTGAATTGTGCTTTAGCTAAGCTGTTTTATTGAGTTTCCTTTTAGTAAAAAGCTCTGAGTGAATTTGACTTCCTTCTGGTAAACAGTTATGCAGAGAATACGTCTGCTTTTATTGTGAAAGGTAAGAACTGAAGGCGTGGCTCTGGTCTGTCTTTGTCGAGCTAAAGGCTCAAGGGACCAATAAAGTTTGTGGTCTAGGTTCGGACTGAGAAGCCTCCGTGTCGTTATACAGCATAGTGCACGCTTTAAATATGTCAACAAGTGCTGACTGGACAAATGCAGTGCCACAAAAGACTACAGTGCAGTATCTTCCAGAAGTCAAGTCATCATTGAATGTTTTCAGAAGTAAGAAACATAATCAATAAAATGTAAAACACGAGGCACAAGTTGTCTTTTGAGAAATAGTGAGACAGTTTTGGAGTAGAGTGACACACAGGGAAGAATACCAAGTGACGATTTTTACTCTGAAGAAGAGAAATTCCTTTCCTCTCTGTGGGTTTATTCTGCATTTTAATTGTATTCCTCCAGTTGCCTGTGCCTGTGCGTGTGTGTGTGCGTGTGTGCGTGCCTGTGCGTGTGTGTGTGTGTGTGTGCGTGCGTGTGTGTGTGCGTGTATGTGTGCAGTGCTCTGCCACGTAAAGCATATTTCAGCGTTCTAAATGTGGTTCTCATTACACAGCAGAGCATTTAGCCAAGACTCACTGTCTGCATCCCTTTTTCTCTCTCACTCTCTCCCTCTTACTTTTTCCTACATATGGCTGCACCTCTCTCTCTCTCTCTCTCTCTCTCTCTCTCTCACTGTAATGGCTGGGATATAAATATCCTGCAGGAGTAACCTTTCTCACATAGACAAACCACACACTAAGTGTTTTTGGGACACGTTGACTTTCTTTCCATCGATGTCTTAACTATTTTTCTGTGAATCACATCTACAGCCAGCTGAAGCCACATTTTTAAAACTCATGAATCCCACTGAGACTTTAGTCTTTTTGTTTTGAGCTATACAGTCATTGCTGAGGTATTTTACATCCTCTTACTACAAATCCTGTATGGGGTTACTGGACTACGGGACATCTACTGGCTTCATTTTCCCTACCGTACCTTGGTACTCCCAACTCTCAAATATGAAAGACATAGGTCACCTGGCTCACAAAGACAGATGAATCCATCCTAACTAGCATTGTCTCAGGTCCCTCATGAGGCTCTTGGTGGGGCTGTTCCTTGTTCCTTTGCAGAGGAAGAGCTTGTCTTCAGCTTTTGGATGAACAGTGTAAAAGAACAAGAAGACGTTAAGTAAGATGATCTTTCAACTTGCTGGTTGGATGTTTTTCTAGCTGGCTCAGAGCAGGATCAAATGTGAGCCAGACCACATCCATATGTGCTGCGTCTTCCATATCCAGAGAAGTTATCCCAACAAATCCTATAGACCAAATCAAAATATGTATTATTATTATAGTTTTTGGCTATTTTACTTTTAAATATATATATATATATATATATATATATATATATATATATATATATATAAATCTGTAATACCTGAAATGAGTGTTGCCCTCTGTATGCCAAGTACAGACAGTGTTCACATGTGTGTGTGTGTGTGTGTGTGTGTGTGTGTGTGTGTGTGTGTGTGTGTGTGTTGTGGAGTGCCCTCTATAATCATGTGGATAACCCCGCTCTCTCAATGATGCATAAACTGGCTCTTATCAGACAGGGCAGCTCTCACACGTTTTCTCTTCGTGGAGTAGTCTTGTGTGTGTGTGCGGGCGGTGATTCGTTGGTCTTATCAGTTCAGTTGTTGAGTCTTATTACACTCAGGAGTAAGGGGGCTTTGATTGAGGTAGCAACACAAACCAAACGGGCCAAATGTCCTCAAAGCACTCCATCTTACCAAAACGATTGATTTACTTCTGAACAAGCCCACAATATATGAGAACCTGGCTCAAGGTTTGGCAAAGGAGGGCAGACAGGGTGGGAGCCAGAGGGAGAGAATGACTGTCACCAGCTTAGGCTACATCCACACTAATATGTTTTAATTTTAAAACGAAAACGATCTCCGTCCACACAGCGTTTCAGCACCGTTTTTGAAATGGTCTCTGTTCAAACTAAAACGCCTGAAAACAAATACTAGGTGACTGTTCACATACTCTGGGCATGCGGTTCCACAAAAAGTTAATTGGTTGCTTAGTTAAAAAATACGACAGAGTATTAAAGTAGTCTTTAATAATGAAAGGTCGTGTTTGATACAAGATCTTCTCTAAAATCTTCCTCTATAAACTCAAACACATTTCGTGGAAAGTTTTATTTTTCAGACTTGCTGCAGGTCTTGCTCTATCTCTCTCTCACACATCAAAATTACTTTTAACATTAACACTTACAAATTTTACTAAGATTATGGATCCATAAATGTGGTCAACGCTCGTCTCTCACTTGTTTCCTCTGTTTCGTTGTCTGTTCTCACTCTGCTGAAGTCTCTGTCCTACTGGAGAACAATTCATGTTTTGTTCCTTTACATTTTATTTGTGGACTTCACAATAGTTGTGCAGAACAAAATAAGCATTAATAAGAATAGGAAAGTCCTCCGTTTTGTGTCCGTCCTCCTCAAAGCTGCGAACCATGACGTCAGACGTCTGCTCCATAGGTCTGACAACGCCGCTGGACACGCCGCTCACTAATCGCTCCAATAACAGCTGCTTCCTCCGCAGACATGCAGACTTTAACTGAACAACAGCTGCTAGTAAAGACAACAAGGTCAGCAACACCTGTAATCAGTTTTCCATGTTGAATTAACCTGGTAGTCGAATGGTAATCAAGGTTGTTGTTGTTTGAGATCTTCCGGGAAAGGGTCACGTGATATGGGCATGACGAATCAGGGAAGGACACGTCGTGACTGCTAAGAACCAATCGAGTAGCAAATGCGGGTGTCTACGTCATCGTTTCCAAATGTATGTGTTCACGCCATCCATAATCCGGCGTAGTGTGGACGCTCATTGTAAACGTAGCAAAAGATATGCATTTTAAAATGGAACTGTAGTCGTGTGGACATGGCCTGAGATAGCCTTCAGCCAGTAGATGGACTGCATCTCCCTGATGACCTCACCTCACTCACCAGGCTCCTGGAGGAAGAACCTGCTCACGAGTTTCAAAATGTTTAGGATTGAGAAAACAAACGGATTGGTCTAATGATGTTAACACGCTGATGTTTAGCAGGTTCCTCTTAGTTTAGCATGTTAGCATGCTTTCACAAAACAAAAACTCAATAGTTTAGCATGTCTTCTTGTCTTCCCAAATCTAATGGCAATCCATTCAATAGTTGTTGAGAAATTCACCCTGAATGAAAAATGCCAACTGGCTATGAAAAATCAGGGGATTACCAAGATCCCTGTGATTCATCCTCTGTCACAAATGTCTGGAAATGTGGTCATCTGTCCAAACGTTGTGGTGATATTTCCGTCCGGACCAAAGTAGCCGACCGACTGACCGACATTGCCCTGTACAGCCCTGCCACTGGCATGGCCAAAAACAATACAAAAATAGATTCTTTAAAAAGCATTCCAGAGTGTAGAAAGTGAACAAAATCTATTATGATGGAATGTTAAAATGGTCCTCCAAATTAAAAAGTGAATCTCTTTGTCCATGCAGGGTAACCAGGACACACCGGCACCCCCAGACCCATCCATGGCCCAGGCTTACCCATCAGCCCAGTTTGCCCCCCCTTCCCAGAACAGCATTCCAGCCGAGTTCACAGCTTCACACCCTCATCCACATCCACACCCCCACCCACATCCCCACCAGCACCCAGCAGCACCACAGGACTACACCGGTGTCCAGGCCTCCGTCAGTGAGCATCCACTCAACATGTACCAGTCCTCACAGAGCCACAGTGAGCAGATCGGGTCAGAGTCCGGCAGTCAGACGGTCACCGGCACAGCCACAGTAAGGCATCATGGGAGAAGCTGGTGTTTAAGTTGGCGAAAGCTGGGTTACATAGTTTATTGTTTCTGTACTGTACCATGTTTTTAATTATTATTAATTTAAAAAAAACCTGCGCTATATATGTCTTGTAACAGAGAAATATATAACATACAAGAAACATTGTAGTTTAGGAGCAGTTTGTAGTTTTTGCTTTTGTAGTTTTGCATACCGAGATTATTTCAAAATAATATAAGATAATTGCACACTATCTTTCAAATAAGATAGAAAGCAAAAGGCAGCTCCCATAAAAACATGGGTTAATAAAACCATTTCCATACTTCGGTGCTCTCTACCAACCCTTCCCTCCCATCCTGCCCGGACCCCATCGTTGGTCATCCTATAGAAGACCATCCAAAGACCATCCACAAGGCGGGCAAAAAAGGAAGGGGAGGGCTGGTAGTAGTGGTAGTCACTAGAGGCAGTGACGTCACCTAGTATCTCAGAAGTCCTGTCCTCATGGTAAGGTTACCATTTAAAACAAATCCACTTAACAGTATACTATTATACTGTACATAACTAGTGTTGCATTTTTCGAGCATTAAAACCACTATGTCTGTGTATAACATATTTCCTTCATAAGTTTCAACATTTAATATGAAACTACTACTACTACTACTACTACTACTCCTACTCCTACTAGTACTACTACTACTGCAGCAACTTATTTTCATATCCTGCCGATAGGCGCAGGTTTTTGTAAGGATTTCACCCTTCTTCCAGTCTATACGGTAAACTTGGTTAAACATTCCCACTGTGCTGGACTTTCCAAAATGTCAGGCTATGGAAAGCTTGAGAAAATATGCTTCTTACAAAAGGCATGCAAACTTTTAAGATGCTAATAGTGGTGTGTTTTGAAAGGGAAGAAAACATTGGTATAAGACTGTTCTCAGATGCACACATGTGGCACACAACAGGATAGTGTCCCCGTCAGACTCGTTCTCACCGACTGAAAATACTGGTTTGTTTTAGGCAATGGGAGGCCTGTGCTGGAGGCAGGGCATGGCACCTATTGCACCATGGTCACGTAGCACCGTTTGTAACTTGGTCATAAACAACGGCGTCTCGTGAATTTGTCTGACAATTTCGGCATTGGCCTTTACCGACAGAAGTTCCAGAATCTCGATGTCCATCCAGTTAGACATTTTCTTTGGCTGCTTAGTGTAAATGACCCTTTGTCTTCACTCTTGTGTTTGCAGATGTCTGAAATAGGGTTTATAGGAATGGAAGCCTGAACCACAACCTGCAGGTTTAGGGGTGTAAGACTTGGTCATGGCCAGATGGTTGTTGGACTTGATTGTGCTCTGGAAGTAGTGCCTTGTAGGACTGGAACATGACTGGGTCGGCCGAACTGAACCATGACCTGGAAGTACATGGTTGAAAGACCGGATCATGATCTGGAGATATGGGATTCTAGAACTGGTTTTATAAACACAAAGAGATTTTGGTTATTTGATATCCATCTTGTGATTGCTTGAAGTTCCTTCAGGATATATTTTATTCCTAACAAAAACAATCTGCCATACAGTTTTCTGGTCATAAGATCAAAAGCCTTTTTATAGATAATTTTGCATTCAATTCAATTATATTTGTATTGCCTAATATCATGTTTTACAAATTTGCCTCAAAGGGCTTTACAATCTGGTTAACATACAATATCCTTTGTTCTTGGACCCTCTTATAGAAAAAAGGACCCCCTCCCCTCAAAAAAAAAATATATATATAATAGGGAAAAGGGAAGAAACAGTCAGTGACTGAGTACGACCTGTAAACTGTATCAGCTAACTTCTACCACAGCATTAAATCAAGACAGGGTTTTAACTCCCTGAACATTTGCTTTTAGCATGTAAATAAGGATGCCTATGAATTTAGATTCAACAAAACACTATAATCAATCATTATTTCTTGAATGCTAGATTGATACCTGTAACTGAAAATACAGAAGAAATTAAATATTTATTAATTTAACTGTTTTTTATTAGCTCAGTAAAGTTCAGTAAATTCTGTCCCTACAATTTCAAAAGATCTGTGTGCTGCAACAAATAACCTGAGAAAGGCACAGGTGTTTTTGTGATAACATATCATAAATCTGCTGTCATATCACAATCTAATCTTAAAGACATGCCTTTAAGTATCAACACAAATAATCAACTTTTTTGTCTCATCCCATATACTGACTCGCTGTAATGTTGTTTGTAAGTAGCATACTATAACCAGGCCCAGCCATGCATTTGTTAGTGGAGTTTCATATTTTCACAGAAAGAGACAATCAATATTAATTTGTGAAGCTTAAATTTGTCCCTTCATCATCTTGTTAGCACTTAGATTTACTTAGACTACCGGAGTCTTATAGGTTTGGAATCACTGGGCTAAACTACTGAACTGTAAATATAGCAGTTCAAACTACAATAGCTCCACCCCGACCAGCTACAACAGTAGAATGCTGCTTTTGCAGTGATGCAGAAACAGTCTGACCGCTGTTCTTTTCTTGACACAGTATGCTTTTCAAACATCAAAATAGTTCTTACCAGGCAAAACTATGGTGCCCTGTCCCTGAGAGCTCAATGCATTGCAAACAAACACAACCGAATACAGAAACATGCCTAAAGTAGCGCTACACGACAACAGAAACTGTATACAGAGGACACCAGCAAGCTGTCACAACTGCAAGAGGCAGGAGACAGGAAAACATGGTCGGACACGAGGGCAGGCTAACGATGATTGGTGGAAGAAACAAAGGCAACAGAGCAAGGCTGGCGAGACTAATCCCACACAGGGGATACACAGAAAAAGGAGGGAAAGCCAGGAAGTCAAACAAACAGGCCACAAGAGGCAGGGGACTAAAGAGGAATCAAACAGCAAACAAACAGGCAAAACCATTCCGGAGGACAGGCAGGAGGACGACCAGGTAGCCGGAACACATCTGGAGGAAGGCAATGGATGTCCACTCTGGTGGACGACCAAGAAGCAGGACTGAAGAGCAGGACCCTTCTGGATGCCGCCATTGAAGAACCTCTCCGGAGGAAAACTAAAAGGCAAAACTTTGTCTCTGAAGACTGGATATCCGGACTGGACTCAGCAACAAGATGTCGGTGCGCCCCAGCAGGAACAGAAATGGGAGGTTGCTGGAGCCCGGCAGGAACAGGAGTATTCTGTGGCCCCCGATGCAGGAACTGGAGAGACATCTGCCATGTTGCTGGGCAGTGGAGACACTGGTTGCTGGGCAGTGGAGACAAGATATCGCTGAGCAGCTTGGGGGATTGACGTGTCCTCTTCCTACGCCTCCTTCTTGGGATGGACAGGAGGCTTATCAGCTTGTGGCTAGCTGACTGGAGACTAGCCAACTGGGGACCAGCAGGCTGGAGGCTTGCAGGTAGGAGGCTAACCGACTGGGAACCAACAGTTTGGAGGCTAGCTGACTGGGAGTTAGTGGAAGTTCTATTTTTGTTTTTGATGTTGGACCAAAAATGTCAACTTTTGACACAAGATACTTTGATTTAATATGTAGATTTCCAATGAATTTGCTGTAAACCTTCCAACTTCATAGGAGAAGAAACCATCTGAGTTGTATGACTTCAACTCCGACGGCACCCTAAGAACACACATATTTAGTCCCACTCGTACTGAGGTATTCACGGTCCCCAGGAGATGAATACTAATCATCACCTCTAAGAGCTCAAAAGTTCCACTTGCCAATACTTGTGACAAAATACATTATTAACAAATAACTGCTACACTATTGACATTCCCATCAGCCACAGCTGTGTCTTTTGTTTAGTACTAATTACCAATTTGAGCAGGATAATGCAAAACTATCGTGGTAAACATCACCCTCAGTACGACCTCCCAGAGCTGCCAGCGTGTTAGACACATGATACTTCACTATTGAATAAGCAGTTTACCATGGCATTTTCTGAAAACATTCAAGCTCCTAATACGATATTTTAATTCCAATTATTCCACAACCATAACTCTGGCACCACCCTTAGGGCATTGACATTTATTTACTGTACAGGTACAGTAGGCCTCTAAGAATTCTGAAAAATATCAACGTTCAAATTTGTCCAATATGCTAAAATATTGTACTTATGAAGCATGTAAAGAACATTGCATAGCTCTAGCCAGGCGTTTGACTCAATGTTGTTTTTCCTTTTCGTTTTCTTCTTTTCTTATCAACAGATTCCTGAGATAAAATACACATTTTTTTTTTTAACAGTCAGAGACATTTTTACTCTAGATTACATTTCACAGTCTCTTCTCTGAAACCCGATGTAAGGAATCATCTCTGTTTTATATCTCCCATATGTCTGAAGCCACGCTCTCTTCAGCCTGGCCTCGTCTCACATATCAGTTTCTGATGCCAGAAGGGATGGGATGCGGTGCTTTGTATCACTGTTTGTTTGTTTGTTTGTTGTATTTCTTCACTGCGAGTGTAGGCGGATGACGCCACCGACAAGGAGCTCTGCACAGATGGCAATTGCTGCTGTGTGTGTGTGTACACTCCTTTCCATATGTGCCAGTATATACCTAGGCGTTGCATGGAATACGTGCAGTCTGCTGGCCTTATGTTGCTTCTTTTCAAGCTCACACCCCCACACAATTACAGACACACACACATACATACACATACACAGAGGCTGTATTTTTAGCTGACTTGAAGCCTGGAACTGTTGGTGAGCAAAAGAAAGAATAGAAAATGGAAACCATTGTCTTTCATGTAGGACTATGACTTTACTACGTTACATGTTATTACTCAACCTAAGATCCATGGGAACACTACCACTAGAACCAGACGGGTGTCATTTATTATGTAATTATATAAATGTTATTTATGAGGCCAGTTTTGGATGTTTTGTATTAAATTGCATTATATCCAATATGTTTTCCTCCCTTGTCTTTATGTGAGGGTTATTCATTTATGAACGAGACTTGCTCATAAATAGATTGGTTCTAAGCCAGCTGAGAGACACACCAACAGCTTTTGAAACAAACACACGCTTGCAGTGTAAAAGGAAGCTGTGAAGTCCTCTCCTGTGTGTAACGGCCATTGATCTCACTCACACTGAGGGGTAGAGGACGGACACTGGCTGCTGCTGGTACTCTTTATATGTGCCATGACCATCCATTATGTCTGTGTTTGCATATTTAACTTTTTGTCTCATGCACCATTTAGAACTGACCTGAGGTCTGATACTGCATTCTCCCAATAACATGAGTTAATAATGTGAGAACTAATGTGATATTAAAAAGAAACTAAACAGCCCATTTTTTTTTTTTTATCTTGAACATGTTCTCTTTGCATATTAATAGAATGCAGTCATAATCTCTTGGAATAGGAGTTACATATATAAGTAAGGCAGTGGCGGGCCGTGTATTTTATAGCTGGGCCTTCAGTGCTGTTATTATTTGTTTCTAGGGGTGTAACAATACACATATTCGTATTAAACCGTTCGGTACGAGTCTTACAAACCGAACAATATATTTGAGTAATACTAATGTGTTTGGAAAATGCAGAAGCTTAAATTGTGGGAAATATAACGTTTTCGGTGGAGCCACTGTGCTCAACCTGGCAACATGCTGTCTGACACGCTACAAACTACAAACTCTCCCCACAGCGTTTAGCTGTTCCCTACTAATTCAAACAGGACTAAGGCAATCACCACATAATCCCCATTTCTCCAGACCATAATTCTTGCTTTGTTAAAGAAAACAAAACCCCAAACAGAGAATCAAATGTCCAGACCCTAACCCTGCGACTATATGCATCCCATGACGGGATGCATATAGTCAAAATCAATGTAATTAACACAATGACAAGAACAAACTCACAAGAACCAGTCACAAATATTTATATGACAACAAAGCAACAAATCAATCCAGCAACACTGCGGCTCTAACACGTTTATTCCGCCTCACACTAAAGAGCACGAGCCATTCAAATATTATTCACATCAGAGTGAACAATATTAACCATATCATAAAAACAACACCATAGAAACATGAACACAGTAGTAACGCTACTGCAGATGTAAAAAAACAAAAGCAGTTCACTTACCAAAGCTGCTGTTCACTTAAAGACAAAGTCCATCCTCCTTTCTTTAATTACAAAGAGTTTGATACCTCGGTTGTACAGAACATCGGTGCGGTTCAGTTCCAGCCAAAGGTCCTCCTGTGAACGTGTTCGTTGAGTTGTAGATCCACTCGGTCTCTCCAAAGGTTTTCAAAAGCACCGTAGCTTGTGAGTGTCCTGTCTGCTATGGTGTCGTGTTGTTGCCTTGGTTAGCGTAGCATAGCTCCAAACAGCTCCAAACACCAAGACTCTCAGTCGCAAATAAAACGCATTCTTAGCCATAAAATGTGTAATGCTTCTCTAACGCTGTCAGCCAGGAATACCGTTCGTACAAATCCTTTTCCCTCTGGGTCAGAGCTGCTAGCTGTGGGGTTAGCCGACCCTTTGATACGATGTCCAGCTTTTCTGGAAATGTCGTTCTTAAGAAATCCATTTCTCCTTCTTCAGCCATTGAGTGATAAAAAAACAAAGCTAGGTAAAAAAAAAAAATCTACACCAAGCAAAACGTCAAAAATGGCCCTGACGGCCCACCACTGAAGTATGGTTCAATGAATTCTGAAAATTTCTATGAAAAGGTGATCACAGGCAGTAGATGTCCATCTACAAAATTGGTCACATTCCCACTGACATGAAGTTAAAAGACAAATGAATGACATTGGAGGTCAATCACCATACGTACATAACTGAAGTTCCGAGTATATTTGAAGTAATTGCAGGTTTTGTAAAATTCTAGTTTCTGGGAGGGCCATTGTACATCTTTCATTTGTTTCAGTGTCCTTTGTTCTTTTTTCCAGCAGACAGATGATGCCGCCCAGACGGACAGTCAGCCACCAACACAGACGGTACCGGAAAGCACAGACAGCAAGACCCAACCCAAGAGACTTCATGTGTCCAACATCCCCTTCAGGTTTAGAGACCCGGACCTCAGGCAAATGTTTGGCGTAAGTACAATATCTGATGTACATGACATGTTTTAAAGTACTGTTATCAGTTTGTTTGTCTACCATATTTTATTGTAAATTTTAATGTTTCTATTTTTAAATGATGTCTTGATTATTGCACTGTGTTCATTGTTTGTTATTAATCACCATTCAGCAAGTCAAATTCCTTGTACGTGTAACGTACTTGGCAATAAACGGTTCTGATTCTGATTCAAATTTTGATTCTGATTTCTGAAATTTGTGATGCTCCAGGATGATGTTTGACAAGACATTTGGATCAACAAAAAGTTAAAATGTTTGGGTTTTAACTCTGTTAAATTGATAACAACAAGAAAAATCAATCACTGATCGTTTCCTCTCTTGTTTGTCTTCACAGCAATTTGGCAAAATCTTAGATGTGGAAATCATCTTCAACGAGCGCGGTTCTAAGGTACATGGTGTTTCTGTTTTGTTCTAAGCGTGTCTTTAAATTGAATTCATTAAACTAATCTATATTTTACATTAGTAGTAACTGTTTCTGGTCTAGAAGAATCAATCAGCACACAAGTTTAAATTAAAGGAACGGCTTTGTGTTTGATGGATGGTTGCTCTATATTCTTGCTGACATCACCAGCTCAGCTAGGCTCAGGTGATTTCATTTCAACGTAGCTGTACAGACATTATCATCACTGTAATTTATATTTTCAGTAAAATCAAAGTTATATTATACACCAGACTTCATCTAGAACGCCAGCATCAGAGATAACCAACCGGCCTTGTCCTGCTGCAGGCCTTCACGCCTCTGCAAACACACTTTTGATGAATAGGCTGAATTCTAAATGGTTCCAAAAAATAATTGGAACACTATAGCATTTCCAAAAATGTTAATATTTATGTATTGATGTTCTCAACCATGTACTGTAACCAGGATAGCAACGTTGGCTGCACATGGCTAAATGCGGATTCTGAACAGTGTCCGAGCCAGAGAGTTGTGGCTGATGAGTACTGGTGTATTAAAATACCCTTCTTAAAACAACATCCTTCTTTCATGCTGAGCTAGACTACTGTCTGTCAAAGATGGAGTTCCTTTTGAATTTCTGAAATTCCTATGAGATTTTTTTAAATGAGTTTATTTGTTGTTTTTGTGTGCTTTGCTTTTGGATATTACTGTATTTTTTTCCTTCTTATTGCTGACACCATGCCATCAGGAAGTTAATCTTTCCTTTGTTCTTTTGGTAGATTTAATCTATTCTTCTATGACTTAATCAGAGGAATGGATTTGTGTTACCACCTTGCAATACAGGAATTTTGCAGTAGATGATTTATGTCTAACTACATTGTAGGCAATTGTCATGAACCCCTGCTATAAAAGCAGACATTTATTATTAAGACATGCTATTAACCCTTGAGACCTGACTTCACTGGGGCAGTGTCTGTAATGAATGGGAGGAAATAGCGGGAGGCTTCAATTCCAATAAATAACAGTTGTGAATAAAATGTCTTTCAAGCATTATTGAAATGTTTCCATTGTTCACATGAAAAGCTTTAATTCACTGTGGTTAATTGATGTTCTATATGAAGTAAAATGACCATTCACTAAACCCTTCCCCCAAAACAGCGATTGTCCTATCATTGCTTAGCAACCGTAACAAGGGGCGACACGCCTGTCAAGCTTTGTATTTCTGGTTTAGCAGTGGACATGGGGCTCTAGTAGGGCAATACTTACAGAGTTGTTTCTTTTATTCACCTTTTAAAACTAAACTAAAGAGCAAACATATAAGGAATAGAATGTATGGGGTGTTTATCTGGTCTAACATAAGCCACTAACATTAGCATGTCTGGCTAACTAGCTTACTACCTGCAGTATGCCAAGGAACACATCATTAAATACCTACAATATTTTGTGAGGTTACAGGGCAAAACCCCCATTCAGTACTGGAACATCCACTACACGGGAGCTGGTTCTGGATTCTGCTATATCAGAGTACAGGCTAACTTTAGGAGCTCTGTCCTGCTGCCGATTATGTAATCCCCATGAACCCGAGCAAAACTCCAGCAAAATCAATGTTCCACTGACCAAGACTGAGAAGCCTGATTTTGTCTACATCTGTCTGAAAGCAAGCACCTAGTGCAGTATAAACAGAACTGTGTGTGCAACCATGTAGTCCACTTTCGAGTGTTTACAGCCTTTACATTGCAACTGAACATGTGCCATGCGAGAAAGGAAAGCTTGACAGGCATAGTAACAGTAAATAAGGGGGCAGGGCTTTGTGAAGGGTCATTTTCCTCTCTTTTCCAGACTCATTTAAAGTAATATCATTGGATATTGGTTAACATAGGATACTGAAGTAGAAGCAGAGAATTGTGTTATCTACTTTGCTCCTGCTGACCCAAGCCATTGTTCACTGTAATGTTGAGTATGATGTGTAAAAAATAATGTGCACGTTGTTCTTGCCTCTTTCCGTCCTGCATGCAGGGTTTTGGGTTCGTAACGTTCGAGCATAGCGTGGACGCCGACAGGGCCAGAGAGAAATTACACGGCACCGTGGTAGAAGGCCGTAAAATAGAGGTGCATGTTCTAAAATACTTCTTCATTCTTCCTGTCCTCCTTTCCTCCTTATGTGTGTATGTGTGTGGTTGTGTATTTGTGTGTGAGTGGGCATTTGACAGTGCTCTCCACGTCCCACTTTTCCATCTTTCTCATGACATTAAACTGTCAAGACATCTAAGCCTCATCATTTCCCTTTCCTTGGGCAGTGTCATTAATCCAAACACAAATCAATGTCCCCATATTCGTAGTAGTAATTGTTGTATGTGAAAGACTTCGATTGTTTTGTTTTTAGCTTGTTTACTTTGTTCTTCCTTTTTCCTGTTTTATTTTATTTTTTATACTGTCAAGTTTGGCCTTTCCAAGGTTTAAAAGTGAAAATCCATGCTACCAAGCATTATAAGATAGACATATTTAGGAGGTGCAAAGATTGATTTTGGAGTTTCGCCATAAATGTTCAAAATCACACTTGTTATGTATGTTTATACAAGGAAAGAGTTTTCCCCCAGAAAAAGAACTCAAATCGTGCTCATCCATGGCCAGAACAAATACTTTTGAGATTTTTTTGAGAGACACCTGGAAAGTGAAAAGCAAAGTTCAAAACTAACCTGATTCAGTAGCATGACAATACTCAAGCATTATTTCACCACCAGCCTTGAAGCATAACTCTTACCATTTATCATGTATCGCAGTTGCAATCTCTCATTGCCAATCCTTCAAACCAGGCAATGTCTACATCTGTTTTACCTGCAGACATAAACAATGTATTTCTATGGGTGTACCTGACAATGGCTAGAATACCCTGACACCACAGCAAGTCTCTTCCATCCATTCTGCCACTTTCAATTGCTCATCTGATGGCCCAGATGCCCCTTCCAGTGGACCTCCCCAGATCACCTACACATGAAAGAAGGAAGACCAGGAGAAATCCTAAACGAAACCCCAAACCACCTCAACTAGTTCCTTTTGATGCGACAGAGAATCTGCTCCTCTCCAAAATCCCTGCTGACTTTCTCAGTCTATGTCTAAGGGTGAGCCCAGCCACTCTGCAAAGGAAACTCATTCTTTTGGTCATTACCCAGAACTCATGACCATAGGTGAGGCTTGGGATGTAGATTGAGTGGTAAACGGAAAGCTTGGCCTTCAGGCTTAGCTTCGTTTTCACCATGAGAGTCTGGAACAGCATCTGCATTTACAGATGCAGCATTAATCCATCAGTTTATTTTTCTCTTTCCGTTTTACATTCCCTTGTTATCAAGAACATTAGATATTTGTGGCTCCAGCCATATTTATGAAGCTAACAAATTGCAGTCAAAGATTCCACTATACCTTCCCGCACTGTGTGGCACTTGTACTGGATCATTGGGATGCAGTAATCTCAAGCAGAATACATCATACAACCAGCAGTCCCTGCTAGATATACCCTGCACCCAACTGCTCGTAGGCCGACACCACGTCTACCATTCGAGCCTGGAGTCCTACACTACATGTAATGACAAAGTTATCCCAAGACACAGGTAATACAATATATTGCCAACTAACAATAGTACTAACTAACAATAGTGCAAAGATTTAACCAAACAAAACAAACAAACCAGAGGTGATTAATTGTAAAGTCTTATTGCAGTGGGCAGGAATGATCTCCTGTACCTGTCCTTGTGACAGCAGAGCTGGATCAGTCTGTCCCTGCAGTAGGTGGTGGAGAGGGTGGTCCCGCTTATCCAATATGGATAATAGTTTATTCAGTGTCCTCCTCTCCACCATCTTTTCCAGACTGTCCAGTTTGCAGCCGATGATGGAGCCGGCCTTCTTAACCAGTTTATTAAGTCTGTTGGTGTCTCCGGCTCCAATGCTGCTCCCCCAGCAGACTACGGTGAAGTACAGTGTACTGACCACAACAGACTGGTAGAACATCTCCAACATCTTGCTGCACACGTTGAAGGATCCAAGTTTCCTCAAGTAAAACAGTTGACTCATCCCCTTCTTGTACACAGCGTTGATGTTGTCGATGGAGACACCCAGGAACTTGTACTCCTCCACCATGTCCACATCCTCACTTCTAAATGTGTGTATTAATCTAGATTAATACACAGTTTTCAAATCTTTGATTCTCACTTTTCAAGGTTAACCCAAATCACATATAATATCTCAAGGGGGCTTACAGGCCCACAACAGCAATAGTTCCAGACCTCTAGGCTCTCTAAGAAAACTGCTTCGTCATTAGCTGTTTTAACAAAAGCCATGTGGGCCTATACAGGGACCATGTGGAAACTTACCACAGTGACAATTATTTTATCTTTCACATTGAAATCCTGTAAAACTTGATGTTTTGCCTGACAAACCTGTGTTTGTTTTGCCGGAGCACGATCCAGCCCACATGCTCATACCAGGGGGAAATGGGGTACACTCCTTCAGCTCAAGCTGTTCCGTCAAAGCACTATTGCAGGATCCCGTGTTTTGAAGTGCAGCGAGGAGAAGCCTTCCAACTTTCTTTCTGGATTGTTGTTGCTTCAGCTGCCATACTAAGCATCTTTGATACAAACCCACAAAGCCATATTCTGCCTTGTGCCCTTTCATTTGCATGAACAAAATAATCCTCCTGGATCAACAATGTTCGGTCATTTTATGCAATCTAACTACTAACTAGTTCAAAGATTAAAAACTGAAATAAACCCTCATCAACATGAACTGCCCTCAGCCGCCATCCACCAGCTCAACTCTGTGCAATGAGAGAGCTTTCATCCTTATGGTTTATCTTAAAATTAACTCTCAATTGATACCATGATCTAGATTTTACACTTATTCATGGCGCCAAATCAATCCGTATGGATGAAGACAGCTTGTTCAGACAAACTGGTCGGAGTTATGCTTTAAGAAACCACCTAATTGCTTGTAAAGAGGTAGCTGACAGAGCGTTTGTGCAGTGGAATGATTGCAAAGTTTTCTTGGCCAGCTGAGTAAGATGCTGCTTATTCCTTTCTCATCCCCTCCTCCCCCACCATCCTTCCAACGGTAGCTTGTTTAGGGCCCCATCCAACACAGTTACAACGGTAACAGTACACAAACAAGTTTGCGGGGCCAAGAGGTTTGGGAATGGTAAGTGTGGGCAAACAAGCCATTCTGCCAGCATTTCCTCTCTCTCTTCCTCTCTCTTTGGAACGTTTGCAACGCTAAAACTCACGTGACATTTCTTTTTGAATTGTGGTTGAGTTGATGCTGTATATTGACATACATATTTTTCTTGCGTGTCGGCGTGCGTGCCCATTCACTAAGTGTTCTCCTCTAGCTGCGTGTGTGAGCGATACTGACTGAGATTTGAATTTGTTTGCACATCTATCTGAGATTGTTGGAAACCCATTTATCAATTTATTTTATTTTACTTTGGAAGACAATGCACCCTGATTTTGATTTACCCTGTCAGCTGTTGTTTGAATTTGGAATGATTTGATTGGTTGATTGATTGACTTGGTTGGTTTATTTTAGTAGATCTATCTTCTTTTTTTAAAATCGTAATGATTATTGCAATGAATTAGAGAGACTGTTGTCTGAGTGTGAATGCTTCGTGTTGCTTTCGTCACAACAGTTCTTCTCACGTTATAAGGTTGACTGAATGTTGCATATTGCTCCCAAAATATTGTCTTCTCCCCTTCTCCCAATGACATTTCCTTTGACTGTTTTTTCTCCTTCTCCCGCCTCCCAACCACCACCGCATGCATCTATACATTTACAAAACATCATTTTGCCACGTGCATCTGTTGTTTCTTTACTTTCGTCTGTATGTTATTGAAATGTCACGATAATTGGGGAGAGCATGCAGGGAAACGTCAGAGGATAGAAAATATGCAAATGAGAAAGAAAACTGATTTGTCTTGGATGTGTTTTTAAACGTTTATGAATGCTATTCTGAAAACACACAAATGACATGGGTGTTTGGCGTGATACAGTGTACTGCTTTCTTTGTTTACAACATTCGGAAACTACGCATGCAGATTCACTCGAACAAGTAAAGCTCCTACTACTAATGTAAAAATGTCACAACTCATGTAGCTCTCTTCATCTGCTGCAGGTCAACAATGCAACAGCCCGAGTAATGACAAATAAGAAGACTGTCAACCCATATGCAAACGGTAAGGACATGTTAATGTGTACAGTGCATGAAAAGTGTTCAACAAATTATACATTTTCACATTTTATTTGAATCAACTTGATTTGGCATTTCTGACGCTGATCATCAGATCAGATCAAAAGTATTCTCCCTCTCCAATAGGATGCACCCAAACCATCACTGGCGCATTTAAAAAAGTGTTGACCTCACAATGCAAACTGACAGAGAAAAATGATTAAAATGTGCAGTGTTTAGATGTCCACTATCAGGCAAAGGTGCTTCTACTAAATACTGACTGAAGAAAATGTGTTTTTTAAAATATTTGTATTACATTTAAACTTTATAGAGGTCTGTTTTCACATTGTATTTTGATCTGTGTGGAAAAAAAGCCTCTGCTTTGATTTAATATAGATTTGAGAGGTCACATGTTGATATAATTTGACATTCCTATCAGAAGTAAGACATGAAGACTTCCAGGGGGTTGATGACACATGAAAGCTGTTAGCTTCCACCTGCTGACCTCAGGCCTATTGACACACATTCACCCATATCACTATGAACCACAGGAAAAGATGGACGTTACATCTGTGACGTCACACAAAAGTCTCTGAACATTTAAAAGCCTGGATTTGAATTCACTGCAGCCTGGTTCCACCGCTCGTTATCACAGTAGTTCAGTTTGGATCAGATCTTTATTGCAGCAAAGTAGCATCCACACACAAAAACATGGAAGATACTCAGAATAAAACCACAGTAAGACAGGTGGAGAAAATAAAGGTTGTGCTACTATGCACACAATAAGAATAAAATAAAGGGTGTATGATAAAAGCGTGGAAAATAGCGATTGGAATAATAAAATGCTAATCTGTGTGACAAACCAGGTGGAATCTAACATCTAATATTTACATTCAAAATACAGCCTGTGATGACCCAGATTTGACAGCAACATCATCTTTCTGTGCCAGCATCAGATAAATAGTGACAGAAAAAATGTCCACAAGGCAACAAGCATTGGTCAGGTGGACAACTATGTCCAACTGGGTTTTCAAGTGGAGACAAAATGCAGTGAGGGAAAAGCAGAGTCAAAAATCAGGTAACAAATATCCCAAGGAGAAGATGCTGGAACGCTAGACACGGAGGTGGGAAGATGAATTGGCACAGACAAAGGGAGCACACAGACTAAATACTCCAGGGAGGAGGAGGGGTAATTGGGAACAGGGGAAGGTAATCACACCGGTGGGAAACACACAACGGCAAGAAGTAAAGTTATGTGAAACCAGAGGGAGTATAAAACGGTATGAAACAGGAAACCCAAAAATGACATGACATGAAAACAAGGAAAACATAGCTCAGGGAACTTGACGAGGTGTTCCATTACCATCAGTGCTTTACGAACGCCAATCCATTCACCATTACACGAGGGGCTGGAGTTGAGTATAACTGAACGCTGCATGTAAGCGACCAAAATGTTACAATTAACTTCCATGAAGTGAAGACACACAGCGAAAGGGTTGTAAGCCGATGTAAGACAAAAACACGGTCAACTCCTAGAACGGACAATGCTATGGTCGAGATCTGTCAATCAGCGTGAAGCCCCGCCCCTAAATCATCCCTTCTTTATGGTCTGTTTGACTCTAAATGGAGCATAATGTACTAAATGAACATCATGCTGTATTGAAGAAGACTGTAAACTAGAGATTGAGACCATAAACTCATGTTTACAATGTTTACTGAGGGAATAAATCAAGAGAGAAGTAGAGTCATTTTAGACTAGACTTCTATACAACCAGAGGAGTCGCCCCCTGGTGGATGAATAAGAGAGAGAATGCAGATTTAAAGGAGCAGTGTTTCACATTTAGTGGCATCTAATGGTGAGTTGCACATTCTATTTTATCCAACTGAAAACAACGGTGGCCTTCAGTAAGCATAAAAACGTCAAAGGCTTTCTGTAGAGTCCGTTTGTGGTTTGTCCGTTCTCAGCTGCTGTAGAAACCCGGCAGTGCAACATGACCCACTCCATATGTAGATATATAAACGGCTCATTCTAAGGTAAGGAAAACTTAAGGATTCTTAGCTTTTAGGTGATTATACACTGATGAAAACATAGTTATGAATTATGTTTAATTTCTGCAAATTAATCCCCCTTAATCCTACACACTGCTCCTTCAAAGGGCTTCTGCTTGGATCTCCAGTCCCACATGGCCTTGTGGGACTGTAGCTTGAGTCATAGTAGGGACAAGAAGTCATAGGCTACTTCATTTCATTTCATACTTTGTACCCCTTAAACCAAGTGCTTTGAGATGCCTGGACTTATATGTTGTGTTAAGATATATTAAAAATGAACATTTTGTGTTGCCAGGGGAAATGATCCAGATGAGTTCCATATACATGTTTTGTTGTTACGTCTTTAAAACTGACATGTCAAGGAGATATGAACTCAACAGTAAAACGGTTTAGTCTTTTGCCTCAATCTTGATGTGACTAACTGTGTTCTAAACGTGTCAATACATTCCCAGGTCAGAACCTACAGGTTCATGTAAACTAAGCACACTAAAGCACTGCTCCGTGTTCTGTCTCTTCCTCTCTGTCTGTTTCTCTTTCTTGCTGTCTGTCTTTGTTTCAGGCTGGAAGTTAAATCCAGTGGTCAGCGCTGTCTACAGCCCAGAATTCTATGCAGGTAGGAGGACATGCCCTTCTCCATCTGTCACCATCTCCTTTGTCGTTATCTTCCTCCTCCTCATTTATTTTGCTCCTCCGTTTCTTCGACATCTTCATTTTCTCCCTCCCCTCCCGGCCCTCGCTCCCTTCATTCTAACCTTTGTCACCTCTCCCTCCTCTGTTTTCCTTCCATGCAACATGCAGCCAGTAAAAGAGTGTTTATAGCTTGAGAACTATGCTGACTCGCACAAACGCAACAACAGACTGTCATCACTGCTGCAAAACAAACGCACCATTCTGCAACCCACACAGATGCCATCTTCAATCCATCATGGCCATCCCTGCATTCACCTCCCCCAACCCTTTCCCACTGCCCACCCCCACCCTGTCATTAACCGCGGCCATTAAGGTGAAAAATACCTGGGTTTTGTGATAAGGGGAAGAGAGACAGATAAAAGAGTGTGGCAGAGGAGAGGAGGAGTGAAGGAAAGCAAAGGACAAGAGAGAAGGAAATCGAATTGTCCATTTCTGCAAGGACATTAAAAGGTGTGAAATATATTTTGTAAATTAAAATCAATATTTTCTATTCCTCCAGACTGTCGTTTTCCTAATTCACCCCCACATTCTTTTAATTACAAAATGTCTTTGTATTGATTTACCTTTGTTTCACCTTTCCAGTTCCCAAAATGCCATTGGGGCATGTGTCTGTGTGTGCTTGTGTGTGTTCCATATGGATGTGCACATGTTTGATGAATGTACAGGCTTTTCTGCTGTAGTAATTTGTGCTATTATGTTATATTAATAGGTTATGATTGCAGCCATTCAGGATGGAGGCAGGGACCTGTTGGTTAATTGGTTGTGATGTGTTGATAGTGGAGCAGAGGCAGTGTTGAGGACTCACCAAATTACAACAGCAAAGCTCTTTGTCAACCTTGCTAACTTTTATAAAGCTTCCTCCTGAAAAGGGTCTGCCTCTCAGGATTTAGACATTCAAAAAGTGCTCAAGAGGAATGGGATACGATACAGTGGCTATGCTAACTCTTAATACTACCACTGCTCAACTCAGTCTTCTAGAAATACACGGGCTGCCTCGCAAATTGCATACTATGCACTACATACTCAACATGTACTGTGAATAAACAGTAGTATGCAGTGGTGGGTCGTGCATTTATACCTGGACCTTCAGTGCTGTCCTTCTGCAGTTGAACCACCTCCTAATTACCACATTATGAAGCCACAGCTACGGTTATTATTTGTTTCTAGGGGTGTAGTAATAAACATATTCGTATTAAACCCTTCGGTACAACGCTTACGAACCGAACAATACGTTTGAATAATACTAGTGCGTTTGGAAAATGCAGAAGCTTAAATTGTGGGAAAAATAATGTTCTTAAAAACCTTGTACTCTGCTGAGGCGTGTGTATTCTGGGAGGCTATGCTAAGCTAGTTTAGCAGGAAAACCAAACAGCAGCAAACAAGCTACAAACTCCCCGCAGCATTTAGCTGTCCCCTACTGATTCAAACAGGACTAAGGCAATCACCACACAATCCCCATTTCTCCAGACCATAATTCTTGCTTTGTAAAAGACAACAGATACATGAAAACATGGCGGGATACTTCATCAATAACGGACAATGCATATAGTCAAAATCAACGTAATTAACACAATGACAAGAACAAACTCACAAGAACCAGTCACGTATATTTATATGACAACAAAGCAACAAATCAATCCAGCAACACTGCGGCTCTAACACGTTTATTCCGTCTCACACTAAAGAGCACGAGCCATTAAAATATTATTCACATCACAGGGAACAATATTAACCATATCATAAAAACGACACCATAGAAACATTAACAGAGTAGTAACACTACTGCAGATGTAAAAAAAACAAAAGCAGTTCACTTACCAAAGCTGCTGTTCACTTAAAGACAAAGTCCATCCTCCTTTCTTTAATTACAAAGAGTTTGATACCTCGGTTGTACAGAACATCGGTGCGGTTCAGTTCCAGCCAAAGGTCCTCCTGTGAACGTGTTCGTTGAGTTGTAGATCCACTCGGGTCTCTCATAAAGTTTTCAAAAGCACCGTAGCTTGTGAGTGTCCTGTCTGCTATGGTGTCGTGTTGCTGCCTTGGTTAGCGTAGCATAGCTCCAAACAGCTCCAAACACCAAGACTCTCAGTCGCAAATAAAACACATTCTTAGCCATAAAATGTGTAATGCTTCTCTAACGCTGTCAGCCAGGAATACTGTTTGTACAAATCCTTTTCCCTCTGGGTCAGAGCTGCTAGCTGTGGGCTTGGTCAACCCTTTGATACGATGTCCATCTTTTCTGGAAATGTCCTTCTCCAGAAAGGCGTTGTCAGTATCTCCCAAATCTGTTTCTCCTCCTCCTTCAGCCATTGAGTGTTAAAAAAACAAAGCTACACCAAGCAAAACGCTAAAAATGTCATGTTAATGTCATAACTCCATACATATCTTTCAACTTGAACTCTTACTACTAATACTAAGTTCTGCTAGCTAGCTTCAGCTTCACAACAGTCACGCTAGCCCACTGACCAATCAGACCACACCTTAATGCTGACGTACTTAGCAGGCTACCTGGGTAGCTCTGACACGTCAAAGAATACGCCCAACATGTCAAACTAAAGATCTGATTGGTTGAACACTATGACAATCAACAATATCGTCCCCATTTACTTAATCTGCAAAGGCTTCCTAGAGGACCTCGGGCCTCTCTCCTTACATAGAGACATAGAGGCTGAATCTGATTGGATAAGAGCTCTACTTAAAACAAGCTGCACTGGAAGCAGAGCAACAGAGGAAGACAGGAGCTGTGCAATGAGGAAATAAGCTAATGGGGAAAAATAATTAGAATACATGTAGTGTATTTATGAAAAAATATTGAATTATAAAATAGCTATAACTTTGTGATTCTGTTTAGGCCAGCAGAGAAGGCTTTGCTGGCCCTGACGGCCACCACTGGTAGTATGTATCTTTTGAGACGCACTAAGCGATTATTTCCATGTCCCTTCCTGAGAGCCTACTTGCCGGTTGGAAATCTTGTGTGACCAAACAATAAATTGTGGGGTCTAAAGTCTGAACTAATTTTATGTTACAGAGCTGTTCCTGTTTTGAACATTGTCCTCACTACCACATTGCATTGTGGGATATTGATGTATTACCTAGTTTCCACTGTTTGCCTACTGTAACATTTCAGTGGAAATAGTATTCAATTCTTGTACTATTCTATTGGTTGCATACTAAGGATACAGACATACTAAAAACTCTCACATACTGTTTTAGCCTATTAGATAGCATGGTCATGGTTTTGCCCACATTTGGGAGTTGAAAATTGGTAGTAAAGTGCAAACCAATCCCAGTATCGAAATGATGTTCTAGTTACAGTTGGAAGAACTAACTTGGGCTGAGACGGGATGTGAACAGTGGTCTCTAGTGTCAAAGTTAGAAGATCATTAACCTCACAATACGTTTCTTCTGAGAAAGAGGTCCTTTAGTGTCCAGAGGTCTCAGTGTCCAGATGTGAAGTGAAGTCCGAGCATGTCTGAAATTCTGAACAGACACATTTGAAGGCGACACAGAGGAGGCATGCGATGAACCATATGCTGATGACACATGCAGTCTCTCAACGGCATTCATGGTGTGTGAGGAATGATAGGAGATGGCTTAAGGACGAAGTACAAACCCAGCATACGTTGACTTGCAATTTGCTAATGAAGCCTTGCGACCTGACTTCAACTTGGTCATACAGCTGCATATGTGAAATTTGAGCTCAGCATTTAACCCATCCCAAGCAGTAGGAGCAGTGGGCTGCAGTAAAGCGCCAGGAAGCAACTTGTACAATCAGACTGAAAACATGACTTGGCGTTGTCCTTCAGCTCTGGCAAACTTTTTACAACATGGTGCATTGCTGTAGTCAGTAGGCATTTAGAAGAGTCTAGTCTGCCTGACTCATTGATCCTTTATCTGACTGAGCGGTGTGCCAGTTAGAATCTATGACCCGGACCGTGGCTCACCGTGCTGAGTACTGGTGAATCCATGGCGCTGTCCCAGATTAGTCCTTTGTTTACGTTGTCAATGAGTTCAGCAGTATTGCTCAGTATTCATAAGTTGTCATGAGTCCGAGTTGTTCTCTATTTGCATATGCCAACCACTCCTTTTCATTTAGGCCATATGAACAGCAGAGTGGAGCAGCGTTGGAACAGTCATCAGTGTGACTTTCAGAGTGGCCAGGCCACTCGCTCCTAGAATCAAGGTGACAGAAGATGAATAGGAACAATTACCAGCCTCACTCCTCTCCTTGTCTCTCTTTGACAAACTCTTATCCTTTGGCTCAAACCTTCCATTTTTCATCAGGTCCATGAATGATTCACTGTTTCTATTAGCATTTTATTAGATCTCCTTTTTGAAGAGATGTATAATTAGGGTTGAATATGGCACCTAGATCTCCTTCTCAACCTTCACTCACCCCAGCTCTCAAATTAAGCTTTGAGTCAGTCGGCCTCAATTAAGATTAATGATAAGTTAATAACAATACCACTGCAATAGCTCCACTCCACTGCCACTCTCTTTAAACTAAAAACTTTTTGTCCATAATTCAGATTCAAATTCAATGCTGCAGGTGTACAGCTATTCATGTTCCACCATGCACCGACTAAAACAACAAGGAAATTGTGTGTTCTTTTTATGAATCAGGTAAGGTGTGCATCATTTCTTCTGTTCTATGTCTCCAGTACCAGGTTTTCCCTACCCAACAGCCAGTGCAGCAGCAGCATACAGAGGAGCCCACCTAAGAGGTCGAGGACGGACCGTGTACAACACATTCAGGGCAGCTGCCCCGCCTCCACACATCCCAGCTTACGGAGGGTGAGCATTCTTTATTGCTCTTGTCCTGTTGTCATTTCTTCCTTTCTGGCCTCTCCTTCTCTTGTTCCTTTATCCAATGGCAAGTCCTGAATCTCTGAGCTCAGAGTCAGCGGAGCGGTGCATTCCAGCCTCGCCTCACAGCGATAACACACTCCCCCACTTCCACAGCATGCTAAATCAGCCAACTGGCATGCTCCAAGACATGTGCCTCTGAACGGACTCATGGAACATTATTGTCAATTTGGCCTTGTACTGTGGTGTCATTCATGGTGGGTGATCTTCCACTTTGTGACCACTTTTGGGGTTTACCCAGTTGCCCAAAAAAAATAAATAAAGAAGAAAGCAAAGTACAATAAGCATCTTCCAGCCCAGCAGCAGCTCTGGCTGATCCTCCATGGCTGAATGCTCTGGAGACAAGCCAAGCATAGCTGTGTATTGTGGGCAGTCAGATCTGATTTGATTTATTCTGTTGGTTCTTTTTTATTCATTTTGCTCTTTATGACTGCAAGCAAATGGACACTAAGGAGGCTGGCTGAGAGTCTATTTAAGGACGGGAACAGATTTACAAATTCAAATGTAATGCTTATTTTCAGAAAGTTACTAAAATAAATGATTTAATGTAAATTTTCAGGCACTATTCTGAATATTCGCTTCATGGAGATAAACAGGTGCTGTTAAACCGTTTTTGAATGAGAGGGCACAACAGAAAGACTTACTTGAAAGAGCTCCAGTCAAACCTCCATTTATGGAACATGATGAAAATATGACAATTCTGTTGGTTTTATGTAATAATGTGAGGAAGGATAAGGTCTCATCATCGCTCCAAGCACAATTCATGTTCTCAGCTCTTGTTTTCAGCTTGAGTAATATTCAAGTTATTAATTAATTATAACTTATTCATTCACAAAATCTGCTTCCATTGCACTTTGTCACATTTTGTTTTATCAATATACCATCTTTTCTACCTCAGCCAAGCGTAAATAAAAACCTTTTTTACAGTATTTAGTTTAGTTCAGTTTTTTGTCCACTCTATTTTCAAATAGTTGGATATTTATCCCCCTATTCTTCTGCACTTTTAAATGTATGGAGTTCATGGCACCTCCACATTGGCTTTACTTTTAAGAAGCTAAGGTTGCTGCCTGATTATACTGAATGAAAGGCAACATGGAGGAAGTGTAAAGTCTGTATTAACATTATTAACATCAAACAGCATCAACAGCAAATTAAAACGTTTCTCGGGGTTAACTGGAAGTAAAGGCTCTAATGTAAGCCTTCTTCAAATAAAGGCTTCTGTAGCCAGTAGAGGCTGCTATCTGAAAACACATGGTACATTATTTATTGGTTTATGAAGTGGAAATAACCCAATGGAAAACACCTTCGTTCCAACACAGGTCGATTAAAGCAGATGTGCAGGTGCTTCTGAGAAAAGCTTTCTGTTGGAGGGATAAATAATACCTTCACCCACAACAACACTGTCACTGTGAGGAAGCGTCACATAGCATGAGGACGATAGGTGTTTGGGTGAACAATCCAGCAGGGTCTTGATAAAGAGATATGTGCTACAGATTGTACTTTCATTAACGCTGCAGCACCGCTTAATTGCCCCAGTGGCAGGCGAATGATGAATTATTAATGTGGACCGTGATGTATTTTTATTAAAACTGTCTCGAGTGGCGTAGAGCTGTGACACAGCGAGGAAACCCAGTGTGCTGTTGTGTGCTGTGTGTGTGTGTGTGTTCATTAACTGCTCCTTCATGTCTTTACGGCGGCCTGACATGACAGCCTATAGTATCTATAAGCTGTGCTGCAGTCCCACACAATACATTTTAATTAGTGAACCTGCTCTCTGGGCCTCCTTGACATTTGAGAAGTTATTGATTATCAGAGATAGCACAAACGAGTGAAAGCAGGCTATTGGCTGGTGAATTGGGAAGCTTGTTCCTCTGAGGAGCTCTTCTTGTTAAATGGAACTCTTTCATAATGCGGTGCTGACAGCAGCGTCCTGCTCTTTTTATTGGAGGCTAGATGAGGAATGCTTTCTCTCTCACACACACGCACAAACTTGCATACAGTGCACATAGAGGGAAGTGTTTAATCTCAGCACTAATGGTCATCCAGTGATTTCATATTATTAGTCAAGGGATTCTGCAGATCAGGAGACAATAATAGAGAAACACACACAATGATATCAGCAGACCGGTTCACTTCACTTCACTTCATCACACGTTAGAACGGTTATTTTCTTTATCCATGAGCAATAGTACCTGGAAACTTCTTGGTACCACTTAAGTCAGGGTTCCAACCGAACAATGTCATAGCAGTTTAACATGGCGTCTCTATGGCGATCAGTTGAGAATCTACTATCTGCAGTGAGCAGAGTTGAGACGAGCAGAGCCGTACCATTCAGTGGAAAGACGACACTAGTCCTGCCTTGTTAAGGTGGGGTACTATTGGTGTCTAAAGATACTGCCCTGGATTTCACTTTAAGCACTCTATTTATATATTTATAAACCTTTTTATTCTTTTTGCGTCAAATTGTTGGCCAGCCTAAAAGTCTGTCACTGAGTGAGTCAATGAGTGAGTGATGACATTACATCATTGGTGAAAGTGAGTGATATTGTTACATCATTGGTGGAAGTGAGCGATGACGTTACACAATTGGTGGAAGTGAGTGATGACGTCACACCATTGGTGGAAGTGAGTGATATTGTTACACCATTGGTGGAAGTGAGAGATATTGTTACACCATTGGTGGAAGTGAGTGATATTGTTACACCATTGGTGGAAGTGAGCGATGACGTTACACCATTGGTTGAAGTGAGCGATGACGTTACACCATTGGTTGAAGTGAGCGATGACGTTACACCATTGGTGGAAGTGAGTGATGACGTCACACCATTGGTTGAAGTGAGCGATGACGTCACACCATTGGTGGAAGTGAGTGATATTGTTACACCATTGGTTGAAGTGAGCGATGACGTTACACAATTGGTGGAAGTGAGTGATGACGTCACACCATTGGTGGAAGTGAGTGATATTGTTACACCATTGGTGGAAGTGAGAGCTATTGTTACACCATTGGTGGAAGTGAGTGATATTGTTACACCATTGGTTGAAGTGAGCGATGACGTTACACCATTGGTGGAAGTGAGTGATGACGTCACACCATTGGTTGAAGTGAGCGATGACGTCACACCATTGGTCGAAGTGAGTGATGGCGTTACACCATTGGTGGAAGTGAGTGATGACATTACACCATTGGTCGAAGTGAGCGATGACGTCACACCATTGGTCGAAGTGAGTGATGGCGTTACACCATTGGTGGAAGTGAGCGATGACGTTACACCATTGGTCGAAGTGAGCGATGACGTTACACCATTGGTCGAAGTGAGCGATGACGTTACACCATTGGTTGAAGTGAGCGATGACGTCACACCATTGGTGGAAGTGAGTGATATTGTTACACCATTGGTTGAAGTGAGCGATGACATTACACAATTGGTGGAAGTGAGTGATGACGTCACACCATTGGTGGAAGTGAGTGATATTGTTACACCATTGGTGGAAGTGAGAGCTATTGTTACACCATTGGTGGAAGTGAGTGATATTGTTACACCATTGATTGAAGTGAGCGATGACGTCACACCATTGGTTGAAGTGAGCGATGACGTCACACCATTGGTCGAAGTGAGTGATGGCGTTACACCATTGGTTGAAGTGAGTGATGACATTACACCATTGGTCGAAGTGAGCGATGACGTCACACCATTGGTCGAAGTGAGTGATGGCGTTACACCATTGGTGGAAGTGAGCGATGACGTTACACCATTGGTCGAAGTGAGCGATGACGTTACACCATTGGTCGAAGTGAGCGATGACGTTACACCATTGGTTGAAGTGAGTGATGACGTCACACCATTGGTTGAAGTGAGTGATATTGTTACACCATTGGTTGAAGTGAGCGATGACGTTACACCATTGGTGGAAGTGAGCGATGACGTTACACCATTGGTGGAAGTGAGTGATGACTCTATGGCGATCAGTTGAGAATCTACTATCTGCAGTGAGCAGAGTTGAGACGAGCAGAGCCGTACCATTCAGTGGAAAGACGACACTAGTCCTGCCTTGTTAAGGTGGGGTACTATTGGTGTCTAAAGATACTGCCCTGGATTTCACTTTAACCTTTTAAAAACGAGGCCTATTTGCAGGCCTCAGCTCGAATAAAGATAAGAAATACCTAATTAATTGTATAAAAAAAATAAATAAAAAAAAAAAAAAAAAAAAAAAAAAACTTTTTTTATATATTTTTGAGATGAGAAAAATCATGGAACTATCAGAATACAAGTTACTGGTTCACATAAGATAAGGATGGAACACAGCAGAACTTGGAAAACTCAAAAGCTCGATCTTGAAAAACAGCACTTTTAGGGTATTGTTTTTTGGAAAGTATGGGTATCCAAGACTTTTAATATGCTGGGCTCTTAGAACAACTGATATAGGCTCTATATACACAGCTATACATAGATACAGTGAAACATTTATGAAATATAGAGCATTTCAAATTAGAAAACTGATCAAATACTCCAAGATTTGAATAAAAAAGTATTTTTAAAATTCAAAAACACTCTATATCACTTCTATGTATCACTCATGATGTTCATTGAATCAATAGACCGAAGATTGGACCTTTTTTGAGTGTTTTAAGCTCTTTCTATGCCCTTTTTAGTTATTTAGTTTAAGGTCAAATCCTGCTTCGACTCTCTGTTCAGGGCTGTATCTCAGCCCCCCCTTCTCCGATTTTCACCATTGAGACATCCTTCGAACCGTAGGAGCCAATAGAATTGCCTGGAATTGAAAGCTAGATGATTGACAGCACTATTAGCCAATAAAGCTCAAAAAGGTCCAGCTCTGAAATCTGATTTGCTGAGCTTCCAACCCTCCCAAGAATCCGAGGAGTGTCGGAGAGACACGAATCGAACGGATTCACACGGAGCACCAGCAGCTGGACAAACATGCGTTGGAAGTACGGAGATATTCCATTTTTTCGCTGAGATTCGACCAAAGGTAAGTACAATATTCGATGAAAGCTGTGTGACTTTTTGTGTTCGAAGCTGAATATCTCTGCGATGGTTTACCGGGGAGAGAAATGGAAACTATGTCCGTAATCTCCGTCAGGCGCTCGTGCTTTTTCATGCTGCATGTTTGTAGGTAGCACGTTGCTAACGGAGTGTAGCAGCCTTTTTCTCCGGTCTGTCCCAGTCATATCGAGTATGATTTATGATATTTTGTTATTTGTTTGCTTGGCTGATGGGAGATGTGTTTGTCTCATGTAGAAGTGACCTAGTTCATGTTGTTCCCAGGACGCTGAGGTTTCTGCAGAACTATAACATCACTATATTCGTTCTTCGTGGGTTCTCTGCCAGTTACTTTTAACACAAAACTCTCTAAGTTTTGATGTACTCTGCGTCCAAATGGGGGACCCTCGGGTGTATCTGGTTTTAAGCACTCTATTTATATATTTATAAACCTTTTTATTCTTTTTGCGTCAAATTGTTGGCCAGCCTAAAAGTCTGTCACTGAGTGAGTCAATGAATGAGTGATGACATTACATCATTGGTGAAAGTGAGTGATATTGTTACATCATTGGTGGAAGTGAGCGATGACGTTACACAATTGGTGGAAGTGAGTGATGACGTCACACCATTGGTGGAAGTGAGAGATATTGTTACACCATTGGTGGAAGTGAGTGATATTGTTACACCATTGGTGGAAGTGAGCGATGACGTTACACCATTGGTTGAAGTGAGCGATGACGTTACACCATTGGTTGAAGTGAGCGATGACATTACACCATTGGTTGAAGTGAGCGATGACGTTACACCATTGGTGGAAGTGAGTGATGGCGTTACACCATTGGTGGAAGTGAGCGATGACGTTACACCATTGGTCGAAGTGAGCGATGACGTTACACCATTGGTCGAAGTGAGCGATGACGTTACACCATTGGTTGAAGTGAGTGATGACGTCACACTATTGGTTGAAGTGAGTGATATTGTTACACCATTGGTTGAAGTGAGCGATGACGTTACACCATTGGTTGAAGTGAGTGATGACGTCACACCATTGGTGGAAGTGAGTGATGACATCACACCATTGGTCGAAGTGAGCGATGACGTTACACCATTGGTCGAAGTGAGCGATGACGTTACACCATTGGTTGAAGTGAGTGATGACGTCACACCATTGGTGGAAGTGAGTGATGACATCACACCAATGGTCGAAGTGAGCGATGCCGTTACACCATTGGTGGAAGTGAGCGATGACGTTACACCATTGGTCGAAGTGAGCGATGACGTTACACCATTGGTTGAAGTGAGCGATGACGTCACACCATTGGTGGAAGTGAGTGATATTGTTACACCATTGGTTGAAGTGAGCGATGACGTTACACAATTGGTGGAAGTGAGTGATGACGTCACACCATTGGTGGAAGTGAGTGATATTGTTACACCATTGGTGGAAGTGAGAGCTATTGTTACACCATTGGTGGAAGTGAGTGATATTGTTACACCATTGATTGAAGTGAGCGATGACGTTACACCATTGGTGGAAGTGAGTGATGACGTCACACCATTGGTTGAAGTGAGCGATGACGTCACACCATTGGTCGAAGTGAGTGATGGCGTTACACCATTGGTGGAAGTGAGTGATGACATTACACCATTGGTCGAAGTGAGCGATGACGTCACACCATTGGTCGAAGTGAGTGATGGCGTTACACCATTGGTGGAAGTGAGCGATGACGTTACACCATTGGTCGAAGTGAGCGATGACGTTACACCATTGGTCGAAGTGAGCGATGACGTTACACCATTGGTTGAAGTGAGTGATGACGTCACACCATTGGTTGAAGTGAGTGATATTGTTACACCATTGGTTGAAGTGAGCGATGACGTTACACCATTGGTTGAAGTGAGTGATGACGTCACACCATTGGTGGAAGTGAGTGATGACATCACACCATTGGTCGAAGTGAGCGATGACGTTACACCATTGGTCGAAGTGAGCGATGACGTTACACCATTGGTTGAAGTGAGTGATGACGTCACACCATTGGTTGAAGTGAGTGATATTGTTACACCATTGGTTGAAGTGAGCGATGACGTTACACCATTGGTGGAAGTGAGCGATGACGTTACACCATTGGTGGAAGTGAGTGATGACATCACACCAATGGTCGAAGTGAGCGATGCCGTTACACCATTGGTGGAAGTGAGTGATGACGTCACACCATTGGTGGAAGTGGGTGATGACGTCACACCATTGGTGGAAGTGAGTGATGACGTCACACCATTGGTTGAAGTGAGTGATATTGTTACACCATTGGTGGAAGTGAGTGATGATGTTACATCATTGGTTGAAGTGAGTGATGACATCACACCATTGGTTGAAGTGAGCGATGACGTTACACCATTGGTGGAATTGAGTGATATTGTTACACCATTGGTGGAAGTGAGTGATGACGTCACACCATTGGTGGAAGTCAGTGATGACGTCACACCATTGGTCAAAGTGAGTGATATTGTTACACCATTGGTGGAAGTGAGTGATGATGTCACACCATTGGTTGAAGTGAGTGATGACGTCACACCATTGGTGGAAGTGAGTGATGATGTCACACCATTGGTCAAAGTGAGTGATGGCCGTTGCTTCTTCAAAATTAATAGTTGTGACAGTGTATCTGCTGGTAAT
Source organism: Cebidichthys violaceus (assembly GCF_023349555.1). Lineage (NCBI taxonomy): Eukaryota > Metazoa > Chordata > Actinopteri > Perciformes > Stichaeidae > Cebidichthys > Cebidichthys violaceus. The sequence goes on along the minus strand of NW_027176506.1, from coordinate 2,337,764 downwards.
GTCTCCGTCGCTGCAGTCGATCAGTTGATCCACTTTCTTACGCGGTTGTTGTTGCTGGGCAAACCGTTTTTTACCCACAAAGATCTACATAGAGAACTTCAGTGGGAGCACTATAAGTGCATGCGTAGCGAATGTGTGCTCAAGCCAGTGACAGAGAGACGTGAATGTGCTCATAGCAGACAGGCATTGGGAGCAAAGAGAGAATCAGCTGTAAACGTATTCAGTGGTAGTAAATGTCCACTGTAGGTTTCAGTTTGTCCATGAATAAATGCTGCAGCTTCTCAAGAACAACACTTGAGGCCGTGGGGATGTTCATAACTGTGATTGAGCATAACCAAGTGGTCTGTTAAACAAAGTAACAGTGAATATCTTCTCTGGTTCTGGTGGAGTGGGGCAAGTCTTAGAGAATAACACTGTTGCTGTCATAAAGATGTCATCGGCTCAGGAGGTAGAGTGGGTCATCCACTAATCGGAAGATTGGTTCAATGTCGAAGTGTCAATTTAAAGTGTCCTTGGGCAAGATACTGAATCCCAAATTACTCTGGTGTGAGTGTGTGATGTGACTCTGTGAATGATTAAGATCCTGATGCATCTTGTAGAGCAGCCTTCAAGGCGAGGTGACAAGAAGGGTCGAACAAAAGATTTTGTGGAGTTGGAGTGAGGATTCTGAACAGGATAACTGTGTGCAGGCATCGCAGTGTGAAAAGACAGTTCATAAGAAATGAGAGAACTGCCTGAAATGTCTTGTACAGCACAAACACACAGGACAAACTGGGGAATTTGTACGTCTGTACCAAATAGTTCAAACTACATTTGTAATGTTGAAGGTCAATTTGTTATTATTAATAACTTTCAAAAACATTGCAAAGTCCAACTTCCATCTTCTCTTTATCTTTCTCACAGTAAGCGATGCGACTCCTCGTCTCTGTAAATGTCTCAGTCCAAAAGTCAACAGATCTATTGAAAATAAGATGGATGAAATCATTTCCAAAATTGTCTTTATCTACCAAAATATTCTGCTTCAATCCATATTTGTTAGCTTTTAGCCTTTCAAAAACACAATTTACACTGCTGTCAAAAATCTCAATGGGGGAGGCATGCCCCTTTGTTAACAGTGCAGTCTAGCAGCAATCTAGTGGAGCCATATATTATATTTATACAACCACAATAACACAAAATCATATTTTTTCTTTTAAAGAGTGATGTCATCATAAAATATAATGACACTTTTATTGGTACTGCTGCTGCTCCAAGTTCAACTTGCACTGTGCTGTTGACTGCTTTATATACAAAATAATGATGAAGCATATTTCTTTTCCTTTGTCTATATTTGCATGTTTTTTGTTGGAGGGTGCTGAAGGAATGTGTCCTTGTCTCGAAATCTGTGGATTTGTGAACGTGCTTTTGGTTAGATGTCTGAAATAAGGTCTGTTTTTAACACATTAACAAGTTTAACACATTAACAAGTTTTGTTCTATGAAATGAAATACGTCAGTAAATACCCCTCTGGTGAATTGAAGCTTTTAAGTGTCTTAAAAAAAGCAGTTTGCTATCAAGTGTATAAATGAGTCGAATTAAAAAATTGTTTGTTGTTATTCCTTTGTGAAGAATATCTTACAGAACAAAACGTGGAAGTATCATACATGTTTGTTTGCCAAAGAGATTATGTTCGATAATAATCCAAAATCTATTGAATAGAAAATATGTGATACATTCAGCACTCTATTGAGCTCATCCAAAAATAACGAATGGCAATCAGACTACATTACTTTTATGATTACTGATTTATTTCTGCAAAAAACACTGCTGTCCCAATTGCAAAATACGTATGCTGAATCCTCCCGTCCTCGAGAGTTCGGACTCCTTAAGGTTCAAACACAATAACAGACTCAATAACACTAGTTCAAGCTTTGCGTATTCTGCATTAAAAAAGGTCTGTACTCGTGATGTACTTTAATATATAATATATAATCCCTAAAAAAGTACATATGATAAGCAAAGACTAAACATATTTTGAACTAGCAGTTAAACTAACTGAAGTAAATACAGTGTACGTGAAAGCCAGATGCTTTTGTGGATGAGTTGTTAAGTCGTAAGGTGAAATATGAGTTGATATGAAGAAATATTTGTTTTGCTATTCCTCTCCAGTGGCTTGCATGCAGTTATGATTGTGCTAGAACAATCTTGATATCCATGTTTAGATACAAACCTCAGGACACATGTGATACTTATTGTATAATATTAGTAAACCCCCGTGAGAGAGTGCTTTTGGACCTTCCCAGCCTCCTTACAGCCATTAGAGAGCAGAGAGGGCTGCCTGCTGTTTTCCTCTCATGTCTTTATTTTGGGATGTTTCTGGATCGATTGTGGAGCTGGAGGTTTGGTTGGTAGAGTCCAGTGCCTGCATGTCAACATGCACTAATATTGGATGTTTTTGTTTTATTGTGTGTTTGTTTGTCTGTTTGTTTGTGTTTTGCATCCTCTGCAGTGTTGTTTACCAGGATGGATTTTATGGTGCAGATATTTATGTAAGTATTATTTACTGGTATGACATTGCATGCTACACCGCCATCTCCCTGGTTCCTGCCCATACTCATACATGGCTTCACCTTCAGCTAGCTGGTCTCAGCCTGCTCTTCAGATCACGGCCCCGGGAGAGAGAAGACGAACAGCTGCAGGCTCTGTGAGCAAGAGTCACATCAAGCAACAAAGGGAGAACATGACGAGACTTAAAAAGTGGACAAATATCTCCTGTAGGAATCTCACAATTTGATTTGATATTGATTCTTGGCGCCATGATTTGATTCAGAATCAATTCTTGATTAAATTAATAGAACGAGGGAAAATGGTCAGACTACATTTTCAACGTGCCAAATCCTTCACTCATGTTGTTAGTGCATTGGATTATTAGTAGGAAACCAGTAGCATTGTTTGAATTACTACATAGATGAAATGGATAGGATCAGTTTTAGGATCATTTAACAGAAATTTAAGAAACAAATTAGAATAACTTTTGAACTCGCTTTGACAAAATAGCAACACAGTTTAATTGCTTAACAGCTACAATTAGTTTATTTTGTCACGAAGGGAGCTCTTGAGGAGGACTCGGACGCAGAGTAGAGGTTCAGCTGACAATCTTTTATTTCCAACAAAAATACACAGGGAAATCCCTGGAAACAAAAAACTCCTCCGAAGAGGGATGAACGGGGAAATGCTCTGGCTAAACTAATGGAGCTGGGCAATATTAAATACGGGAAGCCAACAAAAACCTCTCTTAGCGAGGAAAGAAGAAAATAACAAAGTAGAACTAAAAATGCTCCGATTTAACTCAAAGAGCTGAAAAGTCAAAACGGCAAAAGCCAAACCAAAAATCTCTTCTCGAGGAAGGTATTAAACTACAAGTAAAATGCTCTGATTTAACTCGAAGAGCTGAATAGTCAAAAAGGCAAAAAAACGGCACAAGGCCAACCAAGGACTCTATAACAAGGTTCGGAACCGACGAAACTATGACTTGGACTTGATAATCGCATAAGGCGGGTGTGCAAGACGAAAGGACATGACACACTGGCACAGGACAAGGGGAGACGCAGACTATAAGTGCACATGAGGGAAGTGGGGGAACAGGTGGACACAATCAGGAATCAGGGAAGACAATCAGACTGGTGACACATGAGGAAGGGCAAGGAACCTGAAACGAGAGGAGAGTTAATTTCCAAAATAAAACAGGAAGTCACAAAACAAACGTGGAGACAGGACAAAAACCCAGCTTGACATACAGGTGTGACATATTTATCACACTAGTATTTCTTTTCCCACTGTGACTCATTTTAGAACCACAACCAATAAACAAATGCATCTCTATAGCATCATTTCTGTCACTTCATGCATATGGTTTGATATTTTAGACCAAAAATAGAATTGCCAAGTTTTATTATAACTAAAAAATGTGGTCTAAAGCTGGTCCTTGTAAAAAAGGTTTCAAGGGGAGTTGACACAGACCTGCTCCTGTCTCCAGGGTCCTAGAAGGAGCAGGGCAACATACCCGGGGTATCGTTATTATCTGGCTTAACTAACCCTAACAACCTTCTAAGAAGCTGGTTATCAACTTGTTAAATCAACCAGGGTTTTTAATCTGTCTGTGAGGGCCTTCACATAAAGGGACATCTGACCAATCACAAACATGGACCGGTCTGCTGTCAGCTGAGCGTCACATTTTACAAACAAAGAGAAAACTATTATATTAGATAAGTACGAAGAAGTCACACACATAACTCAGGCTGAAAGTAACAGTTTAAACATGAACAGATTTAAAATACCACTGCTTCATCTAGAGCACCTATGGTGACTATAATTACACGTGTGTAATGTGTTCTATGAATGTGTTGTTATGGTGTGTGACCATATTTTAGCCTTAGAGTACATCCACATTACTCCGTTTTCGTTTCGAAACGCATATGTTTTGCTCCGTTTACACTGAGCATCCACACTACGCCGGCGTTTTCGAGCTCCGTAAACGGAGGAGTTTAGAAATGATCCCGAAGCCGGATAACTTTGAAAACTCCGGGTAGCGTATTCGTGTGGACGGACGGAAACGCATACGTTTGGAAACAATGACGTAACACCCGCGATCGACTACCAGGTTAATTTAACACGGACAACTGATTACAGGCATTGCTGACCTTGTTGTCTTTACTAGCAGCTGTTGTCCAGTTAAAGTCTGCATGTCTGCGGAGGAAACAGCTGTTATTGGAGCGATCAGTGAGCGACGTGAGAGAGAGATCAGTGAGGAGAGAGAGAGAGAGAGAGAGAGAGAGAGAGAGAGATCAGTGAGCGGAGAGAGAGAGAGAGAGAGAGAGAGAGAGCCGCAGCGCTGTAACTAACGTTAAGTCTGAAAAATAAAACGTATTAAACTTTCCACAAACTGTATCTGTTTGAGTTTATAGAGGAAGATTTGAGAGAAGATCTTAAGTATCAAACACGTACTTACGATCATTAAAGACTACTTTATTACTCTGGTTGCTTAGTTACAAAATACGACAATCTACTTCCTGTTTACATCGGCGCATGCCCAGTGTACGTGAAGAGTCACGTGATATTCGTTTCCAGGCGTGTGGTGTGGATGGAGATCATTTCGGAAACGATGGCTGAAACGCTGTATGGACGGAGAAACTCCGTTTCCAAACGAAAACGGAGTAGTATGGATGTAGCCTTATTCTACAGCACCAAAGCTGTGAAAATCTTGAACAATAGAAGCACAAGCACAGACATAGTTAGTGTGCGTGTGTGTGAGGAGGAGGTCCTTAGATAGCTCCCTGCCCACCCATTAGCCCCATGCCCCTGCCACAAGGACTAACTGCCATGCTGCAGTCAGAACAATTAATATTCATTAGCGAAGAGGTCCAGAGCCCTGACCCTGTGCTTCTGTTTGCTGAAAATGTGGTAGCAGATAAGATAAATAAGATAGAAGAAGAGCCCCGCCATTCCAGAGAGGTTCACAGCATCGGAAGATATGGATAGAGAAGAGAAACACCGTAAATCCTGTAATAGTGGCCAAGGCTGTTATCTGAAACAGGCTTAGCTTGCTGACGGACTTTTATTTCTAATTCCTGCTCCCTGGAGACTGCAAACTCAAACATGTTTCATGCATAAGGAGAAACGTCTGCAGGACGTCTTACGTTTTCTTGATGGTAGTTTAACAGCGATGGTAAAAAATAGCAAAGTATAAGTCTGCAACAGCTGCTTTGCTTTTATTTTGAAGGCGACTGTTGCTGCTTTTTTCTCTCAGTTTATTTAGTAGGTTAGTGAATGTGTGCGAGCAGCAGCGTCACCGCAGTGTGTTGGTGAACTGAGCTTACAGGAGATGTGAGTTAGCTGTTAACCCTTTAAAAAATGTCAGCCTATGTTGACCTCTAGTGGCCGTGGTAACGACGACGTGAAAAAAGGAGGCAGTCAGGTGACTTAGTAAAAAGAGCGACAAAGCCCACATGAGGGGGCAGTTGGGAGCAAACTGTTTCACCGTTCTTTTCTTACATAACTTGTGTCTCTTTTCTAAAGCTAAACACGTTTATTTGTTTCAATCCATGGCGTTACGTTTCATTTCCACGTTCACAGCGTGGTAGGTGCAGTTTGGTCTGAAGCGTTCCTCATGTTTTCACCTCGGACTTCAAACAAGACTCAACCATCATTTGAGTAGCAAATGGACAGACCTCACTGGCCCGTCTTCCTTCAGTGAATCAGGAAATGTGATGGATTGAAATGTCCACTCTGTGAGATTGTGTGTGTGGCACATTCACACACACACACACACACACACACATACACACACACACACACACACACACACACCAACTATTGCCTGCATACAGAGCTGTAGGGATGCCATTAGTCACTCAGTCAGGATGACAGTCCACAGTGGCTGGTGACTAACACAGGCCAACCTGTTCATCTTCCTGCCACGGCCCATCAACACACACTAAGTATCACTTACTCGCCTCCTCAGTCGGTAGTGGTCATAATCCATCGCTCATGTCAGGACAGACACACTGTCTCAGCTGTAGAGCACAGAAGGGTGGAAGGGGGAAATGATGGGAGAAGTGCTGGAGTTGTCACCAAGCCTGGAAGAGAGAAAAATAGCTTTTGTTTTACGCTGAATTAAGGCAGGAGTTCTCAGCCGTGTTCTCTTTACAGCCTGCTGGTTTTCAGTGGAAACAGATTGACTAAGCTGTAATATGACAGCCAAGATCTCAACAAAACAACAAGTTAAAACAAGACCAAAACTCCACCACAGTACAAAAGCGCTGGATGGAATTAATAAACAAGATGCCGCTATTCCTGAAGTCTTACCTGTGGTGGCAGAGGAAGTTCAGTGTCGATTAGACAACACCTTGACAGCAGAAGGACACAAAAACGCACCGGCTTGGTCAGTGGGCCTCCGTTAAACGATGCCACTGTACATGGCCGTGGTTATGGCGGGAGCAAAGGAGGAAGTCAGGTCACACGCACTCATGTCCCATGTGAAACCTAGAGTAACGTTAAACTGCGGTAGAGACTCCTCGGCTCTGATTGGTTGTTTTTCCTCTGGTGGAATCGTTCTAAGAGCGCTGAGAGGAGGAACAGGAACCTGAATGTTTCACAGGGTATCACAGAATGTTCAATGGACTGCTGTCAGGGCTCATTCAAATCCAACTGTACCTTAAAAGTGTTTGTATACGTCTGTCTCATTGTGTCAGTGTCAAGTGTGCCAGTACAAAAGAAAGCTGTTATTCAGAAGAACATTCAAAACTAAAGTCTTAATCGTAACTGTTCTTTGTATTCTGGTGTGTGTGTGTGTGTGTGTGTGTGTGTGTGTGTGTGTGTGTGTGTGTGTGTGTTTCCAGGGTGGTTACGCTGCCTACAGATATGCCCAGCCTACTGCTGCCACAGCTGCTGCATACAGTGACAGGTAAGATATATGTAGGAATACTCATTATTATTATGTTTTGAATCCAAGGCAAGACATCATCACTCATATAAATGGGAAAACTAGAGTTTCATTTAAACAAGGCTACACTGGCTCCAGTTGCACAGCAGTAACTTTTGGAATGAAACTGTTATTTGAATTAAAGGTTAAATAAAAAAACTCAGAAACGGAAAAGTCCTAAAAACACTCAACTACATCCGAGGTACAGCAAAAGTTTATTGAACAACTAGTTTAATTACATTTTTACTGCAACAGCACAACATACAACATAGGTGACACATTAACCTCTGAACCTCAAAACCCTCAGGCGCGTTTGAAAAGCAATGTTTCTTTCAAACCAGAGATATCGTAGCAAGAAGCTGTGAAAACAGATATTACTGTCGGATTTTCAACTCTCCAATTGTCCTTGAACACATCGTGCATGACGAACGTTTCTGTCATGAAAAGCAACCAAATCAAAGCTTAAAACAGTGATTTCTTTTCCATCAAAATCACTTTATTCTACTTAGTAATTTCAAATTCATCCCAAAATAAACTGTTTGCATGAACTAGATCTTGAGGAAAACATTAAATCCTGAGATTCTCAAAGCAACTGAATCCTTGATTGACAGGAAATCAGCTGAGACCAACAGTCACGTGACTGAATCTCTGAGAAACTTGGACTAAAGTGCAGGCGGTAAACAGGAGAGGTGCTGTCTCCATAGAGGTGCAGGACCTTCGCTGGAGGAGCGAGTTAGCATGAACGTGAATACAGCCTGGCCAGTCGACGATCTCTCACCTGCATTTGATCTCAAGTAAAGACAACTGTGCCGCGCTCTGCTACACGAAAGGAATAGCAGAGATCGTGTGATGCAGCGCTAGCTCCAGGCTCTTGAGCTACGCCTCACAGTTAAACAAAGGTCTGCATCGTGGGGGGCTGTACTCTAATTGCTAAGTGCACATGTGTTGAAACAGGTTGAAAACAACATCAAGGGGGTTTTTTTGGTCGTGGGGTTAGGTACAAACAAACACTGGTTATTTAGGGAGCCGGTCACATGTGCACATCATTGTATCAATCCCTGAGAAACTCTCCAGGGAAGAGAACATTAGGATCCTCACATAGTTTGATACCGATTCTTTGGGTTGCACTGCAGGACTTCCTTTCTATGAGCCTTCACCGTATAAAAGATAGAATGACCACATAGAGACGTGCGGTTGTGAAAATATGCTCCATGGAAATTTGGAAAGGGCCTGGGGTTGAAATAGTGGTTTATCTCCCATATGTCCCGCCCCAATTTACTAATAATAGATATATTCATAACACAATGAATAATTTGTGTTAAATTAGTAAGCACTGGTGTGAAATTTGAGTTTATAATTGCATAGCACATTCATTATTCATCTTCTGCCTCACTTCAGTTTTTTTTTGCGGGCTTGGTGTGAATTAATAATCTGGGATGGCAGAAATACCATCCGTCTAATTCAGGAGGCGTGATGTAAAATGATTACAGAGAGGGCTGGGGCTCTAGACTATAGAGCAGCTAATATGTTAGCAGACGAAGGAGGTACATAGTAGTTTCACTTGAAAATAAGCTATTGTGCTTATAAGGGATGACACTGGCTTTATTAGCCATGGGGGACTTAAAGAGGAGCCAAGATTAGAAGTGGAGAAGATTTATTCCACTGCCTCCGTACTTTTATTCAGAAGAGACATGGAAAACCACCGATCGTCTCTTCTTAAAACCGTTTATGTCACACGATTAAGGACATAAATCTAGTTGACATGAAGCATACTAAGTAATAAGCAATAATTAGAGAGGCATTTCCTGTAGTTAGGTTGGGGTTACAGCAGCAGCAGAGCTCACCTCTGACCATGATCATGTGATGATCATTGAAGATATGAAGTTGCTCACAAACCTTAAAACAGAGCTGTTTAGCCTGTTTAGCCAGTGGAGCCGATTGTTTTAGAAGTTGCTAATAAATCAGATTCTAAGTATCAAAACAGTCAATCAATGGAGCTCTAAAGAGGCCCTGAGCTCTGTTTTGATGTTCCACCCAGGTATGGTGTGGCATTGAGGGCTTGCTCGTGTACCTGTGTGGCTCTGATGTACCCATCTGTGCGGGGCCACACTGTCACCATGTTGGTCATGTTCATGCGACAAGGGTCACAGATGGGAAGCACCAACAGCTGCTTTCTGGCCTGACTAGACCCGGTCTGACTCATGTGATGTACAAACCAATACAAATGTAATGCAGTCACTCAGATGCATGCAGATATGCTCACGTAAGCACATTATGAGTATTCACAAATTACTAGACACATGCACATGGGCGAGCACAGATTGGCCCTTAACTAGAGCAGAGATTTTCCAGCATCCTGAAATTAAAGTTACTGTGAGGGACTTTTAACTGGTTATGAAACATTCTCAAATGAATTTGATACCTCTATATGACCTACATCATTAAACAAGACCATCAGAGAGAAGATTGGTAGTTATTCTAAAAGCTTGTCATCGGTGACACCGGCTTCATTGACCTGCGGTCAGTAGGAGACCCAGGCCGTATTGCTGGGCCCGCTGGAGGGAAGGGAGGCACGGAAGGCACAGAAAAAACAGAACCAGGACTGCGTGGAGCACATTGTCAGACCCCTGCTGCAGTAACAGTTGTTGTTTTCTTAAGGGATTCTGGTGCTCTGAAAAACTTTCGTCCAAAGGGACTGCCAAAATTAAGAAACAATTATAGTTCCTATACTATATTTCCATTTTTTTCCTTCTTTTTTGTAATAAGGTAATTTCAATCAGGAGAGACTTCATTAGAATTGAACAATAATTCATTACACATGCATACAATTTGAATAGTGCAAAGTCTGAAGTAGGGTAATAGAGGGGTAGTGATGCTGAGGTCAGATAAGGCAGAATCACCCTGGAGTCCAGACACTGGTGGTGGTGGTGGTGGTGAAGGGAGTTGCTGCAATCAGCTGATGAATAAGGAGCATGACTGTGGAGGTGACTGGGGTGGAGGAGGGTGGCATCTGATTTGAGCTGAAATGACAACTGACAGCAGCAGAGAGGAAAACATTTTCAAAGCCATTTTTTAAAGTGATTGGCTTAAGGAAACTGTGCAAAATCTGGTTGGTTAAAGTGAACGCCGACAATCAGCTGATAGAGTAATCACAGGGAGAGAGAGAGAGAGATTATGAATGAAAAAGGAGTGTAAAGAGAGTCTTCCTGACTGAACTTCCGCTTAAGCTTCATTTATTTTGTAACCATAATTAAATTTGCTTTTGAATGCAATGCCTTTGCAAGTATCGTTGTGTTCTTCTGCAATTCATAGTTATTTAACAGCAGGGACACCACTTACCTTACAAGCAATGAACGAGTTAGTCTTGCAAAACCAGACAACCGGACATCTCTGCCTACCGATCATTCGGGATTTCTAAGTGCGAAGTTGTTGCTAGAATGGTGGTGAGACAGACGCCAAAGAAACCTACAGCCCCTCACATGTCATGGATTCAGACAGGCCACGTTTATCTACGTGCCTGGAGACGTACAGGGCTGCCAGGTGGGATTAACATGCTGTTATTGGGCAACGTCAACTAGAGAGAGCCAGGAGGGAGCCGGAGATTCTAGAGTTGTTTACTGGCAGGAGGAGAGCTTTGGGATCATCCTTATTCTCCACACGTTAAACGGCAACAACAGTGAGGGAACAGTCTGTGTGTGTTAGCACGTTAGCGTTGATCCATCCATTAGCTTCTGTTTATCCATGGCCGGGTCACGGGGGCAGCAGGCTTAGGAGGATGTTCCAGGCGTCCCTCACCCCGGCAATGCTTTCCAACTCCTGCTGGGGAACCCTGAGGCGTTCCCAGACGAGATACGTAATCTAGGGTCTACCCTAGGGCCTCTTACCTGTTGGACGTGCCTGGAAAACCTCTAAAGGGAGGCGTCCAGGAGGCATCCTGATCAGACGCCCGAACCACCTCAGCTGGCCCCTTTCGACGCAAAGGATCAGTGGCTCTACTCCGATCTCCCTTTGGATGTCTGGGCTCATCACCCTATCTCTAAGGCTGAGCCCAGCCACCCTACAAAGAAAGCTCATTTCGGCTGCTTGTATCCGCGATCTCACTACCCAAAGGATCGGAATGTAAATTAACTGGTAAATCGAAAGCTTTGCGTTACGGCTCAGCTCCCTCTTCACCACAACGGTCCGGTCAGCACTGCACACCAAACCGCCTGCCCATCTCACGCTCCATTTTACCCTCACTCGTGAACAAGACCCCGACATATTTGAACTCCCTCGCTTGGGGCAGTGACTCACTCCCAACCCAGAGAGTGCAATCCACCGTTTTCTGGCAGAGAACCATGGCCTCAGACTTGGAGGTACTGACTCTCATCCTAGCAGCTTCACACTCTGCTGCAAACTTCCCCAGTACGTGCGGAAGGTTGCGTTTTGAAGGAGCCAATAAAACCACATCATCTGCAAAAAGCAGGGATGCAAGTCTGAGGTCCCCAAACCGGACACTCTCCTTCCCCTGGCTGTGCCAATCATGTCCATAAAAATCACAAACCGGATTGGTGACAAGGGGCAACCCTGGCGGAGGCCAACACACACTGAAAACATGCTCGACTTTGTGGAGAGTATCTGGACACCTCCTTTCCAGCAACTTGGAATAAACTTTCCCGGGGAAGCTGAGCAGTGTGATACCCTGATTATTAGAGCACACTCTCCTGTCCCCCTTTTTGAATATGGGAACCACCATCCCCGGTCTGCCACTCCACAGGCACCGTCCCCGACCTCCATGCGACACTGAAGAGACGTGTCAGCCAAGACAGCCCAACAATGTCCAGAGCCTTCAGCGTCTCAGGGCGAATCTCATCCACCCCTGGCACCTTTCCGCTGAGGAGCTTTTTGACTACCTCAACAACCTCTGCCAGGCATATGGATGAGTCTTACCCTAAGTCTTCAAGCTCTGCCTCCTCCACGGAGGACATGTTGGTCGTGTTCAGGAGTTCATCAAATTATTCTTTCCAACTCTCGACAACATCAGGGTCCACAGTTCTCCTCCCCTGATGAACACAGCCTTTATGTAAAGTGGTTCATTCTAGGTGTCTTATTCTTCCAGTAATGTGTGTTTGTGCATGTAAATGAGTGAATGGATGGATGTGGGTCCTCTTAGGCATGGAGTACGATGCTCCACTATGGTCACCGTAAACATGTGGTTAAAGTTGTAAATTCGATCAACAAAAACATTTAGTTATCTCATCTCATCTCATCTTCAGCCGCTTATCCGGGATCGGGTTGCGGGGGCAACAGCTCCAGCAGGGGACCCCAAACTTCCCTTTCCCGGGCCACATCAGCCAGCTCTGACTGGGGGATCCCGAGGCGCTCCCAATCCAGTTTGGAGATATAGTCCCTCCACCTGGTCCTGGGCCTCCCTCGGGGTCTCCTCCCAGCTGGTCGTGCCTGGAACACCTCCCTAGGGAGGCGCCCAGGTGGCATCCTTACCAGATTTAGTTATGTTTAGGAAAAAAACAATCATGGTTTGACCTAAAATAAGTACATAAACAAAGTAAAATGTAAACAACATAACATAAGTACGGATAAAATAACTCAACAACACTTTGGGACATGAACGCCAGCCCCCTGTGAAAGTCCTGTGTTTGTCTGAGCCATCAACCCTCCCTCTCTCTCGCCTTGTGTGGGTTGTTTGGGTCCTTATACTCACATCACACTTCCGGAGCATTTTTTCTGAGAGGCTAATAATGACACGGATGGATTTACAGTGGAGTTAGTTGAAAGCGTGGTGCACCTGTACAGACACTAAAGGATGCTTTGAGCGTCAGTATCGGAGGTCAAGGGGTGTGACAAAGACCTGGTATTTGATGCCCTGGGAATGAGAACTGGATTAAATTACCCATTAGCCTCAGCTGTACTTTTGTGCCAATTTGCAAATGTTAGCATAGTAGATGATGAACATGGTAAACATTATCCCTGTACAACATCAGCGTGTTAACATTGTCACGGCGAGCATGTTGGCATGCTGATGTTAGCATTTGGCTCAAAGCATCATTGTGCCTATAAATTCAGCCTCTCAGAGCTGAACTGAAGATCCTCTCATCTGAGAATTAGTAGTTTGCTGCTTATTTGGAGAAGAAATTCTTTCAGAATAAAAGCATATAGTTTGTTATTCAGCAAAATGGCCAAGAAAAATGCAGTTTTAGGTCATCAGTTAATACTATAGTTGCATAACTGTACATTTTTAAAAAATGCCTTTCTTCACTCTATTCGAACACCTTGTGCATTTGACCAGGCTCCCAACCATTTTGTAGAGCTGTTGAAAATGTTGTTTCCAGGTTTATCTCCTCACCTCAGGGTCATTTTAAAAATGCATTTGACTCAAATTTCATTTGAATTTGTGTTGTACTTGCAGCTTACCACACACTCTCTCACACACACGCACACACACTGATGATGGGTTAGGGCTCTGTGCTGTGAGATAAGATAGGTCAAATGCGGTGCTGCGAGTGTGAGTGTTGGGGGGGGGGGCTGCATGGTGAATAGCAATGTCCAAAACTAATCGGGATTAACTTCTAATCGCTTCAACCACTGGGTCGCTATGCAAATCAGCTCAATTATGGGCACAGGCTCTGGCCCCTGATTGGCCCTTATCATGACTGCGCTAGGACACAGAGGGGAGGAAGGGAAAAGGGGGAGGACTGGTTGGCTAAAGCATGGCTGCTCACTTGGAATAAACACTGCTTCTGTCTATCCTTCTAAAAATAGAAAACTCATTGATTCTTTATTCTTTGATTGTTTTATTATTTGGTCTACTTTTGTCATGCTCTGTTGTTTTTAATTCTTTCTCTGTATCGTATGAGCTCTACTCTTCCTCTGACTGGTCCTCAGACTGAATCACAACCCTTGGGATTACTAAATTGACTGGGTTTGTACAAATGAGGTGGACACAAAATGTTGGTTCGCTCAAAGCTCTGGTCCACATTATGTCCACAACCACTGCCCAGACTGCCATGGAGTTAGCACTGGAAAATATTCTGAAAGGATTAATTTAATATCGTGCTTCATGCAGTAACATATACTAGTACTAGTCATTCATTTAAACATCACCCTTCATACAGTAACCTGTACTAGTACTAGTCATTCATTACAAGCATCATCCTTCATACAGTAACCTGTACTAGTACTAGTCATTCATTACAAGCATCATCCTTCATACAGTAACCTGTACTAGTACTAGTCATTCATTATATACATCTTACTTCATACAGTAACCTGTACTAGTACTAGTCATTCATTATATACATCTTACTTCATACAGTAACCTGTACTAGTACTAGTCATTCATTACAAACATCATCCTTCATACAGTAACCTGTACTAGTACTAGTCATTCATTACAAGCATCATCCTTCATACAGTAACCTGTACTAGTACTAGTCATTCATTATATACATCTTACTTCATACAGTAACCTGTACTAGTACTAGTCATTCATTATATACATCTTACTTCATACAGTAACCTGTACTAGTACTAGTCATTCATTATATACATCTTACTTCATACAGTAACCTGTACTAGTACTAGTCATTCATTACAAACATCATCCTTCATACAGTAACCTGTACTAGTACTAGTCATTCATTACAAGCATCACCCTTCATACAGTAACCTGTACTAGTACTAGTCATTCATTATATACATCTTACTTCATACAGTAACCTGTACTAGTACTAGTCATTCATTATATACATCTTACTTCATACAGTAACCTGTACTAGTACTAGTCATTCATTACAAGCATCACCCTTCATACAGTAACCTGTACTAGTACTAGTCATTCATTATATACATCTTACTTCATACAGTAACCTGTACTAGTACTAGTCATTCATTACAAACATCATCCTTCATACAGTAACCTGTACTAGTACTAGTCATTCATTACAAGCATCACCCTTCATACAGTAACCAGTACTAGTACTAGTCATTCATTACAAACATCATCCTTCATACAGTAACCTGTACTAGTACTAGTCATTCATTATAAGCATCACCCTTCATACAGTAACCTGTACTAGTACTAGTCATTCATTATATACATCTTACTTCATACAGTAACCTGTACTAGTACTAGTCATTCATTACAAACATCATCCTTCATACAGTAACCTGTACTAGTACTAGTCATTCATTACAAGCATCACCCTTCATACAGTAACCTGTACTAGTACTAGTCATTCATTACACACATCATCCTGATTGTTTTTTTAATTCCGATGATGTAACATAGCAGCAATTCTATGACAATAACCCTTCCTTATTCTTTGCAAACTTGTAGGGATGTAAAGCTTTTTGAGATGTCACACTGTGATTTCGGGCTCGAACTAGCTACAATATCAGCTAACCGTTTAGAGATGTAGATAAATTGTTGCTAATTGCCATGTGCTAGCCTTCTGCTAGCTTTAGCAGAAGGCTAAACTATTAGCAACATTTATCCTTTATCTCTGAAATGACCCACCGATAATGTCTGAACCTGTTTTTTTGTCTGTGTTTCTTTTTTGGGTTGTCAATGACGCAAACAAAATAAATTATGGGATTATGCAGTCATATTTTACTCTCATTTAGGATGGGTCACTAGCCCCTTAATTCAGGTTGTTAGCATTTTCACTTATCTAACTTGGACTTGTTCTTACAAACGTTTCACTAATTATTTCCAGGTTTGTATTTCTGATGTTGTTTTCTTACTTTTCACCATCGACATGGACTTCCATATGAATAATAGCAAAACCACTGTGTTGTTCATTCATTCCACTTTTGTACTGGGATGCATAATTATCATGTGCGTCAATGAGTCTCAATGTGCAGAACAATGAGGTAAAATATATACTGTATATATAAAACCTAGAGCTGCAAATGTATGTGCTAATCCTCAGTGACTTTGATACTGTCATTATGATTTTAATAATCATAATTCCTAGTGACTTTTTGTTGGTGTGATAGTTCAATAATTACATGTATCTAAAAAAATAAAGCGTAACCTGCAATTATATTTATATGTATATCCCAGATAATTAGTAAATAAACAAGATGTAACTAATGTGAACTCATTTTAAGTTTCTGCTAGACTCCCAAGATGGAATTTGAGTTAACCATCCTTTGCTATCTCACGTGTTTCTACAGTTACGGACGGGTATATGCTGCCGACCCCTACAACCACACACTCACTCCAGCAGCCACATACAGCGTTGGTGCCATGGTAAGACTATCGTGCCTGCCACACATATGTGTTCCATCTCTGGTCCTCTTTACATTATGCATTATCCCACATCATCCCTTTTTTTTCAAAGTATTTAAAATAAAATGTTTTTCCAAAATTCACTTTAAAATTAAGCTTACATGTCTTGCATGTCACCTGCTTGTATTTACATGGTTTAGAGCTGCACCTGGTGCACAGGCTTGAGTGGCGTGAGACTAACTGACCAATCATTGCATTTGGTGTTGTTGATTAGGGTATTGTCAACATAAGCCTAATAGATTTTTTGTGGCCATAGCTACAAAAAATATTGGCTGTAATTCGTAGATATCATACAATTTAAAAGATTAGGGGGGGTAAGGAGGTTGGCAGCGTTGGATCTGAGGTTGCAGTTGGGAGCGTGTCGATGCAGGAGGTCTAAAGGTATGAAGGGGCGAGGTTGTGGAGGGCTTTGTATGTGATGAGGAGAATCTTGAACTGGATTCTTTGCTGTATGGGGAGCCAGTGGAGGTTCTGAAGGACTGGGGTGATGTGGTCTCTGGTGGAGTGGGAGAGCAGACGGGCTGCTGAGTTCTGGATGTATTGTAGTTTGTTGATGATTTTGGTGGATGGACAGGATGCTGTTGCAGTAGTCCAGTCGAGAGATGATGAAGGCGAGGATGAGTATTTCAGCGGCAGAGGAGGAGAGAGAGGCGCGGAGAAGGACAATGTTTATGAGATGAAAGAAGGTGTTTTTGTGATGTGATTGACGTGGCGTTCAAAGGTACCAAGGTTACGGACATGTGTGGAAGTAGGAACAGTGGTGCCATCAATGCAGAGGGAGAAGTTATGCAGGGATTTGTTTTGTGATTTGGGGCCGATGATGAGGATTTCAGATTTGTGGCTGTTGAGTTTTATAAAGTTAGCTTGCTTCCATTTTACGCAAAAGGCCACACAGGGCAGGATCTTCCAGCCAGGAGACTGCAGTTGGTTCCCGATGTATCCCCTTGTATCTGTGATTGTTGTTGATTGTTTGTTATGCACCACCCGTCATGTCAAATTCCTTGTATGTGCAACATACCTTGGCAATAAATGGTTCTGATTCTGATTCTGAAATGACAAGTCAACGGTGATTTATTTGTCACGTAGTTTACGTAATATATTTTCAGCACTTCCGTAGTTATTTAGTTTTGTTGCCTAAACCTAAATATTTCATGATTATTTTCTAAAACTATAACCATGTAGCTTTGTTGCCTAAACAGAGTAGTTTCCTGTGTAGACAGAAGTTTATTTTGAAAAGACCATATGCATGTAATGAGTGGAAATTTACACTTTGTGTTGATTTAATAGAAAAACACAAACAATTAGGAATTACTTTTCCCAAGATATATAAACTGTTGCATATGCCAAGGTAAGCAACACATTTTTTTAACTAAATTAGCCTTGATGCAGTACTGCTGGATGCTTGACCCTGGTGTTGTAGGATATTGTAGGCCTTAAAGCACCAGTATGTAGCCTTCAGGTAACGTAACAACGTGAAAGTCTCTCTAGAGTCAGTGTTTGGTTCGTCCATTCTGGGCTTCTGTAGAAACATAATGGTGCAACATGGCGGACTCTAAGTAGAGGAGCAATTAAGGTATTCTATAGAATTCAAGTGTTGGGGTTTGACCTCTTCAAGGAAAATGAGCTTGCCTTGTATCTGTGATCTCATCATTTCGGTCACTACTCAAAGCCCATTACAATAGGTGAGATTTGGATTGGCTGGTAAATTGAAAGCTTCACCTTCAAGCTGAGATCCCTCCTCACAACAGCAGTGTGGTGCAGCCTCTGCATTGATTGGGTTCCATCTTATCCTCACGCGTGGACAAGACTCCAAGACTGACTGGCTATCCTCTGCAAAGATTGTACTATTTCAGTTTGAGATTAGATCTCAAACTGAAATAGTACAATCTTTGCAGAGGATATCATCACAGCGTTATACAAGCCACGTAGCAATGGTACTGGCACCCCATACTCCCGAAGAACTCCTTAAGACACACCCTGGGAGGCATGGCCTTCTTCAAAACTACAGAGCACAGGTAGACTGGACTAGGCAAACTCCACTCCAGTAGCCTTGCAAGTAAAGAGCTGATCCACTTTACATCGCCACTTCTGAAACTGAGATCTGACTAACAGACAGTGTTTTCCAACACTCCTTGTGGTATCCTGACACTTGGAAAAGCACTGCAGTGCTTTCAACTGAGCTCCCTGACTTTCCAACAGGTAGTAACTTCATGGCCTCGTTAAGTTAATCCGTCCTTAAGAGTGGGGATCAATCAAATTGTATTGAATCCTTTAGTCATGAATCTGCTTATCAAACCTCAACCCACAAATCCAAACATTTTCAAGTTATCAATAACTAAAGGGTATAACACGCTGTCCCTGACATGTCCACAACTGACCACCAGAGGGTTACCTACAGTGTCATAGTTTAAAGAGTGGGGCCAACAAGCAAGCTGCGGTATTTGACAAGTTGGGAGTGAGAATCTCCTCCACTCTTCATAAAATGAATAACCTGTTGGCCCCTTGCCCTCTGACCGGTACGCCCATTTGTAGCTCTGTGCTTTGGTCTCTGACTGATGATCAATTCCACCCTCTTTTTAGGAGAAAATAGACTGTAGGCAAAATCGTACATGAGAGACAAAGTGGTCAGGGCATTTTTGGCCATGAATAGTGTCTGCAGATACTCCTTGCACAGCACACAGCCCTGACAACCTTTACCAATACGCTGAGGTAGCTTTTTTTGTAGCCTGAAAGGCTAAAGCCAGGCCAAAATATCTGCTAAGTCCTCACCACACCACTCCCTACTGCGACATGTGTACAACATTAACTGAAGTTGACTCAGGTGAGTGAATCAAAACTTTTAGAAACTCAGATCCTCCTTCTGGCAGCTAGACAGCAAGAGGACATGCTCAGAGAGGTTTTTATTGTGAAGTGAGTGAGGAGAGGGAAGTGAGGGGGACGGTGGAAATGATGCCCTTGTATTGAGATGGACTTGAACGAATCTAAACCTATCCTTCAACAACTGTGCCAATCAAGCCCATACAAAGTTTACTTTCATCATGTGCAGGGTTGTAGGATCTAAAGCACCTTTAAAAGATAGCTCACCAAACATGCCGACAGCCAGCATTAAAGAAGAAATGATTAAGATTAGTCTGCCGTATGGATGTCTTTGACAAAAGGCAGAGCAGACCAGAGCTGACTGTGTATCTGTGTGTCCAATCAATAGGCCTTCCCTGACGTAGTCTATTGGTTCATATACGTACATATACAATTGCATTGTTAGCTATATATTTAATTCCACCAACTGCACTCCACAATCTCCACACACGCTTCATTGCCTCCATACTGCCACCCCACCCCCTCTCCCACCCCATTCTTTACTTCAGTTGCTGTGCATAAGCTTTTCTGCAGCGCTGACATCTCCTCACTTAAACTTAATTGAATTGTCTGTGCTGCTAACGGCAGTCCAAATGACACATTAATCCCGCCTGTAAAAGGTGATGAATGTCTTCATGCTTTGGCAGCCCAGTCCATGTTAGTTATTATATTTCTAATTTGGTGGATACCACCTCACCCTGCACTCCCTGGTAATGAAATAATTAGTCATTTTGATAATTAAATCCCTCATGAAGCAGCAGCCGCCAGGAAGAGGCGAAGGAGGAAAGAAGTGAAGAACGCAGAGCGGACTGGAGGGAAAGATTGTCAAAAGTTACTGGCAAACAGAACCCTCCAAACTGAACAGCTCAGCGTGTTTTGGCTTCAAATAAGGTTTACAGTATCAATACAATACACCAATGACTTTGTCCAAGATGCTACACCTAATATTCTTTATTCTTGTATAATATCTTACGAAAATGTCCTCCTCATTTTCTTTTGTTTTCCTACAAAAGCTGTCTGTCTTCACAGGAAAAAATCGTAATCGATAGTTTAGGCGACAAAACAACTTAGTTAGGTTTAGAAATATATTGCGGTTAAAATAACTACAGAAGTGCCGTTACTGAAGTACGCAAGTTGTATGACAAATAAAGATATATGTTGTGTTTTTATATATGGCTACATTGCTATCATATCAATATTAAACATACCGCAAATTGGGTTAGCTTTTTTTTTTTAGCCCATTACTAATGTTAAATGATATTTGAGCCATCCTTAGGTCCTGAAATATTACAGTTTCCCAATTCCAATTGCTTCCCACTCCTTGTATGTCCTGGAAGTAGTTCCAGTTAGCTCTAATGAAGGATGTTCCAATTTCCTTGTTTCTGCTCTGAGGACTGAGGATCGAGAAGCGAGGACGGATCTCTGAGGAGACAGGAACAAGGATACATGACACCAACAGACCCCTTTCTTAGAAATCTGTGTCACTGGACGCTGCAGCTGATCGGGATGCTGCATGACATCACTGCAGTGAACTGACAAACAACAGAATCCACTGAGTTTTAGTTTCTATTTATTTTCTGATTAACCATCTATTTAAAATGTGTGGATATCTATCAACTGTAGGTCTGATTAACAAAAGAACCGTACACAACGTTCTTCATATATTCTCTCTTAATAACCTGTTACTCTTCATTTTATTAGGGAGAAGAGGAGAGTCTACAAAAAACATTTTAGTTATATATCCATTGGGTCACATGTGAGGCTGAATATCCCTGTACGTTGGGTAGAAATGTAGTTTAATGGAAGACTTATTCTCCACATTTGGGTCAAAATGCTATTTCTCCACATTATAAGATATTCTAGTAAAATCATTGTTTATGAATTATTTTATTTACAAGCAGAATATCAATGAATACAAATGCATATAATTGTAAATTTAAAAAAACAAACGTGTTCCTATGTGTAGAAATAGAGACTACGACGCAACTTGGATGCAATTAAGGAATATACTATATATTAATATACTAATTTGGGATATACTTTGGGGTTTTTTCTAGTTCCATTGGTCTTACAAATAGTCAGTAATTATCTGACCCATCTGGTATGAAAACTGTCCGACACCATTCTTTGAACTAATGCACCTTTCAGCTGCCCCTGAATCCAACCCTAACCCTCGCAAAGAGCAGATACTCAGCTGTCCCAACCAGCTTGAGTGCTCTAGCCTCCCTCAGCTGATATCTAGTTCCACTAATCCTACAACCTGTCTGGAACCAGAACATTTTTACCAATGAATTCCGTCTCTTTACCTGTCTTACCAAAGAACAGAGCATAGTTACAGTATGAATCTGTGTAAGTCTGTATGTTTCTTCGGAAAGTGTTGCATGTTTAGAAATAAATATGATCTCACATTGTGTCGATCGTGTTTACACACCGACAAAGAAACCTGCTCAGAAATCAATAGTGAGGGTCAAAAGTTTGAGTTGTTGTGTTTTTTTTGCATTTGTCTTGTTGAGACTTGTTTGACCACTCAGAGCCACGTAAACTGGCATCTGATAAACTGATTCACTTTATTCCTCTCCCAGCACAAAGCACTTTTTGACAAAAAATTAAAGTATACATAGATGAGGAATTGAAAGATAGATTGTGGCAGGTGATTTCAGAAGTGCTTGGAAACCCGGGATGGTTGCAAATCAAAGGATGCAGGAATAGATTGGACAGTAGTGATTGTCCTCTAGGCAGCTAAACTGCCATTCATTCATTACCCCCGTTTAAGACTAGAGTAACATATTAAACATATCATACCACAAAATATGTATATGTAGCATTAGAAATATCATTACGTTACATAAGCCTACTTATGTTTATATAATATTCACACAGACCTCTTCCTCTGGTGCCCGTGCAAATGGGTCTCCATGCTGTGTAGCAAGATGAGCCCTGGGAATTTGCAACCAAAATGATTATCACAACTTTCATTAATAATTGCCAGCGAAGCCTCTGTAATTCTCGACAGGAAAAAAAAGCCACAGAGAAAACAATAAGCATGACCCGAAATCACCATTGTGCTGATTCTCTCGGTAGCAGGGCTTAAAGTAGGCCAGGACACTACAGGATTCAGTGCTGCTACGCAGTACCAGGAAGAAGAGACCTCCATACAAGAACCATCATGATGCTCACATTTCAACAAGGAAACACATCTGCTAACATTAGGTCAGTAACATACAGTGAGTTACCTCGGATAAGGAGGTAATGTGGTCAGCTCGGTTTGTCTGTTCGTGTGTTAACACTGTGGGATGAGACATTTGTGTGCTGTTGTGTTAAGCAATAAAGTACATTTCTTCTTTGTAGCGCCCATGTTGTTTCCACATTACCACTTGAAACATAACTTGCGTGATGTCAGGTGTTTCTAATGTCCTTCTACGTCATATGGTGTTAAAACGTGTGTGTTTAGGGATGAATGAAGGAGAACAAAATTAAGTGATGAAGGTTGAGGTAGAAGTAACGGCAAGAGCTTCAATATACTGATATCACATACCTTCTGTGTTTGAGGAAATATGGTATTGTAATTTGAGGTGGAATTTTTACCTGACAAATTAGAAACAAGCAGATTGGCACAGGATTCATATTAAAAGTAGGAGCATCATCCGTCACTGAGAATGTCTGGCCAGTTAGAACGTCACTCCGTCTCTGATGAACAGATTTGTAAAAAAGATTCAAAAATGCAATTTCACCTGGACACATACACCGGGAACTGTTTTCAACGTTCTATTTCAACTGTGACTTTCACAGGAATAAATCACATTTCATAATGCACACCTCCACCACCTCCACCCAGTGAAAACCAGCATGATCCATCATCGAGATTAAGCCTCTCCTGGTTCCCATTCTGCTTAAACTCACCTTTTGACTTGATTTCATTGACCTTTTGCTCCACTTGCTCACAGTTGTATTGACTGGATTTCTTTCACATAGCAGTTGGCATGCACCCCTGGCATGAAGCATCTCGCTGTGCTTGCTGCATGACGGTTGCTCCGGTCATTGGTCTTTTCATCCCCCCATGGGTTTGCACTGGAATAACGGTAACGTAATGTTGAAACGCTAGTTGTAGTGTGTGCAGGACTAAAGAGGCTAATGAGGGCTTGTGTGTGTGTGTGTGTGTGTGTGTGTGTGTGTTATGAATATGTGTTTGTGCATTCTCTCCTTGGTGTGTGCCTGTGTGTGTGCGGGTGAACCACCGTGTTTGTCCATGCGTTCGTGTGTCTGTTTCAGAACGCGTTCACCCCGCTGACAGATGCGAAAACTCGGAGCCATGCGGACGACGTGGGGCTAGTGCTGTCCTCTCTCCAGGCTAGTATATACCGGGGAGGCTACAGCCGCTTCGCACCCTATTAGCGACACCTCCAACCTATACTCAACCTTCCAACAGGACAGAAAGAAAGTGTGTGTGAGCGCGAGTGTGTGAGTGAATGAACCCTAACCCTACAGGGAGAACGAGTTACGGAGGCCTGGGTAATGCAATACATGCAGTTTGTGCATCATTTCATCTTCTCCTAAGAGAGAAGTACAAAAAAAGAATAAAATGACAGCTGATATTTTTCCTCTTATACCTCAGATATTTTGTGCTGTGTATTTTGATATTGTGGTTTTTTAATTTCTAAAGATTTCAACCTAGATTATCAGCTGTAGAAGTTGTGTCCATGGTACTATTATTAGAGAGCTGCTAGAGCGCTGATTAGGACAAAAATGACACATTTATCAGATTCAAGTTGTTAGGGCTTGTATAAAACTCCAACCATGTAACATAGGTCATAGTCACACATCGGGTTGTTCTGTTTTGTAAGAGTGTTATGGTGACTATGCTAGTCAAGTGTTGTTTTACTCGTGTCAGCTTCCTTTGGCACCTCCTCGGTCAGTTTAACAATGCAATCTTTTGAGGACGTCAAGGAGCCTTTGAAAACACGGACATAGACCAAAAGTTCTTCTCTGAACCTTTGCGGGTCAGGGTGGGTCAGCAGAAGAAGCTGAGAACAGCCATCGTTGCTATTATGAAGTCCATCATCTTGAGATCTCCACAACTAAAATGTCTTGTTACCATGAGAACACGCCGTTCACTTGTGGCTGCGACTTTTCTGTCATTTGCTCATAGTTATTTTGAGACAAAATCCCATGTAGCGTCTCCATAGTCATGAAAACTGCATGTATTGTAGCCCAATATCATTTAATGCAACATGTGGTGTTCTCGTTTTTGTTTTGAAACTTACAACATTGCATTACATTGAAAAAGAAAGCACATTTCCATGTAAGTTTGACTTTGTATCTCACAATTACAAAATCCCATCTCTAACATGTGTCAAATATAACCATCATCCACCAAACTTCACCGTCTGGGCCCAATCAGATTAGCATGTGCATGAGGTTCAGACTGGAATCCTTAGAATTTAAGTAAACTAGGACCCAAGCAGATGTTTCTCCTTAACATCTCACCTGACAGATATTACACTCAACACCAAAACATAGCCGTTAACATGATATAGAAAGCCTTCATCAAAGGCATGTTCAACCTGGACCCTATTCCTCTACATTTATTATGGAAATACTTCTTCCTGTTATTGTGTCATGTGACTTGTAATGGTGGAAACGTGAGTGAGCGGTTGGAGAGCGGAGTTGTTGTCACGGTTTGTTGTGTTGGAGTACAGAAAGGAGTTTCCCTGAGAGATGACATTACAGTCTGCAGCGCTCTCCCTCAATGCTGGACCTGGTCCATGAGACGTGATGCCCTCATTGGTCGCTGAGACACAGGAGCATGAGGAGATAGAGTCCAGGTTGAACGGTAGCAAAGCCATCCTTTTACCCGCATCATCAGCACATCATGGCTCCATTGATTAGACCGGCCAACAATAAGGACTCATAATGACAAACCTCTGATCATCATGAGATACTCAGTCATAACTACAAGATGAGCTCTCCACATCTTTTTGTCTCCTTTGGTGAATGATGTGTGTTTCATAATAACAACATTCTCTGTTTGATGTCGCTATAGTTAGAATGAGAGAAAAATGTCTCTAATAAGGGCATTTCTGCTTTGTCATAAGGTAATGAAAAGGAAAACACAAGAGGACGACAGGTATTAGCAGTGACAGCTGCTCTCAGCTTCCACAGACGTCCAGGTGTAGTTCAGCTCCGTCTTTAGTGTGAGTCAGCGCTGCCCTGACACTGAATAACGTGCTCCTATCCTACATCTCTTCAAGCCAAAGGTTGTGATGGACGTATCGGGGGTGTTTATTATGTGTATAGTGAGGATTCTACACGGATACAGATTATGACATGAGGAAAAAAGAATTGCCATAGCAACCAAACTGTTCAACCAATTTAATTGCTTAGCCCACATGCTGTGATATTTAAAAAAAAAAAATGTAGGGCCAAGTGAATTAAAAAAAGAGATTTGTTGAGACGAATTAGATGAATTGAAAAATTGTGAAGTGAAAGTCAGGGAAGAAGGTTAAATGTGTTGGCCATCAGACGTCATTTGTTTTTATATAAACTTCCAATATATTCATTGGTATAATTGATGATTTTTATATACAGGAGATGTAAAAAATATATATATATATATATATATATATATATACATATATGTATATGTATTGGTCAAAGCCCCTGTGTCTATTTTACCTCTTTGTTCATTTTGTTTGATCTTATTTAGTTTTTCTTTCATTCTTAAAATTGAAGGAAGGTAAAGTGCGGTGTAATAATCCAACAATGTATAATACTTAAACTGTGCGGTGAAGATGTCTCATATGAAATACACAATGGTATGATGTTTTAGACTTAGAAGAGTAGAACAGTTGTTAGGGCGAGCTATCTATTTTGCTATCCATTGTTCTGATTTTTATGAACTCATTACAAATAATGTAATCACAATGTACATACTCTCATTCATTGCTTTGATTTGTTTCTTTTTGGTCAGCTGGACCCTCTTGCACATGTGACTTGTCTTTTCAGGTAAACCTGAGACATATATCAACTTTTCCCAACCTTTTTTTTTGTCAGTTCTGTAATTTCTGATTCGGTCTCTTTCCTCTTTCATGTTCTTTTTAACGTGTTATCATTTCTGTTATTTCCTAGAACTCAACCTTCACTCTTGAAAATGAACTGTTTGAATATTGTACTAAGCAGGCTAACCTACAGTATGATGTAAATAGAAGTTAATGGAATAAATCTGCAGTGTATTTGAAAAGCACTACATGGGTAACGGGAGCTCTGCTACGGCTGCATTGCAAGCCAGCCCACGGGCCGCTTCCTGTGCCACATCCTGTTTACAACTATTCCCAATTAGTGGTGTCGTTACATATCTCCCTTTTTGTATTTATAACAGATTAGACAGGAAAACCTCTCAGATGCATCACATTATAGAAAAAGGCAGCAGTAAGAGCATCGGGGCTGCTGGGCTCAGAAACTGGACAACTCGTAGTCCTCACTATGCTGAATGTCTGACTCCGAACTACTTTATACAAGCTCTGCTTCCAGTAGGTGTTGTGGTTCAAAACAAGGCTTCCTACTCAGTCATTGTATGTGCATGTACTATGGTTCTTCCACTAATCAATAACCATCAATAAAGTTTGGTTTTCTCAAGAAGTTCTCGTCTGTTCAAGCTTCGTTGCATTTCGTCTGACCGTTTTGTTATTGCTCTGCTGTACTGTGTGTCGTTTTACATGTTTCTTACTGTCAACGGTTGGCATGAAAACATGAAAATGTGTCCGTCTCTCAGTGCTTACTGACTTTCTGTGGCTCTCAGCCCATTGGCAACGTAAATCACAACAAACAACTCACAAATATACAGTTTCTTTTCTAAGAAAGGGTCAGCAACCTTCTAAAACAGCTGGTCATGGTAGTTTTCAGCAGACGCTACTCAAACAGGACAGAATGGGGTTTTGTTGGGTGCTGTTCTAAGCTGCTCATCACTACATGCTTTCAATGTGATAGATAATACACATGTATGTGGTCAAAATAAACTGCTGTGTGTGTTCATGGTGATGATGAAACATGCCACATAGTGCAACAGCGTGGTTCTTGTGGCCAAAAGGAGTATTACAGCTTATAAAAGCGTGTAGATCGCCCTTAGTAAATGGATCACCCGTTTGTCTCTTCTCACTTGCCTCTCAGGGCTTCGGTACAAATATTTTAATCCAGCGGATCATTTACAGTTGTTTGCAATTGCTAAACAAGCATTGGTCAATACTGAAGCCACATTTTCAAGACTCACTTAAAACAGCAAAACACTTCACACATGTCTCAAAATCAGCTCATTCTACCAAAACACTGACAGCCATTCCCACTCAGAAAGGAAACAATGTCACCCATTACACACTGACTTTAAAAAAAACAGGAACAACAGGGAGCATCACATTCATTCAACTTTTATCTTTGCCATTTGAATGATTTTTCACATAAATCAGTATTTCATTATAGAATAGGAATAACACTGTTTCACTGTATTGACTGTACTAAAGTATGCATAACAAGAATGAATCAGAAATACAGCAATTTGCTTCTATATCCTTATTTTTCATATCCTTGCATTTAGTAATTTACTTGCAAAATAAAAAGTTGAAACAAAAAGTTACTTCCTGAAAGTCCAGGGCTGCAACATGTGTAGTCTAATCAGCCAAGCTATACAGTACTATGAGGCTTCTAGTCCTCCTGCTCTCCTCATTTGGCCACAATGACTTCTCTGGAGATGCATCTTGGAAAGAATCTTCTGGAACGTCTAATCCAAACCTGGCAGTCTTCAGGAGAAGTGTCTCCACGCCCCGCACTCATGGCATCCAGTGAGGGCTTCTGGTCATGTGGATGGTGGTCATGGACCTTCCACTGCTATGCTTTAGGAGGGGGGAGTATGGAGGCAGAAATAGTACTGACATCCTGGGATGCTGTGACTGCAGCAGAGTGGTGGAATACCACATCATCCCGCACAACAACCAAAGGGAGGGCAGCCCCTCAGCTTCTCTCCTCCACTGGCACGAGTCCATTGTGCAGGTCAACAAGCAAATGAATGAATGAGGCCAGTGAGTGCTTTGAGACAGTGCTGCACACATTGTCATGTGAGCTCCTCTAGGGTCTGGGACTTCTGCGGTTTCTCTCTGTCCAATCCCATTTGTTCCCCTGCGGCGTGTCTTTCCCAGGTAGAATCCACTCTTGTTTCTCTACCACTCTTCTTTCTCTACCACTCTTCTTTCTCTGCCACTCTTCTTTCTCTACCACTCTTCTTTCTCTACCACTCTTCTTTCTCTCTCTGCCACTCTTCTTTCTCTACCACTCTTCTTTCTCTACAACTCTTCTTTCTCTCTCTACCACTCTTCTTTCTCTGCCACTCTTCTTTCTCTACCACTCTTCTTTCTCTCTCTACCACTCTTCTTTCTCTACCACTCTTCTTTCTCTCTCTACCACTCTTCTTTCTCTACCACTCTTCTTTCTCTCTCTACCACTCTTCTTTCTCTCTCTGCCACTCTTCTTTCTCTACCACTCTTCTTTCTCTCTCTGCCACTCTTCTTTCTCTACCACTCTTCTTTCTCTGCCACTCTTCTTTCTCTACCACTCTTCTTTCTCTATCACTCTTCTTTCTCTACCACTCTTCTTTCTCTCTCTGCCACTCTTCTTTCTCTACCACTCTTCTTTCTCTCTCTGTCACTCTTCTTTCTCTACCACTCTTCTTTCTCTCTCTGCCACTCTTCTTTCTCTACCACTCTTCTTTCTCTCTCTGCCACTCTTCTTTCTCTACCACTCTTCTTTCTCTCTCTGCCACTTTTCTTTTTCTACCACTCTTCTTTCTCACTCTGCCACTTTTCTTTTTCTACCACTCTTCTTTCTCTGCCACTCTTCTTTCTCTACCACTCTTCTTTCTCTGCCACTCTTCTTTCTCTACCACTCTTCTTTCTCTCTCTACCACTCTTCTTTCTCTACCACTCTTCTTTCTCTACCACTCTTATTTCTCTCTCTACCACTCTTCTTTCTCTACCACTCTTCTTTCTCTCTCTGCCACTCTTCTTTCTCTACCACTCTTCTTTCTCTCTTTGCCACTCTTCTTTCTCTACCACTCTTCTTTCTCTGCCACTCTTCTTTCTCTACCACTCTTCTTTCTCTACCACTCTTCTTTCTCTCTCTGCCACTCTTCTTTCTCTCTCTGTCACTCTTCTTTCTCTACCACTCTTCTTTCTCTCTCTGCCACTCTTCTTTTTCTACCACTCTTCTTTCTCTCTCTGCCACTCTTCTTTCTCTACCACTCTTCTTTCTCTGCCACTCTTCTTTCTCTACCACTCTTCTTTCTCTGCCACTCTTCTTTTTCTGCCGCTCTTCTTTCTCTACCACTCTTCTTTCTCTGCCACTCTTCTTTCTCTACCACTCTTCTTTCTCTACCACTCTTCTTTCTTTCTCTGCCACTCTTCTTTCTCTACCACTCTTCTTTCTTTCTTTGCCATTCTTCTTTCTCTACCACTCTTCTTTCTTTCTCTGCCACTCTTCTCTCTCTGCCACTCTTCTTTCTCTACCACTCTTCTTTCTCTACCACTCTTCTTTCTTTCTGTGCCACTCTTCTCTCTCTGCCACTCTTCTTTCTCTACCACTCTTCTTTCTTTCTCTGCCACTCTTCTCTCTCTGCCACTCTTCTCTCTCTGCCACTCTTCTTTCTCTACCACTCTTCTTTCTCTGCCACTCTTCTTTCTCTGCTACTCTTCTTTCTCTACTACCCTTCTTTCTCTCTCTGCCACTCTTCTTTCTCTACCACTCTTCTCTCTCTACCGCTCTTCTTCCTCACATGGCGGTGAGAGTGCTTGCTCCATGAAGGTGCCTTGCTCAGATTCTGTATACATATGCATGTATGTTGTGGTGAAGTTTTTGATTCTCAGCTACTTTGTTCTCACTCTCTTCTCTGATAACCTGTTTTTCAGATCATCAAAGCTTTTTGTTTTTGTTTTTTAAGATGGCCTCCTGTTGATGTATTCTTCTTATTCATTCATTTTGTATTCATTGTGTTCTTTTACATAACTATCTAATCATATCTGTCATACTCTGGTAGGTTGGTCACTGTCAATGCATCATGGTCTAATCTGTCCACATACTGTTGTCCTGTTCTGTGTTGGATGCTGCTCGTTGACCCTGTCTTGACTAGGCCTAAATGTCTGTGTCTTCCTAGTTCAATAACGGTTATTTACATAGATTGCATTTTGACACATACTAACCCCAGTCATTGCATCAACGTTCTTGTGACCTCACATGCTTGTAACTTTATTCTGACGTGTGGTCTCACATTAATTGCAGCAGCAGCACTGGGGATCTGTTAGTGGAATCACATACGTAGGAGCAGCAGCTCTGGGTGATCTATTAGGTGTAATTGCATTTTTTGCAGCAGCAGCAGCATCGTAGGGGAATCTCATTCCAGGTCCATAACGAGTTCCGTCTTGACTTGCTATATACAATAAGTACAGATAAAATGATTGTTCATGCTCTGCCCATACCTCTGTAAGTTTGCCTTAAATCCCTCGTAAGACATGTGTGTTAGAGCTTTTGTTGCCGCTGCTGCTTTCATTGTGTTGCCTGCTGTCACAACCTGCTATTATCGCATCGTTAATTCTGTAAATTCTTTGGCAATCATTCCTGCCCACATTCTCAATACATGCATATAACTGATGGTTGGCTTAATGTCTATCTTGCTGCTCACTGTTTCCTTTTTATTTGTTTTTTATTTCCAGATAACTCATCAGATCTGATTATGTAATTCAGCTAATTACTAATATTCACATATTCAACTGATTCTTTACATCCAGGTATTCTACTATTACTACATATTCATCTGTTTTGCCAATTACTTATATTCATTGTATTTCACTAATAGCTATTTATGTGAATTCTGTGATTTCGGGTGAGAGGTGTTGTATCATAGTACCTTGTAATTATACAGCCATTCTACTGTATTACAACTGGTTCACATTCTTGTATTCTGTAATGTTCAGAAATTTCTCAAACAGAGGGGAAGAAGGCCATAGAGGAGAAGAAGCAGCAGCCCCCCCCCCCCCCCCCCCTTGCACTCTTTGTTCCATCAGCAAGCAGGGCAGGATTCAGCAGGTCCAGGTCAAAATCAAAAGTATTTAATATTGTTAACAGAAGCCAAAACAATCAGAAACCAAATTACACTACCGAAGAAATATGAGACCTCGTTCATACCACAGGACAGATTGATGTATCTGCCCCATGGTACGAAGGAAGTCTGATTCTCTCAGGGGACAAACAGCTCCTTTGCCCCCCCAGAGTTACATTCCTCAACCTATCGATCAGCTCCATGATTGGCTGAAGTCCAATGGGCTCCTCCTTGGATCCTGACCCATTGTCCTGGGCAGACACCTCAGTGAACTACCCTCTTCCCCTGCTGGTTTACACCTTCTGACATTCCTCAAACCCCCATCACAGACACTCAATATACATTCAATGACCACACTCTTTGGTTTAACACTTCCTAAGTAAACACACTGTGACACATAATATCCAGCACTAGGAATGCTTTAAAACTTAAAATTCCTCACAATTCTCATAATTGTGAATAGGTTATCTGCTATATTTTCATTGTTTCTGTAATTGCTCACAATCATTGTAGCTAATAAGTGACATCATGTACATTGTATATCCAAGTGGGTCAGATCCACCGCAGTACTATTCCAGTACACTAACAGCATTGTCTCAGCTCAGACTGTTGCTATTCAGGCCACTGCTGACCATTAGCCATTGCTGGCTCAGCCCAAGAACCCGTAGCTGCTCTGGTCATTGCAACGCTTTTGTTCCTGTCTACTCATTTATGGAAAGTCATTGATTCTCTTTACCTCAAATTCCCGTCATGCTCCTCGCTATGCTTCTTCTGTTAGCAGCTGATGTCG